>NC_053489.1:362931731-363531731 GCF_905171775.1 Rana temporaria
ATACATATACACACACACTATATATATATATATATATATATATATATATATATATATATATATATATATATATATAGTGTATTATATATACACATACATACACATATACATACACATATACATACACACACACACACACACAGTGGGGATCGAAAGTTTGGGCACCCTAGGTGGTAATGTGCATAACGAAGCAAAGGAAAGATGGAAAAATCTCCAAAAGGCATCAAATTTCAGATTAGACATTCTTATATGTCAAAAAAAGTTAAATTTTATTTACACTTTTTAAAATTACAGAAAACAAAAAAAAAATGGTGTCTGCAAAAGTTTGGGCAAAAGTTTGGGCACCCTGCAGAATTTATAGCATGCACTGCCCCCTTTGCAAAGCTGAGACCTGCCAGTGTCATGGATTGTTCTCAATCATCGTCTGGGAAGACCAGGTGATGTCAATCTCAAAGGTTTTAAATGCCCAGACTCATCTGACCTTGCCCCAACAATCAGCACCATGGGTTCTTCTAAGCAGTTGTCTAGAAAACTGAAACTGAAAATAGTTGACGCTCACAAAGCTGGAGAAGGCTATAAGAAGATAGCAAAGCGTTTTCAGATGTCAATATCCTCTGTTCGGAATGTAAATAAGAAATGGCAGTCATCAGGAACAGTGGAAGTTAAAGCAAGATCTGGAAGACCAAGAAAAATATCAGACAGAACAAACAGCTCGCAGGATTGTGAGAAAAGCAATTCCAAACCCACGTTTGACTGCACGATCCCTCCAGAAAGATCTGGCAGACACTGGAGTTGTGGTACACTATTCCACTATAAAGAGATACTTGTACAAAAATGGTCTTCATGGAAGAGTCATCAGAAGAAAACCTCTTCTACGTCCTCACCGCAAAAATCAGCGTTTCAACTTTGCAAATGAACATATAGACAAGCCTGATGCATTTTGGAAAGAAGTTCTGTGGACCGATGAGGTTAAAATATAACTTTTTGGCCGGAATGAGCAAAGGTACGTTTGGAGAAGAAAGGGCACAGAATTTAATGAAAAGAACCTCTGTCCTACTGTTAAGCATGGGGGTGGATCAATCATGCTTTGGGGTTGTATTGCAGCCAGTGGCACAGGGAACATTTTACGAGTAGAAGGAAAATGGATTCAATACAATTTCAGCAAATTTTGGTTGGTAACTTGAGGGCATCTGTGAAAAAGCTGAAGTTAAAGAGAGGATGGCTTCTACAAATGGATAATGATCCTAAACACACCTCAGAATCCACGGGGGATTACATCAAGAGGCGTAAACTGAAGGTTTTGCCATGGCCTTCACAATCTCCTGACCTCAACATAATTGAAAATCTATGGATAGACCTTAAAAGAGCAGTGCGTGACAGACAGCCCAGAAATCTCAAAGACCTGGAAGACTTTTGTAAGGAAGAATGGGCAAAGATACCTCAAACATGAATTGAAAGACTCTTGGCTGGCTACAAAAATCGTTTACAAGCTGTAATACAGATATTAACTCTGCAGGGTGCCCAAACTTTTGCAGACGCCATTTTTTGTTTTCTGTAATTTTGAAAGTGTAAATGATGGAAATAAAATCTAACTTTTTTGACATACAAGAATGTATAATCTGTAATTTGATGCCTTTTGGAGATTTTTCCATCTTTCCTTGGTTTTGTTATGCATATTAATACAAATTTTTACCTAGGGTGCCCAAACTTTCGATCCCCACTGTGTGTGTGTGTGTGTGTGTGTGTGTGTGTGTATATACATACATACATACATACATACATACACACACACACACACACACAGTATCTATATACACACACACGTATGTGTATATATAGATATACATTGTTGTTAATATTCATTTTTAACCCACTGGTGCTGACATTAGGAAGAAATAAGCCTTCTTAATCTTATCACACCAGCTTCTCTTTCCAGATTCTCCACCTCTGAGCTGGTGAATCTGGAAGGGAGATATTTCAGTGGAAGGGCTGTGAGATCTTCAGATCTCGGTTTATTAAACTGCCCGTTTGTGACAAAACTGTCATGTGCTGTGATGAGAAGCAGAGAACATGTTCTCTGCTCCTTATCTCAGTTTATTAAACGGGCAATGCTCTGAGATAAGCGTTGATCATCATGATCTTGGCCCATCACGGTTTATTAAACGTACACCAAAATCTGTAGGGTTAAACCAACCCAAAACCCCATCCCACCCACACCCCCCCCCCCCCCCACACACCAATCTCCCGTTCTAAGCCCCGGCTTATCCGCATCAGGAGACTGTCCAAAATGGACCTCGTCAGGAGGGACGTTTCAGAGCATTCTAATTGGTCAGCACCGTCACATGGGCTGCACCAACCAATCAGCAGCCACAGAGCCCGTCCTGTCACCAATGAAGACGCGTAGATGGCGAGGGGATTTCTAAGCCCCGGAAGCCTGATGCGAATATACCGCGGCTTGGAACGGGAGATTGCCGCTGTCCAGGTCAGCAGGATGGGGGGACGGGGGGGGCGAGGAGGGGATCCTGTGTAAGTTCACCTTACAGATTTTTAAGGTGAACTACAAACTATGCTATTAATAGATCTTATTTCAAAGACACAAACTAAGAAGGGCCTTATTTCTACTTTATATGGTTGTTTAAATGGGCAATCTCAGGGGGAGGCCATCTGTCCTGCTAGAAGGGAATGGGAAAGGGACTTAGGAGATCCAACAGATGAATAGCAAAATATTTTGAAATAAGTACAGTTAGTGTCGGTATCACCTCAGCAGTCCCTAAGGCAATTATATATAATTCATAGAGTGTATAGGACCCCAGCTAAATTGTATGAATGGGGTAGACGAGATACATCTGAATGCCCTCGGTGCCAGAGAACTTCTGCTGATCTATTACATAAGTTATGGAAATGTCAAGTACTGGCATAAAATAGTAGACACTATTAAATCGGATGTTTTTCCGATACAAACACATATACTAATTGGATCCTAAAATAAGTCTACTAGGTTATTTAGAAAAATAAGTATATCTACCACAGCAGTTAAGACGGCTATTAAGATGCCATTTATAGCACGAAAGTTAATTGCACAAAAATGAATATCCCAGATTGTTCCTACATATGAGGAATGGTATATACTGGTTAATGATACCTTACTAAAAGAATTGCAGGTGTTCTGGAATAGGGGTTTGATAAAAAAAAAAATCCATAAAATATGGGATCCATGGTTAGGGATGCCTGGTATGATACCCCTTATTATTGCATCAGATGGAATCCCAGGGGTGGATAGATCCTTCTCAAACTATAGAAAGAGTGGGGGAAGGATTAACTAAAAAGGGTAGAGGGACAAGTTTAGGATATAAATGGGATTGTTGCTGTAATACTATTACAGTCTTATATGCATGTTACCACCACCATAGGGGTGTTATTTTCTGCGTGTAGATATAGGATTGGTAGGTAAGATGGAGGGGGGGGGGGTTAAGGGAAAGGGATGTCATATCAATATGAATAATAGATTATATACAATTAAGAGTATATCCCATAGGAGAATAATTGATGGTATCATTGTATTGGGCCTCCCTCTTTTTTTGCGAATGGAATATGAATGTATTTAGTTTGTTTTTGTTGTAAATCAAAAATTGGTGTGAAAAATAAATAAAATGATGCAAAAAAGAAAAAAAAAAAAAAAAAAAACACAAATAGCATTAACTTCAGTTTAACTTACTGCTTTCATCTTTTTATCAGTAACTGGTTTAATAGCCTCCACCGAGTTAATAGTCACAGTATCACAACTCTCAATTTTCAGTTGCTCTTCAAACCGTTCCTGTAAGTCAGTCACTGTAAAGTCCATTTTAGGATAACAGGGAGGAGACTGCGAACATAAAGGAAAAAAAAGAAAAAAATCTAAGTCAGACATCACTTTTTCAGTTAAGTCTAATCATTTTACGTTTCGGTTATACAAAGTTTTTACAATAAAGAAAAATTAACAGCAAGTAAAGGCACAGTGAAATAGTGCCAACAGTGTGGCAAAGAAAGACACACCCCCCCTCGGGGACTACTGTACAGTGTTACAGTTGGATATCAATGAGCATAGACCAAAATTACTAAAACAATGCACATGAAGATAAAAGTCAGAGAGAACAATGCAGTGCGATGGTCAATGAAGTAGTATGGGAAAAACAGGGGAGTTGAAAAAAAGAATTTGTGACTGCTTGCAAAAGCATCAAAATGGAGAGGAAAAGTAAATGGAGAAGATGACTTGCAAGAAAGACTTGCCTGGGAGCAAAATAAAAGGGGGAGAACATAAAAGGGGGGGGGATCCAACATGGTTCAGCCAGGTCGCAATACAAACAGGTCACCAGGAGTGGGCAGACTGAAAGCAAAGTCCTGTCTATGTTCATGTCATGTTAGATGCGATCTGGGGATCCCAAACCTTAAGGAATTTGGTATGGGTGTCCTCCAGGATGGAAGCAAGCTTTTCATGCACCATTGTGCCCATAAGTCTGTCATAATTCAGTGAAATTCAAGAACCGTTTCCATGCTCTAGCCAGGGTTTGCCGGGCAGCCAGGAACCAAAAACCCCACCAGCTTTTTCTGATTTGCAGTCAGTGATGGGATTAGTTCATGCAAAAGGGCTTTCCAGGGGTTGTGGCTAAAGAGATGTTAAGGCCTGAGCTAAATAACCATGGTGTAAACCCACATCCAAAGCTAAATAGCCTTGGGGCAGGACTATCAAAAGGTGAAAACGTGCTCTCTACAGCAGCATATGGGAGATAATGGCGGGGTGAATTTTTACACACAATCCGGGGACATATACCACAGAGTAATTTGTAAGTGTTTCCTGAGTGAAAATCTCCTAGGAGCATTTGGAAGAGGCATGCCAAATCCTGGCCAATGATCGTCATAATTGGGTTTTTTGCATAGATCGTCTGCCCGTTTCGCCCTGTAAGGATGTGGGCCAGACCCCATCGAGTTGATCAGAGAAGGGTATAGATCTGAAACTATGTCTCTCAAGTTGTGGTCTTTTCAACAGCAATTCTCGAATGGGGTAAGTTTTCGGGTGGCTCCTCATCGGAGCAAACTATGGACACGTTAGTTGATTTGGATGTTGCAGAAGAACTCATTAGTCAGTACTCTTGCAGATATTGAAAGGACTTTACTGTATCCAAGGCAAGGAGTTTGTATACATCCCCAATTCCTCTCCTAACCCACAATCCGAAAGCCAACTAGTCATCATATGCAGGTTTGACCTGTGGAGTGTCCAGAATACTGGGAGAGAGGTAAATGGGAAGAGAGAAATCCACAGGAATATCTTACAGAGTCCCATATACAGTGGATATAAAAAGTATAAATACCCCTGTATTTTTTTATTTTTACCCCCCCCCCCCCCCCGTACAATTGAGTACAGGTGGGAGAAGGAAAATCACCGCTCAAGGTGGGTCTGCTATAGGGTCATACACAGGTGTAGGATTCCAAGGGTGCTGGCAGTGCACTAGGCAAGCATGGGCGTAAAATGAAGGATGGATGGCCGCACTCCAAACCAAACAGGTTGTCTTTATTTAAACGAACAGCAAAACATACCAGATCACAGCAACAGAAACAGGAGGATAACCGACGTTTCGCACTGACTTAGTGCTTATTCATGGCCATGTGGGGGTAAAAAAATAAATAATAATAATAATAATAATGTGGTTGCATAAGTGTGCACACCCTCTTATAACTGGGTATGTAGCGGTGTTCAGAATTACGCAATCACATTGAAACTCATATTAAATAGGAGTCAGTACACACCTGCCATCATTTAAAAGTGCCTCAGATGAACCCCAAATAAGGCCCCATACACACGAGAGGATTTATCCGCAGATACGGTCCAGCGGACCGTTTCCACGGATAAATCCTCTCAAAGAAATCCGCTGATTTCGATGGGATGGAGTGTACACACCATCCCATTGAAATCCGCGCGGAAATCCTCTGCCGATGACGTGTCGCGCCGTCGCCGCGATTATGACGCGGCGACGGGCGCGACGCTGTCATATAAGGAATTCCACGCATGCGTCAAATCATTACGACGCGTGCGGGGAATCCCTTTGGACGAATGGATCCGGTAAGTCTGTACAGACGAGCGGATCCATCCGTTGGAATGGATTCCAGCAGATGGATATGTTGTGCAGCACAACAAATATTCGATCTGCTGGAATCCATCCCAGAGGAGATTTCTCCGCGGAAACAGATCCGCTGGCGTGTACACACCATAGGATCTATCCGCAGAAACCCATTTGCTGGGATTTATCTGCGGATAGATTCTATCGTGTGTACGGGGCCTAAAAGTTCAGCTGTTCTAGTAGGTCTTTCCTGACATTTTCTTAGTCGCATCCTACAGCAAAAGCCATGGTCTGTAGAGAGCTTCCAAAGCACCAGAGTGATCTCATTGTTAAAAGGTGTCAGTCAGGAGAAGGGTACAAAAGAATTTCCAAGCCATTAGATATACCATGGAACACAGTGAAGACAGTCATCATCAAGTGGAGAAAATACGGCACAACAAGGACATTACCAAGAACTGGACGTACCTCAAAAATTGATGAAGACGAGAAGAAAACTGGTCAGGGAAGCTGCCAAGAGGCCTACAGCAACATTTAAGGAGGTGCAGGAATATCTGGCAATTACTGACTGTGGAGTACATGTGACAACAATCTCTCATATTCTTCATATGTCTGGGCTATAGGGTAAAGTGGCAAGATGGAAGCTTTTACCTATGAAGAAAAACATCCAAGCCTGGCTAAATTTTGCAAAAAAACACATCTGAAGTCTCCCAAAAGCATGTGGGAAAATGTGTTGTGGTCTGATGAAACCAAGGTTGAGTTTTTTCAATTCCAAAAATAGGATTGTATACTCACCGTAAAATCTTTTTCTCCGAGTTCATGGACGGACACAGCCTTAATCTTGACAAATTGGGTATAAGCCTTCCTTTAGGAGTGACTAGGCAGAAAGTGTTAACAACTTCAAAGCTGAACAGCCCCGCCCAGGGGGCAGTCCAACTGGCTATATATATATCGGCCCTATAGACCGGTCATTTGCATGCCCTGGAGCGTATAGCTCACTGGCCACCCGTAGAGCGACGGGCCTGTCGTGGACGACCCAGTGCGTAGCTGTGGTCGGCACACGCTTGATGGCCAAAACTGGAGGGACTACAAGGATCTGGGATCCAGCCTGTTGCCCAGTCGGCAGTTGATCGAAGATCACAGGAAAAAATAAAACAAAAAATCCAAAGTAAATTTGAAATAAAGCCTCCAGGCCTATGGGCCCGAAGGGAGCCATGTCTTCTCCTCAACTAGGCAGAAAAAAACTGAGCTGCTTGGTGCAGGCTGAGGGGACATAGCAACGACCCAAAGCATACCCAAAGCATACATCCAAATCAATAAAGGAATGGCTTCAACAGAAGAAGATTAAAGTTTTGGAATGGCCCAGCCAGAGCACAGACCTGAATCCGATTAAAAATACTGTGGGGTGATCTGAAGAGGGCTGTGCACAGGAGATGCCCTCGTAATCTGACAGATTTGGAGTGTTTTTGCAAAGAATGGGCAAATATTGCCAAGTCAAGATGTGCTGTGCTGATAGACTCATCCCCAAAAAGACTGAGTGCTGTAATAAAATCAAAAGGTGCTTCAACAAAGTATTTGTTTAAGGGTGTGCAGTTGTACAGTTTATAGGTCACATTAAAAGGTGAAAAAAGTTCTGAAATTATTGATCTTTGTCTCTTTTTTTACATCACAGAAACCTGACATTTTAACAGGGGTGGGTAGACTTTTTATATCCACTGTACATAAAGAGTGTGTCAAAATAGGATCAAAAATCCATGATCTTTCTTCACAAATTTTTCCCAAGCACTGATGGGTCACAGAGCATGGTACGCTCTACAAAGATGGCGCGTGATGTTGTGGGCTCAGATGCATCTTCCCTGCAATTGTGAAATGACCACCCAAACACTAAGGCCTCCATGGAAGGGTCCCCCATGCTGGAAGCTGGTCAGTACATGGAAAACCCTGGGCTACTGAGCTTAAATGCTCAATATTTTACCGTGGTACGCACCAAATGAGATATTGTGTCTATGTACTCTACTGTTCAGGAATCGGTCAAATCACATATGGTGGAACTGAAACAGAGCATCTGGCATCAGTTGGATGGCCAGAACAACATCTGACCGCTTGGTATTCTAGAAGCTACTGGACACCTCTGATCTTCATTCATCAGTGATTGAAATATTTAACACCGCATAGGGGTGGCTATTGACCAAAGAGATAGAAATTGACAGGGTTCATAGAGCCCCTGGATTCGGCAAGCCAAACATTACAGAATAACATAAAATTGTGTGTCACATGACTTTTAACGTCAAGAGGAAGTCATCATGATCAAGCCTCGAGAATACTGGACGCTGATAGCACCCAGGTCGCCATCTACCCTGATGTTTCTCCTTGAACCCTGGCAAGACACTGCTCCCTCTACCCATTCACCCAGGCATAGCAGTAAGCCGGCCGGCCCTCATTACTACTGTGGTTACCGTTCAAACCGCTTGTGGACAAAAACAGGGGCACAAATTTTCCCATCTCTGGTTAATTGGTTTACATTTCTCATGTCCCTCACACTGCCTGTGTACCGATTGCCGAAAGTGCCCCAACACGATGGTTACCCAGTGCTGTGCATTCCCAGGAGTTTAAGTTATTCAAGTGGCCAGAGACTGACAACCCGGTAGAAAGACCATGAAACTCCATTTCATAGTTAGATCTGTCATAACATACTAATATGCAGTTCATACAAGCACATTATGGCATAAACCAGGGGCCCATTTAAAAAAAAAAAAAAAAAACACAAGTTTAATACCAGGTGGCAATGTGAAGGGAGTGTTAAAGCATTGCAAGACAGCAAAAGAGACCCCAAACTTTGCATGATTTCTGCAAAGTTCATCCTGTAACTGTGCTAGTTATACTTTAGTAACACAGCTTTGCCATGTTACTCCTGTAACCTCTCCACATTCATGCACTTATCACTGCCCATTTCCCCATGTTCTACAAAAGCCTGGACATTTTCTGTTTATGTGTACTGCATTACATTTCAATCAGACTTACATGCTTGTAGAAATTCTTAACCAGTGGAGAGTCTAAAACAACTTCAATTCTAGGAGGAGGTGTGAAGGCTGGCCTGACCTGGCGGATGGCCTTGAGCACCATTTGCCTTTCATCATCACGATATGTCAAGCCCTGAAAGAGTAGGTCAACTGACAGTCCATCCTTCTCCATCTGACGCAAGCAACTAAAAAGAGATAGAAGTAGTTATAAATCCTTGAAGTGAAAAAGATCTTGGCTCAACTCTAGTTAAAACTGTCTATTTTTGTTTTAGACCGAGTGGGCATAATTTGGAGATTGTCATTAGGGGCAGTCTAGGGACATTAGGGTCTTCAATGGCAAAATTTGCCCCCACTTTATGTCAGGAAAGGATGAGGAATCTCTCCAATTGTCACACAGACAAAACACATTTTTAGAAGAGTGAAAAAATATGATTTTTTTGTCATACTTACCTGCAAAATCCTTTTTTTTAGTACATCATGGGACATAGAGTTAAGCTAATATTCATTACTAACTGGTTATACTTCATCATCAGGTGAATGGACACTGGTAGACCAAAGGTCGTTAAACAGGAAGCGATCCCCTATATAACCCCTCCCATACAGGAAGCACATCAGTTTTGAAGCAAGTACTGAATCCTCAAAAAGAGGGGAGGGACTCAAAAGAAAAGGATTTTACATGTAAGTATGACGAAAAAATCCTATTTTCTCTTTTTCACACATCATGGGACACAGAGTTATGCTAATATTCATTACCTACTGGGACATCCCAGAGCAATAGCCTTGAGGGGAGGGAGACACCCTGCCAAACAATAGCCATCAGAACTTATACGGCAGCCCGCTGTACACTGCGACCTGCCGCTGTGAACATCCACTTGATAACATTTTGTGAACGTATGCACTGAAGACCAGGTAGCAGCCTTACAAATCTGAGCCACAGATACCTGATGGCAAAAAGCCCAGGAGGCTCCTACACCCCTGGTAGAATGAGCTCTCACCCTAAAGGGAGCAGCTTTACGTTTCAGACCGTAGGCCTGAATAACCAATTTACAGACCCCTTCTTGGGTCCTTTTGGTAAAACAAAAAAGGAGTCTGATCCTCGGATCTCCGCAGATCTAGACAAATAAACCTTGATTGCCCGGACAATGTCCAAAGAATGCAGTCATCTCTCTTCCGCCGAATGAGGCGAAGAGAAAAAAAAAAAGAAATGAAAGGCCAACACCTTTGGAAAAAAAAAGAAAAAACAGAACAAATAGAAAAACTTCACAGCTCACAGGCACAGGCACAGAATTGGTCATACAGTTCAATTATCACCGCAAGAGGTATATTCATACATTACTTATAGCATTCACTACCATGTCTTATTATACAATTCGGGCAATTCTTCTAAAGGACCTGCTCATTCACAAGTCCACACTATAGTGTGATATGCATACGGTAAGTGCTTTATATTCTCGCCCTTTTAGTGTATCGCTCACTTTCCTACCTCTTACCTCAACAGTCTATCCATTACAAGATCAACTGGGGAGAAACTTTCCGAACGACCCCTATGTTAAAAAGATATATTTCTCCAGCCTTATGAGGTCACCCATTTCGGCAATCCATTCCTTCAACGTTGGGGGCTCAACTGCCTTCCAATGTCTAAGGATCAGTTTGTGGGCCTGAAACAGGGGCCTAGTTATGGCCTGTTTAAAATTGTCTTCCATAGGGATGTCGTGTAATATCCCAAAGTAAACATGGGTCCACGGGGTCCCCCCAGCCTGCACCCTCGCTGCATGTTGCAATTGCCTATAATAGAAGAGCATTGATTGCGGGAGGTGAAATTGCTCCCTCAGCTCGGTGAAGGGAATCAGTTTACTCGCAGTAAATATATGTCTTGTGTGTGACCCCGTGCCTCAAGCCAATGATAGCAACTCCTCATAGTACCCATTGGCCCATATCGGACTGTACCCGGTGAATACCTGTACTTCCTGTAGTTGTCCAAGTTTATTCCAGAGTTCTGCTTTGCTCTCCGGCTCCTCTCCGCCCACTCAGTCTGCTAGCCGCCCCCTCTCTGCCCCTTTCAGTCCGCCCTCCGCCTGCTAGCCGACCCCTCTCAGCCCGCTCTTCGCCCGGGTGAAAAAAAAAGTATCGGTGAAGCATCAGGAGCATTCGCGTGAGTACAAGTACTCGTGCAAATGCTCAGTATCGGTATCGGGACAACCCTAAAAAAAACTCTCACCCCTGAAGCCAGGCTAAATATGGCTAGATGGACTCCCGGCGGCCATTATGCCGGGAGTTCATCTAGCCATATAGAACATAGTCCAACAGCAACATCTTTTACTCACCTACAAAACGGCCGCCGCCTTGACGAAGACATGTACTCCGACAAGATGGCCGCCGATTTACTTCCGTTTTTCCTGTATAAAAGAAAGGTTGTTTAACCAATCCGACACCTCGCAACATGTAAGGGCCAGAACTACCTGGAGAATACCAGAAGTGTTGTGGAATTACGTTTGGCATGTGATCTTTATGTTTTTGTAAGCAATTTTACTTTTTCTTCATTAAACTTTGTATTACATACTTCACCATGGGAAGCCTTTCCTTTATATCCTTTGTATTTTTAGCACCTTCAAATACATTTTCCTGAGCTATAGCCTACACTGCTGGAACACCGAAGACCATATCCAGTGGAGTTACGTTAGGAGACTTATAGCCGGAACACACCATTAAGGAAAGCAGAGATACACATCTAAAGGAGTTATTTTATCTACAAGGAGGTAAGCGCTCTGTGAGCCCACTTTTTTAGAACACTGGAAGAACATCAATATATTTACGAAGAACATTTATCATCACTTTATGGGACTGTCACTTTATTGATCATTGCACATTGTCATTTTTGTTTACAGGTTGCATTATTACAGACTGCACTTGCTTCTCACCGTATTTTATTCATAATTGCGCTTATCATTTTACATTCTATTTATTATTGTTTTTTTATTTTTTTTCTAACCACTTCAGACTCCACCCAAAACATGAGACTAGCGCACAGTAATTATGCTTATAGCGTCTCTGCTACGGTTTTGCATCATTTGTGTTTTGTTTTTTAAGCGGAGGTTCACCCTAAAACAATTATATACCGTTACATCCAACATACTGCTGACATCTACAGTATGCTGGTATTTTTTTTTTTTTTTTACGCACTACATACCTTCTTATAGTTCTTTTCACCCGGCTTCCGGGTTCTCACTGCCCCGGGGAGTAGGCTTTCCTATTAAGATGCGTAGATCGACGTGCGGGTAAGGCGCGTCCCGAAAAAAGACGTTCTGGGACTTGGCATTATACGGCGCCTGCGCAGTCAGCTCTACACGGCAGGCGCCGTATAGCGCCGAGTCCTAGTTCGTCTGTTTTCGGAACGCGTGACGTGCCTTACCCGCACGTCAATCATCTACCCCTCTTCATAGGAATGCCTACTCCCCGTCGTAGTGAGAACTCGGAGCCGGGTAAAAAAAAACTATAAGACGGTAAGTACAGCGAAAAAAATAAAATACCAGCATACTGTAGATGTCAGCAGTATGCTGGATCTAATGGTATATAGATGATTTTTAGGGTGAACCTCCGCTTTAACATATGTACATGTGTTATCAAAAAAGTTCAAATCGTGGTTAGTCCAATTCCAGAATGTACAAAAATCGTATTATAACATTTAAGAAAACTCCCTATTTTAACCCACCCCCCTCCCCCCGCTACCTTCTGATTTCAGTTATTACCACTGTACGTTGTTATTCCTTCCTACTCTGACCCCTATTCAGGTATAGACCCTTAGGTTTTCCACGCAACTCCAGGATTTCTTAAATTCCTTCAAATATTTCCATTTATTTTTATATTCTGTCTTTCCCTCATCGATACTATTCTTCAGTCCTTCCATGATATACGTCTCTTCTACCGAGTCAATCCACTCCCATACTGATGGGCACTCTACCTCCTGCCATTTTTTTGGGATCAGCCTTTTAGCCGCGTTTAACAAATGTGGTATCAAGGATTCTTTGTAGGATTTAACCGTATCCTCGCCTCCGTGTAAAAGTACTAACCATGGATCGTTTTTTAACTCCCTCTTGGTAATATCTTTAATCAATCCTAATATTTTTTCCCAAAATGTTTTAACTTTTGGGCAATTCCACCATAAATGGGCCATTGTGCCCGGGGTCTTGAAACCTCGCCAACAGTCCGCCGACTGCCCCTCTTTAAATTTACTCAATTTATCTGGTGTTGCATACCAGCCCGTTATGCACTTATAATTCATTTCTGCGGTCCTACTGTCCACAGCCGAAGAGTGGGTCAGTTTCAAAATTTTCCCTATAGTGATTTTATCCTTCTGTGTTCCTAATTCCCGTTCCCATTTTTCCCCATCTCCAGTTCGTCCACTGCCACCAATATTTGGTAGAGCCTTGAAATAATGCCTTTAGGTTTATCTGTAATACATAACTTTTCCAATGATGTAAGCTGTTCCCCTGACCTTAATGGTTGGGGTAGATTTTTGACAAAGTGGCACAACTGTCGATATCTCCACTCATCAACTACCATTAATTCCTCATTGAGATTTCTCCTGCAATGGTGTGATTTTCCCTTTATTTATATCCCTTAGCTATGCTTGCTTTATCTTTTTTATCCAATTCCCACACACTATTTTTTTTCCTGGTGCGAAATATTCATTCTCCTTTAAATCTATGAGAGGTGAATTGTAATCCTTATCTATTTGTTTGTGCAACCTATCCCATATTTTAAGTGCATTTCGTGTTATCTCGTAAGTATTCTCATCCAGTGCTCTATACTGAGGGGGATTCCATATTATACTTCCCAATTTTGTCTTGGACAGTGCATTTTCTCTCTTTACCCATCTTTTTTCCTTATTATCTCTGGCCCACTCCACGACCCGAGACAACACCACCGCTTTGTAATATTTTCTAATATCCGGGACCGCAAGTCCACCATTTTTTTTCCTGTTTTATTACCAAGAAGGAGAGTATGTTTTTTGCTCTTCCAAATAAAGTTCATTAACAAAGTTTTGAGAACTTTAACTACTTGCCGACCGCGCACCGCCATTCTACGTCGGCAAGTTGGCTCTGCTGGGCGAGAGCACGTAGTATAACGTCCCCTCTTCCAGCCGCCACTAGGGGCGCGCACGCGCCCCCCGCTCGCCCCGACTCCCGTGCGTGTGCCCGGCGGGCGCGATCGCCGCCGGGCACACGCGATCGCTCGTTACAGAGGGGGGACCGGGAGCTGTGTGTGTAAACACACACCTCCCGGTCCTGTCAGCAGGGGAAACGCTGATCTTCTGTTCATACAATGTATGAACAGAGGATCAGTGTTTCCCCATGTGAGGCCACCCCCCCCCACAGTAAGAACACACAAGGGACATACTTAACCCCTTCACTGCCAGTGGCATTTTTATAGTAATCCAATGCATTTTTATAGCACTGATCGCTATAAAAATGCCAATGGTCCCAAAAATGTGTCAAAAGTGTCCGAAGTGTCCGCCATAATGTCGCAATACCGAAAAAAATATCGCTGATCGCCGCCATTACTAGTAAAAAAAATATATTAATAAAAATGACATAAAAATACCCCCTATTTTGTAAACGCTATAACTTTTGCACAAACCAATCAATAAACGCTTATCGTGATTTTTTTTTAGGAAAAATAGGTAGAAGAATACGTATCGCCCTAAACTGAGGAAAAAATATTTTTTTTTATATATTTTTGGGGGATATTTATTATGGCAAAAAGTAAAAAATATTAATTTTTTTCAAAATTGTCGCTCTATTTTTGTTTATAGCGCAAAAAATAAAAACCGCAGAGGTGATCAAATACCACCAAAAGAAAGCTCTATTTGTGGGGAAAAAAGGACGCCAATTTTGTTTGGGAGCCACGACCGCGCAATTGTCTGTTAAAGCGACGCAGTCCCGAATCGCAAAAAGTACTCTGGTCTTTGGGCAGCAATATGGTCCGGGGGTTAAGTGGTTAAGATAAGGTTGCGGCAATCCTACTGGTATCTGAAATTTATACAGAATTTTCGGTAGAAGGACCATCTTTAAGATATTAATTTGTCCTACCCATGAAATTGGTCTATTACTCTTAATTTCCAGTTTAATTTCATCTAATAGGGTAATATAATTTATTTCATATACTTTGAGTTTGCAAGTTTAATTCCTAAGTATTTAAGTTCCTTTCGCCAAGGAAACCTAAACTACTCCATTAAGAGCCGTTCTAATTTACTAATATTTACGTTTAGGATCTCAGTTTTAGTTACATTGATTTTAAAATTTGAGATCTCCCCATACTGTGAGGATTTTTAGTAAATTCGAGATTGTAGTCCTAGGGTTGACGATGTAAAACAATACGTCATCTGCGAAGGCAGATAATTTATGTTCGTCGTCTTCTACTTTGATACCTTTCACATCGGGGCTATTTCGAACCCTGGCCAGAAGAGGCTCTAGGGACAACACAAACAAGAGCGGCGAGAGGGGACACCCCTGTCTCGTACCATTTTTCATCTCAAAAACTGGGGATAGCCTGTCATTTATTCTTATCCTGGCCGATGGGTGGTGGTACAATGTTTTGATCCACTGAATCATCCTTGGTCCAATACCCATAGTTTCCAGGGTTTGCATCATGAGTCCCCAGTCTACCCTGTAGACCCATTCTCTTTCAACTTCCGGAGGAGTAACAATGCTCTCCCCCCCCCATTGTCCCTCCTCTCCCTTCCAGGGATGAATCCCACCTGGTCTGGGTGTACCAGTGTGGTCATCAGCCCTTTCATTCGTTCTGCCAATACTTTCGCATACAATTTGGTATCTGCATTGAGCAGCGAGATCGGCCTGTATCCAGAGCAAAGCATTTCATCTTTACCTTCCTTCGGAATAACTATAATTGTAGCTGCTAGAGCCTCCCTGCTCATTTCATATTCAGTCCCTAGTCCGTTAAAATAATGACAGTCTTGGGATCAGTATCTTTCTACACTTTTTAAAGTAGAGCGTTGTAAACCCATCCGGGCCTGGGCTTTTGCCCAGGGCTGAGTCCGCCAACGCTCTACTTATTTCCTCTTCTGTGATTGGTTTGTCCAAGATTGATCTTTCTATCTTATCAACACAGGGCCATCTTGCAAAACTTTTATTTTAACTTTTTCTTCTTCTTCTTCTTCTTTCCGCTGACTCCTCTGCTCTACAGAATACAACCCCCTCATAATAGTTTTTAAAAGGTATCTGCAATCTCCTTTGTTGAATATACCACCTCTCCCATCTTGTTTTTTTTTTTCTATATAGTTTCTGGTTTTCTTTTTCTGCACCATTTTTGCTAGAGGTTTGCTGGATTTATTTCCCCACATATACCTTTCTTTTGCAATACTATTTAATTTCCTTTTAGTCTCTTGTTTCATAAGCTCTTTAAGTTCATCTCTCTTTCTAACCAATTTGTGATATAGCTCTTGTTTCCCCTGATGTTTGTGTTCTTGTTCAATTTTGAATATTTCTTCAGTTAAGGTATTAATTTTCCTACCTCTCTCTTTTTTCTTCCTTGCCCCCTCTGATATAAGAATCCCTCTGACATAGGCTTTGTGTGCCTCCCATAGGGTTGCCCCAGACATTCCTTCAGTATCATTTGCCAAAAAGTATTGATTTAACTCTTTTCACTCTTGCTAGGTCTTCTTCGTCCCGAATCAATTATTCGTTTAATCTCCAGTTGTAAGATGGCCTTTGGTGACCAGGGATGTTAATTTTCCATCCCAGAAGAAGCTACGCCACAGAGTACGGCGAAACGCGTCAACGTCACCACCCGACGCCTGTCACGTCTACTCTGGTGCATACGCTGGCTGGCGGGGAAACGAAGGAGACGAAGGAAGCACGCAAGTAGTCGAGGCGAGACGCCGTTCACACGCCGCCCACACGCTCACACTAAGTCCATATGCTATCTAGTGTGTAGCGTGCAGCTTCCTTACAACTCAAGTAACCACAAACTACCTGTGGAACTACTGCAATCAGTGCACCAAGATCCTCAGTGACTGCACGGACTTCACGGACACCACAGCTTGCTATAACTGGTAAACCCACCACTACATTACCCTCTACGACGCTACCATCGTAACAAACAACAAATACAGGTCGGTAATTATACCTTAATATGATCGGCTGATCAAAGACCTAACTGAAATAATACAATGGTAAATAACGTGAATGTACAGCAAGCTGTTGTAATAGTCCTGACTTAATCATATTTCATGAATGAAAGTCCACAATGGAGCCTGATTTAAATTGTCATTAAATCATATAGCAATTAGCATGATCAATTGCATTCGCTTATAAAGGGACTTGCAGTAAGCAGCACTAATTAAACAACAACTGCACTATACTTTCACTGAGTTTAACTGATTTTTACAGACTTTAGACAATTTATTGAGTCCTCTTGCATTAATTGATTGATCAACCAATACTGGTACCTACCATTCATGCTGTAACGCATTGATGCGACTTTGAAGTTATCGCAGGCAGCTCACCACAAGGGACCGATTGAAACATCCATCACACTGATCCATTAACAGTGGCATTACTGTCTTATTTAAATAGACACTACATATATTAATATGTGTGAACTAGTCGACCTTGTGACACAGTGTACCAACAGTGAATACCGCATGGTATCGAACTGCCCATATTGCTACAGCTCAATTTCAATGACTACTCAAGATCTACTGGTACCACTTTATCCTATTTGATAAAAAACATTTTTTTGCATATGCTAATTTTTGACAACACTCGGTAATTCCCCATCCTTTTCTCCCCCCCCCCCCCCCCATCCCCTTTGCACCAGGCTCACCCACCAGATAGTGCACCAATTTGAATTTCAATGTGTTCATGACGTGGTGAGGCATACTGTCTCCCACACCGGGTCGCTAAACACATTTTCCTTGCTGCATAACGGCAAGGATTCTGAATTAATGTCCCATTCACTACATGGTGCATGTTACTGGTGAGCGAGTTATTAGTACGTCCGGACAGGTGTTGTTAACTGTAGTCCTTGTGAGTCTTGTCAGTCATGTATCATGTTTTATGTGCAATGGAACTTTATGAATTAGATGGTTTTAATACTTTCATTACTTCCTAACTTTGCACACTTAACTGTGCTTAATAAACTTTTGCTATATTTATAACAAAGTTTGCTGGTCATTTACTGTTACCCAAAGTAACCCACTAACTTAAACATTCAGTCTTCCCTTAGACTATTCCCTTTCCCCACACTTATTCCTTCTACTAATTTAATTTATATGACCTCATGGTTACAGTAACAGTACCATCACTTAATGCGTGACCTCCCCTAGGTACCCACCAATTAGGATACCTAACAATCAGTGACCCAACTTGCATTTTCCCTTTCCCCCTTTTTCCCATTTATTCTTGATGTTAATTTTCATGCTTAAAGGGGCATGGTCCGAGAGTGACGCAATTTCTATTTTAGACTCAATGATCCTTTCTAACAATCTATGGTCTACCATGATGTAGTCTATTCTAAAGTACGTCCCGTGTACAGGGGAGTAGAACGTATAAACCCGCAGTTTTGGATGCAGTATCCTCCAGATGTCCACCATCTGGCTACTATGCATTTTTTGTTTTATCTTTTTTAACTGGACGTTGTTTGTCCCCTTTACCCGCGACGTACTATCTACATCCGGGTCCATACAGAAGTTGAGATCTCCCATCAAGATCACATACCCGGCCCTGAAATCATTCAGTTTCCCCATGATTTCACCAAAATATTTAATTGGGCTCACGCTGGGGGCATAGATGTTTGCCAAGGTACATTCCATCTCACCCAGTTTACCTTTTAGGAAGAGAAATCTTCCCTCTTTATCGGTCATCCTTGCCTCCAACGTGAACCGAGCCTCCTTAGCAAATCCTATTGCCACTCCCCTTGCTCTTTTTGAAATAGTATCCCCGTAATACCATATCGGGAAGTCAGAGGAAAATAATTTAACATTTGATTCCAGGGTCAGGTGAGTCTCCTGTAAAAAAAACAACCTCCGCTCTATACCTTTTAAGCTCTTTAAAAATCTTGTGCCTCTTGGTGGGGGTATTTAATCCTTTGACATTATAGGTCATAAACTTAGTTGCTGCCATCTCATCCTCTCCTCTTTTTTTTTCCCTTTTCCTCTTTTCTGCCCTGTACACTTTCTCCCTGTCTTCCATAGGATTTTATCTTTCTTTCTAGGATACATCAGTGAGAGAGCTCCCCCCCCCCCCCACGTCTCCCCTTTGGCCCATTGCTGGCCTTAGAACCATAGGTGGTCCCACCTACCTCCCTCGCCACTGGTTCTCTTATTTAGAGGTGTGACTCTGATCGTGACATCCATCCCCCCCCAGCTCAATGCCAGAGACAGAGCTTAGGGTCCCAGTGAGCCCATTATCAACCCCCCATCCCTCCACCCCCCTCCCATAGTTCCTTAATGGAAATTTTGCCCCAGTCTTAACAGCCCCGGGTCCACTTCCTTTTATGTCTCATTATCTTTTCCTGCCCAGCCTTGCAAGTCTGGCACCTGCAGATCGAGTTTGTTACAGAATACTGCCAGCTCTTCAGGGAACCTTAGTCTCGCTGACCTTCCTTCTTTCTGGCCTATTAAACAGGCCGGGAATCCCCAGTTATATTTAATATTCTGTGCCCGCATTTGTTCCAAAAGTGGTTTCAAGAGTCGCCATCTTGCGAGCGTTTCTGGGGCCAGATCTGTAAAGATTTGTAACTCAGTCCCTTCAAACTGTAGAGGTGGTTTTCCTTTTAGTCCCTCATCCCTACTTTTCTGAGAGCCTTTCTTGCTTTGTCCTCTCCTTCCCTTTATCATCCTCTCACCGGTAGTTTCACTAGTGCGAGTTTGACTCATCCAATAGCTAGTTTTTCCATCACTAGATTTCTCAAGCTGCTACCCATATATGTTGGCAATATATTACCTTGTTCACCCATGTACACCCACCATATGTCGAGTGTGTGGGTTCTAGCACTTCCACATATTAGACTCGGTCTTCTCTTCTTTTACATGCTAGTAGTCTGAAATGGCTCATCGACTGGGACCCCCCCCCCCCCTCTCATACGTGGAAACGTACCTTTATCCCTATTTTTTTATCCCTTTTTTACACATATTTTTAATTATCTTTTAGAGCCTAATCATATCCCATATATGATCCATTGTATGGCGTCTTCGGTGTTAACCAAGTCTCTCCCATCCAGTTTAGCGTTCGGCTTCAAGAATAGTTACAAACTATTATAATGCACCTGGCAGCTGTGTCTCGACTGGTCAGCCATCCAGTGTTTTGACCCAACGCCTTCCATGCTTATAGTGTTGTCCCCATCCGTCCTTTAAAACTTCTCCTTTCATGTTTTTAATAGCTTACCAATCCATATCTCATCTTCTTTGCTGATTTATACGCCAATACATACTGTCTGCACACCAACTGTGTTCCAATGTTAATCCATGACGGCGGTGACATTGTTCTCTATGGGCTCCGACAAAATGGCCGACGGACACCCATGTTTGCAGACATTCTGACGGCCTATTTAAGATCCCTCAGTACTCCCATCACTATCCCCTGATGCAGTCATGTGACATGACGCCACTAGTAGGGACAGGAAGTACCAGACCTCACACACTCTGAAGAGAGATATGAGCTCGCTGCTCGTTTTGTTTGGATATTTCTGACATTTTAAATGTGAGTTTTTTTTATATGTTTTTATATTAAATACCTTTTGAAGCGGAGCTGTACTATGTGCCTTCTTCTCTCTTTGCCCATCTATACCTGCTGAGCATTTAGTGCCAGTATCCGTGGATGTTTAGGTGGAGGCCAAAGAGAGAGGATCAGCATACAATCAAGATCTCAGACTGGGTCGCACGAACTCGCTGTTCGTAGGAGATAGGCCCACTGCTCACTGCCTCCATGTGAGTGCATGTGCATGTGATTGATTGTTTTTTAGACCCTTGTTTCCAGTATTACGCCATATCTTTTTCTTGTTTCTTCCAATATGGTCATTTAATGTGGAGACTACATCTAGCCCTCATCCTGCTGGATCTTTGAGTACACCCTGAGTGGTATCCAGGCTATCCGTGCTATGGCCTTGAGGTGAGCATTCCATACCACTAGAGGTGTGCGCACCGAAGCTTGCTCTTCTCTGAAATATTGGATTTCCTGGTTTCTCATCACCTATTAATCACAGCTATCAAGGACTGCACCTTTAAATATATGCTTTTTGGATGCGAGATTTGTATTTGCACTTGATTTCACTGGATTTTTATCCTTTATTATGTGTTGGGATCGCTTACCTTTGGTCTTTAGTACCAATCTTGGACATTTATTTTGATAACTGTACTTCCATGTTTATTTTATTTCCTTATAAGGATTTTGCTGCATAGTGTTAACCTTTTCCAGATCACCCACCTTCACAGTTCAGATTGCACACTGCTTGTAGAGTTCACCCCGCCCATTTGGTGGGACTTATTTGATCACTGTTTAGTTTTTTTTTTTCTTTTTTTTGTTTATTGTTTTTTGGTTGTTGCCCTATCCCTCCATACCCACACAGCGCAGTTATTATCACTCATTTCATTTGTTTTCATTTTTGGCTGGGACCAATTTCAGGTAACTGCAGCAGTGCCCCCTAGGTTTAGAATATCGATAGCGCGAGAGCCCTTCCATTGCATTATACGTGGTTTTCCTCTTAACTTCGTCCAAATTTCTGCTTTATCTTCATATAGCCGGAACCTCACAATTATATCTCTTGGCCAGTCTGCTTCTGCGCATTTAGGTTTTCCTATCCGGTGTATTCTTTCAATCTTAAGAGGGTCCTCTGTTCCCTTATCCAATATAGGGTTAAATATTTTATTCATAATTTTTCTCAGATCTTCTCCTCTTTCTTCTGGGATTGAACGGATTTTCCTGGCTCTTCCTGGTTTCCCAGCTCGAGCTCCAGCCGGCACTCAGGCCCCTCCCTCCGTGAGGTACGTTGCGTCCTCACGTGCACGCCATGCTGCGTCCTATTTATTATTGTGATATATATTTACACATTTAGATTGAGCAGCAGTTTCATTTCACCTCATTATTTATTTTTACACTTGGAGGCGCGAGAGCCCATTTTACACTTTTTTTTTTAACCACTACACCACTGTGTTGCCCTACCTGAGAAGTCTATTTTTTTTTTAAACTCTCCTCAAACCGAAAACTTTCACAGAGCGGTCCGATTTGTGTGCACAAAAAAGACCAAGCCCTCAGAGGATACCTCCGCTGCACAATACAGCATAAGGGAGTTCCATACAGCATCACTAAGCACACTGACAAGTGCCCCGTCACCAACCCAAGTGAGGAGTCCTCCTCACAAGGAAGGTTCTGGTCCACTTACACAGACAACACAGAACCAGGGACGTGACAGCCAGGTCCTGGTCTGTGCCAGAGCAGCCCCCAGGGGATGGTGGAGGCGGGGCACTTTTTAACCCCCCCTAACACCCGCACGCTGCTCCAACAAAGTGTCCATGAACTGCAGGTGCAGGAGCCCCAGCTGTCACCTCTGGCATGTTTTGGGGAGGAAGAACCAGACACTGACTCCATCTAGACAGCCCTCAGTGACCCATTTCAGACCTGAATAAATCCCACCCTCCTTGCTGTGCTGACCGGGGGTTACCCAGGGGATGCGCCAATCACCGGAGGAGACCGTTCAGTGCCACTGCCTACCCTCAGAACACAGCGTGTGTGTGTGTGTGTGTGTGTGTGTGTGTGTGTGTGTGTGTGTGTGGAGAAATGCTGTGAGGTAAAGCTGTGATCAAAAAATCATGAGGAGATCTGTGCTGCGCGCTGTATAAGCTTAGCACCAGAGGACAAAACCACCTCCAAAATGGCCGCCGGACGCCTCAGAAAAAGCAGGAAATGGCCACAGTAAAATGGCCGACCACAATAGTAAGCTGCGCCATAGCGCGACCACAACAAAATGTCCGCCAATGGGAATTCACAATGGTAGCAGCAGGCTACAAAAAAATGGCGTCGGCGCTGCAAAAATGGCGGCAAAACGCTGCGACGTGGATGAGAAGGCCTAATGAGGCCTTTCTGAGCAAATACACCCCCACAGAAAAAAAAACACACAGGCCCAGACACCCCACAGTCCCCTGGTGGGAAAATGAGCCCCCCGCCACAGGTCCACCCCGACAGCAATAGAACAGCAGAGGAAAATATGACAGAGCAAGGAAGGAAAGGCAGGAGGACCCCCAAACCCCAGAAATGCTCACCCGTACCGACCTGCCAAAGCGGGAAGGACTGTACTTACCCATCCCTGCGAGGACCCACTGACGCATTCCTGACAGGCATACAGGCATAGGAGTAGCTGTCGGCCGGTCCACTGTGAGTGAGACAACACCACAGCCCTGGAGGACCCTGGAGCCAAAGCTCAGCGGCCACCCCAGGAGTCATGGGGTATGTCGTGACAGACCCAGCCTCTTTGCAGAGGTGTGCTCACACTAGCTGGCCGGACTGAGGAGACTACAAGGATCTATATATCCAGCCTGTCTTTTAGCCGACAGTTGATAGTTGAGAATCTTCTAAGAAAAGAAAATAAAATGAAAAAGAAAAAAATTTCCTCAGGGCACTGGGCCCAAAGGGAGCCATATGTCCTACTTTGCTAGGCAGAAAGAAACGGAGGCTGCATACTGCAGGGAGGAGGGTTATGTCCGGAGGGACCGCCCCCTGGGCGGGGCTGTTCAACTCTGTTAAAGTAATATGTATTTAATTATCTAACATGTTTCTGCCTAGTCCTCTCCTGTGAACAGGAACATAACCCACTTGTCAAGATTTAAGGAGCTGTGTCCATCCATGGACGATAAGAGAAATAGGGTTTTCCTCCGTCACACTTTGGCGGATGGGAGCGGGTCGGATGTCAGGGGGCATGTCACCGCTGACATCCGTGGCTTCATAGAGGAGCACGGAGCGCCCGTTCAGGTCTGCCTAAAAAACTGTCAGGCAGACCTGAACATGTGAGAGAGCCCTAAATGTTCCTGTGTACACTGTGCGCAACATCATCAAGAAGTTTACAGCTCATGGCACTGTAGCGAATCTCCCTGGATGTGGATGAAAGAGCAACATTTTTGCGACAAAGGATTGTTCGAATGGTGGATAAAGAACCTCAATCAACGTTAACAAATACTGTATCTGCTAACTTTTAATATTAGGACACTTACCTGTTCTGAAATCCAGCGATGTCTGCCCCCCATGTTTCCATCAACCTTGCCTACTAGTTTCCCTACTGCGCGTGTGCAAAGAGCGATGCACTTTGTGAATGGTCCGGCAGGGGACCTCGCTGCATCCAGGTCTCCAACACGAGCAGTAGGGAAGGCTGATGGAAACATTGACTGGGGTGCCGACATTGCTGGTTTCCAGGACAGGCAAAAACGTTTGAGTGGAGCGTGGTTTGTTTTTTTACTGCAATTTTTGGTGCACTGCGATTCTTGTGTTTCTGCAGCAATTTCACTTTCAGGCCCCAAGCACATCTAGCATATAGTGGAAGCGAACGTTTTGTGGCTCATTTTTCCTGTGACACGCATAGGGCAGCCCATTGATTTCAATGGGCCGTGTCATATGTGGCTTATGGGACATTCTGGCGTTTTGTGGGTTGCGTGTTTTTTACTGTGCGTTTAGCATTATTTTCCACAATTTTTTTCACATGGCAAAATGTGTGTTTGGTGTGCCGTTAACAATTAATGGCACTGAAAGCACAACTAGTAATTTTAGGTGTATAAAGGTGGGTAATACACTATACAATCTGATTGTACAATAGATTTACCAAATTTATATAATAGGAGGAAACACCTATCTAGCCACTCTATATCCAATCAGACAGGCCCTTGCACTACATAATTTATGGCAGATCTAAAGAAGATTGTATAGTGTAGGACCATCTTTATACACCTAAAATTGCTAGTAGCCCTTTCAGTGCCACTAATTGTTAATGCCACACCTTTTGCAAACACACATTTTGCCATGTGAGAAAATGAGGGGCAAATGCTGCAAAACACACAGTAAAAAACACACAACAAAACACCAAAATATCCCAATTGAAATTAGCAGGCTGCCCTATGCGTGTCAAAGGAAAAACAATTTATATTGTTAATCTGGTTGAATAAGGACACAAGTCCATCCAGATTAATCAGAAACCCTCGATATATGCAATCCTATACCCAACAGTTGATTCAGAGTAGGGCCGAAACAACTAATCGATTAATCGACAACTAATCGATTATGAAATTAATCGATTACAATTTTCATAATCGATTAATCGGCCAGTAACAAAATGGGGTTAAAAAAAACTAAAATTAGCCCTTTATAGTGCAAAAAAGCAAATCGCTACACAGTAAAAAAAAAATGAACCCCTTACAGTAGCGATTATTTGCTCTTTTTGTACTCATTTTTGTTTTTCTAACCCCATTATGTTACTAAACATCTCAGGCCGGGGTCACACCTCTGTTTTTTGGTGCTTTTTGCAGAAACACACTACAGTTCATTTACATGTTTTCCTATGGGAGACGTTCACATCCATGATTTTTTTTCAGCTGCTGCGTATTTGGAAAGGGCAAGGACTTTTTAACGCAAAATGGTGCTATTTTGTTTTTTTTATGGTTCAATATACTTCAATGGAGAAGCTGCAGAAAAGCATGTAATGTGTTTTTGTGGAAATTTGTGTTTTGTATTCTGCCCAACAACAAATTGGCCCAAAAAAGAAATGGTAATTTTTCTTTTTTTTAAGGTTATTATCCGATTAATCGATTAAACTAAACAATAAATCGGCCAACTAATCGATTATGAAAATAATCGTTAGTTGCAGCCCTAATTCAGAGGAAGGCAAAAAAACAAAGCATAATACAATTTGGTTCAGTGGGGGAAATTTTTTTATAAAAATCTTCCTGATCCCCCAACAGGCAATTACATATTCTCCGGATTGACTTTACCTATAAATATCACTATCCAGTTATATTATGTGCATTGAAGAAAAAATATAGGCCTTTTTTAAAACAATCTACAGAGGTGGCCTGAACCAGCTCTTGAGGGAGTCTATTACACATTTTCACAGCTCTTACTGTAAAGAAGCCTTTCCGTATTCGGAAATTAAAACTTCTTTTCCTCCAGAGTGCCCCCGTGTCCTCTGATGACCTTAACCGGTTAACGCCCGCTGCATGTATATGTACGTCCACAGAATGGCACGTACAGGCATATGGGCGTACATGTACGTCCCTGCCTTTCCGCGGGTCGGGGGTCCGATCGGGACCCCCCCCCCCCGGTACATGCGGCGGTCGGAAACCCGCGGGAAGCAATCTGGGATGAGGGGGCGCCCCCTCGCGATCGCTCCCCGGAGCTGAAGAACCGGGAGAGCCGTATGTAAACACGGCTTCCCCGTGCTTCACTGTGGCGGCTGCATCGATCGAGTCATCCCTTTTATAGGGAGACTCGATCGATGACGTCAGACCTACAGCCACACCCCCCTACAGTTGTAAACACACACTAGGTGAACCCTAACTCCTTCAGCGCCCCCTGTGGTTAACTCCCAAACGGCAACTGTCATTTTCACAATAAACAATGCAATTTAAATGCATTTTTTGCTGTGAATGGTCCCAAAAATGTGTCAAAATTGTCCGAAGTGTCCGCCATAATGTCGCAGTCACGAAAAGAAAAAAAAAAACGCTGATCGCCGCCATTAGTAGTAAAAAAATAATAATAATAAAACTATCCCCTATTTTGTAAACGCTATAAATTTTGCGCAAACCAAACGATAAACGCTTATTGCGATTTCTTTTACCAAAAATAGGTAAAAGGATACGTATCAGCCTAAACTGAGGGGAAAAAAAATGTTATATATGTTTTTGGGGGATATTTATTATAGCAAAAAGTAAAAAATATTAAATTTTTTTCAAAATTGTCGCTTTATTTTTGTTTATAGTGCAAAAAATAAAAACCGCAGAGGTGATCAAATACCACCAAAAGAAAGCTCTATTTGTGGGGAAAAAAAGGACGTCAATTTTGTTTGGGAGCCACGTCGCACGACCGCGCAATTGTCTGTTAAAGCGACGCAGTGCCGAATCGCAAAACCTGGCCTGGGCATTTAGCTGCCTAAAGGTCCGGGGCTTACGTGGTTAAAGGAGTTGTAAAGGAAAAAAATATTTTTGCTGAAATGACTGTTTACAGGGTATAGAGACATAATAGTTAACTGATTCCTTTTAAAATTGATTAAAAATAGATCAAAATCAATCATATAATGTACCTCTAGTTTCGTTTTTGCATCTAGTTTCGTTTTTGCACGTTATCTTGCCTGTGTGCTATACAGAGCCATAGAGCAGTGATGGTTTGGAAAATGAAACTAGAATCTCCCAGTACTGTGGTCATCAGGAAACAGACAACCAGGAAATGTCCAGAACAGAGAAGAATTACAGCAACATCAGAGCAAAAACGAACAATGAGGACATGAAACCAGGACTGCAGTAAGGTAAAGGAAGCTATTTAGCTAAAAAAATAAATAAAATCCTTTAGTGACCCTTTAAGGTGAATAACGCTACACCGAGTTCACCATATGGACCACTTATGGTATTTATATTTACTTATAGCTGAGCTCCCCATGACTGTCATCAGTTTGGTTGCTCTTCTCTGTACTTTCTCCAGTTCTCCAATACTCCGTTTGTGAACTGGTGTCCAAAACTGAACTGCATATTTGACAGGAGGCCTTACCAATGATATGTGCAGGGGCAAAATGATATCTCTCTCTCTGGAGTTATACCTCTTAATACACGAAAGGATTTGTCTTGCTTGTAAACCGCAGCTTGGCATTGCATGCCATCACTGAGCTTATGATCTATCAGAACATCCAGATCCTTCTCCACCATTGATTCCCCAAGTTGTACTCTTCCTAGTATGTATGACGCATGCAAATTCTTAGCACCCAAGTGCATAACTTTACATTTATCAACATTAATCATCATTTGTCACAGTCGCCCAATTAGACAGAGCATTGAGGTCGGCTCGTTATTCCATAGCTTGGTGTCATCTGCAAACACTGCAATGGTACTTTTAATCCCAGAACCTAAATAATTATATTAAAAAGTAAGAGTCCCAACACTGAACCTTGGGGTACACCACTGACAACCCTAGACCATTTAGAGCATGGGTGCTCAACCTGTGGCCCTCTATCTGTTGAGAAACTACAAGTCCCATAAGGCATTGCAAGGCTGACAGGTACAAGAATGATTTCCAAAGGCAGAAGCATGATGGGGCTTGTAGTTTCGCAACAGCTGGAGGGCCACAGGTTGAGCACCCATGCTCTAAATGGTCTAGGGTTGTCAGTGGTGTACCCCAAGGTTCAGCGTTGGGACTCTTACTTTTTAATTATATAGGTTCTGGGATTAAAAGTACCATTGCAGTGTTTGCACCCATGATTTAGAGCAAGAATCATTAACCACTACTCTCTGAATACCGTATTTAAGCAAGTTTTCCAACCAGTTCCAAACTGAGTTTTCCAAGCCTGTAGATTTTACCTTACACATTACCTGTGTGTGGGTAACTGAGTCAAAAGCTTTTGCAAAGTCCAGGTATACCACGTCCACAGCCACCCCTCTGTCCAAGGTTTTGCTCACCTCCTCATAAAAAGTAATCAGATTTGTCTGACAACTTCCGTCTTTCATCAATACATGCTTCATTTTGCTTAAAAATGTATTTTTTTTCCCTAGCACAAACTCATCTATGTGGTCTTTTATTAAACTCTCAAGTATCTTCTCAGCTAAAGAAGTTAAACCAACAGGTCTATATAGTTACTTGGTAAAGAATTTGACCCCTTTTTAAATAGAGGTACCACATTGGCACATCACATCCAGTCACTAACGAGTACCTAAAAATGAGAAACAATGGCTTTGAAATTACAGAGCACAATTCTTTTAGGATCCGTGGATGGATGCCATCTGGTCCAGGTGCTTTATCCACCTTTATTCTGTCTAATAATTTCTGGACCATATCACTTTTGAGCCATTGTGGATCATTTGGGGCTTTGTCACTCCCACCCCCATTATGGACATGAGCTCCCCCATGCTCCATTGTATACACAGAGCTGAAGAAGAGTTTAATAATTTTGCCTCTATTTGTCCCAAGTCACCCACTAGATTATTTTGTAAAGCTTCTACATGCTCAGACTTGACCTTTTTACTATTAAAGTAGAACTATAGGCATTTTTTTTCCATTTTAGAGGGAGGGTTATAATCATCTGTCTCATTGCAGAGATTTACCTTCACTTCCTGTCCCATAGCAAACAAGAAATGAGAAAAAATCCCTGCAAATTAAGGGAGTTCCTTGGGGACCTCCAGGTCACCAGAACTAGTGAGTCCTCATTAACACTGGGTGGCCTGTAACAATCTCCCATGATTAACTTTGTAGTATACACACCCTTATGCAATTCCACCCATAACACTTCAGCCTCATCACACTCCCCATCAACTAGGTCCTCTTTCACACTCGCTTTGAGATCACTTCTCACTTAAACATGGAATTGTATTAGTTTATGGAAATATCAATTTTCTGTATAAGGTATTGAGAAGCCATGTTTCTCATATTCGTACTTTTTTTTTTATACTACAAAAATTTGTCTGAGGACTTGTACTGTATTTCTTTCAATAAAATGTTTGAAACGGAGATCACTTCTTACAGGACACCAACATCTTTTCGCTTTACGCTGTATCAGGAGAGCACAGCCAGGAATATGAATAGCCCAGTCATGTGAAAAATAAAGCGAGGCTTCAGCAATACCAATTAAATCATAGTTCTCTTCATGCACCAAAGCTTCCAACTCACTTATTTTGCTTGGCAGACGCCTGGCATTGGTGTACAAACACTTTAATAAGTTGTCACAACTTGCACACATATTTTGCATATTTTTTATTTTAGTACAAATAGTACCATTTTCTAATAGTTGTTTGTAAAATAGGGACCTTGTTATCACCTGCCATAGCCCTTCCCCAATTTTCCCCATTCCACCCACCAATAGGGACTAACCCCTTTCTGACTTTTCTGCCTTATAATCCAATTCTTGCCCTCCCCTTATGCCCAGTTTGAATACTCCTCCAGCCTTCCCATAAACCAATGAAATTAGCATAATGAGCTGAACTGTGACTGACCAATGCATACCATTTAGAAAAAGTATATTATCTAAAATCATACATGAACTCCCCTGCACTATAACCCCTCCCCACACAACCTCACATAGTCCTAGTAAATCTGGATCTGTTTAATTAGCAATTACTAGCACCACCCAGCACAGTGACACAAATAGCACATCAGTAGTATCTGAGGATATGCCTTCTCTGCTAATGATGTGTGCTTGCAGTTAAAAAGTCACTTTTTTTTTTTACCAAAAAACAGTGAAGTAGAGTCTGATCTTTTGACATCAAAGACCAAATCACACATGCCAGATGGACCAATCATGACCGATGATTACCTTATAACTGCATTTCACACGTGGCATTCTATAGTGGGGTCCGAATGCCCAGGAAGTGCCATCAGTGGTACATGGAAACTTGGTGCATTGAAAAGAAATGTCAGTTATGTCACTAGGCTGGCTAAGCACTTCACTGTAAATCAGTTTGATCAAACCTGTCAAAACTACCACACTAAAGACTACTACTACAAAAGGAAAAAGTTATTTGTACCTTTTAATGTTTATTGCGTTGCCTTCAATGCGACCAAAAGCCTCAAATGCTGCAGCATATGATCCAAGATTTGGTTTTAACCCAGCCTTATCCATCAGTGTGAAAGTATGACCAATTTCAGGCAATGAGGCCTATAAAACAAGAACAGAATAAAAAGCTGCATTTGAAGTTATAAAACAGAATAGTCAAAGAATGAATAAAGCATGCTGGGCCAGAATATAACAAGTCATTACGGAAGGAAACAAAAACGGTCACCCAAGACGGTACAAGCAGTAAATTATTTCTGCTCAAAATACTCAACCATATCAGCAGAGTTTAACATTTAGTCAAAGATCTTGAAATACTGATAGCCAGGAAAAAAAAAAAAAAAAAAAAAAGAATTTTTGATTTACCTGCAAAATCTTTTTCTAAGGAGAAAACCACTTGCCTACTGGGCACCTTTAAGCCCCTTCCTGCCCAGGCCAATTTTTAGTGCTGTCGTATTTGAATGACAATTTTTCATACAAATAGAGCTTTCTTTTGGTGGTATTTGTTCACCTCTTGTTTTTTGTTTTTGTTTTGCTATAAAAGCCCAAACACTTAGGAAAAAAATTAAGAAACCCTTTTCTTAGTCTCGGTTATAACATTTTGCAAACAGGAAATTTTTCTCCTTTACTTATGTGCGGTGATGAGGGCACTGATAGGCACCGATGAGGCTTCACCGATATGCAGCACAGATGGGCACTGATAGGCAGTACAGATGAGGAGGCACTGAATGGCAGCACTGGTTGGCACGAATTGGCACAGATAGGCAGTACTGATGGGCGCTATTGGGTCCACAGTGATGATCAGTGCCCTGGTAATCAGTGCAGATGTCCCCTTTCACACTAGCCTGTTACTGGCTCTCTCCTCACACTGACAGCGCAAGGAAAAAATGCAGATAACTGACAAGTGTGTTTACAGCTTGGACACAGCCAATCACAGCCAATCACATGGTACAGAGCTGCCGTCATTGGCTCTTTACCACGATCAGTGACCACCTCATTCGTACAAAAAGGGGGGGGGGTGGTTTGTGGCAAGAATGGGAGGACATCCTCCCAGAACTAGAGCGGGTCCACCTGGCCATCATTTGACTATATGGCAGGTAACCACTTCAGCCCAGGACCATTTGGCAGCCTAAAGACCAGAAGACTTTTTACAATTTGGCACTGCGCTGCTTTAACTGGTAATTGCGTGGTCATGAAATGTTGTACCCAAACGAAATTTGCGTCCTTTTTTTTCCACAAATACAGCTTTCTTTTGATGGTATTTGATTGCCTCTGCGATTTTTATTTTTTGCGATATAAACGGAAAAAGACCGAAAATTTTGAAATTAAAAATATTTTCTACTTTGTTATAAGAAAAATCGAATAAACTCAATTTTAGTCATACATTTATGCCAAAATGTATTCAGCCACATGTCTTTGGTTAAAAAAAAAAAAATTCAATAAGCGTATATTTATTGGTTTGCGCAAAAGTTATAGCGTCTACAAACTAGGGTACAGGGTGAAAAAATGGCAGGGCAGTACAAAACCTCTCCAAATGACCCCATTTTGGAAAGTAGACACCCCAAGGAAATTGCTGAGGGGCATGTTGAGCCCACTGAATATTTTTTTTTGTCCCAAGTGATTGAAATGACAAAAAGTTGTCACTAAATTATATATTGCCCATACATGCTATGATTATATGTGAAATTGCACCCCAAAATACATTTTGCTGCTTCTCGTGAGTACGGGAATACCACACGTGTGGGACTTTTTGGCAGCCTAGCCGCGTACGGGACCCTGAAAACCAGATTTTTGATTTCACTCCTCACTACCTATCACAGTTTTGAAGGCCATACAATGCCAAGATGGCACAAAACCCCCCCAAATGACCTAATTTTGGAAAGTAGACACCCCAAGCTATTTGCTGAGAGGCATGGTGAGTAGTTTTAAAATGAAGAAAAAAAATTTTTTTTTTCTTTTTTTCAATTTTCAAAACTTTGAAACAAAAAGTGAGATCTGTAAAATACTCACCATACCTCTCAGCAAATAGCTTGGGGTGTCTACTTTCCAAAATGGGGTCATTTGGGGGGGGTTTGTGCCATCTGGGCATTCTATGGCCTCCGAAAATGTGATGGGCAGTGAGGAGTGAAATCAAGAATTTACACCCTTAGAAAGCCTGAAGGCGGTGCTTGGTTTTTGGGGTCCCGTATGCGGCTAGGCTCCCAAAAAGTCTCACATGTGGTATCCCAGACTCGGGAGAAGCAAGAGAATGTATTTTGGGGTGCAATTCCACATATGCCCATGGCATGTTTGAGCAATATATCATTTAGTAATAATTTTGTGCAAAAAAAAAAAAATATGTATTTTTCCCACAACTTGTGTCAAAATATAAAATATTCCTTGGACTCGACATGCCTCAGCAAATAGCTTGAGGTGTCTACTTTCCAAAATGGGGTCATTTGGGGGGTTTTGAACTGTCCTGGCATTTTATGCACAACATTTAGAAGCGTATGTCACACATCACCCACTCTTCTAACCACTTGAAGACAAAGCCCCTTCTGACACTTTTTGTTTACATGAAAAAATGTATTAATTTTTGCAAGAAAATTACATGGAACCCCCAAACATTATATATTTTTTTAAAGCAAAGGCCCTACAGATTAAAATGGTGGGTGTTGCAACTAAACTGTTCCTTCCATTTTTTTTATCATTTTTATTGTTATCTCAGGGATTGTAAATATCCCCTATGATAGCAATAGGTAGTGACAGGTACTCTTTTTTGAAAAAATTGGGGTCAATTAGACCCTAGATCTCTCCTCTGCCCTCAAAGCATCTGACCACACCAAGATCGGTGTGAGAAAATGCTTTCCCAATTTCACAATGGTGCCGTTTATATCCGGCGAAAGTCATGAAATGCTCATAACTTCCGGTTTCTTAGGCCATAGAGATGATTGGAGCTGTTCTGGTCTCTGATCAGCTCTATGGTCAGCTGGGGGAACCACCGGCTGCATTCTCAGGTTCCCTGTTGGGACAGAAGACCAGAGAAAACCATGGAAGACGGTGGGGGACGACATTCCCTCTAACTGCTTGTAAATGCAGTCTAGAGTCTAATTAGACGCTAGGATTGCTTTTATATAAAAGCCGACCGCTGGCTGAAAAGAATGATACCAAGATACTACCTAAATCCCACAGGCACCATTCTGGTATAACCATTCAAAGTCCAGCAACATACCAGTACATTGCTGGTCCTTGTTGGACATATAGTGTAATCTTTATATTTTTTTATGCAGCCTGTTTGTTGGCTGAACGAAAAAAAAAAGAAAGATTGGTGGGTATGCCCACCATTAGAATACCTCCCTTCATCCACCCACTTCTAATGATGGGCATACATGCACCATTTATATATGCCGAAGCATGGGGGCATCCCCCCACAAAAGTTACGAGCAAATTGCTCCTTCGCCCCTGCTGCCCCCATGCTTCGGCATATATGCTCTTTTTAACTGTGGTGGTGAAATCACCTCCTACAAGCATTGGAGTCACGGCTTTATGCATCGTGGGAGCGAACGCTGTTGCTGTCAACATAAATAAATCCACGCTGCAACTGAATGGAGTACCTGCTAAGCAAATGATGGTTAACATTAAAACAAAGTAACATTACAGTATAACCTTACCACACAATACCTGCAAAGCAAAAAAAAAAAAAAAAATTGTAAAAAATAAAACATTTAACGCAACCTGTGCCTAAAACACAATATACATAATACACATATACACACACACACTGAAGCATGGGGGGCATGGGGGGCATCCTCCGCAAAAGTTAGGAGCAAATCGCTCCTCCACCCCTGCTGCCCCCATGCTTCCGCATATATGCTCTCTTTTTTTTCTTTAAACCTCCTACAGCACTGGAGACACGGCTATATGTATCATGGGAGCAAACGCTGTTGCTGTCAAGATAAATAAATCAACGCTGCAGCTGAATGGCGTACCTGAAAACAAAAAAATGGTTAACAATAAAACACAGTAAACAGTAAAGTATAAAAAAAAAAAATTACATACCTGAAAAGCAAACATGATAAAACATAACAATAAAACATTGCAGAATAGAATACAGTAAAAAAGAGCAGAACAATACAGAGAGAATAGAGAGAAAGAACAATAAAACGACAACTATTTTTTTTATTATATATTTTTGTGCTTTTGTTTTTACTTTGCAAAGACCAGAATTGTCAGGATAGCGGACAATAATAAATGGGTGTCACACCTATATCCGCGCTTACAACAGACACACTTTCTTTGGGGGGCTCGTTGGGTAGGGGTACTAGGGAGGACATACGGAAAATGCCTCTCATGCAGACGGCTTACTGCATTTGGTTGGGGATGGTGAGGTGCAGCACCCATGGATACAGGAGGGCTCGGACGATATCTTCCTGGAATTTAAGGAAAGATCCAGTCCGTCCTGAAGCTCTGTATAGCACATAAGCATTCAGCAAAGCCAATTTAAATAAGTATACAGACACTTTTTTGTACCAGCGTCTGGCCTTATGAGCAATTAGGTACAGCGCCAAAAACTGGTCGTTAAGGTCCACCCCTCCCATGTTTTGGTTACATTCGTGAACACAGAGGTGTTTCTCCACACCACCACTCACCGTACGAATTTGGACTGTCGTGTCTGCGTGAAGGGAGGACAGAAGGAAAACATTCTTATTATCCCTCCACTTCACAGCGAAGAAATTATTACACCTTGAGCAGGCTCTCTTCCCCAGCCTAAGATGGGAATCTACAAGCCTCTGGGGTAAGCCTGGGCAATTAGGTCGCACGGTGCCACATGCAACAATTTGATGATCAAACAAGTGACTAAAAAGTGGCACGCTCGTGTAATAATTGTCCACATACAAATCGTACCCCTTTTCGAATAAGGGTGACACCAAGTTCCACACTATCTTGCCAGCGCTCCCTATGTAACTTGGGCAGTTCTCCGGCTCTACATGACCATCTCTTCCCTTGTAAACCATAAAACGACATGTATAGCCTGTCGCAGAGCTTATACATCTTGACCCCATATCTGGCATGCTTGCTGGGAAGGTACTGTTTGAAAGACAAGCAGGCAGAAAATTTAATAAGGGACTTGTTAACGCAGACAACTTGATGGGGAGTATACAAGGCTGCAAAATGTTGAAGTGGTTTACGAGGGGCCGAATTTTGTAGAGCCGATCGAATTCAGGGTCTCCACGAGGACAACAAAGTTCATTGTTGCTCAGGTGCATGAACCAATATGACCGCAGCTCACTTAATTTAACTATGCCCATGTCGAGGGATAGGCCCAGAAAGGTCTTAAATTCGGAAACCGTAATTGTTTTTTATTCTTTGGCAAGGGAGGACTGGAGATTAGGGGCGATGTATTGACCAGCATACAAATTACTTTGGTCCACAATAGATCTATAGAGATCTTCCGTGAAAAACAGCGAATAAAAAAACAAGAGCCATAATATCAACTGTTTCAACCTGAATTCCAGGTTGGCCAGTGAATGGGGGAAGTACGGGTGCTGCAGAAGTGGTGGGCTCCCAATTAGGATTGGAGAATTCTGCAGGAAGGACACTATGGGCACGACGGGCCTGTCTTTGTCTTCTTGGTGGCAGCGGGACACTACTTGTGCTTGCCAGCTTGAACTGCACTTATGGGACTCGCCACGTCACCGTTACTGCAGTGCTGGATGTAGGACCAGGGTGTACTAGGCCGCTGGTGCTTGTCAGTTCACCAGAAAGATGAGCGGCACTAGTACTTCTCTGCTCCTTTAGAGAGCCCTGCGGTTCTTGCACCTCAACAACAGAAAAAAAAAAAGAATGGGGTTGGGTACGTCCGACCTTGGTAGGGACCTCAACTTCGTCGCCAGTACCATCTGTAATGTTGCTGCTGTCGTCTACAGGATTGTATTCTGAGCCTGAATCTGACATATGAGGGACTTCCTCTTCACTATCTGTCATGCTCAGAAACGTGTAGGCCTCTTTACTAGTGTACCTTCGATTTGCCATTTTGGGCTCTAAATTTAATGGTACAACTAGTGAGATTCACAGGAAAAAGCACCTAGGCTGTCAGACGCTGTCAAACGCTACCAAAAAAAAAAAACTTAGCGATCGCAGGGATCAGGCCTGCAGTTCTGTAAGTGACAGTGATCGATCGATCGATACTGCACTTGGGTGGGCAGGGCGGAGTGGCAAAACACAGGTGCTAGCAGGTATCTGGGCTGATCCTGCTAGCACTGCGTTTTTGAGAAACCCTAAACTGCTGGGGACTCTAGTATAGATCCGATCAGATTAGATATTGATCCGTTCAGATACTATACCACTAAGGGAGGTGTATGCTGCGTGCGTGGGTGTTGGCGCTACTGGCACTAATCTGACACTGCCTGGGGCGACGTAGACACTAAACCTAACTGATATCACCCACCGGGCGATCAGGGGGTTAAACATTTATTGGGTAATAAACGGCGAGCGTCCTGATGATATAAAAAGCAAACTAACCAGCGTCACCCGTAACACTTATACAGTGATCACTGGTGAAAAGGTTAACTAGGGGGCAATCAGGAGGTTAAAACCTTTATTAAGCAATATATGGGGGTACCTGACACTATATAAACACCTGGCGGTAAACCTAAAAAGCTAACTGGCTAACTAGCGTCACCAGTGACACTTATACGGCGATCACTGGTGAAAGGGTTAAAACCTTTATTATTAGGTAGTATAAGGGGTACTTGACGCTATAAAAAGCTGACGTGAACCTAAATAACTGACAAGCGCCACCCGCGACACTAATACGGCGATCAGAAAAACTAACGCTTAGTGACACTGGCGACAGAGGGTGAAAGGGTTACCTGGGGGCGATCAAGGGGTTAAACCTTTATATGGGGGGGGTTAGGAGGGTACCCTACAACTAAAAGGGGCCTACCACTAACTGCCCTGACACTTTTTACAGTCACAAATGACACCAAATGCAGTGATCAGTAAATAAATGACCACTGTAATTGGTGACACAGTGACTGGGGGTGCAGGGGGTGATCGGGGGGGGGGGGGGAATTTATGTGCCTATGTGTGCTGGTGTCGGTGTACTGTTGGTGCACTTACTCTGAGATGTCTTCTCTCCTCGGGCGCCGGACCAAAAGACCGACATGAGGAGAGATGACATCACTTCCCCTGTGTTTCCAATTCACAGACAAAGGAAGCTTCTCATTTGCCAGAAACAATCGTGAGGGGATGGCCATGAATCAATGGCCGTCCCCTCATCACAGATTATTCCTGGAAGGATTCCAACCCACTGGGAGGCAGGGACGTATATATACACCCATATGCCTGCCTGTGCCATTGTGTCGACGTATATCGTCGTGCGGTGGTCGGCAACTGGTTAAGGAAAGATTAAAAAACAAACAAATATGTACCACAGTACTGAAAGTTTTGCGGTGAATGTTATGTACCTTCCTGTTCATGAATAAAAAGAGCTTCCTTGTTAAAAGTGCATCCCTTATCAAATTATAAGGTGGTTAGAAGGCGAGCTTGTCAACAAACATGCAATTTTCTCAGAACAGTATGTAGACATGCTAGCTGCAGCGAAAAAAAAGGGATTTTTAATACAGCTTACCTGTAAAATCCTTTTCTTGGAGTACATCATGGGACACAGAGCAGCATATTCATTACTATGTGGGTTATATGGAGTACCTTCAGGTGATGGACACTGGCAATCTCAAACAGGAAATGCCCCTCCCTATATAACCCCCTCCCATAGGAGGAGTACCTCAGTTTTGTAGCAAGCAGTATGCCTCCCAAAATGGTCCCCAAAAGAGGGGTGGGAGCTCTGTGTCCCGTGATGTACTCCAAGAAAAGGATTTTACAGGTAAGCTGTATTAAAAATCCCTTTTTCTTTCTCGTACATCACGGGACACAGAGCAGCATATTCATTACTATGTGGGATGTCCCAAAGCAATGCTTACAATGAGGGGAGGGAGAACATCTCCAAGAAAAAAGGATTTAATTTAGAGATATACTCAAATCATAATAAATCCAACTTAGTTGAGAAAAATAATTTTAAATATTAAATTTAACTCAAAAGGGAGCCCCCGGAATCCGAGGGTCTCAAACTGCAGCCTGCAGTACTGCCTGCCCAAAGGCTGTATCAGTATTCCTTCTTACGTCCAACTGGTAAAATTTTGTAAACGTGTGGACAGAAGACCAGGTTGCCGCCTTGCAAACTTGAGCCATAGAGATCTGGTGGTGTGCTGCCCAGGAAGCGCCCATGGCCCTAGTAGAATGAGCCTTTAATGATAACGGAGGAGGCAACCCTTTCAAGCCGTAAGCCTGAGTGATTAACTGCTTAATCCATCTTGAGATGGTGGACTTTGCAGCTGCCTGCCCCTTCTTGGGCCCATCCGGTAAAATGAACAACACATCTGTTTTCCGGATCTTCTCTGTAGCTTTAAGATAGGCCTTCATGGCCCTGACAATATCCAAGGTATGCAGCAACCCTTCCTTTCTGGAAGTAGGTTTAGGAAAGAAGGATGGCAATACCAAATCCTGGTTTAGATGAAAACTGGATATAACCTTTGGTAGGAAGGAAGGATGAGGGCGGAGAACGACCTTGTCCTTATGCAAAATAAGATATGGTTCCTTACAGGATAAGGCGGCCAGTTCCGACACTCTTCTGGCGGAAACCATGGCGACCAAAAATACTAACTTCCTTGTCAGTAGAACCAAAGGAATTTCAGCCAACGGCTCAAAAGGTTGTTTCTGTAAACTTGACAGAACAAGATTTAAATCCCACGGACAAAGCGGGGATTTAACTGGAGGATTAATACGCAAGACCCCTTGAATGAAGGTCTTAACTAGCGAGTGGGTGGCCAGCGGCCGCTGAAACCACACTGACAAAGCCGAAATCTGTCCTTTGATTGTGCTTAATGCCAGTCCTTTATCCACTCCTAGCTGGAGAAAACGTAATACTCTATCGATGGTAAATTTGCGAGAAAGCCATCGCTTGGACTCACACCAGACTACATAGGCCTTCCAGACCCTGTAATAAATCACCCTAGAGACCGGTTTCCTGGCTCTGATTAGGGTAGAGATTACTTTCTGAGACAGACCTCTACCCCTGAGAATCAGGGATTCAGCTTCCAGGCCGTCAAATTTAGATGCCGTAAGGCAGGGTGGAGGATCGGACCTTGCGATAGCAGGTCTGGCCGTAGAGGAAGAGTCCAAGGGTCTCCCACTACCATCTTTAGGATTAGTGAATACCATGCCCTTCTGGGCCATGCTGGAGCTACCAGGATGACTGGTATGTGCTCCACCCTGATCCTGCGCAGCAGGCGGGGTAGTAACTGGATCGGGGGAAAAGCATAAAGAAGTTTGAACTGATGCCAAGGGTAAACCAGCGCATCGGTTCCGCAGGCCATCGGATCCCTTGAGCGGGATATGAACCTGTCTAGCTTCTTGTTGAGTCTCGATGCCATGACATCCACGTCCGGCACTCCCCATCTTTGGCAGAGTGCTTGAAAGATTTGTGGATGTAGAGACCATTCCCCCGGCAACAGAGTCTGGCGACTTAAGAAGTGCGCTTGAAGATTGTCCACTCCTGGAATGAATATTGCCGATATGCAGGGCACATGAGCCTCTGCCCATAGGAGAATCAAGCTCACCTCTCTCTGAGCGGCTTGACTCTTGGTTCCCCCTTGGTGATTTATGTATGCCACGGCCGTGGCATTGTCTGATTGAATTCTCACCGGGAACCCCTGCAATTTGGACGTCCAAGCCCTGAGGGCTAGTCGAGCAGCTCTGAGCTCCAAGATGTTGATGGGCAACTGCCTCTCTGGCTTTGCCCAAGTACCTTGGCGAGTGCAACCATCCAAAATTGCTCCCCAGCCCGTCAGGCTGGCGTCTGTGGTTACTATCTTCCAAGCCACTGGGCTGAAAGACTTCCCCTTCACTAGATTCTGAGGGTCTAACCACCAACACAGACTTTGTCGGACTCTTGATGAGAGCGGCAAAGGGATATCCAAGGCCTGTGGCCTCCTGCTCCATGCTGACAGGATGGCTGCCTGCAGGATGCGAGTGTGGCTCTGGGCGTACGGTACCGCCTCGAATGTGGCCACCATCTTGCCTAGTAACCGCATACATAGGCGAATAGTTGGTTCCCTTTTGCTTAGAACCAGTAGGATTAATTCCTTGATGGCTTTGACCTTCATCAGAGGTAGAAACACTCCTTGTTGTTCTGTGTCTAACCTCATGCCGAGATATTCCAACTGCCTTGTGGGCTGGAATGCTGACTTGTCTTGATTTAGGACCCAGCCGAACCTCTCGAGGTATTGGACCGTGAGGGCCACTGCTCGTTCCAAGCCAGAAGACGAGTGATCTATGACTAGGAGGTCGTCCAGGTACGCTAGGATCGTGACCCCTTGGATCCTTAGCTTGGCTAGGATTGGGGCTAGGACCTTCGTGAACACCCGGGGGGCCGTAGCCAACCCGAAGGGAAGCGCCACGAACTGGAAATGACGCGAAGCCACCATAAAGCGTAGATATCTTTGATGTGGCTGATAAATTGGGACATGAAGGTAGGCATCCTTTATGTCTATGGAAGCCATGAAGTCGTCCTTTTGGAGTGTGGCAGCTGCTGACCGCACGGATTCCATCCGAAATGAGCGGACCTTTAGGTATGCATTTACCATCTTTAGGTCCAAAATTGGCCTGACATCTCCATTGGACTTTGGGACGATGAATAGGTTGGAATAGAAACCCAGCCCTTGTTCTAGGACTGGTACCTCTATTATTACTTCCTGGGAGAGTAGGTGATTTAATGCCGTCATTAATGCTGCTCCCTTCTCCGGATCGTTTGGAATCCTTGACTCCTGGAACTGAGGAAGAGGAAACCTTAGGAAGTCTAATTTGTAGCCCGTGGCCACGGAAGACCGTACCCACTTGTTGGGAATGCTGGCTTCCCAAATCTCTGAAAAGAGACGCAGCCTTCCCCCCACCTTCGTGGGTGGGGGCGCCCCTTCATAAGGTCGGCTTGGGGACTGGCCTTGCTGGTTTGCGAAACCACTGCCTCTTGCCTCTAGCAGCCTGGCCCTGCGATCTGCTATTGAAGTTAAAGTTTGATCTTGCAGGAGGCCGTCGATACTGTTTGGCATTAGAGGGCCCCTGCCCAGGGGAGTGCTGTCGTTTAAACGCAGGCCCCTGAAACTTCTTCTTGGTTGGCAAAAGAGTACTTTTGCCGCTTGAAATAGTCTGAATGTATTTATCCAGGTCTTCTCCGAAGAGTCGTCCTCCATGGAAGGGAAACCCTACCAGGAGCTTCTTGCATGGGGGCTCTGCCTCCCAGCTCTTTAACCATAAGAGTCTTCTCATATGGATAAGGGATAACGATAAACGTGACGCTTGCTGGATAGAATCCTTAATCGCATCTACCGTAAAGCGTATGGCCCTAGGGACATCCGAAAATTCTTCTGCCTGCTGGGCAGGAATAAGTTTAAGCATCTGCTTAGCTTGATCCGATAATGCTTGTGCAACCCCAATCGCAGCCACAGCTGGCTGCACTACTGCCCCTGCAGTAGTGAAGGAGTTTTTAAGTAGTGCTTCCAAGCGTTTATCAACCGGATCCTTGAACACCTGTATGTTTTCTACAGGGCATGTTAAAGACTTGTTAACACATGAGATGGCTGCGTCCACCGAAGGGGTTGCCCATCTCTTGGAAAATTTATCTTCCATAGGATACAAGGCAGAGAATCTTTTAGGTGGTAAAAAGACTCTGTCTGGTTTGATCCAATCTTGGAACAAAACTTCCTCTAGCAGAGGATGGATCGGAAAAACTGCGTTGTTTTGAGGCGCCCTTAGTGAGCCCAAAGCTGAAACAGTCGATACCTGGAGATCTGGTGTTGGCAAGTTGAAAGCACTATGGACCAAGTCCGTTAAGGCTTGAACCCAACAGCTCTCCTTTTGGGAGACTGCCCCAGACTCCTCTGTATCCGAATCCTCGATCCCCGAACCTGCTTGGTCCTTGTCCAAGAGGTTTTCCAATTCTCCTGCGGAAAGGACCTCCTCCTCAGAGGGTCCATGCTCGGGCGACGGAGCTCTATTCCGTTTCTTGCCCCGCAGAGCCATGGTTATCATCTTTTCCATTCTTTTTTCCATCTCCTTTAATGAGGTGGACAATACCTCGTCCGTGACCAACCTAGGGTTGGACTGACCCGAGCCAGCTCCAGCCCCAGATCCCGATGGCCCCAAGGCTCCCTCTCGGGAAAGCAGCGGCATAATTTTTTCCGAGACCTCAGATTCTCTGGGGGAATCCCCACCTCTTGTACCCTCTGACCCGGATGCCATGGTACAATACCGAGGTACGCTAACTTGTCGGTGTTTGGAACTATAACAATTATTGTCCAAAAACCCGTTTGGGGGAAAAAATGCCTTCTCTCCCTTTGATGGATTTTCTCTTTTTCTTTTTTTTTTAAACCCAAGAAAGAAAAAACATTCTGTCCCCCTTAGTAGTATTGCCAAAAAACTGCTGAGATAGAAAAGAACAGCCTATTTCTAGGCTAGACAGTCTTATGAAGACTGTAATATCTTTTTTGGCCACTGTGTGTCCTCGGCGCCCCGTGCTGCCGCTCTGGTCTCTTCCTCCTCAGTTCCAGCATAAACTGAGCTGATGGAACGAAAGGAAGGGCCGCCCCTTCCTTAAACCAACTGACCCGCCCTTCCCCCCTCAGCTAACGGCGCGAATTTGCGCTCATAAAACGGGGACGCGCGCGCGCCCGCCGATGGGGGGGGGTGGGGGTAAGGGAGCCCACGAGGAGGCCAGCGTTTGCCTGTCATCCAGGCTAGGAGGAAGAAACCCATGCAGCATCGCCTGGAGGCTTGCAGGTAAGCACAGCTCTCTTAACACACACACACAGCCACTCAATGCTTCAATACTACTAGGGAGGTCACCTCTTATGGGGAAATAACACATAAAGCCATCCTATCATTAAGATATGTGACTTACTTTGCCAGATGTAGCGCATAACTTTAGGCATGTCCCCTGTGACCCCCCAGAAAAACCTGCTAAGAACCAAGTTCCGCAAGTTTCCCCTCACTTACCTGCTCCATGCCGCAGGACTTTGCCAAGCAAGAGGCCCAATCTTCCCCCATCTCCGTGGGGCTGTCTAGACCTTCAGGCCCTGGGTTCCTATGAAGGATCCACTGTCCTGGGCCCATATAGCACTCTGGCAACAGAAACATTAGGCCCCCAAAGGTTTCTAAGTTCTGGGCCCAGGGTCCAGCTCTCTAAAAAGAGAAGCATTATGGGCTATACCCCAAGGGTTTGGGGTCCGGTTACTGACCACTTTAGCGCTGAGGCCTTTGGACAGAACCGGTTAGCTCACCTAATCCCAAGGATGCGGAGGCAAGCTAAACCATGACCAACACCTAAGACACTGGCGTAAAAACTGAGGTACTCCTCCTATGGGAGGGGGTTATATAGGGAGGGGCATTTCCTGTTTGAGATTGCCAGTGTCCATCACCTGAAGGTACTCCATATAACCCACATAGTAATGAATATGCTGCTCTGTGTCCCGTGATGTACGAGAAAGAAAGGAGCAACAGCTCATCAGGTGAAACTGTATGCTAAAAGCCGATTGCAAATACTGATCAAAAGTTAAAAAAATTCAGTAGTAGTTTTGACCACCATTCTTCAATATAAGGTGCACGTTCTTCCAAAAACGTTATTTTAACTTTACCAAGACACTGTCAAATTGTATAACCTAATAGTTTCTTGTATTCTAGGGACACCCTACACGTCAGTTCATAGATAAGTCATAACGATATCACCCTCCCTGTTCAATAACATTTAAATCACAAAAGCAGGATAACGGTCATCTCTAGCAGCAACATGTAACCAGAGTACTAACACAGAAGGCAAGAAGGAACCAATGTCTGACTCAGCCCAACAGAGTTTAACCGCTTCCATAAATTTTGTCATTCCTCTCCTACATGAAAAATAATTTTTTGCTTAAAAATTACTCACAACCCCCAAACATATACATACATACACACACACACACACATATACATATACATATATATATATATATATATATATATATATATATATATATATATATATATATATATATATATATATATATATATATATATATATACATACACACACATACATACATATATACATACACACACACACACCTCAAAATTTACACTCGCCTGCTTGCAAAATGCGAGTACATTTTGAGGGCAGGCCAGTGTGGGCTGCCGTGACACCATCCCGACGATGAGAATTTTATTTTATTTTTTTTATCCAGCGCCGTCGCCGCCGCGTGTGTCTATGTGCGACTCTTCCTTCTTCCTCAGATCCCCTACTGAGAGAGCGGCGAGCCTCAGCTCAGCCTGTGCCTGTCACACTGCACTGTGTGATGATGTGACGTCAGTCACTTCGCTACACAGTACTTTCAGTTTCAACCCCCCGGGTGGCGCAGCTCAGCGGATCACCTGTGATGATTGCTGCCCTCATCCTGTCTCCTCTCCAGACGGTGCCGCGGCAGGCATATTCGGCGGAACAGGTGCGGGGGGTGTTCACAGAGACAGAGTCCACCGCCGGCAGGAGCCCACAAAGTGAGGTGAGGGGGGGAGGGGCAGTGTATTCATTGTACTGCTTGTGTGAGTGGGACTGGGAGGACTCAGTCTCAGACAGTGTCTGGCGCCCCCCCTGTGCAAGTAGGTATGATAAGGAGGGGGTGTGCAAGGTACACAGCTATTTATAGATAATATACCCACCTGCACCCACCTGAACTCTGTGCCCACCTGAACCCTGCCCTCTGTGCCCACCTGAACCCTGCCCTCTGTGCCCACCTGAACCCTGCCCTCTGTGCCCACCTGAACCCACCTGTACCCCCCTGCACTCTGTACCCACCTGCACCCCCCTGCACTCTGTACGCACCCTGCACTCTGTACGCACCCTGCACTCTGTACGCACCCTGCACTCTGTACGCACCCTGCACTCTGTACGCACCCTGTACGCACCACGCACCCTGTACGCACTCTGTACCCACCTGCACCCTGCACCCACCTGCACCCTGCACCCACCTGCACCCCCATGCACCCTGTACCCCCCTGCAACCTGCACCCCCCTGCAACCTGTACCCTGTACCCACCTGCACTATGCACCCTTCACCTACCTCGACCTGGCACTTTGCACCCACCTGGCACTCTGCACTCTGTATGTAGCACCCTGATGGTATTTAATGACCCTTTAGGACCCTCCCACACCCAGTTGCTGTGGCATGCTCAACCTCTCCCCCCACCCCCCTACTTTGGGGGAAGGTGGGTGCGAGTTTGAGTTCCTGCACCTTTTCCCTGAGAAGGGCGTGTCTAGGGGTGGGATTAGGGGCGGGGCATGGTAGGGGTTGGGCGGGGCAACTAGTGGCGAGTACGCCTTGAGGCCTGGCTCGTAGCTCAGAAATTTTGAGCCCTACACATACATATACATATTAGGGGTGTCCCGATACCGATACCGAGTACTTGTACTCGGGGGAAATGCTCCGATGCCTCATTCGATACCTGGGCAGGCAGGGGAGTTGCAAGTCTTCTCCCCCCCCCCGTCCGTGCAGTCTTCCCGTCCGTGCCCCCCCGGTCCGTGCAGTCTTCTACCCTTCCCCCCCGTCCGTGCAGGCTTCTACCCCCCCGTCCGTCCGTGCAGTCTTCTACCCCCCCGTCCGTCCGTCCGTGCAGTCTTCTACCCCCCCGTCCGTCCGTCCGTGCAGTCTTCTACCCCCCCGTCCGTCCGTCCGTGCAGTCTTCTACCCCCCCGTCCGTCCGTCCGTGCAGTCTTCTACCCCCCCCGTCCGTCCGTCCGTGCAGTCTTCTACCCCCCCCGTCCGTCCGTCCGTGCAGTCTTCTACCCCCCCCGTCCGTCCGTCCGTGCAGTCTTCTACCCCCCCCGTCCGTCCGTCCGTGCAGTCTTCTACCCCCCCGTCCGTCCGTCCGTGCAGTCTTCTACCCCCCCGTCCGTCCGTCCGTGCAGTCTTCTACCCCCCCGTCTGTCCGTGCAGTCTTCTACCCCCCGTCCGTCCGTGCAGTCTTCTACCCCCCCGTCCGTCCGTCCGTGCAGTCTTCTACCCCCCCGTCCGTCCGTCCGTGCAGTCTTCTACCCCCCCGTCCGTCCGTCCGTGCAGTCTTCTACCCCCCCGTCCGTCCGTGCAGTCTTCTACCCCCCCCGTCCGTCCGTCCGTGCAGTCTTCTACCCCCCCGTCCGTCCGTCAGTGCAGTCTTCTACCCCCCCGTCCGTCCGTCCGTCCGTCCGTGCAGTCTTCTACCCCCCCGTCCGTCCGTCCGTCCGTCCGTCCGTGCAGTCTTCTACCCCGTCCGTCCGTGCAGTCTTCTACCCCCCCCCGTCCGTCGTGTAGTGCAATGGATCAAAAAACTCACGGTTCGGATCGTTCCTTCGGATCAGGAGGCACGGATCGGATAATTTTTCGGATCGGCAAAAAAAAAAAAAAATAATAATTCTGCCCCACTGTAATATCCACATCCCCCCCCCCCCCACTGTAATATCCACATCTCCCCCACTGCAGTGGCGTCACCCGGTGCAGAAAAAAATTGTGTCACCCCCCCCCCTCCCACCAACTATAGTCCCCCCTCAGTAAAGAACCCCCTCGATGCAGACACCCCCCCCGGGGTAGTAACAGGCAGAAACCCCCCCCAGGTAGTAACAGGCAGACATCCCCCCCAGGTAGTAACAGGCAGACATCCCCCCCAGGTAGTAACAGGCAGACATCCCCCCCAGGTAGTAACAGGCAGACATCCCCCCCAGGTAGTAACAGGCAGACATCCCCCCCAGGTAGTAACAGGCAGACATCCCCCCCAGGTAGTAACAGGCAGCCACCCCCCCCCCCCAGGTAGTAACAGGCAGACACCCCCCCCCAGGTAGTAACAGGCAGACACCCCCCCCAGGTAGTGCAGACAGACAAGCCCCCCAGGTAGTACTCCCAGCGGTGTGTCCCACGAGTGCTGGCTCCTCCTCCTCTGTGGGTGTAAACAGAGAGGAGGGCCTCTCTGTACCAAGATGGCCATGGCTCCGGAGCTAGGCCGAAGCCGCGGCCTTTCCTAATGTTATGGCCGCGGCTCCGGAGCTAGGCCGAAGCCTTTCCTAATGTTATGGACGCGGCTTCGGCCTAGCTCCGGAGCCGCGGCCATAACATTAGGAAAGGCCGCGGCTTCAGCCTAGCTCCGGAGCTGCGGCAATCCGCGGGCCACAGTGTGTGCCGATCCGAATAGGGTGACCCGTTCGGATCACGGATCAACTGTGATCCGTTGCACCACTAATTAGGGCTGCAACGGATCACAGGTGATCCGTGATCCGAACGGGTCACCCCCTTCCTAATGTTATGTCCGCGGCTCCGGAGCTAGGCCGAAGCCGCAGCCTTTCCTAACGTTATGGCCGTGGCTTCGGCCTAGCTCCGGAGCCATGGCTATAACGTTAGGAAAGGCCGCGGCTTCGACCTAGCTCCGGAGCCGCAGAAATAACATTAGGAAAGGCCGCGGCTTCGGCCTAGCTCCAGAAGCCGCGGCCATCTTGGTACACCCGGCAGCAGCCCTCCTCCTCGGTTTACACCCACAGAGGAGGAGGAGCCCGCACTCAGACACACCGCTGGAACGGAAGTGACTCTGTACTACCTGAGGGGGGGGCTGTCTTGCCTGAGGGGAGGGGGGGCTGTCTTGCCTGAGGGGAGGGGGGGCTGTCTTGCCTGAGAGTATGTTGATATTACAGTGGGGGGGGTGTGGATATTACAGTGGGGGGGGGGAGAGATGTGGATATTTCAGTGGGGGAGAATTTTTTTTTATTTTTTTGCCGATCCGAAAAATGATCTGATCCGGGACTCCTGATCCGAGGAACGATCCGAACCGTGAGTTTTTTGATCCGTTGCACCCCTACCACCAATATATATATATATAGCAGAGACCCCAGGGAATTAAATGGCAGGCATTGCAATTTATTTGAAAAAAAAAAAACTCAAAAATTTAAAAAAATAAAATTTGTAAGTTAGTCCAATTTCTTTTGTATAATGTGAAAGATGTTACGGAAATAGATACCCAACATGTCACGCTTTAAAATGGCGCACACTACAGGTTACCAGTTTAGAGTTACAGAGGAGGTCTTGTGCTAGAATTATTGCACTCGTTATAACATTATTAGAAATACCTCACATCTTTGAACATCTTTACATATGAGGAAGTGACCTACGTATGCGGACGCTTATGCGTGTGAGCACGAGGGGACGGAGCGCTTTTATTTTTTACATTTTTTATATTTTTACACTTTCCCTTTAAATACCCCCCCCCCCCCCAGGGCTGGAAAGCCTGAGTGCAAAAGAAAAAAAAAATATATATACATACATACATATATATATACATATATATATATATATATATATATATATATATATATATATATATATATATATATATATATATATATATATATATATATATATATATAAAGATTCTCAGCGGAAAAAACGGCAGTGTTTACATCTGCCGAGGCCGGACGTGATGTCATAATGACATACCTGGCCTCCGAAGGTCATATAGATTGCCGGGGACCATCTGGTCCATGGTATCCTCTATGGTCACCAGCCGCCACCGGCCAATTCATTCTCTGGCTCGCTGATCGCACAGGAAAGCCAGTAGAAGCAAAATAAAATAATCAAGCTGCAGCTGCTGAACAGCCGCTATGATTGTTTTTACTGTGCAGAGAATTGCTGGCAGAAAACTATAATGCCTGCAGCATCATTCAGATATATCCACTGAAAGCCCAGCAAGTCATATGATGTTCAGTGGTATGGAAGTTAGTGGTTAAAGATAAATTAAACGACCCTTGAATAATGCAGCAGCAATCATGCTCTTCTACACATTTCTATCTTAAGGCCAACTCCACTGGTTCCAACATGCTTCTCTTACCTTTTTTGCCCATTCTTTCAAAAGCAAGTTGAACATAGCTACGTTAAGCTGCGTCTTCCTTACTGGGTGCTGTAGATAGTAGTTTAAGCACTGTTGGGCCTTGTTCATATCTCCCAAAAAAATACATGTTTCCAAGTAGCAGTGCATGTTCTGTTGTATATCCCCAAATCGGTTTCCATCCTTATCCTCCGAAACTTCCCTTCCATTGCCAGTCAACCTTGAGTCCTCACAGCTAACTTCATCCAGATCTAGATCTCGAACAGCCATGGCAGTTGGTTTAACAGATTTTAAAGAATGATCATCATCTTTGGGTTGGGGTGCTGTCTTTTTCTGAACCTTTTTTACATTTATGTCCTTCTGTGGTTGGCATTGCTCTGTCCTTACAGGAAGTGTCTTAGTCTGCAATATATTTTCATTTTTCTGCTTACACTTCTCATTTTTTAACTTTTCCATCTGGCGTTTAGAAGAATGGACAGCTTTTAGGTTTTGTTTGGTCTGCTCTTTTTCCTCTTTCCGAGCAGTTTGTTTCTTATTCCCAGTTTTGAGCATAGGCGAGCCCTTATCTACTTGCAGTTGCTGTGCTCGAATCTCCAGAACTAAAAGAACAGAAAAAGAAAGAAATTAAGATAATAATAAAACCAATTAATAAATAAAAACCTAACATTTTAAATGTTTGTTTAAGTTTGAGAAAGAAATGTCTCCCCCATCAAGGGAAAGATTACTCGTTGATATAAGAACATAATAATGACCAATAACAAACAGAAAAGAAAGACGCAAACTTAAAGTGGATGTAAACCCTCACATACCCAGTGAAGTGAACAGCCTCAGATGATACACAGGGAAAAAACAAATCTCCATACATAAGTTTTACATGTACAGTGCCTTGAAAAAGTATTCAAAATCCCTTGAAATTTTCCACATTTTGTCTTGTTACAACCAAAAACGTAAAATGTATTTTATTGGGATTTTATGTGATAGACCAACACAAAGTGACACATAATCGTAAAGTGGAAGGAAAATGATAAATGGTTTTCAATTTTGTTTACAAATAAATATCTGAAAAGTGTGGTGTGCGTTTGTATTCAGCCCCCTTTACTCCGCAACCCCTAACTAAAATCTAGTGGAACCAATTGCCTTCAAAAGTCACCCAATTCGTAAATACAGTCCACCTGTGTGTAATTTAATCTTATTATAATATATATTATGCTTATTTGCATTTTTGGATTTTTTCGGGCCAATTTGTTGTTGGGTAAATAAAAAAAAAACACAAATTGCCGCAAAAACGTATTACATGCTTTTCTGCAGCTTCTCCATTGAAGTATATTGAACCAAAAAAACTAAATGGCACCGGTGTGCATTAAAAAAAAGTCCTTGCCCTTTCCAAATATGCAGTAGCTGAAAAAAAGCATGGATATTAACGTGTCCCATAGGAAACGATGTAAATGAACTGTAGTGCGTTTCTGCAAAAAGCACCAAAAAACAGAGGTGTGACCCAGGCCTGAGATGTTTAGTAACATGATGGGTAAAAAAACCTAAAATGAGTAATAATGAGTGTAGCGGGCAGAGGGCAGGTCTGTGTCCACTCTGCATATGTAGAGCAGACACGGATTCAGGCTGCTCTACCCTAAGGGCCCTCCAATCCGCCCAGACAGAAGGGGACAGATCCCCTTCTATTTTTTAAGCAAATCGGATTGCAGATATTCGGGTGTAAACAGACACGAGTCTGTTTACATCTGTCGCTCTATAGAGTTAAATGGAGGGTTCGATTGGGTACACCTGAAAAACAGACAGGCAGACCCGATCGGACCGATCGTGTGAAAGGGGCCTAAGCCTGCTTTCGCACTGATGCACAGCGCTTTACCTGCACCTCGATCTTCACTTTTCTCAGGATTCCTGCAGGTATCGCTGCTGTCCCTCATGCGGTTATGGCTGGTGGCTGCTGCGGGCTGTCCTCCATGGTTGGTACTGGTACTGCTGGCGGATACTGCTGTTGGGTACTGGTACTGCTGGCGGGTACTTTTGGCTGGTACTGGTACTGCTGGCTGGTACTGATGTCAATACTGGTGACTGGTACTGCAAGGCTGGTATTGGCACAGCTGCTGGCTGCTGTCCCAGATCGCAGGTTCCTGTGTATTAATGTGACAAAAGCATGCAGGGGCCATAGACAGAGCAAAGCAGTGTTTCCTGTCACAGGCGGAGTACATTTGGTATCACTCCGCCTGTGAAGGAGCCGGCGCTATACAGGAAGCATCGGCTCTGCTTCCTGTAGAGCGGCTCCGTTCTTCACACTGATGCTCGGAGACGTCGGGTCTGGAACCCGTGATCTGGACTTGCCGACCCGCCGTCTGAGAGCAAGACGTGGCGGGCCACATCAGAGGGCGCCGCAGGCCACATGTGGCCTGCGGGCCAGCGGTTGGGCACCCCTGGTTTATTTACTTTTTCTATTCCCAAAAAATGTCAAGCATCTCGGATCTCTATTATGGTGCAGTCTAAAATGTTTGGATACATGAGTAATAAGCCCTTTTTTGATATTATTCACCTGTTCATCTATACGAACATGAAGGGGCCTATACTTTTGTCCTACATATTGATGGCCACATGCGATAAGATCCTTCATGGGATATCGTCGCCTGCGCTGTGAACACTTTATGTTTTTTTCAAATTTTCTTGCATGCCGCGATAGGAAGGAAAAAAACTATTATCCAACTGTTTAGGTGGATCCACCACTTCTGGTGCCAAACGATCGCATAAGATCCTATATATAAACCAATTTTTTACAAATTATCTTTTCAAACTTTTTATGCTGAACATTAAAATCTAATAGTATCTTCTTTCTTTTTGAGTATCTTCTTTCCATTCCCTGTGTTTGTCATCTACCAATATATGGTGATCCATTATTCTAATTCATTCTCTCTCTCCAAGTGTCATTTTTTCATAACCTTTCTGTTGAAATCTCTCTGAAAGTATCCGAGATTGAGATAGAAAGTCTTCCTCTCTAGTGCAGTTGCGCCTTAGTCTAATGAACTGCCCTTTGGGGATATTACATAACCACGGACGATGATGACAACTTTGCAGCGGTATGCAGGCATTTCTGTCAGTTGGTTTGAAATGATTGCTCATTTTAAAATGATCCCCATCTTTATTAAATGGGTTGTAAAGCTTCATGTTTTTTCACCTTAATGCATCCTATGCATTAAGGTGAAAAAACACCTTGCACTTTCGGGCCCCCCAGCCCCCCCCCGTTTTACTTAATTGAGCCATGAAACTCTGGGCGCGATCCTGCAATGCTTTCCCCCAGCTTCAAGCAGCTCTTCATTGGAAATTGATAGCAGCACAGCCAATGGCTCCCGCTGCTGTCAAATCAATGATGTGGCACGCTGGGGTTGAGTGATACACTCGGCGGCTAGGACTACCGGCACTGAGTGTATCACACGGGAGCGTGCCCTTGCGCAAGCTAACCCCCCTTGGGAGAGCGCTTCCCAGAGGGGGGCTAGCTCTTGCGGGAAGGAGTCAAGACAGCCGCCGAGGGACCTCAGAAGACGAGTAGGCCAAAGTGGAGGCATGTTTGTTATTAAAAAAAAAAAAAAAAACACAACACACACAATATATATATATATATATATATATATAAAAAAAATGGAGTTACACTTACCGGTAACGTCCTTTCCAGTAGTCTTTCAGGACAGCCACAACTTGAGAGATAGGCTCCTCCTCTTCCTTAGGAAACACTGCACAGCCTTTAAAATCTCTCCTCCCCCTGCTAGACCTCAGTTTTTATACGAGCACTCCGGTCCGCTGGGGAGACACAAGAACATGTTAGTAATCCATAGTTAACACATCAATATCATACTATGTTCCTGGATTAGAAACCCCTTCTTCCTACTTTTCGGGAGGGTAACTAGGGCTGTCCTGAAAGACTACTGGAAAGGACGTTACCGGTAAGTGTAACTCCATTTTTCCCTATCCGTCTTTCAGGACAGCCACAACTTGAGAGGATAACCGAGTACTTACAATTTAGGGTGGGACCACGGCTTGCAAGACTTTTCTCCCAAAGGCTTGTTCACCTGCTGACACCAAGTCTACTCTGTAGCTGGACCAAGTTGCGGCTTTGCATATTTGATCTGGCGTCGCTCCAGCCCTTTCAGCCTGAGAAGTAGCCACCGCTCGAGTAGAGTGTGCCTTTATTCCTGTAGGGACTTCCCTACCAGTCAAGGAGTAAGCCTGCCCAATAACTAGTCTAAGCCACCTAGCAATTGTGCGCCGAGACGCTTTCTGTCCCTTTCTGGTCCCAGAAAACAAAACGAACAAAGAGTCTGACTTCCTAAAAGCCCGAGTCAGCTCCAAGTACTGTAGGATGCATCTCCTAACATCTAGTGTACTAAACTTAAATTCCCTTTCACCAGAGGGATTGGAACAAAATGAAGGTAACACAACCTCCTGGCTTCTATGGAACTTGGAAGCCACTTTCGGAAGAAAGGCCGGATCGGTTTTAAAAACAACTCGATCCGGAAAAATTACACAAAAAGGAGGACGAATGGACAGGGCTTCCAATTCACTGACCCTCCTGGCAGTAGTCACTGCAACTAAAAAGACTGTTTTAAACGTTAGATCCTTTAACGAACACTTGTCTAAGGGTTCAAAGGGCAACCCTGTTAGCACCTGTAAAACTAGTGATAGATCCCACTTGGGGAAGGGAGGTCCCTGGGAAGGTTTCTGTCTGGACAAAGCCCTAAAGAACCTGATGACCCAAGGATTGGATGCTAGAGGGCTCTCTAGAAACACACTGAGGGCTGAGACCTGGCCTTTAAGGGTACTTACTGACAAGCCCTTATCCGCTCCGCACTGGAGAAACTCCAGAACGGACTTGTGGCTTTGTGTTGGAAAGGAAAATTCCTGGCACCAAGTATTAAAACGAAGCCAAACTTTTCTATAAATAGAACGTGTCTCCTTCTTCCTACTGTTAAGAAGGGTGGCAGTCAGTTTGTCCGAAAAACCTCTGGACCTCAGCAAGGACTCCTCAGTAACCACGCCGCAAGGTTCCACCTGTGTACCTGTGGGCATAGAACTGGACCCTGCGAGAGGAGATCCTCTCGAAGAGGAAGAAAAAGAGGGGGTTCTGTGGTCAGTTGCTTGAGAACCGAAAACCAAGCCCTCTTGGGCCAGTGGGGTGCCACAAGGATAAGTGAGGTGTTCTCCAGCTGAAATTTTCTCAGGACCAGTGGTAGAAGAGCTGGGGGTGGGAAGGCGTAACAAATCCCGAATCGCCAGCTCTGGGATAGGGCATCTATCCCTCTTGCTCCCTCTCCCCTGCCCCGAGAGAAAAACCAATGTGTTTTTGCGTTCTCCCTGGATGCGAAGAGATCTATCTCCGGAGACCCCCATCTCTTGACCAAAAGATGGAAGACCTCCTGATTGAGGGACCACTCGTCTTCCCTCAGTTGACTTCGACTGAGGAAATCCGCTGTACTGTTTTCTATCCCCCTTAGAAAAACTGCTGATAAGGACAGGGTGTTTGTTTCGGCCCAGCGAAAGATTTTTGTTGTTATGGCCGACAGGGCTACACACCTGGTGCCACCCTGTTTGTTTACATAGGCCACGGCCGACGCATTGTCTGACCTCACCTGGACGTGGTGTCCTCGAAGTCTCTCCTGAAAGAAGATGAGAGCTAAACCGATCGCCCTCAGCTCCTTCCAGTTGGAGGAATGTTTCAGCTCTGCCACTTCCCAAACACCCTGTGCTGGAAGTACCCCCAGGTGAGCCCCCCAACCTCTGCCGCTGGCGTCTGTGGTGACAATCAGTGGAGACCGGATATGCCATAGACGACCCTGCGACAGATTGGTGATCTTTCTCCACCACCAGAGGGATCTCTTTACCTGACTTGGGACCTGTACCAGGACGTCTAGGTGTTCTGAGCTGTAGTCCCAGATTCTGAGTACAAAGGCCTGCAGGGCCCGAAAGTGAAACCCTGCCCACTGGACTGCCGGTAGAGTGGAAGTTAACAGTCCTAGTGTTGACATCAGGAATCTGATTGAAACCTGATGGCTGCCCTGGAGGGCAGATACCGACTTTTCTAACTTTAGAGCCTTCTCTAATGGAAGGAAGACCCTTAGCAGGGTGGAGTCCAGGGTGTACCCTAAATAAGGAATGCGCTGCGATGGTATTAGACTGGATTTTTCCAGGTTTAACAGCCAACCTAGGTCCATAAGGGTCTTTTTGGTTAGTTCCAGGTCCCTGGAGACTTGTTCCGGAGAGGCTGCAAAAAGAAGCAGGTCGTCCAGGTACGCTATTATACCCACTCCCTGAAGACGCAGAAAAGCTATTGGTTCCGCCAGGACCTTTGTGAACACGCGGGGTGAGGAGGATAGACCGAATGGCAAGGCCTGGAACTGTAGGTGCACCACCGAAGTTCCCAAGTCTATCGCTAGCCGTAGAAACTCCTGAGACCCCTCTGCAATGGGTACGTGCAGGTACGCGTCCCTGAGGTCCAGGGAGACCATAAAGCAATTCTGTGGTAGGAGGGCCCTTACCGTGAAAATTGACTCCATACGGAATCTTTTGTATGTTACTGACTTGTTCAGCGGTTTCAGGTTTAGGATTAACCTGTACTTGCCAGAGGGTTTCTTTACCACGAAAACGTGGGAGTAAAACCCTCTTTTCTCCTCTCCTTTTGGGACTCTGCAAACAACATTTTGGACCTCCAGATCCCTCAAGGCCCCCACTAGAGCTTCTGCTTTTTCCTTGGCTCTGGGAAGCTGAGTGACCAGGTACCTCTGTGGCGGAAGGAATGAGAACTCTAGGGAATACCCCCTTCTCACTATCGCCAATACGTACCTGTTTGGGGAAAAAGACTCCCATTGTGGGAGGAAGGCCCCCAACCTTCCCCCCACTCTGATCTGGGAGTCATTGTTTTTTGGGGGGCTGGTCAGGTGGGCGAAAAATCGCTCCTCTTCCCCTACCCCTAGGTGTCCAGATCCTTTTTTGAGTCTCTGGTTTCGGGACCCCTGTTTGTCTCTGGGGACGAAACCCTCTCCCTTTTTGTGGAGTTTTACGTTTAAACGGAAAAGATTTTTTCTTATCCGCCGTGCGGTCTAAAACTGACTCCAGGTCAGGACCAAATAGGAGATCTCCTGTAAAGGGAATCCCACATAACTTAGACTTGGACGCAATGTCTCCTGACCAAGTCTTGAGCCAGAGAGCTCTTCTGGCAGAATTAGCCAGGGCTGCTGACCTGGCTGACATGCGGACGGATTCTGCTGAGGCATCCGCAATGTAGGCTACCCCTTTTAAAATTGTGGGGAAGGAAGCCAAAATAGTGTCCTTGTCCGTATCTGCCTCAATATGTTCTTGGATCTTTGAGAGCCAGTGTTCTAAATTACGGGCCACTACTGTAACGGCTAATTCTGGTTTTAAATTGCCAATTATGGACTCCCATGCTTTTTTCAACAACGAGTCCATTCTCTTATCCATAGCATCCGTCAGGTTGCCCATATCCTCAAATGCTAAATCAGTCTTTTTAGAGACTTGTGAAAAGGCCGCATCTAATTTAGGGTTCTTATTCCAAACGGACGTGGAATCTTCCGCAAAGGGAAACCTTCTCTTAAGGGATTGAGAAAAGAAAGGCTTTCTTTCAGGGTCCTGCCACTCCTTCTTAACAGTATCAACCAGAAGTTCGTGCACTGGGAAGACCCTGCCCTTGTGTTCCCCTAGACCTTTGTACATCTGGTCATGGAGACTAAGAGGTTTAATATCCGTGTGAATGCCTAGGGTCGTGTAAATGGCACCTAGCAGTTCCTCAACCTCATCAAGAGATAGCTTGTATCTGGAAGACTTCTTGGACTCACTGTCCTGGTCTTCTTCACCTGACTCTGCCTGCGAGTCGGAAGCAACATTCTCCATTAAGGAGTGCTGCCCCTGAGAAGGGCCTGCAAAATCAACTGCTTCCGCTGAAGGATCAGGAGAGGCAGGTGCAGGACCCTGAACATCAGGGTGGGCTGTAACCTGTGTGGGTACCAGGGGGCTCTTCTGAAAAATAGAAGACATAAGGACCCACATTTAAAAAAGCAAAGATTTAAAAAAAAAAAAAAAAAAAAAAAACTTTTTTTGTAACAGCAACATGGTTACAACCCTCTGGGAAGCACTAGACAGACACTACTGCTAGGTGCCCTTGCTGCCTATCCCTCCTCTCCCCCAACCACCAAGGGAAAGTAGAGGAAGGAAAAAAGACACAGTCTAAAGTTTTGGGAAACCCTCCCCAGGAACCCTTACCTTGGACTGGCTGGAGGTAGCGTCCCTAGTCGGGTCCCGTTCCGGAGAGGTCACCGACATAGTGGGGTGGTTGCGCTGTGTCTAACTCGTCCCAACGAGTATCCGACACCTCCAGCAGGACGCGTGGGTCTCTTATCAGCGCCGCGACCCGGAACCGGAAGTCGCGGGTCACAGGGAATCCTTTCCGAGACGCACCGGAAGTGACGTCGCCCGCCACTCGGCCCGCACTTTTTGAAAAAAACAATGTGCGGCCTGAAATCAGGGTGCCCGGAGCTGAGTTCCCCCGCCGCGGTCCTGTGGACACGATAGGGACCCCCCCACAAACCGTCTGTCGCGCTCGACCTGGTTGGGGTGCGTTTTTTGGCGGTAAGTTTTTTCGCCCAATCTCCTTTAGGAAGCCCTTGCCTCCCACATAGGAAAAATAATGGCCACAGTCCCCTGACTGCACTGCCTGGTTCCTTAGCAGTGTCTCCCCACCGGAGGAAACACTAAGAACTGAGGTCTAGCAGGGGGAGGAGAGATTTTAAAGGCTGTGCAGTGTTTCCTAAGGAAGAGGAGGAGCCTATCTCTCAAGTTGTGGCTGTCCTGAAAGACGGATAGGGAAAATGTATGTATGTATGTATCGATTGTATGGAAGAGTCATTCATTTACCCATTGTGGGAAAGCGCATTTGACTTGACTGTGTATACTGGGGTCCATGCAATAAGGTGAGCGGCTAGAGATAATAGTGGAGGAGGTTCTGCACGTTGTCACCTGCCTGGAAATTTGCATCACAAATAATCACCATTTGGGATCCACCTATGTCCATGAACTTTTTTTATTGAACATCTAATGTTTTTAGCGCTGCACTAACCTTTTGTATGAATAATGTTGGGATTTGATATTTTGACCTAGAGTGTCAGCAGCTTATTTTGTTTTTTGTCATTTTAGTCATATTGTGCTGATTGATTCTGTTACACAATGGCTACATAAGGAGCTATGTGACCAGATAAGTCATAATTATATACTGCAAGAAAGTATTCTTGTATACTTCCGGCTTAATTCGGGAAACTTGTACAACTATCTTTCGATAAACCCTTGTACGGGCATCAGTGCACTTTAAGGAGTTGTGTCTCCAGTATAGTGTGCATTTTGGTCTGCAGGAACTAGTGTTTTTCACTGTTCTGAAGCAGCATAGAGGCTGCATTGGAGGCATATGTGCTTGGCTAACCCTGAAAAACTATTATGGGGCCTGGTACAGTTGAGCAGGTGCATGCTTGCATGTTTGCTTAAATGCATGTTTTGCATAAACATATGCTTGCTTACTAGTAGGGATGGGCTATCTGTTCAAGTCGAGTCGAACATTGCCTGTTCACACGTTTGCGGCAAATTCGAAAAGACACGGAACACCCTTTAAAATCTATGGGAGAAATCAAAAGTGCTAATTTTAAAGGTTAATATTCAAGTTATTGTCATAAAAGCATTTGGGGACCTGGGTCCTGCCCCAGGGGACATGTACCAGTGCAAAAAAAGTTTTAAAAACTGCAGTTTTTTTGGGAGCAGTGATTTCAATAATGCTTAAAGTGAAACAATAAAAAGTGAAATATTCCTTTAAATTTCGTACCTGGGGGTGTCTATAGTATGCCTGTAAAGTAGCGCATGTTTCCCGTGTTTAGAAAAGTCCCTGCACAAAATTACAAATTGAATTGTCGGGTCCTGGCAATACAGATAAAAGTAATTGAAACAAAAACAGCATGGGTTCCCCCCTTAGTCCATTACCAGGCCCTTTGGGTCTGGTATGAATATTAAGGAGAACACCGAACCAAAATGTTGCCCCCCCAGGTATGACAACTTGGCTATGGACCTGTGGGAAAACTATTCAGTCTGGAATAATAATAATTCCTACTCCTTTGTTTCACACTGCAATTCCAAAAACCTAGGTCTGTCTTTCACTCAAGTCTGTGATCCAGACAACTTAGCCTTTCTGGATCTTGAACTCTGCCATACAGATATGGCTATACATGCCAAGAATTACATCAAACCCACCTCAGGCAATTCCTATATTTACTTTCAGAGCTACCACCACCTGAGGTGGACAGCCAATATACCAAAGAGTAAATTGTGCAGACCCTGACACAACTGTACATGGGAGGAAGATTATGCCCTACAAGGAAATCTCTTGAAACAAAAATGTTTGAGGAGAAGGGATACCCCTTGTACGGATTCAGAAGGCCTTTAAAATCTATCAAAACAATCACAATACCTATTCCCCACATATGAGGTCCAAAACCAACGCCATACTTCAGCCTTTGAGATCCACAATGCAATTTCATATACGATACAAAAGAATGGAAAATATTTTCGAGAAACATTAGGGCATACTCAAAGAAGACCCCTATCTAATGTCCTATTACAGACAAACCCGAGACCTCGTACAGACGGGCCCACAATGTAATGAGCAAAATTGCTCCAAGCAGAATGAAATCCCCAAAACTTCCTTCACATCCAACCCTCACCTTGTCCATCAAAGGGATGTTCCAATGCCGAAAGCTGAATTGCCTTACTTGCAAATATGTCCAGCATGGCCAGAAAGAATTTACCACCAAGGACAAAACTTACAATCTGGATGACTATTAAAATTGCTCCACAGAGTTTGTCATATTGCTTGTCTTGTCCATGCAACCCATTATATGTTGGCCAACGGTTAGAAAAAGGTTTGGCAAACCCATAGAGGAGGGAGCAGACAAACTCAATGTCCCTAAACATTTCTTAGAATTACATCAACATTTATCGGCTGGCTTTTGGGTATGGGTATCAGAAAGCATATCCAAGAGCCCCCCAAGACGCAGAAACATACTGGATCTACACTATGGCCCATGGTGGTCTAAATTAGGACGTTGAGGTCCACTCGGTCCTATAATTCATCACACTTTTTCTCCTGTGTACAATCTTTTTATCACTAGTTTTCTTAAGAGTCTCTCCAATGCTATACCAATAACGCTTCTTAACCACTTCAGCCCTGGAAGAATTTACCCCCTTTCTTACCAGAGCACTTTTTGCAATTCAGCACTGCATCGCTTTAACTGACAATTGCACACAACGTGGCTCCCAAACAAAAGTCTTTTTTTTCCCACAAATAGAGCTTTCTTTTGGTGGTATTTGATCACCTCTGTGGTTTTTATTTTTTGCGCTATAAACAAAAATAGAGCATCAATTTAAAAAAAATGCTATATTTTTTACTTTTTGCTATTATAAAGATTCCCAAAAAAAAAAAAACCTACAAAAAAAATGTTCTGCAGTTTAGGCCAATACGTATTATTCTACATATTTTTGGTAAAAAAAAAAATTAAAAAAAAAAAGATAAAAATCGCAATAAGCCTATATTGATTGGTTTGCACAAAAGTTATAGCGTCTACAAAATAGGGGATAGATTTATTGCATTTTATTTTTTTTTACTAGTAATGGCAGCGATCTGCGATTTTTATTGTGACCGTGACATTGAGACAGACATATCGGACACTTGACACATTTTTGGGATCACTCACATTTATACAGCGATTAGTGCTATAAAACTGCACTGATTACTGTATAAATGTGACTGGCAGAAAGAGGTTAACACTAGGAGGTGCTGAAGGGGTTAAATATGTTCCCTAGCGAGTCATTCTAACTGTAGGGAGAGGGGGCTCACAAGGGGAGGGGACCGATCCCAGTACAGAGGAACACAGAACACATATTGGTCTCCTCACCTCTGACAGGATGTGGATCTGTGTTTACACACACAGATCCACGGTCCTGCTGTGTTTGCGGGTAATCACGGGTGCCTGGCGGACATCGCGCCTGCCGAGCAACGGGTCCTGAGCGAGGCCGCGGCACGTCCGGGAAGCCCAGGACCCATATAATGTACCATCATCCAGGAGTTTATAGAGAATGGGACCGGAGGATAGAATGGTAGCGGCTGCTAGTACCGCATGCACCAATGACTATCACCCAGAAAATAATTTTTAAATGGACTTTCTCGGTACTGATGACAACAGATACAGTAAAAAAATAATTTATTATACATAAAATATTACAGTGTTTAAACACAAAACAATATAAATCAACCTCACAATGGTTACAGCAGTATATCATTCACGGAAACCCGTATAGTATCTGTTGTTGTGAGGAAAGATCAAGAGAGACCTCTACTGGTTCCGCGGGGAGACCGCTTCTTCAGGAGGTAATCTGTATAATGAATAACATCAAATCATAACTAACAAAAACAAGGTAAAAAAGGGTGACAAAACAACATTAATAAATTGCAGGAGGTCAATTGCGCAAATTAGTACAGGTCTGCTTACCACTAGAGGGCCAGGGACCAACCATGGGGCTCGCCGATTAATCCCCCCACAGCGAACGAGGGTGAAAAAGGAGTTAGTTCTCTGGTAGAATAATAATTATATATTTAAAAAAAAAACAGTAGTTCATATTAATTTGTAGAACACAGGACACCGCGTGAGTAGAAAGAATTGGTGAGGATGGATGAAGGGATGACAAACAGGGAGGGAGAAGTGGGGGGTAAGCAAGGTGGGGGGGGGGGGGGGGGTAAGGGAAAGGGGCACCTGAGACCTTGTAACACCAACGAGTCACATGACACTGGCGAGGCAAAATGGCTAATTGGGCCCAAATTGGACATTTTCACTTAGGGGTGTACTCCCTTTTGTTGCCAGTGGTTTATACATTAATGGTTGTGTGTTGTTATTTTGAGGGGACAGCAAATTTACACTGTTATACAAGCTGTACACTCACTACTTTGTAGCAAAGTGTCATTTCTTCAGTGTTGTCACATGAAAAGATGTAATAAAATATTTACAAAAAATCCTCATGTTTTCAATAAGAATGGCCAACATGATCAACTTCTCCAGCTCAGTGGGTAAATCTCAGGCTGCTATCTCATCCTTGATGGTATCCGAGAGACTATGAGAAAAAGCAGCCACGAGAGCCTCATTGTTCCAAGCAACCTCTGCTGCCAAAGAACAAAATTCAATGGCATAATCGGCAACAGTTCTCATACTCTGATGGACATGAGGTACTTGGCAGCAGAAGCAGAGCATGCGGGAACGTCATAAACCATTTTAAAAGAAACCACAAATTCTGGGTAACTCAATACAACAGGTTTTTGCATCTCCCATAGAGGGTTTGCCCAGGTCAAGGCTCTCTCATAAAGCAAAGATATCACAAAACCTTACTTTGCTTCTGTCCGTGGGAAATGCCTGGGGCAGCACCTCAAAGTATATCTAAATCTAGTTGAGAAACCCTCTGCAACAAGGGACGGCCTGCAACAAAGGTTGTACTGGAGCAGCCACAGTGGGAGATTCCAGCTGAGCCATGCAACTGATCCATGCAGTGATCCTGCTCATCCAATCTGGATTTTTTTTTTTACCAACAAGTGGATTGACTGCATCTTCTGATTTCATGGCCTTCGTCTACTGTCAGAAACCATGAATCAGACTGTGCCAAAAGTACAGTTAAATCACACTCGTTTAATAAAAGCAAATAGAACAAAGGTAGCCAAAACATAGCCAAAGTTCGGTAACCAGAACCGATAGTCAGACATGCCAGAAAGTCAGGAGGCCAGGGATCAGCATAGTGGAACAGCAAGTAGGATCTGGAGCCAGAAGGAATGTCAGCCAAGCAAGTCTTTAACAGGAACATAGGAGATAGTCTCGGTGATGTCGGCGAAGGCAGAGATCATCTGGACCGGACAACTTGAGTAGGCAGGACTGACGAGCAGGATATGAACAGGTGAGTCAACATACTCTGTATGTTTAGGGTCGTTCTCCTGCTGGAAGGTGAACCTCCGCCCCAGTCTCAAATCTTTTGCAGACTCAAACAGGTTTTATTTTAATATTGTCCTGTATTTGGCTCCATCCACCTTCCCATCAACTCTGGCCAGCTTCCCTGTTCTTACTGAAGAAAAGCATCCCCACAACATGATACTGCCACCACCATGTTTCACGGTGGGGATGGCGTGTTCAAGGTGATGTGTATAGTTAGTTTTCCTCCACAGATTTTAGGCTAAAAAGTTGAATTTAGGTCTCATCTGACCAGATCACCTTCCACATGTTTGCCGTGTCCCCCCAAATGGCTTCTTGCGAACTGCAAAGGGACTTCTTATGGCTTTTTTTGAACAATGTCTTTCTTCTCGCCACTCTTCCATGAAAGGTAAGATTTGTGGAGTGCATGACTTATAGTTGTCCTTGGACAGATTCTCCCACCTGAGCTGTGGACCTCTGCAGGTCCTCTTGGCTGCTTCTCTGATTAAAGTGTTTGTTAACCCCAAAAAATATTATTCAGATTATGGTACCTTAAAGCAGGTTACACAGCACAGTGCTTGTGTCATATAATCTTCCCCACTCTAAACTAATAAAAAAAAAAAGCTCCCTGAACCTGGCACTTCCTGTATCCCCTCTTTGCGCTGACCACAAAAATCAGGGCGGCTCGGCACTGACTAACATGGACAGAGTACATCCCTCTGTCATACGTAGCTGTCCTATCTGCTTTTCCCCCTCACCCCCTCCTTCCTGCCTGTCATCTCCCTCTCTGTGTCTGTCCCTGGCCCGCACCCACCCCTATTATTGTAAAATTAAAAACCGAAAATTGTCACTGCCAGCCCCTCTATCAGAGGCTGGCATAGCACACTATGTAGTTTTCATAAACGAGCATTCCAAATACCAAATTTGAGCTGTCTTCAGGCGACGTCAGAGGGAGATCACAGCTACTCCCGCAGAAGACATCCAACGGAGCTGTAAAGTGGCCGCGAGACATGTGACCGGCTGAAGAAGCCCAACTACAGTATTTAGAATGCTCGTTTTTTTAAAACTACTTACAAAGTGTGCCATGTCAGCCTCTAAGAGGGGCTGGTATAGTCAAATATATGGGTTAACAAACCCTTTAATTCTCTCCTTGCCCAGCCTGTCAGTTTAGTTGGTAGGTTTGCAGTTGTGCCATACGCTTTCCATTTTAGGACAATGGATTGAACAGTGCTCCGTGACATTTTCAAAGCTTGGGATATTTTTTAGAACCCAACCTTGCTTTAAAACTTCTCCAGAACTTTATCCCTGACCTGTCTGGTGTGTTCTTTGGCCTTCCTGATGCGGTTTGTTCACTAAGGTTCTCTAACAAACCTACCTCTGAGGGCTTCACAGAACAGCTGTATTCATACAGAGATTAAATTACACACAGGTGGACTCCATTTACCAATTAGGTGACTTCTGAAGGTAATTGGTTCCACTAAAATTTAGTTATGGTTATCAGGAGTAAATGGGGCTGAATACAAATACACCATTTATTAATAGTTTATTTTTTTATGTGGGTTTAGGGACGCATTAATACTATATCAACAACAATAAAAATAATTGGAGTAAGTATGAAAAGGAAGACAGCTCGGCATGTATACAAAAAGGTAGGAATGGTATTGTGCAAATGTGACCAGATTTGCCATGTGGATGATCGGAACCGCCGCTTTGATCATTCTTATCGTGCAGAGAATCGGCAGCTGAAGACGGTGATATCTGAATGATGCCTGTAGCTGCAGGCATCATTCAAATATCACCGCACAAAATCGAGGACGTTATATGACGTCCTTGGTTGTTAAAGCGGGGGTTCACCCTATAAAATAAAACATTTTTTTTTTCTTCTAGCCTAAAATTCGGCATTGTAGCGCGAGCTACAGTATGCCGGTCTTAATTTTTTTATCGCCGTACTCACAGTGTAATCGTACATAGTAGATTCCGACTGCCCACGGGGAATGGGCGTTCCAATCCAGACGGAAGGTGATTGACGGCCGGCTCTGGCGCGTCACGCTTCTCCGGAAATAGCCGAAATAGGCTTGGCTCTTCACGGCGCCTGCGCATAGTCTGTGCGCAGGCGCCGTGAAGAGCCGAGACCTACTCCGGCTGTCTTCGGGGAGCGTGATGTGCCAGAGCCGGCCGTCAATCACCCTCCCTCTTGAAAGGAACGCCCATTCCCCGCGGGCAGTCAGAATCTACTATGTACGATTACACTGTGAGTACGGCGATAAAAAAATTAAGACCGGCATACTGTAGCTCGCGCTACAATGCCGAATTGTATGCTAAAATGTTGTTCTGCAGGGTGAACCACCGCTTTAAGTGGTTAAAGGAGCTCAAATTATAAAAGCGAACCTACACTTCAAGATTACTTTATTTAGCTTTTTGCAGGCAACATGGTGCAATTATGTCCTAAAAACTGCAAGCTAGAGGGAAAGATGCAGGCATGGAATTGACGTTGTTGCTAATCCCACAAACTCATGTGACTGTTCTTTGTAAGGGAGGGAAAGAGGAAAACTATCCCATACACAATCAAAAGTACACCTTTAGTTCATTAGGATGTTTTTATTAAGTAAATTCATTTAACTGACCTTCAAGTAGTTCGGTTCTACCCCGATCACTGATTGTGATCTCATTCTTCGGTTTTGCAGAGGATGACCATCTTTGTGTGCTTCCTGAAAGACATTTGCAATGGCAATTAGTAAGAAAAGTGGAGGTAGCATGACAAAGATATTCACTGAATTGTATTTTTTATTAAAGTGTATGTATAGCCATTTGTTTTTTACATTTTAGATATATAGATTTAGAACCCATATCAAATTTTTATTATTGTTTAAAATTTCACTTTGTCCTAATGGCCAGTCACAGAAACAGTACATGAATGGAAATGCAGTATTTTATAATTATCATCAAAAGAAGAGTGAAAAGAGACATAAAGATAGGGCACATCTACATAGTTACATATATAGTTACATAGTTCGTCAAGTTCAACCATAAGAAATAAAATAATAATATTGTACAATCACATATACCCAATTCTATACCCACAGTTGATCCAGAGGAAGGCAAAAAAAAACAGCAGAGCACAATCCAATTTGCTACAGCAGGGGAAAAAATTCCTTCCTGATCCCCGAGAGGCAATCGGATTTACCCTGGATCAACTTTACCTACAAATCTTAGTACTCAGTTATATTATGTACATTTAGGAAAGTACCCAGACCTTTCTTAAAGCAATCTACTGAGCTGGCCAGAACCACCTCTGGAGGGAGTCTGTTCCACATTTTCACAGCTCTTACTGTGAAGAAACCTTTCCGTATTTGGAGATGAAATCTCTTTTCCTCTAGACATAAAGAGTCCCCCCTTGTCCTCTGTGTTGACCGTAAAGTGAATAACAACACTAAGTTCACTATATGGACCTCATATATTTGTACATGTGGATCATATCCCCCCTTATTCTTCTCTTCTCAAGAGTGAATAAATTCAGTTCCTCTAATCTTTCCTCAAAGCTGAGCTCCCCCATGCCTCTTATCAGTTTGGTTGCCCTTCTCTGCACTTTCTCCAGTTCCCTGATATCCTTCTTGAGAACTGGAGCCCAAAACTGAACTGCATATTCCAGATGAGGTCTTACTAATGATTTGTACAGGGGCAAAATTATATCTCTCTCTAAAGGCTTGTTCACACTTGACTAAATTTCTAATGCTCAAATGCACCTATAGCGGTAGTACGAGAGTCAGATTGGCATCAATGAGCTTTAGTATGGGCATTAGACAGGCGTTTTACAAGCATTAAGGAGGAGTTTAAAAACCCTCCCCAAATGCCCCATGGGCAGTGCTAAAGCATTTGCGAGTCGTTACCATAGACTTGAATGGGAGGCGCTGAAAGGCTTCAAACACCCCGTTTCAACACGAGGCTTCAATTTTGAAGCGAGGCGACGCCAACGCTTAGTGTGAACAGCACTATGTGCCATCTATTGTATCTTGTACATAGGTGTTTGAGGGGCATTTTTAACACCTCTCAAATGTCTGCTCCTAATGCCAAGAGTAACAGTGGGTCCAAAGTTAAAAAATACCGTATTTATTGGTGTATACCACGCACTTTTTCTCCCTGAAATAAGGGGGGGAAATCATGGGTGCGTGTTATACGCCGATAGTGTATATCAGAGGGGAACGAGCGCCAACAGAGTTCACAGAGCCGTCAACTCCCGTTTACTCGGCTTCCACAGTAAGTGACTGCCGACTGAGAGCCAAGTAAACAGGAGATGACGGGCTCAGTGATTTCCGTCACTTCATTGATGAGAGATGGTGAGGAGGCAGATTGGCATTAATCAGGCTGCATTGATGGGAGATGGGCACAGATCGTGCTGCATTGAGGCTGCAGATGGACGCAGATCAGGCTGCATTGAGGCTGCAGAAGGACGCAGATCAGGCTGCATTGAGGCTGCAGAAGGACGCAGATCAGGCTGCATGGATGGGCACTGTCCATTTTGCTTGAAAGTAATTAAAAAAAAATCTCCTAAAAATACCCTCTTAAAACGAAAGTGCGTGTTATACGCCGATAAATACGGTAAATCCTCACAGATGTTCAATTATCCAGATGGCCAGGAACACAGAAATGTGTATTCGAAAAGGCCTGAATATTAGAAATATAAATATTAGTTTATAAAATATGAAGTCCAGTGTTCACAGAGATTTTCAACCACAGATATTGATGTCGGGTGTAATTTGCCACAGCTCAAGCGCTAATTGTTGATGTAGGTCCATCCATCCATTACAAATAGAGATCTTCAAATTAAAAAAAAAATTAAAAGAGAAATTGTTACAACTGAAAGAACGTACTCCAAGCAGGCTGGTATTTAGACAGACACTGGATCATTAGCGAATTTTGTTTAGTCTCTCGGAATATGGTCATTCTGTAGAAGTATTTTATACACCGATAACATTATTAGCCATAACATTATGACCACCCACCATAACCTATTAAAGCTTGGACTCCACTAAGACCTCTGAAGGTGTGCTGTGGAATATGGCATCAAGCTGTCAGTAGCAGATCCTTAAAGTTTCAAGGTTCCATGGGTCGGACTTGTTTCTTCGGCACATCAAAAAGATGGGTCGATTGGATTACGTTCTGAGAGAATTTGAAAGCCAAAGTCAACATGTCAAAATTGTTGTCGTGTTCCTCAAACCATTCTTAAATTAATTTGACCAGGCAATCTCCTTCCATTGGTCTGTAGTCAAGTTCTGATGCTCATGTGTCTATGGTAGTCTGCAGCTATGCAGCCCCACCCAATGCACTGTGTGTTCTGACACCTTTATCTATTTAGGTTACACCTATTTAATTTACATTATGCCCTCTCTTTCTGTATGTGAATGATGGCATTGTACTTATTTTAAAGTGTTTGTTAACCCAAAAAATAAAGATCCTGTCCCTTTAACCGCATAACGGCCGCCGCATGTACATATACGTCGGCAGAATGGCACCGACAGGCAGAACGACGTGCCCGCACGTCGCTGCCTAGACGTGGGTCGGGGGTCCGATCGGGACCCCCCCCCCAGTACATGCGGTGGTCGGAAATTGTCGGGAAGCAATCCGGGATGAGGGGGCGGCTATTCGTTTCTAGCCGCCCCCTCGCGATCGCTCCCTGGAGCTGAAGAACGGGGAGAGCCGTATGTAAACACCGCTTCCCCGTGCTTCACTGTGGCGGCTGCATCGATCGTGTCATCCCTTTTATAGGGGGACACAATCGATGACGTCAGACCTACAGCCACACCCCCCTACAGTTGTAAACACACACTAGGTGAAACATAACTCCTTCAGCGCCCCCTGTGGTTAACTCTAGGGTTGTCCCGATACCGATACTAGTATCGGTATCGGGACCGATTCCGAGTTTTTCCGTACTCAGACGCCGATACCCCGCCCCGATACACAAATAGAATACTTGCTGCCGACCGTCGCCGCCGACCGCCGAAGCTGCAATCCGCCGCGATCCGCTGCCATTCGCCGCATCCCCGCTGCCGCCGACTGTGTAATACGGGCGGGAACATTACAGCTTTGAATAGCTGTAATGATTCTCACCACGCATAGACACTCCCCCTCGCTCGGGTGAACTGTCCAATCCCGAGCGAGGGGGAGTGTCTATACGCAGCGCGGCGCCAATCATTACAGCGATTCAAAGTTGTAATGTTCCCGGCGTATTACACAGTCGGCGGCAGCGGGGATGCAGGTAAGCGTGACATGGCTGGATGGGGGGAGACGCTGGATGGGGGGAGACGCTGGCTGGATGGGGGGAGACGCTGGCTGGATGGGGGGTGACGCTGGCTGCATGGGGGGTGACGCTGGCTGCATGGGGGGTGACGCTGGCTGCATGGGGGGCGACGCTGGCTGCATGGGGGGCGACGCTGGCTGCATGGGGGGTGACGCTGGCTGCATGGGGGGTGACGCTGGCTGCATGGGGGGTGACAATGGCTGCATGGGGGGGTGACAATGGCTGCATGGGGGGATACATGGCTGCATCTGTGGGGGGACATGGCTGCATTTGGGGACACATTTTAAAAAAAGTATCGGTATTCGGTAGGGTTGTCCAGATACCGATACCAGTATCGGTATCGGGACCGATACCGAGTATTTGCGCTAGTACTCGTACTCGCTCAAATACTCCCGATACCAAAATAGAATACTTTTTTTTTTTTTTTTTTTTGTGACATCGAGCGGTGCATAGAGGCAGGGCCGGATTAACCGTGGGGCTGATTGAGCTGCAGCTCCAGGCCCCCATCATAATATAGGCCCAAACTTAATTCCCTCACCAGGGCCCGGCGGCCGGCCGACGACCGCTATATAATAAATCCACACGTCCAGGCAGCTGCAGCCTGCATTATGATATAGGCCTAATTGACGCAGTGAACAACATTTAATCGTGGGCCGCGAGTAGCGGCCGCGAGCCGCTGCTATGATTCACAGCAGAGCCGCGGCTATCCACAACAACACAGCCTCTTGTAGCGCGGGCGGTGCCAGTGCGCCGAGGCTGAGCGTGCTCCTCCCCTTCAGTACTGTACTGAACACAGACACTGACTGTAGGCGGAGCTTGACGTCCCCCGGCGGCGTGCATGACGTCATCCAGAGGCCGTACCCGGCGTCCTAGGAGTCTCCATTGCCTTGCGAAAGGACCGCACCGCACGATCGACAGGAAAAGTACAGTAAAAAGCAAGTAAGCCATGAGCGCTGGGGAAGTCACTGTCATACAGATGAGATAATGTTTAATTGTGCAGAAGAAGTGTGGGTACAGTACTGGCTGCAACGAACCTGAAGTGGTTAACTTTTTTTTTTGGGGGGGGGGGGTGCTATATCAGTGCAGGGAGGCAGCTTATTAGTGCATCTCATCAGTGCCACATTTATGAGTGCCATCCAATCAATGCCAGTGCCACCTATCAGTGCCATCCATTTATGAGTGCCATCCAATCAATGCCAGTGCCACCTATCAGTGCCATTGGATGGCACTGATAGGTGGCACTGGCATTGATTGAATGGCACTCATAAATGGATGGCACTGATAGGTGGCACTGGCATTGATTGGGTGGCACTGATGAGATGCACTATTAAGCTGCCTCCCTGCACTGATGCACTAATGGGCACTGATAGGTGGCACTGGCTAGCTGCACTTTTGGGCACTGGCACCGATGAGCTGCACTGATAGGTGGCACTGGCAGTGATCACTCCTTCAATGACATGTAGTTTTCCAGTACCGTATGCTAAAAAACAGCCCCACACCATGATGTACCAGTTCTTCATAATTCTAAAGAAAATATCCTTAGTCTGTATTGTGGTTTGAAAATGGTCACATGACATTTAAAAAAAGTATCGGTATTCGGTATCGGCGACTACTTGAAAAAAAGTATCGGTACTTGTACTCGGTCCTAAAAAAGTGGTATCGGGACAACCCTAGTATTCGGTATCGGCGACTACTTGAAAAAAAGTATCGGTACTTGTACTCAGTCCTAAAAAAGTGGTATCGGGACAACCCTAGTTAACTCCCAAACTGCAACTGTCATTTTCACAATAAACAATGCATTTTAAATGCATTTTTTGCTGTGAAAATGACAATGGTCCCAAAAATGTGTCAACATTTTCCGAAGTGTCCGCCATAATGCCGCAGTCACGAAAAAAAAAAAAAAAAAAAAAAAAAAAAAAAAAATCGCTGATCGCCGCCATTAGTAGTAAAAAAAAAAAAAAACATTGATAAAAATGCAATAAAACTATCCCCTATTTTGTAAACGCTATAAATTTTGCGCAAACCAACCGATAAACGCTTATTGCCATTTTTTTTTACCAAAAATATGTAGAATACGTATCGGCCTAAACTGAGGAAAAAATATATATTTTTGGGGGATATTTATTATAGAAAAAGTAAAAAATATTGAATTTTTTTCAAAATTGTCGCTCTATTTTTGTTTATAGCACAAAAAATTTAAACCGCAGAGGTGATCAAATACCACCAGAAGAAAAGGACGCAAATTTCGTTTCAGTACAACATTGCATGACCGCGCAATTACCAGTTAAAGCAGCGCAGTGCCAAATTGTAAAAACACCTCTGGGCATTTAGCTGCATATTGGTCCGGGGCTTAAGTGGTTAAAATGGATGTAAACCCGATTTTTTTTTTTTGCTGACACAATGTAGAGTATAAGATTTCCTAACATCGGTGGCCAGTCTTGCCACAAAGAGTTAATCCAGCTCTGAGCAATCCTCTTTTCTTTTTTCAGTGAGATAAACGGACAAACAGGAGAAAACTTTTGTCCGTTCTTCCCCCTTGCTGTGAATGGCAGGTTATTTACATATCTCATGCACTAGCTTGATAGGCATTATGTTTCAATTCCTTTTCTGGATTTTGAATGAATGTCATGATCATAGCAGAATTTTGGTGTAAGGAAATTTCTCCCCAGCGCTGCACTGATCATCCCTGACTGTCCAGGTAGCGGATTAAGCATCAGAGCATTTGCCCGAGTACAAGTACAAGCAAATGCTCGGTATCAGCAACGATACTAGCATCGGTTTCGGTGCAACCCTAGTTGTCAGCATATGTGCCTCCATCATCTGCAGCCCTGCTCTGTGTCCTCGCCTCTATCCTCTTCCACCCTCCCCTCTCCGACTGCCTGCTCCGTGCCCTCCCCTCCCTTTCTGCTTCTCAAATTAGGGTTAATTTTACATTATCCTCTTTGTTTAAATTCATCTAATGTACCCCTGTGATTGTGCTTTATTAAAAATGCTGCTGAATACAGTGCATTGAAAAAAGTATTCGTACCCCTTGACATTTTCCACATTTTGTCATGTTACAACCAAAAACGTAAATGTATTTTATTGGGATTTTATGTGATAGACCAACACAAAGTGGCACATAATTCTGAAGTGGAAGGAAAACGATAAATGGTTTTCAATTTTTTTTTACAAATAAATATATGAAAAGTGTGGCGTGCACTTGCATTCAGTAGGGGTGCAAAGGATCAAAAAACTCACGGAATGGATCGATCCTTGGATCAGAGTCACGAATCGGATCATTTTCTGATCAGCAAAAAAAACCTTAGTTATAGAAATACCGTTACCGGTAAGTCTGAGTCTTTCAGGACAGCACCTGGAGAGAGCGCAGCTCCACCCACTTCCCAGGAAACACTGCAGTCAATGCTATAACTTCCGCCCCCTTCCACCATGGCCTCAGTTGTTCACGAGTACCTCCGGCCACGCTGAAATTAGATAAGCAGAACATAGAAACTACACGCATTAGCATATATATATATTATCTTTAATAACAAAAGGGAGGGTTATCGGTGCTGTCCTGAAAGACTCATAGAAATACCGTTACCGGTAAGTCTAACTAAGGTTTTCTCACCTCGTCTTTCAGGACAGCACCTGGAGATGATAACCGAGTACTTACTCTAGGGTGGGACCACCGCTTGCAGGACCTTCCTGCCAAAAGACTGCTCTGACACAGAGAGCAAATCCATCCTATAATGACGAGCGAAGGTGGAAAAGCTCGTCCACGTTGCCGCTTTACAGATGTGTTCTGGACGAAGCTCCAGCCCGTTCTGCCCAGGAAGTTGCCACCGCCCTAGTAGAATGGGCCATTACTCCCGGAGGAGGATCCAAACCTTTAGCTTTGTATGCCTCATGGATAGCCATACGTAACCATCTAGCCAGAGTACTCTTGGAAGCCCCATGCCCCTTGCGGGATCCAGAAAACAGAACGAAAAGCGAATTCGCCTTTCTGAACTCGCTAGAGACCTCTAGATAGCGTCTAATGCATCTCCTGACATCTAAGGAATGGAATTCCCTCTCCTTCGGACAAGAAGGAGTTGGACAAAAGGTAGGTAACACTATTTCCTGCGTCCTATGAAATACTGACACTACCTTCGGAAGAAAACTCGGATCAGTTCTTAATACTACCCTATCAGGGAAGATTGACAAAAAAGGCTCCAAAATGGAAAGCGCTTGAAGCTCGCTAACCCTCCTCGCTGAGGTGACCGCTACCAAAAGCACCAATTTCAAAGTCAGAAATTTTATAGAGGCGTCTACCAGTGGTTCGAAGGGCTTTTTAGTCAAACTCCCCAGGACCACTGATAAATCCCACTTGGGGAAAAATTTAAACAGGGGAAGGCCTAGCCCTGGCTAAGGCCTTAAAAAATCTAATGACGTAGGGCTCTAGAGATAAACGTCTCTCTAGAAACACTGACAAAGCCGCCACCTGCGCCTTCAAGGTGCTGGCTGCCAGACCCTTATCCATACCGTCTTGTAAAAACTCCAAGACGGAACAAGTATTCAAAGGAGAATAATTTTTATCTTCACACCAAGAATTGAAAACCTTCCAAGTCTTGAAATAGATGGCCCTCGTGACCTCTTTCCTGCTACTAAGTAGCGTATCTACCAAACGTTTGGACAAACCCTTCCTGCTAAGAATTAGCTCTTCAGTAACCAGGCCGTGAGTCTTAACCGACTCACGTCTGGATGAAGTAGAGGGCCCTGAAATAGTAAATCTTTTCTGACTGGCAGTACCCAGGGATCTTCTACTGCCAGCTCCAACAGACTCGAAAACCAAGGCCTCTTGGGCCAGTACGGGGCTATCAGGATCAGAGTAGTCTTCTCCTCCTGAAGCTTCCGTAACACTAAAGGAATGATCTGAACTGGGGGGAAGGCATAGCACAGGCGGAAGGGCCAGCGTTGGACTAACGCATCTAGACCCTCTGCCTGGTCCATTCTGTTGAGAGAAAAATAAGCCGGAACCTTGGCATTGGACTGGGACGCGAACAGGTCTATCTGAGGGGAACCCCACCTGTTTACTAGCTCTTGGAAGACCTCTGGGCATAAACACCATTCTGATTCCAGAACCCTCGTCCGACTTAAAAAGTCTGCCAGAAGGTTTAGGCTGCCTTTTAGGTGTACTGCCGATAGGGAAGCCAAGTTCACCTCTGCCCAGGACAGAGTCTGTAAGGCCAGATTGAGGAGTACCTTGCTTCTCGTGCCCCCCTGTCTGGCAACATACGCCACCGCTGTGGCGTTGTCTGACAGAATCTGGACATGTTGGTCCAGAATCAGCTCCTGGAAGGCCCTTAGCCCTAACCAAATGGCCCTGAGTTCCCTCCAATTGGAGGACCTTCTGGACTCTTCCCTCGTCCAGGATCCCTGTGCCATCTGCCCGTTCAGGTGAGCACCCCATCCCCACGAACTCGCGTCCGTAGTTAGAACCCTTGTAGTGGGGAAGGACCAAGACAGGCCTAGGCGCAGATTTGCCTGGCCTCTCTACCACCAAAGTTTCCTTTTCACTGAAGACGGAACTCTGAATCTTTTCTCTAGGGATTCCCCATGTGTCCAATTCTGAAGGATCACCTGTTGTAGGTCCCTTGAATGGAGACGAGCCCACTGCACCGCCGGAATGGCGGCCGTGAGTAAGCCCATTGTGGACATGGCTGAGCGAACAGAAATCGGCACATTCGACTGAATTGTCTTCACCGCAGCCTGAACTTTATCTTTTCTTCTGGTAGAAAAATCTTCCCCTGAACAGAGTCTATAGTGTATCCTAGAAAGACTATCTTCTGGGAGGGCACTAGATTTGACTTCTCTTTGTTCAGAATCCATCCGAGCCCTTCCAAATGAGCCTGGGTCCTCCTCAGGTCCAGGAGAAGCTGCTCCTCCGACTTGGCGAACACCAGGAGGTCGTCCAAGTATGGAATTATAGAAATCCCCCTGAGCCTTAGGGGTGCCAAGGCCTCTGCCACCACCTTTGAAAAGACTCTGGGAGAGGAGGAAAGGCCGAATGGGAGGGCTCTGAATTGGAAATGTCTTACTCCGCTCTCTGTTCTGATGGCTAGGCGCAGAAAGCGCTGGGAGGAAGTCCTGATCGGGATGTGCAAATATGCATCCCTTAAATCTATCGATGCTAGAAAGCACCCCAGAGGAAGAAGCTTTCTCACCGAGTATATAGAATCCATGCGGAATCTCTTGTACCGGATAGCTAGATTCAGGACTTTTAGGTTTAAAATTAACCTGAATTTGCCCGACGGCTTCCTTACTAGAAATATATGGGAATAACAGCCCTCCCCCTGTTCCTTCTGGGGCACTGGTGTAATCACCCTCTGTTGGAGAAAATCTTCCACTAATGACAGCATAGCCCGAGATTTCTCTTGCTCCCTGGGCAATTGGGTCACATAAAACCGCGACGGTGGTCTTCCCGAGAACTCAAGTGCGTAGCCCTCTGCAATCAGTTTGAGGACATACGGACTGGACGTTGCCTCTGCCCACTGTGGAAGGAAGGCTTGGAGCCGACCTCCCACAGCTGGGAGACCGTCACTGGGGCTTAGCAGGCTGGCTGGGGGAGCGAAATAACACCCCAGGCTTCCCGCGGCCCCTCTGGGAGACCCTGGCCTCTTTGCGCATCCTTAGGACCCTTGGCTTGGTAAAAAAAGGACGAAAATTTTTCTTGGGCACCGAATCAACCTTTTTCAAAGGAAGAGCCTTCTTTCTATCCGCCGTCCTATCCAGAACGGCGTCTAGCCCTGTGCCAAACACCAAGTCTCCTTCAAATGGTAACCCACACAGTTTCACCTTAGAGGCTGTGTCCCCCTGCCAGGTCTTAACCCATAAGGCCCTTCTGGTTGAATTTATCAACGCCGAGGATCTGGCGGAGAGCTTCACGGATTCAGCAGATGCATCCGCTATATAGCCTACCGCTTTCATAAGGACTGGAAAGGACTCCAAAAGCTCTCTACGAGAGGTCCCAGCCTCGATGTGACCTTTAAGCTGATCCAGCCAATGTTCAAGGTTTCTAGCCACCACAGTGGATGCCATAGCTGGCTTGAGATTAATCAAGGTGGTATCCCAAGCTTTTTTGAGCAGGGTATCTGCTCTTTTATCCAGGGGATCTTTAAGGGTACCTGTATCCTCAAAAGCTAGGTCAGTATTGCGAGAAACTTTCGAGAATGCTGCATCCAGTTTAGGCCTTTTATTCCATGCCTGCGTTGGATCTTCATCGAAAGGAAATCTCCTTTTCAGAGATTTAGAAAAGAAGGGTGCCTTTTCCGGGTCCTTCCATTCTCTCTTAATTGTTTCGGACAATACTTTATGTACCGGGAAGGTACGATGTTTCACCTCATCCAACCCTTTGTACATCCTGTCATGTAGGGACAGCTGAGTCGCATCTTCCTCAATGTTTAGGGTAGAATGAATAGTCCTTAATAGGTCATCAACCTCCTCTAAGGACAGTTTATAGCGCGAGGAAGAAGTATCCCTTTCTTCTTCTTCCTCCGCTTCCGAACCTGAAACAATATTTTCAGGCTCCTCCTCCTCGGACTCACTGTCTAACCTTCTAGATGTGGAGGGGGTACTGGCCCTGACCTTAGATCCCTTAGCCGGACCCTTGTCCAGGAAGGCGCGAAAAGACTGGAAAGTCTGGTGCAACTCCTCCCTAAACGAAGAGAGCAACTCCCCCGTACCCTTGACGGTGGGCTGCTCAGAGGCCGAACTAGTAGAGGCCTCCCCCCTGACAATCTCCGCAATACAAGTTTTGCATAAAGGTTTGGTCCAGTTCCCCTTAAGGGAAGCTTTACAAGTAGCACACCGCTTCTTGGAAGGAGGAGGTTCTACCACTTTAAGTTTTTCTTTAACTTTCTGAAACGACACAAAGGACAACAACGCTATGTTTAACCTTTGTATGCCAGACCAGTAAATCACCAAGTGCACACAGCTAGTGAACAAATAACACCAGAACCCATCACCGCTGTACCAGAAAAAACTACACACACCCACAGAAGTGACTAGGGTGAGTGAGGCAGGCTCCCCTCCCCCGAAGGGGCAGAAAAGAGGGACCTAACAATACCCTGGTACATTGACCACCGCTGGGTCTCCTACCTGGGCCGGGCTGGTGCTTGTGGCTCCTGCTCCCGCCACCTCCGCTGCGTCTTCTGGCTCCATGGTCCCAGAACGCTGCGGGCGTGCGACAGCTTTTTAAAATTCCCGGCTCTTTCTCGCCGCTGCGAGACCCGGAAATAGCACCGCCGAGGCCACTCCTCCTCCTGCGTTCCAGGCGGCCGGAACCGGAAGCCGCCACGTGCCGCCGGAAGTCCCGCCTCCACCCGGAAAGGACGTCACTACGCCCTCCGCTCCGGGACCTCGTATGCCGGAAGAACGGCACCTGACCGCCCCCCCGCAAGCTACGATGCCCGGACTCAGGGAGCGGGACCCCCAGCAGCCTCTGTCCTCGCCGGACCGAAGAGGAGAAGTACCCGACCTTCACCCGCGCGTCAGGGGAGAAGTCGAGTCCGCCTCCTGGAGGATCACCTCCTAACATCACAAAAACACCGGTATGCTCCAAAACCACCTTCCCCGCCTGGGGAGAGAACAGCACACCCTTGGTTCCCTGCAGCGCTTCCACCATGGCCGGAGGAAACACTACAACTGAGGTCATGGTGGAAGGGGGCGGAAGTTATAGCATTGACTGCAGTGTTTCCTGGGAAGTGGGTGGAGCTGCGCTCTCTCCAGGTGCTGCCCTGAAAGACGAGGTGAGAAAATTTGGGGAAAAACAATTATATATATATATATATATATATATACACACATATACACACATATACATACACACATATACACATATACATACACACACATACATACACTAGGGCTGCAACTAATGATTATTTTCAAAATCGATGAGTTGGCCGATTATTGTTCCGATTAATCGACTAATCGGATAATCTTTAAAAAAAAAAAGTGTGGTGTACAATTTAGTTAATATGCAAAAAAAAAAAAAAAAAAAAAAGGCAATTTATTCTTAAATATCCATATGCAGTGGTCAAACAAAATAAATAACCAACTACAGTAATTGTAATGCCTTCTATTACCTCCACTTTCTCTGGGTTCAGATGCTGATCTTTCCTGCAGTCTAAGTGATTTTTATTTTTTTAAACAAACTTGTTATACTTACCTGCTCTGTGTAATGGTTTTGCACAGAGCAGCCCTGATCCTCCACTTCTGGGGTCCCTCACTGATGCTTCTGGCTCCTCCTGCCCTCAGAGAGCCTCAATAGTAAGCTGCAAAGTATAGTATAGAGCGCCCCCTATAGCAAGGTAAAAAAATTCTGCAAAGGACTACATGTCCCATGAGGCATTGCTCCTCGCACTTTCACATTCACAAATTCTCAGGCACTTAGTGACATGTATGAATGGTGTACTGAGCTGTATGTGTGCTGCACTGTATTTCGATATGTAAACAAATAATGCATACTATATGGCCGATTAATGACAACTATTGACAACTATTTTCATTATCGATTAATCGATTAGTTGTTTCGGCCCTAATATATATATATATATATATATTATATATACACACACACACACACACACACACACACACACAGTAAAACCTTGGATTGTGAGCAACATTTGTTCCAGAAACATGCTTGTAATCCAAAGCACTTGTATATCAAAGCAGGGTATAAAAGAGAAGAGAGGCACCTTCAGGTGTAGCAATAAGTTTCTAAATGTTTTACCTTCATTAAATGTAACCATATTGCTACACTTAGAGGCTGCTCTCTTCTTTTATACTCCGTTGTAACATGACGCTACTCTTACATTGTCGGTAATCACGGCAGGAGTGTAGATCTGTGTGTGTAGGAGACCAATGTGTGTACCCAGTACAGAGGAACACACATCGGTCTCCTCCCCTTGAGTCCCCCCCCCCCCCCACAGTTAGAACGCACCTTAGGGAACATATTAACCCCTTCAACGCCCCCTAGTGGTTAACCCCTTCCCTGTCAGTCACATTTACACAGTAATCAATGCATATTTATAGCATTAATCACTGTATAAATGTGAATGGTCCCAAAAACGTGTCAAATGTGTTCGCCGCAATGTCACGGTAAAAAAAAAAAAAAATCGCGAATCGCCGCCAATACTAGTAAAAAAATTAATAAAATAAAAATGCCATAAATCTATCACCTATTTTGTAGACGCTATAACTTTTGCGCAAACCAATCAATATACGATTATTGCGATTTTTTTTTACCAAAAATATGTAGAAGAATACGTATCGGCCTAAACTGAGGGAAAAAAATGTTTTTAAAAAAATTATATTTATTAAATAAAAAAAGTGTTTTTTTTTTTCCCAATTGTCGCTCTTCTTTTGTTTATAGCGCAAAAAATAAAAACCACAGAGATGATAAAATACCACCAAACGAAAGCTCTATTTGTGGGGGGGGGGGGAAACAAAGATTTTGTTTGGGTACAGTGTTGCATGACCACGCAATTGTCATTCAAAGTGCAACAGTGCTGAAAACTTAAAAAATTGGTCTGGGCAGGAAGGGGTTGAAAAAGCCCTGTATGGAAGGGGTTAAGGAGAAATTTCTTGCACCCACAGGTAAGCCTTAATCTAGGCTTAGCTGTAGGTGCAAGTTGTGTGGTTGCGTTTACAACCACTTTAAGAAGCACATAAAGATCCTGGAGTGGCCTAGCCAGTTTCCAGACCCTAATCCCATAGAAAATATGTGGAGGGAGCTGAAGGTTCGAGTTACCAAACATCAGCCTCCAAACCCTAATGACTTGGAGAGGATCTGCAAAGAGGAGTGGGACAAAATCCCTCCTGAGATGTGGCCAACTACAAGAACCGTCTGACCTCTGTGATTGCCAACAAGGGTTTTGCCACCAAGTACCAAGTCATGTTTTGCAAAGGGGTCAAATACTTATTTCACTCATTTAAATGCAAATCAATTTATAACTTTTTTTAATGTGTTTTTCTGGATATTTCTGTTCTTCTGTCTCTTACTGTTAAAATAAACCTACCATTAAAATTATAGACTGATCACTTCTTTGTCAGAGGGCAAATGTACAAAATCAGCAGGGGGCCAAATACTTTTACTGTGTAGAGTTGGTGCGGGACAGCTGCAAGATGATGAATGTTTGTTTTGTCATACTTCGTGCTGTGATGTGTTATAACTTGTCGCAATACGCTGCACATATAGGCATTACATCCTTGTTCTTAATCCACTTGACCTCCGGAAGATTTACCCCCTCTATGACCAGGCCATTTTTTGTGATACTGCAGGGCTTGACAAATTTGCTTGGAATCTAGTAGCCAGCTAAAAAAGTTGAGAGCCATAATTGCGCCCCGTCCCGCCGGGCTCGCACGCAGAAGCGAATTCATACATGAGCAGAGCCTGCATATGAAAACTGTTCAAACCACACGTGAGGTATCGCTGCGATTGGTAGAGCGAGAGCAATAATTCTAGCCCTAGACCTCCTCTGTAACTCAAAACATGCAACCTGTAGATTTTTTTAAACGTCGCCTATGGAGATTTTAAAGGGTAAAAGTCTGTCGCCATTCCACAAGCAGGTGCAATTTTGAAGGAGATGGCAGTGCAAACAGACAGGGGAAGCCCCATTAGCATTGCTGGTTGTCTTGTCATACCAATGGCCAGCACAAGATGGCGCCAGATCACAGAAGGAAGCATAGGCTTGCAGAAGGCCGCAAAGCCACGGCCTCAATTACCAGCCAGCGCGGCGGGGGAGCGCAGGGCGACAGAGGATACCCCAGCTGTGCCAGGTCGCTAATTCTAGTCGCAATTGCGACCTGCCGCCTGGAGTTTGTCGAATACGGCACTGCGTTATTTTAACCGCCAATTGTGTGGTCATGCAATGCTGTACCCAAATAAAATGTATGACCTTTTTTTTCTCCACAAAGAGCTCCAACAATTGTAACAATTGTAATATATATATAGTTTACTTTCCTGCTATAAAACCTATCCAATAAAAAAATAAAACTACATATTTTTAATTAAAAAAAAATCCCCAAAGTTGTAGTGTCTACAAATGTGATTTAAATTTCATTTTTAAAAGTAATGGCAGTGATCAGCGACTTAGTGGGACTGCAATATTATGTCCTACGTTCTGCCACTTTTTGGGGATCTGTGATACAAACAGTGAACCGTGCTATAAATATGCACGGTCACTGTACCAATGACACTGGCTGGGAAGGGGTTAAACATCTAGGACAATTAAAGGGTTAACTGTGTGCCCAGCCAATTTTGTAATGTACTGTGTGAGGTGCTTTTAATAAGGGAAGAGATGGAATTTATTCCTTGCTTTGCGGGGACACAAACTCCAGCCCTTCTCTCTTGTCAAAATGGCAATCTGCCTTGTTTACATAGGAAGATCGCAGTTCTGTGTCTCTGCCTGACAAACGGTGGGTCCCGGAGGACATTGAGTACCCTGCACCTTGCTGATCGGCTTCCACTGTGTGTAATCACAAATAAAGCGAGCCGCACATGCACGCCCCCTACCCGGAAGTGTCAGATCTCTCACACACACACAGCTGTGCTCATAAGTTTACATACCCTGGCAGAATTTATAAATTTCTTAGCAATTTCTCAGAGAATATGAACGGTAACACAAAAACATTTTTCACTCATGGTTAGTGTTTGGCTGAAGCCATTTATTATTAATCAACTGTGTTTACCCTTTTTAAATCGTAAAGGCAACAGAAACTCCCCAAATGACCCTGATCAAAAGTTTACATACCCTGGTGATTTTGGCCTGATAACATGCACGCAAGTTGACACAAAGGGGTTTGAACGGCTATTAAAGGTAACCACCCACATTTGTGATCTGTTTACTTGTAATTAGTGTGTGTATAAATGGTCAACAAGTTTCTGGACTCCTGGCAGAGTCTTGCATCTTTCATCCAGTGCTGCACTGACGTTTCTGGATTCTGAGTCATGGGAAAAGCAAAATAATTGTTAAAGGATCTGTGGGAAAAGGTAGTTGAACTGTATAAGAAAAGGATATAAAAAGATACCCAAGGAATTGAGAATGCCAAATCAGTTAAAATGCAAATCAAGAAGTGGAAAAATGAGGGGTTCTGTTGAAACCAAACCACGATCAGGTAGACCAACTAAAATTTCAGCAAAAAACTGCCAGGAAAATTGTTTGGGATGCAAAGAAAAACACACAAATAACTTCAGATGAAATACAGGACTCTATGAAAACATGTTGTGTGGCTGTTTCAAGATGCACAATAAGGAGACACTTGAAGAAAATGGGTTGCATGGTCGAGTCGCCAGAAGAAAGCCATTACTACGCAAATGCCACAAAGTATCACGCTTACAGTACGCCAAACAGCACAGAGACAAGCCTCAAACCTTCTGGCACAAAGTCATTTGGAGTGATGAGACCAAAATTTTACTTTTTGGTTACAACCATAAACGCTACATTTAGAGAGGAGTCAACATGGCCTATGATTAAAGGGGTTTTCCACCTTTTTTTTAAGTTTATTAAAAGTCAGCAGCTACAAAAAGTGTAGCTGCTGGCTTTTAATAAACTGACACTTACCTGCTCCACGGCTCCAGCGACGCGCCGGCCGGGGCTCCGCTCCTCGCCCCCCCCCCCTCATTCTTAGTGTGGGCACCCGGCAGTGACAGCTTTCGGCTTCACGGCCGGGCACCCACTGCGCATGCGCGAGCGGCAGTGCGCATGCGTGAGCGGCGCCGTCCGGTTGGACAGGCGCTCGCCTATAGGGAGGGGCTGTGAAAAGGCGATTAAGCTAATCGCCTTTCCAGCCCCTCGGCGGAGGGAGGAAGTGGGACAGGAAGTCCCCTTCTCCTGAAGCCCCCACTCCCCCCCAAAAATAATTACATGCCAAATGTGGCATGTAAGGGGGCGAGGAGTAAGTTAAGAGGAAGTTCCATTTTTAGGTGGAACTCCTCTTTAAGGATGAGCTCTGGCGTGTTCGCATAGTACACGTGCAGAGCCCGCCAGGAAGTGTGCGCGGCACTGTCTAATCACAGTCAGGGAGACATTGTCCCGATGCTCGGCTGCAGGCATCGTGAAATGTCTCCCTGGCTGTGATTAGCACAGCGCCGTGCACACTTCCTGGCGGGCTCTGCACGTGTACTATGCGAACACACCAGAGCTCATCCTTACCTATGATGAAAGATACACCATTCCTACTGTGAAACACGGAGGTAGATCGATGATGTTTTGGGGATGTGTGAGCTACAAAGGCACAGGAAATTTGGTCAAAATTGTTGGCAAGATGATTGCAGTATGCTATCAAAAAATACTGGAGGAACATTTGCATTCATCAGCCAGGAAGCTGCGCATGGGATGTGCTTGGACATTCCAACATGACAATTATCCAAAACACAAGGCCAAGTCGACCGGTCATTGGCTACAGCAAAATAAAGTGAAAGTTCTGGAGTAGTCATCTCAGTCTCCTGAGCTCAGTATTATTGAGCCACTCTGGGGAGATCTCAGATGTGCAGTTCATGCAAGACAGCCCAAGAATTTACAGGAACTGGAGGCTTTTTGCCAAGAGAAATGGGCACCTTTACCATCCGAGAAGATAAAGAGCCTCATTCACAAATACCACAAAAGACTTCAAGCTGTCATTGATGTTAAAGGGGCAATACACTGTATTAAGAACTGGGGTATGTAAACTTTTGTTCTGGGTCATTTGAGCCCCGGTATAACCCGGTTATACCGGGATGATGTCTGCAGCTGCCGTACCGTTTTTTAGAGCGGGCGGCCGGCTCTTCAGGGATAACAACCGATCCTCCACGTCCGCCGGCTAGAGAAAGGCTTTGTTCCAGTCTTCTCTCTGTAAACACGGAAGTAACGTCACTTCCGGTTTACTGGTGCTGGTCAGAGTGGAGGGAATATTTTTTCCGTTTCGGGTGCATGCCCATCCAGCTCCCGCTCGCATGTTCTGTCTTGGCTCAAGTCCCGGCCAGCCACCTGCCTGCTTATCTCCTTGCCTTCCCTGGCGGACTAATCTTACTCCGCTCCCCACCCAGTAGTAGCCAGGGCCTGGAGATTAAGACTTGACAGTAGGGAAGAGCTCCGGCATGTTGGCACACTCCACGTGCAGCGCCCACCAGGAAGTCAGCACGGCACTGCGCTAATCGCAGGGAGACATTGTCCCTATGCGTGGCTGCAGAGATCGGGAAATGTCTCACTGCCTATGATTAGCGCAGCACAGTGCCGAATCCTGCACGTGGAGTGTTCCAACACACCGGAGCTCATCCTTACTTGACAGGCTGTGAGGCACGTGGCGACAACGGGCAAATAGTTGCTGATTACTGCCATTACTAATAAAAAATAAAAATTTCATTTTAAAAATCTGAACACCTGATCTGCAAATCATTTCATTTCCAATCCTGTGCTCTTAGTGTTGTCAATAAAGTTGTGTGTGGTCCAAAGGTGGCAGCCTACTTGTGTACCAAGCTGAGAGTGCGCGGACACACACCTAATGGAAGATGCACAACATTTAACTGAAGGGCACTAGAGGACGAATGTCTGTGGGGGGCAATGAGGAAAAGTGTGAGATAAGCGTGTCCACCTATTCTGTATGAAGGAGAGGAAGAGCCCACGTGTTTGTGCCGGAAGTGCGGCTTACCTCGGTCTAGGAGCCGCCTGCAGCGCACACACATCCCCGGGCCGCGTGCTACCTGTTCCCGGAGAACCCGAGACAACACAGACAACCTCAACCCCAACATTTTCCTTGCTGGGATAGAGAGTACTTCCGAGAGGGCGAAAGGACCTTGGTGACGTCACAGCCACATGACAAGCCGGGTGGGGAGGAGCTCGTGTATATAAACAAGACTACGTTTTAGCCAGGGAAATGTGAAAAGTGACACGGCTGTGCTAAAGGGGTTTGGAAGTATATAACGACGGTCACTACTGAGCTTGCCTGCTTGATAACTATTGGGACGTTCAGAGTCCGACTAGGAATGGCAGAGAAAGGTCCCTTTACAGAAACACTACAATCCATTTAACCTTAATTCCTATGGGTCTCATTCACTTCTATGCAATTCCCTGCAAAGTGTTTTTTTTTTGTTTTTTTACACAGTGCACAGTGTGTTTTTGGCTCCACAGACTTCAATAGAATTGCATGGAAAAAGCATGGGCATGCGTTTTTGGTGCATTTTCCTGCATGCGGCCTGATTCACACCTCTGCAAATTTTATCAGGACTGTGACATTATGGCGGACACATTGGACACCTTTGACACATTTTTTGGACCATTGTCATTTTTGTCATTGTCAAATGCACTGATTACTGTAAAAATGTCACTGGCAGGGAAGGGGTTAACACTAGGGGGCGATCGAGGGTTTAATTGTGTTCCCTCATGTGTTTGTAACTGTAGGGGGAGGAGACTGACCTAGAGGTAATGATAGATCGTGGTTTCCAGCGCATGCCCGCTATCCAGCTTAACCTCCCTGGCGGTATGATTAATTCAGATTTTAGGTGCTGAAAGCGGTACCATTATTTTGCATGGAAATTTGTCGTTTTATACTGTAGGCCTGTAATTCTTAGAAATAACTCACTTAAATCTGTCCAAACAAGAGTCTAGTAGACATCCCCGGTATAATAAAATTTAAAACACAAAATCATAAATATAAATAATTATAATAATAATAAAAATTATTACTTTAAATTTTTTTTGATGACGAATTTCCCCACAAATCGCTATCGCACAATTCTGCAAGTGATTATAATTTATTATCGCTGTTTTCTAGCTGCTCTAAAACCATTTTTGACATAAAGGGACACTTTTGGTCGCTATGGACAATCTACAGTTTCCAGGCAGAAAGAACAGTTTTTATTATATAAAAAAACATGTAGGACACTGGGCAGACCACTAGGGACAAAGGGGATGTGTATTTATTTTATACAGTACTGTAATCTATAAGATTACAGTATACTGTATGTATTGTGTTTATTTACTTTTTTAAATTTGGCGCCGATCTCCGCCCCCGTGCGTCGTAAAGTCACAGGGAATGGAGCTTGGTGGCACTCGGCACTGTGAATCGAGCGGGAAGGACACCGCTCGATCACACAGCGGAGAGGCATCGCAGGATCCAGGGACAAGGTAAGTAACTTGTGCCTGTGGACCCTGCGAGGCAGTCCTGTGTCTGGCTCGGGGTTACCGCTTTTGGTCCTGAAATTCCACCCCGAGCCAGACTCGGGAATACCGTCAGGGGGGTTTAAGGAGCCGACATACAGCTACGACGGCTCGTGTGAACTTGCTGACCTGCCGCAGTATAATTTAGGTGACTGGTTGGCAAGTGGTTAAACCATTGAAGACTATGGAACCAAAAAAACAGAAAAGAAAAACCCTGACCCTTTCCATAAAATGCACAGATGTGAACTACATCCATAGAAAACCATGTTAAATGGACTGTTGTGTGTTTCTGCAAAACTGAAAATGCACAAAAAAAATGCATAGGTGTGAACCAGGCCTAAAAATGCTTTAAAAACATGCTGGAAAACCCTGTTAGACTTACTGGTAACGGTATTTCCATGAATCTTTCATGACAGCTATTTGAAAGATGATTGGCTCCGCCTTCTACGGGAAACACAATTTAAAAGGCCCCTCCCTCTCCTCTGAACCTCAGATCAAGAAAAAAACTTCCACCAAAAGTCACTAATAACGGTTCAGCCCGAGCATAAGTTTGGGCTGAACTTTCATCTTTCAGGAAACAGCCGAACTTTCGGGACATTCGACCGCTTGTTCGCCCCCTCCCCCGAACCGACCATAATGAATTGCGGCGCTGAACAGTGCATTGCAGGCCCTGATTGGCTGAAGCAGTGAAAGACCAATTTTTCAATGCATATCATTTCAATTTTTTACAGCAAGGCAAATTCTTGCTTTCATCAAGATTATCTCTATAGGGTTATGGTGGGAAGGCGCCACGACACCCAAAGACCAATTTTAACGCACCCGTTACTTCTATCCAAATTCAAAGTGACACCAGAATGTATCCAAAAAATCTCTAATCTTGTTCCCAGTGCACTACATTGTGGCCTTGTCATACACATTGGCTCCCCAGCTGTTGTTGAGCAAAATAAAGGCAGATTGCAGAATTTTTTTTTTTTATGGCTTTATAAATTCAATTATTGCTGTAGCAGATTCTAGACATGGTACAGATCTGCCACTTTACAGTTAGACTAAGGGCCCTTTCACACATACGGACCATATGTTCGCATTTTCATCCGTCTGTTGCGGATGAAAACGGGACATACATGGGTCCCTATGTGATTACGGGTGTCAGCGGATGACCATCCGCTGACACCCGTAATTGTCTGCCTCCGCAAAGATCCGCATTTGCGGACGGAAGAAAATCCTAGTTTTCTTCCATCTATCGGATCGGATGAACACGAACATACGGTCCGTGTTCATCCGATCCCCCATAGGGGAGAGCGGAGGAAAGACAGGGTCTGTCCCTGCACAGTGTGCGGGGACCGCCCTGTCAGCTGCCAGCTCAGCAGGGATTTTACGGAGGATCCCCGCTGAGCTTTTGCGGACACACGGAGCGGATCATTACTGATCCGCCCGTGTGAAAGGGCCCTAAGGGGACCCCCCCAGGCACTATATTGGAAGGATTTTTTCATTTTTAGGCTTTCACTTTAAAAATAAAAAAAACATTGCTCATTTAAAAATGAAGTTTATCACAATTTCTTTTTTTATTAAATACCCCCAGGGCAGGGCCCAGACCCCTAAAACTATTGTATGCCCAATTACTTGCATTTAAGTCTTCAAAATGGGCACTTTTGATATTTCACGGTGTTCGAAAGTTTGGGTGCAAACCGAACAGGGGTCCGTTTGGCCCATCCCTACTCACTAACACACCACCACCAGGTTAAATTAAGGGGACCAGTGAATAAAGAATAGGGTGGGAATATAGACGCTGTCCTGGAAGATTCATGGAAATACTGTTACCGGTAAGTCTAACAGGGGTTTTCCCCCTTCAACTTCCAGGACAGCTACTTGAGAGGATAAGCAAGATTCTATACCTTGAGGAGGGATGACAGCCTGAAGCACTGTCCTTCCAAAGAAGAGGTCCTAGCTGGAGAGCATCTGGACTCTTTAATGCTTGATGAATGCATGAGAGGAGGATCAGACAGCAGCTTTGGAAATATCTTCCCATGATGCACGCACTCTTTCTGCCCAAGATGCAACTAGAGATCTAGTAGAGTGAGTCCTAACTCTGGTATCAACAGATCCCTTGCACAAACTCTTGTTTTCGAAGCGACTAAAGCCTTTCCTACTGCTAACAGCTCCCTCTGGCCGCCAGGCTCCCTGAGCCTGCCAGTCTTCTAAATGAGCTCCCTAAACTGCAGGCTGGCATTTGTGGTATTCTTTATTGGGGAATGCTTGGTCCATGCCTTCCCTACCTGCAGATAGTCCAGCCACTTCCACCAGGACAGATTGAGAGAATAGTCTCATGGAATATGTATGACCTGATCCAAAAAGGCTTTCCTGCGATATCAATAACGCAGAAGAAATTTCTGAAGGGACCTGGAATGTCATTGGGCCCAGGGCACTCCTGGAATTTCTGCAGTCATCAAGCCCAACAGCTGCATTATTTGATGAAGGGAGGCCTGGGGAAGGCACCTGAAACTCTACACGGAGAGAAGGATCTTTGAGATCTTCTCTTGCGGTAGAAAGATCTTTGAGCGACTGAGTCTATCAGGTAGTCCAAAAAGAGACGGCTCTGGAGGAAACAAGAGCAGACTTAAGCAGATTGACATTCCAACCGAATCTTTGAAAGGTCTGCAGAACTACTTGTAGATCCTGACCAAGGTGCTCTTTCTCTCGGGCAAAGATCAAAAAGTCATCCAAGTACTGGAAGATTGAGATCTTTTGTAAACGAAAAAAGGCCATGACTTCAGCCATGATCTTCGTAAAGATTCTCAAAGGGTTTTAAGCAACCAAAAGGAAGCGCCCTGAACTGCCAATGACGTGGGCCGTTTTCCGTGAGGATCGCAAACCTCAAGAATCTCTGATGATCCTGGCATATTGGTACATGAAGGCAAGTGTCCCGAAGATCCATGGTTACCATGAATACCTCTGGCAACAACAGATTTCTGAGTGAGTAAATGCTTTCCATCCGGAAACGCCTGTAAATTACGAATTTGCTTAGGAGGCTTAGATTGATGACCATCTGGAATCCTCCTGATGCCTTTCTTAGCAGGAAAACCCTTGAGAAAAAAAAAAAACCTTGGATTTTCTGATCTTCCGGAACAGGGGAAATAACCCCTTCTGATTCCCAAAGAGAAATCAGATTTAACATGCCTTGCCGTCTCTCTTGGTATCCGGGCAGCCGAGTGCGCAAAAACCTCTGGGGAGGAGGGAGATTGAATCCAACCTGTAACACTCTTCTTTGATCTTGAGGATAATAGGATTTATCTCTGCCCATTCCTAGACAAAGTGGGTCAGACTTCCCCCTATCCCTGAATTGGCGTCACTGAGGCCTAGTACACACGAGAGGATTTATCCGCGGATACGGTCCACCCCAATTACGACTCATTACGAATCATTACGACGCATGCGGGGGATCCATTCGGACGGATTGATCCGGTGAGTCTGTACAGACCAGCGGATCAATCCGTGGGGATGGATTCAAGCGGATAGATTTTAAAGCATGTCTTCAAATTTCTATCCGCTTGAAATCCATCCTAGGGGATAAAAATCCGCGGAAACAGATCCGCTGGATTGTACACACCAGGGGATCTATCCGCTGGAGCCGGTCCGCGGATCAATTCCAGCGGATGGATCCTCTCGTGTGTACGGGGCCTGAGAGTTTTTGATCGGGGCTGAAGGAGCAAAGAGTGCCCCTTTAGCTTTGTCTTTCCTAAATTACCACTTTTTCTTGGCCTGCTTACCACCTGTCTTGAAATTTGATTTTTTCCAAAAGCTATGAAAGGGCCTCTTACTTTGGGGCTTAGCCTTCAGAGACGGAAAACGCTTACTTACCCTTTTCCTGAAGAACAAGCTAGTACTTCCTCTAAAGCTGAACCAAATAAAAGTTTGTCTTCAAAGAGAATATCACAAAGCTTATTTTTGAAGGTCAGATCCCCCTCCCAGGATTTTAACCAGATTGCTTGTCTAGAGCAATTGATCAACGCTGACGTTTTGGCCACCGACCTAACGAGTCTGCCGCTGCGTCTGCCAGAAAAGCCACTGATTTAGCAATTAGGGGGAGAGATTCCTTGACTTCCTCTACTGGTATGTTGGAGGAGAGAAGGTCATCTAGCCTATGGACCTATACATCTAGATTCCTAGCTATACATGTGGATGCCAGGGCTGGACCAAGAGAGAAGGCTGAAGCCTTGGAGGCTTTACAGAGTAAAGTGTCAGCTTTCCTATCCATCTAATCCTTAAAGGGGTTGTAAAGACAAAAATATTTTCCTCTTAAATTAAAGTCTGACAGTAGCTGATAAAGTAAAAAGTAATGTTTTGCATTATAACTAGATTGATACCTGTTGAAATCAAGCTGTTTTATTCACCTCTGTCACTCCTGAATCATTATTCTCACTGACTTCCTGGTTTGCGGTGCGCATTCATTCTTGCTACATCACGGTCTAATGGGAACTACAGTTCCCATTAGGCTTAGCGTCCATGCCTGTGAGGGATAAGAGAGCATCTTCACGCAGGGCTGTAGTCATAGGGAGGGGGTGAGCACATTCTGCTTTCCACCATGCAAAACGGCTCAGATGCTGGTGGAAAGCAAGAAGAGGAGTGACAGGAAATGGCATTTTCAAACCTGGATTACTGTATTTTGGAGGTCAAAAGGAAAAACGAGGTAAGTGATATTTAAATGCTCTAGCTTACAGCAATCAATTGATCTAATAAAAAACAAACCTTTATTGTTCCTTTAAGCACACCAGAGTCTTCAAATGAGAAATAAAAAATTTTAGACACTTGTGACATAGGAGCATCCAGCCTAGGACATTTGAAAAACATTTCCTCAACGTCCGACTGAAAGGGAAACCTCCTTTTTATGCCCTCTGGGCTTGAACAACCTTCTCTTAGGTTCTTTCCATTCAGACAGGACCATGTCCTTAAGCGACTGGTTTACAGGAAAACACTTAGGCTTATGCCACTGAAGACCCCTGTACATTCTATCCTGAACCGACTGAGTCTGCTGTGGCAACTCAATCTGCTCAGAAGTATAAACTACTTTCAACAGTTCCTCAATATCTTTGATTGGGAATAAATATCTGGCTGTGTTAACAGTCTCCTCAACTTCTAAAGTGGACTCCTCGTCAGATGTAGAATCCGAGTAAGCCATGACTAAGCGCTGAATTGCAGCGTGAAACGCGTCGGCCATTTCTGTACCTGTTGTTTGCAGTGTCTGCATGTGCATTTGACAATAAAAGACCAACTTTATTTTAAGTCATCTTGGAGTGCGGCTATCCAGAGTTTTTTTCGTCCATGTGCTAGAATCCGAGTTTGCTCCCTCATCCGGGTCAGAGACTGTCCGTGAACTCACAGGGCCAGATTCACAAAGAGATACGACGGCGTATCTCCTGATACGCCGTCGTATCTCTGAGATCCATAAGAATCAGTTACGCATAGATCTCCCTTAGATCCGACTGGTGTAAATGACTTACACCGTCGGATCTTAGGCTGCAATCTTCCGCTGTCCGCTAGGTGGCGTTTCGTGTTTTACTCGCGACGAATATGCAAATGAGGAGATACGCCGATTCAGAAACGAACGCCCGTCCGTCGCTTTTTTTACCACCCGCATGAACACTAAGGCTAGGTTCACACTGCGCAATCAGATTTTGATACTATTCTTTTAAATAGTTTATTTGGGCCAAGTTTTTTTTTCATGGGAGAGTGCATGTGATCAACACAGTGCCAATCAGCACTGTACATACAGAGGGTCAGGGGTCCAGCTTCCTGATAGGACAACCAGCACAGTATAAAAAAAAACTACAAGCTTTAACCAGTATATAAGCTTTATCACAAAAAATCTCAATAATATATTTTTAAGTTTTTGGTTGTAATATGACAAAATGGGGAAGATTTCAAGTGGTATGAATACTTTTTCAAGGCACTGTACATCAGGGGACACTGTTTTAAAAAATAAATAAAGGATTTGAATGGGTGGGGGGGGGGCACCCCCCACCAGCAGACCCCAACAACCAAAGACCAGGGTTGTCGGACAGAGCCCCCCTGCCCCAAAGCACCCCCCCCCCATGTTGAGGGCATGTGGCCTGGTATTGTTTAGGAGGGGTGAGGCACTCGCTCGTGTCCCCCCCTTTCCTGACCTGCCAGGCTGCTCATATAAGGATCTGGTATGGATTTTGGGGGCACCCCATGCCGTCTTTTTTTATGTATTTCAATTGCCGGCATTCTTTTCTTTCCAGTCATCTGTCAGTGGAAAAGCCTGCTGACAGATGATGATTAATGGTTGTTAACCACTTCCTTACTGGGCACTTAAACCCCTTCCTGACCAGAGGACTTTTTGCGATTCGGCACTGCGTCGCTTTAACTGACAATTGCGCGGTCGTGCGACGTGGCTCGAAAACAAAATTAACGTCCTTTTTTCCCCACAAATAGAGCTTTCTTTTGGTGGTATTTGATCACCTCTGCGGTTTTTATTTTTTGCGCTATAAACAAAAATAGAGCGACAATTTTGAAAAAAAAAAATATATTTTTACTTGTTGCTATAATAAATAGCTCAATTTTTTTTTTTTACGTTTTTTTTTTATCCTCAGTCTAGGCCGATACGTATTCTACATATTTTTAGTAAAAAAAAAAAAAAAAAAATCGCAATAAGCGACTGGTTTGCGCAAAAGTTATAGCGCCTACAAAATAAGGGACAGAATTATTATTATTTTTTTTTTTTTACTAGAAATGGCGGCGATCTGCGATTTTTATTGGGACTGCGACGTTATGGCGGACACATCGGACACTTTTGACACGTTTTTGGCGCCATTCACATTTATACTGCAATCAGTGCTATATGTTGGATATATGCAACAAACTTAGCTTAGAATATATATCCGATGCAGTTTAGATAAAGGACACAAGATGTCGCTAGTGAGCATTGATATGATAGACTGTGTTCTTTATGATATGTTGTGCTTTCTGTATCACAATGATGTACTTGTTGGTTTCTTCTTCCTGCTTGTAATCTGTGTGTGTTCTCACCATGAGGCAGAGAGACATCTTTGTCTGTGTGATGATGTTTCAATAAACAAGCCAGTTCCTGTTACTACAGAATATGTCTGATCTGAATTGGACTCCGCTGCACTTATCCATCATACTCTGCAACAGGTTATGGGCCCAGAGTCCGGATAAAGTCTTATGACCAGGTGCGGCCTAAGCAGAACAAAAGCCTGAACGGAAGACAGCGTGGCTGATGCGGAGATCGACATAAAGAAGCTTTCCAGTGACATCTCCTATAGACAAGTAAGACTGTTTATATATAAAGGAGGGATAAAATGGCCGGAAACTCAGAGCTTAAACTCTCAGTGGCAAAGCTGAATAATGACAATTACCAGCTATGGAAGTTTAAAGTGGAAATGCTGTTATCCAGAGATGACTTGTGGGAGGTTACCACTACAGACAGACAACAGGATAATAATCAGGACTGGGACAAGAAAAACAGACAAGCACGTGCCACAATAAGTTTACTAGTAGAAGATGATCAGCTCATTCATATTCGCAATGAGGACACAGCGAAAGGCATGTGGAATGTACTGAAAAGACTGCATGAAAGACCCAGTTTAAACAACAAGCTGTTTATGCTGCGGAAACTTTACAAAATGAGACTTGGCAGAGAACAGGACATGCAGGAGCATATAAACGCAATGCTGGAAGTGATTGCGCAACTCAGATCAATCGGGGAGAACATGACAGACAGTCACATTGCAGCCATGTTATTATGCAGTTTACCTGATACATATACTGCACTAATAAATGCACTGGAGACACGAGCCGAAACAGATTTGACGGTAGCATTTGTTAAAACCAGGCTCATAGATGAGTATCAGAGAAGAAAGGAATTAATGCATGACTCCACAGAAACCGACACCAGTACCGCTCTTAAAGCTACAGACGCAAGATTACACAGAAAAGAAACCAGAGTGTGTTTCAGATGCCACAAACAGGGACACATAAAGAAAGACTGTACTATATGGAGAGCAGAGCAAATGAGACAACGTCCCTCTTATGCTAAACAAAAGGTCAAAACCACAATCCATGACCCGAGGGAAGGCAACTGGAATGCCACATTTAAAGCGACAGGCAACAATAAATGCCAAGACTGGTGCATCGATTCAGGAGCAACCAGTCACATGACGAGTGATAGAAGTTTCTTCACAGAACTTGATCCGAACAACAAAGAAACTATTTACCTTGCAGATGGAAGCAAGATACATGCAGAAGGATGTGGGCACGGAACCCTTGTATGCCCTGATGATGCGGGACACAATTTAACCATACCAGTGAAAGATGTGCTTTATGTTCCTAATCTAGAAGGAGGACTCTTATCTGTGAAGCGTCTAACAGCCAGAGGACTCACTGTGAAATTCCAAGGTGACAAGTGTTCCATTCTAAACGGCAAACAGACAATAGCAAGTGCCAAGCTGGATGATCATCTATATCATCTCGACACAGTGAAAGAAAAGGTGAGACTATGTACACACAAGCACAATGACTGTATACATAAATGGCACAGACGTCTAGGTCACAGACACCCAGAATGCATACAGGAACTACAGAGGAGGAATCTGACAAGGGATCTGATAATATCCCCTTGTCCAGTCACTGTCAAATGTGAGTGTTGCATCAAATCCAAAGCTACAAGAGCAACACTTCCCAAAGTCAGTCAAAAGAGAGCCTCAAGACCACTTGACTTAGTTCACAGTGACGTGTGTGGTCCCCTAAACCCACCAACATCTGGAGGCAACAGGTACATAGTGACTTTCATAGATGACTATTCAAGATATACAGTCACCTACCTAATGCAACACAAGAGTGAAGTTTTCGACAAATTACAAGACTATGTAACAAAGACAAGTAACAAGTTTCAGAGGAAACCTCTCATACTCCGGAGCGATAATGGAGGTGAATTCACAGGAGGTAAGATACAAGAATACTTAAAAAGGCATGGAATAGAACATCAAAAGACCGTTCCGTATACACCAGAACAAAATGGAGTAGCTGAAAGAAAGAATAGAACTCTGACCGAAATGATCAGATGTATGCTGACAGATTCTGGACTACCACAAAAATACTGGGGTGAGGCAGTAATGACAGCTACATATTTGCAGAACAGACTTCTTTCCAGAACAGTGGAGAAAACCCCATATGAACTATGGCACAATGAGAAACCAAGTGTAAAACATCTAAGAGTTTTTGGATGCAAAGCATTTGTCTACATACCTGAAGAAAAACGCACCAAGCTCCAAAACAGAGCATTTGAAGGTATCTTCGTTGGATACAGTGACAATGTCAAAGGTTACAGAATCCTAGATCCCAAAACAGCCAAGGTTACCATTAGCAACAGCGTAACTTTTGTTGAAGATTTAAGAGACAATGTAATGACAACAGTAGAAGCAAGAATTCAAGAGAAAACTGACATTGACCAGCCCATCTCTGTAACTTCTGAACAAACAGTTGAAGTGAGTGTAGACTCAACCAGTACTGAAGAGCAGACACAAGAAGGCTCAGACACAAAAATGAGACGGTCAACAAGAGAAAACAAAGGTAAACCACCTATACGTCTCTCATACAAAGCAAGTACTACCAGTATCAACGAACCTGTAAAATGGGAAGACATATCTCAACTTTCAGAACAAGAAGCAACTAAATGGATAAAGGCTGCTGAGGAAGAGATAAAATCCATGCATGACACTAAAACATGGACACTTACAGAACTACCACCCGGAAGGAAAGCCATAGGCTGTAAATGGACTTTTAAAGTGAAATACAATGCAGATGGCACAATTGAACGATACAAAGCAAGGCTAGTAGCCAAAGGCTATTCTCAAAAATATGGAGAGGACTACGATGAGACGTTTGCACCAGTAGTCAAGCACACTACAATACGGACTTTACTGACAGTAGCCGTCACAAGGAAAATGCAAGTGAAACATTTTGATGTGAAAACCGCGTTTCTACATGGCGATTTAACAGAAGAAATCTACATGGAACAGCCGCCAGGATTCGAAGATGAACAAAGGTCAGACCTAGTATGCAAACTTCGCAGGAGCATATATGGCCTAAAGCAAGCCGCCAGAGCGTGGAATATAAAAATAAATGAAGTGCTTACAGATCAAAACTTTCAAAGGAGCAAAGCAGACCCCTGCTTATACACAAAGAAATTGGTAAACAGATGGATCTATTTGCTTATTTATGTGGATGATATTCTGATTTGTTTTGAGCAAGAAGGGGATGAAGCAGAAATACTTGAAAAACTAAATCGGCACTTTGACACCAAGGACCTCGGCAATATAAAGAATTACCTCGGCATCCAGATCGAAAGAGAGGAAGATGGCAGCTTTCTTCTGAATCAAAGACACAAAATACAAGAAATAATTGAAACTTTTGGAATGGAAGACGCCAAACCAGTGAAATCTCCCATGGAAACCAACTACCTAAAGGAGATGAAATGTCAAGATAACCCATTACCAACTAATACTCAATACAGGAAAGCAATAGGGAAATTGCTGTACCTTACCACAGCTACAAGGCCTGACATTGCAGCAACAGTTGGAATCCTATGCAGAAAGGTTTCAATACCAAATCAAAAGGACTGGAATGCTGTAAAGCGAATCATTCGCTATCTTAAAGGGACTTTGCACTACAAGCTCAAGTTACCAGCAAGCGATGAAAGCACCTTAACAGGATATGTGGATGCTGACTGGGCAGGAGACACCAATGACAGAAAATCTACCAGTGGTTACTTATTTTTCCTGTCAGGAGGCGCCATCAGTTGGACTAGTAAGAAGCAACTCACTGTTTCACTGTCATCTACTGAAGCAGAATACATTGCTGCAGCGGAAGCAAGCAAAGAAGTTATATGGCTGAGACAGCTATTAACAGATTTAGGTCAACCACAGTTGGGACCAACAGAAATCTATGAGGACAATCAAGGATGCATTGGACTTGCACATATGGAAGGAGTTAATTCAAGAACCAAGCACATTGATGTGAAGTTTCACTTTCTTAGGGATCTTCAAGAGCAAGGTCTTCTTGAGTTACTTTATTGCCCAACAGAGGAAATGACAGCAGACATCCTTACAAAGCCTCTGACCGCCGAAAGACATTCAAAGCTTACGAAGAAGATAGGTTTAATGGACTAAGCCTCAGTTTGTTGAGAAGGGGTGTTGGATATATGCAACAAACTTAGCTTAGAATATATATCCGATGCAGTTTAGATAAAGGACACAAGATGTCGCTAGTGAGCATTGATATGATAGACTGTGTTCTTTATGATATGTTGTGCTTTCTGTATCACAATGATGTACTTGTTGGTTTCTTCTTCCTGCTTGTAATCTGTGTGTGTTCTCACCATGAGGCAGAGAGACATCTTTGTCTGTGTGATGATGTTTCAATAAACAAGCCAGTTCCTGTTACTACAGAATATGTCTGATCTGAATTGGACTCCGCTGCACTTATCCATCATACTCTGCAACACTATAAATATGCACTAATTACTGTATAAATTTTTTTTTTACTAGAAATGGCGGCGATCTGCGATTTTTATTGGGACTGCAACGTTATGGCGGACACATCGGACACTTTTGACACATTTTTGGCGCCATTCACATTTATACTGCAATCAGTGCTATAAATATGCACTAATTACTGTATAAATTTTTTTTTTTACTAGAAATGGCGGCGATCTGCGATTTTTATTGGGACTGCGACGTTATGGCGGACACATCGGACACTTTTGACACATTTTTGGCGCCATTCACATTTATACTGCAATCAGTGCTATAAATATGCACTAATTACTGTATAAATGTGACTGGCAGGGAAGGGGTTAACACTAGGGGGTGAGGAAGGGGTTAAATGTGTATCCTAATTAGTGTTCTAACTGTGGGGGAGGGGGGGTGACTGGGGGGGGTGACCGATCTGTGTCTCTATGTACAAGAGACACAGACCCGTCTCCTCTCTCCCTGACAGCACCGCTGTCTGCGAGAGCGGGGAATGAGAGATGATCTCATATGTAAACATATGAGATCATCTCTCATTGGCCGCACAGATCGCCTAGGAAACGGCCGCTCCGATTGGCCGTTCACGGCGATCTGTGACTGGCTGTGTCCAAGGGACACGGCCAGCACAGCAGTTCCCCGCTGCGCGCTCGGGAGCGCGCGCTGGGAACGCGAAAAGGGGCGGCCGTAAAAACACGGCCTCCCAGAGAAGTAGAGCCACCCGGCGGCCGTATTTAGTCGTACGGCCGTCGGGAAGTGGTTAAGGACGCTGGTGGCAGACTTCCTGGCCCGCTGCTTAACAACCAGCTTTTTCTTCACACAGAATTTGAATCGACCGATCTGAATTCTAATCCTCCTAAAAAGTTGAAATTCATTTGAAAACAGAACAACGGATTTCAATTAAATATGTTACTATTCATTACTATTTTTTATGGAGATTCGGCATGTAATTACCAAAAATTTGTCCGAATTTGTATTAGGACTTAAACGAATTGCACTATCTACTAAATACCTTTTTTTCCCCTTTTTTAAAAGTGAATCAGATCCCCTCTGTTCTTAGCTGCATACGAGCTGGAGGAGAAGCAGCAGCACACTTGGCTTCCCAGTGTGTCAGGGCAGAGGGAGGACTCTAGGACCCAGCATCTGTCAGGGCAGAAGACGGGCTTTAGGACCCAGCGTCTCCGCTAGCACATCACATGTGACTTTATAAGGAAGCCTTGGCTGAAGTGCTGTTTGATCATCAGTTTGTTACCTGTGTTCCCTTGTTCCTGTGATCTTTAGTTACCAACCTGGCTTGTTCTTGACCTGTCTCCTGCTTGCTCCAGTCTTCGACTTGTCTTACAGATACCCACTGCCTGCTTCTGTGTTTGATCTCGGCTTTACACCTGACTGTCTGCTCTGTTATTCACCTGGCTCGTACTGACTATCCTTCTGACACTGTGATTCTGCAGACCTGCCACGCCTCACAGGCACCATCTGCCTGCAGCCTCTTATCAGGACTATTGGGGTTAAAAATAAATAATTCCTAAGGCCTTTATATCATATATTTTTCATATATATTTTATGAACAACTCAGATGCCATTTTGTTATTTTTTGAAAGTTGAAACTAAGTTCACTGTCTTTAGAGAAGAGATTTTTTTCTAAGAAACTCTTATGCCGCGTACACATGATCGTTTTTCAGGATGTAAGAAATGTCTTTTTTTTTTAATGTCATTAAAAACGATTGTGTGTGGGCTCCAGAGCATTTTTCACGACGTAAAAAATTGCCATTAAAAATTTAGAACATGCTCTAAATTTTCACATTGTTTTTAACGTCGTAAGAAATGGTCATGTGTGGGCTTTAACGACGTGAAGAAAATGCGCATGCTCAGAAGAAAGTTATGAGACGGGAGCGCTCGTTTTGGTAAAACTAGCGTTCGTAATGGAGTTAGCACATTCATCACACTGCAACAGACTGAAAAGCGCGAATCGTCTTTTACTAACACTAAATCAGCAAAAGCAGTCCCAAGGGTGTCGCCATCCGAATGGAACTTCCCCTTTATAGTGCCGTCGTACGTGTTGTACATCACCCCGCTTTTTTTTTCTAGACCATTAAAAATGGTCGTGTGCACACGCCATTAGGCTCCTTGCATATCAGCTTAGATTGTAAATTGAGTGCCAGTTCACACTGGGGCAACATGGCTTACAGCGCGACTTTGCAAGGCGACTTGGAGGCGACTTCAGCACGACTTCAGAGCAACTTTGAGCGACTAACAACGTGACTTCAAGTCGCCTCCAGGACTGTCGACTTTGCCTGTGGCCAATGAGAGCTAATCAGCTCTTGTGACACAATTGTTGTTCCTGTTCTCTTCCTGGTTCCCTGTGTCCTGTGACCACAATGTTCTCTTTGCGTTATTTAATGACAGCTGTCATAACAGCTGGTGTAAAAGAAAAAGATGGGAATGGTGCGCTTATTCAATAATGTGCCATAAAGTAATATACTCAAAGAAAAAATATGATGAGTATCCAAACATACAAATAAATAAATAAATGTGAATAAAGTCCAACTAAAGTCCAATGGTAGGAGTTAGTTCATATAAAGAAAAAAATCTGATAGAGATAACTTCATAGAAGAAAAAACAGATAAAACATCTATCCAAACATCGACTGTTAAATGTATGAATTGGCCGCTCACCTCCAACAATGACCCAAGAGTCAAACAAGGCTCATCAGATAGTCAGATAAGGAATACTGCTGATGGATCTGTAAAGGCATCCAGGTTCCAGGCAAAGACGAAGAACTACTTCCAAAACTTGGCATCAAAACATCTTGGGTAATTTCACATATAGGGGAAACAGCTTGTTTCAAGGAATGGCACTTCTTGTATAAATGGTGCTCAAAGGAAACAAAGAACAGCCATAGTGCAATATTGCCAAATGAAAAGTAAATTTATTTAGTAAAAAAACTGCTTACATCAAGTAAGGATAAAAACCACAGTAAAAAGCAATTGGAGTAGTGACACACAGGCCTCCTCACCATACTTCTGTTAAAGCACCACCGGAACTGATGTCACAAGGCTCCATCCGACGCGTTGCGTCACTGGTCACATGACTTCCTCAGGGATAGGAGCCAAGTGACAAGCGAAGGTATTTGTACCCCTTCTAACCAATGGGTTGCTTTTAGTGAGAGGTGAGTCATCAGTTCATCTGTGTCCAATGTAGTTAATTGGCCAATAGGAAAAAACATCCATTATGGCCATAAAAACTGCCTAGCAACCAAAGGGTGATAGGTTGCACACAATAAAATATATACAACACTAAATGGTGGACAAACATGAAAACATTTTAGACATTCAATATGCAAATGAATACAGAAGTATTTTTAGTACAAAATTTCCCAAAAAATGAATATTGAAAAGAAGAAGCTAAAACCAAAAATAAAATATATAAAATATTGAGCGAGAGAGAGAGAGAGAGAGAGAGAGAGAGAGAAAGAGGGGATAATGGTAGTGACATCTAGTGGGCAAGAACGATAATGCTGCCAAATTTATTTTATATAAACAATTATAGACATACTACGTAAGTATGAGAGGATGACATCTAGTGGACAAGAACAATAACACCACTGAAAAGATACTCAAGATATAAAAATACTCAATTTATATATAAAAAAAAATATATATATATATATATATATTAGGGGTGCAACGGATCAAAAAACTCACGGATCGGATCGATCCTCGGATCAGGAGTCACGGATCGGATCATTTTCGGCTCAGCGCAAAAAAAAAAAAAAGGGTGTTTTCATTGGTCCAAAAAAAAAAATGTGTGTGTGTGTATATATATATATATATATATATATATATATATATATATATATATATATATATATACACACACATACATTTCAGGGGTGGATTAAAGAGGAAGCAGGTGAGGCTGTTTGGGACTTGTTAAAAGTACAATCTTGATGTTTTTACAGCTATATATATATATATATATATATATTTTTTTTTTTTTTTCTGTAAAAACATCAAGATTGTACTTTTAACAAGTCCCAAACAGCCTCACCTGCTTCCTCTTTAATCCACCCCTGAAATGTGCTCTTTCCCCCCCCCCCCCCTTCTCTCACACCAGTGCTTCTCTGCTAATATTCCCTCTCCATGTCGGCTTGCCAGAGCCCAGTGCACAGCATGACACGCCTCCCCGGGGAGGCATGTCACGCTGGACTCTGGCAGCAGACTGGCCGCCGCTCCGGAGCTAGGCCGAAGCCGGGGACTTTCCTAGGCCTAGGCTCCGGAGCGCTCCGCGGATCGCGGGGTGTGCCGATCCGAACGGGGTGGCCCGTTCGGATCACGGATCGGTGACGATCCGTTGCACCCCTAATATATATACCCGAAATGCTCATAGATACACCACAACAGTGTTTTTCTTGTGTAAGATTATACATAATAGACAAGTAAATTGAGATGGAAGTAAGAATGAAAAAAATTAACATCTAGAAATCAGAAATAAAACAATTAAAGTCAAAATCAATGTTTAACCCTTGAGGATGGAAAGATTTCATTTCAAAAATCCATTTCATTTCGAGGATGGGGGGAGGAAGAAGGAAGGGGGGAGAGAAGGGGGGAGGTGGGGGAGAGAAGGAAGAGGGGGGAGAAGGGAGAGGGGGGAGAGAAGGAAAGCGGAAAAAAATAGGAGAGAGGATAAGGGGGGGAGGTGGGGGAGAGAAGGAAGAGGGGAGAGAAGGAAAGCGGAAAAAAAGAGGAGAGAGGAGAAGGGGGGGTGGAGGAGAGAAGGAAGGGGGGGGAGAGAAGGAAGGGGGTCTGGTCACAGTGCTCACTTACTTGAATGGTCCCTGGGGACTCTCAGTCAGTGACTTCTCTCATTGTGGTCTTTGGCTCCTTAATCTTCCTGCCCCCTCATCCCCTTTACAGACATAGCGGCACACATGCAGGGGGATAGGGGCGGGAGAAGGGATGAGTGTCATGCTGGAGGGAACAGGATGGAGCAACGTGGGGATCTCTTCCAGGACGGGCCCAATCTCCCAAGCCGCTTGTCACTGCACATTGAGCAGTGAAGATGGAGCGGCTCAGCAGCCATGAAAGGAGGGGGAGGAGAGGAGAAGCTGGATTGAACTACGGGTTTCCTGGCCATTCCCGGGTGTGCTGCAGATGTTCCGCGAGCGGAGGAAGGTGTTTCTGGTGCTGTGGAGAGCCTTAGTTAGCTGGTATCTTCGGCGGTGATGTGGAGCGCCGAAGATACCAGATAACTAAGGCTCTCCACAGCACCAGAAACACCTTCCTCCGCTCGTGGAACATCCACAGCACACGGGAATGGGCAGGAATAAATGCACCCTACCAAGCTCCCTCACTTTCCTCCTATAGAGCGGCCGATGTACTCATTCAGGGCACCTCAAGCACACCAACTGACACTACCCTGGCTAGTGCCATTTGTCCGGCTCTGATGGGGCCCCAGGTGAACGTGGGGCCCCTGGGCTGTCCCCAGGGGTGCCCGCTCGGTAAGACGGCCCTGGTTTATATCTTTCAATTGCCCAAAATGTCAATACTGAAGGATCATGTGAATGAAATTGGGCAAAATGTCTAGGGACACTATGCTTATTAAACCCCTTACACATTTTTGAATATGCTCTCTGATCCTTATCCACGTCAGGCGTTTAGTCCTACCAATGTATTGTTTCATGCACGGACATTGGAGGACTCTGTCCTACAAGAAATAAAGTCTTTGATCTGGTATTCCTTATTTGTAACAGTGGATTTAAATGTATCGCCTTTTTGGCCATTCAGCTTAGTATTCTTGCATGCATAACATCTTCTGCATGGAAAGAAACCTTTTCCTTGAAAGAAGGTAAAACTAGATACTTGACTGGGAGGATCAGGGATATTCTTTGCAACCATATCCCATAAGGTAGGTGCTCGCCTATACGTAAATTTCAGAACTACTAGTAGAATGGTACACAACTGGGAGTCAGCTCCTAGAACGGACCAATGTTTCTTAAATATTTTTTCTATTTGCTTATGTTGTACATTATAATTCAGAATAATAGGGAGATCATAGGTGGTTCTTTCAATTCTTGATTTATCTATCGTTAGAGATGTCCTCTATGGTCCAAAATGGTGACTTCTTCTATTTTATGATTAATGAAATCTTCATTGTATCCTCTTTGAACAAATCTGTTCCCAATAAATCTTGCCTGTTCATTGAAATCCTGTTCATTTGTACAATTTCTGCGTAATCTAATCAGCTGGCCTTTTGGTATATTGATAAGCCACGGGTCATGGTGGCAGCTATCTGTTGGAATGTAGCTTTTCCGATCAACCTGCTTGAAAAAGGTTTTCATGATGAAATTTTGGTCTTTAAATTCTATAATTAGGTCAAGAAAGTGTATTGATGTGTTGCTATAATCCAGTGACAGCCGTACATTTTTCGTGTTGACATTCAGCTGTTGGAAGAACCCTTTTAGACTCTCTTCATCACCTGTCCATACTACTATGACATCATCAATATACCTCTTGTATAATAGGAGTCCCTGCAGAGGGTCTTTGTACACACTTTGTTCTTCCCATTTTTCCATGAGCATATTGGCTACACTTGGTACATAACGAGCACCCATGGCAATCCCCTTGATTTGTTTATAATAATCAATCAGAGTTTATTAGGTGGTTCTTTCAATTCTTGATTTATCCATCGTTAGAGATGTCCTCTCCATTCTGGTGACTTCTTCTATTTTATGAATAATGAAATCTTCATTGAATCTATTACCAATAAATCTTGCCTGTTCATTGAAATCCTGTTCATTTTCGCAAATTCTGCGTAATCTAATCAGCTGACCTTTTGGTATATTGATAAGCCAGTCATGGTGGCAGCTATCTGTTGGAATGTGGATAAAAAATGTGTAGCGCTGAAAAAAGTCACATGTTGCCAAAATGATTCAAAAATAATTATAACAAAAATAGTGTCCAATAAAGGTGAATGAATTTCATGTGGGAAATATTCCCGCGAGAAAGATGTAATCCTGTGTTACTCCAATGTCATTCCAAAATATGTGAATACCCACCACCAGTGAATGTAAGGGGAGGCTAACCAGATAGCCTGTGACCGCCCTTCTCAGGGGGGTCAGTACAGGCTCTGCAGAGATACAGATGATCGTGAATGGTGTCCTGTGGAGACCTCCAGGAATGATCCTTAATCTATCCCCTCTGTAGCGATGGTCAGTGCAATCACTCAGGTGCTCCAGTGACAGGTGTTCCAGCACAAGAGAAGCAATGGTGATCCAAATTTTTTAAATTTAGTGAAGCCAAATGGTATAGGAAAAAAGAGAGAAGGCTTCCAATAGTGCAGACGTTATAAAAATGTCTTGTAAAATGCACAATAGCAGCAAAAAAAACTCTCTATAAAGAGTTGCAGACAATTTCCTTGCAAGGATGTATAAAAAGAAGCTCCGCTCGTGTCAGTACACGTATTGCCATTTCGTGCATGCGCAGTGCAAAAAAACTAGACGCCCTACAGCGGTTTCGTCATAAACTGACATCATCAGGCGCATGCCCACGACACTGCGCACGCGCTATAAATAGATGGATTAACAGAGGAGTTTAGCTGAGCTATGGCTTTGGGCCCTATGACCTGAGTGAGAGGCAAGCTCTGAATGCCTATATGTACTTCTAAAGTAGATAGAGAAGGGTGGGATTCCTCCAAAACCTCGAGCCTCCTGCATTAAGGCAGAAGCACAATTCGACTGTCTGTGCTGTTGCTAATGACAATGATAATTGATAGTCAAGAGCAGTGTTGTATCTTGGCCTAGGCCGACAAGGTCCAGGCCTAGGGCGGCACTTTACGGGGGCAGTAAAACAAGCCGCCACCCCCTGCACAAAAACATCCAGCCTCCTGTGTGCACACACGCGGCGTCGGCGGCAGCATCCACCGCCCACAGACACTTAGGTGCCTGACCAGTGGCGGAGTTATCTACAGCCTTGTGTGCTGCGCCTGGGGGCTGGGAGCCTGGATGAGTCTTCTTCAGACATCGGGAAATCCCGCCCACTGCTTCACCATGCAGCGTGACATCCAGCCCAGACTCAGGTAGGAGGACACCGTTGTAAGGGGAGAGTGGGGAGCCCAAATGTACAGTAGGTGAACCCGATATTGTGTCAATCTCGCTCTCTTTCTCGGCGAGATTGAGCACCTACGAGCCCCATCGCGGGAGCCAGCGCCGAGCTGGCTTGCCGCGATGGAGACAGAGCCGTCATAGAAGCGACGGGAGATCCGACTTGGATTCCCGCCAATTCTACACGTGTGCGGCGTTTGTTATGAATCCTGAGGGGGAAGTCCCCGCCGGATTTTAAATAAAAATCCGGCATGGGTTCCCCCCTCAGGAGCATACTGGGCCCTTAGGTCTGTTATGGGTTGTAAGGAGAGCCCCCCCTACGCCGAAAAAAACGGCGTAGGGGGTCCCCCTACAATCCATACCAGACCCGTATCCAAAGCACGCTACCCGGCCAGCCAGGAAGGGAGTGGGGACGAGCGAGCGCCCCCCCCCCCTCCTGAGCCGTACCAGGCTGCATGCCCTCAACATGGGGGGGTTGGGTGCTCTGGGGCAGGGGGGCGCACTGCGGCCCCCCCACCTCAGAGCACCCTGTCCCCATGTTGATGAGGACATGGCCCCTTCCCGACAACCCTGGCCGTTGGTTGTCGGGGTATGCGGGCGGGAGGCTTATCGGAATCTGGGAGCCCCCTTTAATAAGGGGGCCCCCAGATACCGGCCCCCCACCCTAAGTGAATGTGTATGGGGTACATCGTACCCCTACCCATTCACCTGCAAGAAAAGTGGTAAAAACACAAATAAACCACACAGGGTATTAAAATATTTTATTAGTCTGCTCCGGAGGCCTCCCCTGTCTTCTTTATTAGCTCTTTTACCAGGGGGAGATTCTTCTTTGACGTCTTCGGGTGGGTGGGGGCCGCCATCTGGTTCTCTTCCACCGCCGGGGGGGGGTCGCTTTTTAAAAAGCCCCCACCCCCGGCGGGTTTCCTCCGGCGTCTTCGGCGGGGGGGCTTCTTCTTCCGCTATCCCGACGGGTCTTCTCCGCTATCCGGGGGGGTCTTCTCAACTCTCCGGGGGTCTCCTTCTATGTTCGCCGCTCTCCGCTTTTGACTCGGCGCACCCCGGTTCTTCGTCTCGCTGTCCGGTGCCTTCTTCCGTGCTGTACGTCTTCTTCTCCTTCCGTGCTGTGAGTTCTTCTTCCGTGCTGTGACGTCATGTTCTTCACTTCTCTCCTTCTCCCGATGTTGACACGCCGGCTCTTCTCGCTGCAATGACAAGTGCACGCCTTGCATCGGACCTATATAGGCCTCACAGTCCCATCATGCTCTGTACCTACCCATGGGATAGCGGAGAAGACCCGTCGGGATAGCGGAAGAAGAAGCCCCCCCGCCGAAGACGCCGGAGGAAACCCGCCGGGGGGTGGGGGCTTTTTTAAAAGCGACCCCCCCCCCGGCGGTGGAAGAGAACCAGATGGCGGCCCCCACCCACCCGAAGACGTCAAAGAAGAAGCTCCCCCTGGTAAAAGAGCTAATAAAGAAGACAGGGGAGCAGACTAATAAAATATTTTAATACCCTGTGTGGTTTATTTGTGTTTTTACCACTTTTCTTGCAGGTGAATGGGTAGGGGTACGATGTACCCCATACTCATTCACTTAGGGTGGGGGGCTGGTATCTGGGGGCCCCCTTATTAAAGGGGGCTCCCAGATTCCGATAAGCCTCCCGCCCGCATACCCCGACAACCAACGGCCAGGGTTGTCGGGAAGGGGCCCTGTCCTCATCAACATGGGGACAGGGTGCTCTGAGGTGGGGGGGGGGCCGCAGTGCGCCCCCCTGCCCCAGAGCACCCAACCCCCCCATGTTGAGGGCATGCAGCCTGGTACGGCTCAGGAGGGGGGGGCGCTCGCTCGTCCCCTTTACCTTCCTGGCTGGCCGGGTAGCGTGCTTTGGATACGGGTCTGGTATGGATTGTAGGGGGACCCCCTACGCCGTTTTTTTCGGCGTAGGGGGGCTCTCCTTACAACCCATAACAGACCTAAGGGCCCGATATGCTCCTGAGGGGGGAACCCATGCCGGATTTTTATTTAAAATCCGGCGGGGACTTCCCCCTCAGGATTCATAACAAACGCCGCACACGTGTAGAATTGGCGGGAATCCAAGTCGGATCTCCCGTCGCTTCTATGACGCGCTTGCTGGGATGTGCTGTCACTATTCCAGTGAGTGCGAGATCTCGGCACCATGTCGCCGAGAATCAGCGCGATGCTGTCGTGCTAAAAACACAATATCACAAACACCTACTGTATGGCAGCCAAGGAGTGAGTGTATGGGAGGGGGTGGAAGGCTGTGCAGTCCCATTGTGCTATGTTTGGAGGTCTTGTGGGCAGCCGTTTTTGCTGGGACTTGTAGTGCACTGTGGGGGCTGAAATAGAGCAGCCCCGTTTTTGCTGGGACTTGTAGTGCACTGGTGGGGCTGAAATATGGCAGCCCCGTTTTTGCTGGGACTTGTAGGGCACTGTGGGGGCTGAAATATGGCAGCCCCGTTTTTGCTGGGACTTGTAGTGCACTGAGGGGGCTAAAATATGGCAGCCCCGTTTTTGCTGGAAATGGATAGTGCACTCTGGGGGCTGAGATATGGCAGGCCCTTATTTCTGGAAATTGTAGTGCACTGTGGGGACTGAGATATGGCAGCCTTCTATGCTGGGACCTGCAGTGCACTCTGGGGGGGGCTGAGATATAGCAGCCTCCTATGCTGGGACTTGTAATGCCTTAGACTGTGGGGGACTGAGGAATCCTCATTCCGCCACTAAGGGCACTACAAGTCCCAGCAGAGTGGGCTGACATTCTTCCATCCCCTGTAGTCTAGGGCACTACAAGTCCCAGCATAGGAGGCTGCCATATCTCAGCCCCTCCAGAGTGCACTACAAGTCCCAGCATAGGGCGATGGGGAAGGATTTGTGCCGAGAGATGTAATTTATTGCTGGGAGGGGGAGATGGGGGAGGATTTGTGATGGGATGGGGGATTTATGCTGGGAGGTAAGGATTTAGCCTGCAAGTTACAGGAGCAACCTAAGTACTTAAATGCCAAGAAGGTAAACAACCCAAAAGGACTCACGCAGATGTACAGACAGTTGCCCAAATGGGGGTGTGCCTTCATATAGGCAAGGGTTTGTGCTGAGAAGGGGGATTTTCACTGGAAGGGGTTATATGAGGGTAAGGATTTGTGCTGAAAGGGAGTATTTTTGCTGCTAGGGGGAGATGGAGGGGTGTGGTTCACAGATGATAGGGCGGGTCTTAAATAGGAAGAGGTGTGGCTTTGGCAGGAAGGGTGTGTCTTATTTAAATTTATAGGGGGGTGCATGAATTTAGTCAGGCCTAGGGCAGCACAAAACCTAAATACACCACTGGTCAAGAGCAGATATGAAGAGACAACTTACCTCAAAAGGGTAACCGAATCAGATGCTCCCTGGATGCATCAATAATGTCCCAAACACGCAGCCAAAGTGCTCTTTGCATTTGTACAGACAACAACCCAATGTGAGACAAGTTTAGATGCTTGTAACAAGCCATCACAAATAAAAGCACAAAGCTCCAGACATTTGCTCCCATCGCTCTATGAAGAAGGGGCCTATACCAATGGTAGAGTAAGCCCTAAAAGACCCAAAGCCCAGAACGGCAGGCTGATCCTTCAGATACAGGGTAGTAAGCACTGCATAGATAAGGTTTGAAACCACCCCCCTGTAAATTTAAATAAAATGCAGGAGACGATGGTGTCTTAAAACAAAAAAAAACATAAAAAACCCCAGTAACAAGACTGTTGGACTCTAAGGCCCCTTTCACACGGTCGGACCGTTCAGGTCCGCCTGTCAGTTTTGTCGGCGGACCTGAACGACCGCTCCATGCAATCCTATGGAGCGTCGGATGTCAGCGGAGACCTATCCACTGACATCTGACCCGATCTGATCCGCCAAAATCAGACGTATGGCGATACATCCCCGTCCGTCCATGGCGGATCGGATCGGGTGAGATCTGATGAAAACGGACATGCTGTTCATCAGATCTCTAAATTAGAGATGGTAACAGGGCACACAAGCCAAATTTGATTTAGAAGGTTGAGAGACAGACTCTGCAGGGAATCATGCTAGGGCGCACTTGTAGTTCCGATCCTGACCTTTCTGGGGCCCTAAGCAAAATGACATATCACAATAAAGTTGGGAAGGGGGGGGCTGCCGAAAATGACATGTGACATTAAAGTTGAGAAGCAGGGGGCGCTGCAGAATGTGAGACATGTCACACTAAAGCTTAAATTCGAGAAGCGGGGGGAGGGGGTGTTCTGCTGTCGTAAATTACATCTTACATTAAAGAGAGAAGCAGGGGGTGCTGACTTCTTACCTCTTCTCCCATGCAGCCAGCGAGTTGAGAAGCGGGGTGAGGGGCCAAAAATTACTTTTCACCAAGCGGGGCTTTTCTAGTAATTTGGGGGGCCCTCCGCAGCTTTGCGGGGGCCCTAAGTGGCTTGCATAGTGAGCCTATAGGGCGGATCGGCAATGCGCACTTGGGACCTTTGCAGGCAGATTGTTTCAGTATCAGAGTCTAGAGTACACATGGATTTCCTTGTGGACATGGAGGAGGCCTTGGACACACCCAACATAGCCAAGTTAGACTGCAGTGAGGACAGTGTTGGAACAATAGGGTTCCAAGGTCCTGGACAATGAGCATCAGATTCTTGCTGAGGATAGCTTGTAAACCACTGCAAGAGTTTTGGCAGCGGAACTGTCCTCTGTGTGTCTTGGCAAAAACATGTTGCTTTTCCATAGCAGTAATGTAACTAAGCCCAATGTGAGGCAAAGACTCAATTATTTACAAACTCAGGCAGTGTCATGGTCTTACCTCTTTGCAGGCTTCTCTTCACTGACATGTGCTGGCAGCCATCTTGCTTCATGGGGTTCTTGTAACCTTCCTCACCCTGCGGCTCCTCCCTCCCACTGGGAGGAGCTGACTGCTCAGCATATATATATCACGGCAGCTGCAGCATTTCCTTGCTTGGGCCTTTCGTCTGATACCTCATCCATGATCGTGCTGCTTGCTCCTGGTGACCAACCCGGCTACGGACATTCCTTCTGGTTCCTGATCCCCGGCTTCGTTTTACCCCGTCTCTGGCTACAGACTCTGGCTTGGCTGACTCCCATCCCTGGCTATCGACCCTGGCTTTGTTGGACGACTCTTCTGGCAATTTCGATCGTCAGCGTGGATTTTGATCTTGCCGTTTGATTTTCAATAAAATCCCCTTATTCATTTATTTGTGTTGTACGCCTGATTCATGCTTCCATGACATTAGGCCCAAGCCATGAATCCGGACGATACCGGGCCATCCACGCTACCCATGCTGGTTGCCAGACTTGATCAGCAGGATCGCCTGCTGGGTCAGTTCGCTCAGGCGTTGCAAACCCTGCTTGCACTCACTGCTCATCTCGTTCCTGTTGCTGATAGGCCGGTTGTCGCCCCTGTTTTCGCTCCTACTGCCGCTCCGGTTGTTGCGCCAGAGTCTACCCCGGCACCTGTTGTTGCGCCTGCGGTGTCGCGGGGAATGACCGGTTCTGCCCCCCTCCCACAGCGCTTTGGGGGTGAGCCAACTCAGTGCCGAGGCTTCCTTAACCAAGTGGACATTTATTTTGAGTTGCTGCCACATGCTTTCCCTACTGAGAGATCGAAGATGGGCTTCCTGATCTCGCTGCTCTCGGACAAGGCCTTGGCCTGGGCAAGTCCCTTATGGGAGAACAATAATCCGGTGGTTGCCGAGTTTTCCTCATGTCCATCAGACAGGGTTCACGATCTGTAGCCGAATACGCCATTGAGTTTCGTACCCTGGCAGCAGAGGTGGGCTGGAATAATGAGGCCCTGGTGGCGGCCTTCTCCCATGGTCTCTCTGACACCCTGAAAGATGAGATTGCGGCTAAGGACCTACCCGTGGAGCTCGAGGCTCTCATTTCTTTCCTGATATTGATTGACACCAGACTCAGGGAGAGACCTTCCTTTAAGGAGAGCCTGCGGAGGCCTCCCAGCAGATTGGCGCCTATGTTTGCTGTCCCACCCGTGCCTCCCTCTCCTCCCACGCCTCCTGGGGTTGACGTGTCTGGGGGTGAGCCCATGCAGCTGGGGTTTGCTCGCCTGTCTGAGGGGGAGAGGGCACTTCGAAGACGTGAGGGTCGTTGCATGTACTGCGGTCTCAGTGGGCATTTTCGGTTGTCATGTCCGAACCGTCCGGGAAACGCTCGCACCTGAGATCCTGTCGGGGACAGATCTTGGGTGGAGTTTCTTCGTCCCCGGTTTCCCGTGTTGATAAACCACTGCTCACCGTCCTCTCCTGGGCCGGGGGCTCGGTGGCGGCCCAGGCGTTGGTGGATTCTGGTGCTGGTGGTCTTTTCATCAACAGTAGATTTGCTGCCGCAAACTCCATTCCTCTGCAGGCTCGAGCTTCTCCGCTGGTTCTTGAGGCGATTGACGGCAGACCCCTTCAGCCGCCGCAGGTGACTCATGAGACCCTTCCAGTGGAGATAGCCATTGGGGCCATTCACAGGGAGTCGGTCTGCCTTCAAGTCATTTCGTCTCCTCACTACTCGGTGGTCTTGGGGTACCCCTGGCTCCAGAGGCATAATCCGACTTTCGATTGGAGATCGGCTGAGATCCTCTCGTGGTCCCCACAGTATGGGGCTAGTTGCATCCATGGGCCTGTCAAGGTGTTGTGTGCCTCCTTGGACTCCGTGTTGCCCTCTGAATACAGGGAGTACCTAGATGTATTCGATAAGGTGCGCGCTGGTGCCCTGCCTCCGCACCGCCCATACGATTGTGCCATAGATTTACAACCTGGTGTCATTCCTCCTCGTGGCAGGGTATATCCACTGTCGGTTCCTGAGAATGAAGCCATGGAGGAGTACGTGAGGGAGGCGCTTTCCCGGGGGCACATTCGCAAATCCTCTTCCCCAGGGGTGGCTGGATTTTTCTTTGTAAAGAAGAAGGGCGGAGAATTGAGGCCGTGCATCGACTATAGGGGCCTAAATCACATCACGATTAAGAATGCATACCCGATTCCGTTGATTTCCGAGTTGTTCGACCGTCTCAAGGGGGCAACGGTCTTTACCAAACTCGACCTGAGTGCTGCGTACAACCTTGTAAGGACCAGGAAGGGTGATGAGTGGAAGACCACGTTCAAAACCAGGACCGGTCATTACGAATTGGTTATGCCCTTTGGGTTGTGCAATGCGCCCGCAGTCTTTCAGGAATTTATCAATGATGTTTTTCGTGACCTGTTGCAGCAGTGTGTAGTGGTCTATTTGGATGATATCTTGGTATATTCCGAATCCATGGAGGTCCACATTCTGGATGTCAAGCGAGTGTTGCAACGGTTACGAGAGAACAAGCTTTTCTGTAAGCTTGAGAAATGCGAATTTCACCGGTCCCAGGTAACCTTCCTGGGTTACATCATTTCCGCGGAGGGGTTCTCCATGGACCCTGAGAAGGTTTCGACAGTCCTACAGTGGCCACAGCCCACTGGTCTTCGTTCCCTGCAGCGCTTTTTGGGCTTCGCCAATTATTACCGGAAGTTCATCAGGGACTTCTCCATGCTGGCCAAGCCTCTCACGGATCTGACCAGGAAGGGCAGTAATCCCCATGATTGGCCGTCCGAGGCCATCCTGGCTTTTGAGGCTCTAAAATCAGCCTTTGCTTCGGCTCCAATACTGTCTCATCCCAATCTTGGGTTGCCCTTCGTCCTTGAGGTGGATGCGTCTGAGACGGGAGTAGGCGCCCTTCTGTCTCAGCGTCGGACACCAGAGGGACCCCTGCTTCCATGTGGGTTCTACTCCAGGAAACTGTCTCCTGCGGAATGCAACTACCAGATTGGTGCAGGCTCTCAAAGAATGGAGGCACTTGCTCGAGGGTTCTGTGGTTCCGGTTCTCATCCTGACGGACCACAAGAATCTGACGTACCTTTCTAAGGCCAAGAGATTAACACCCCGTCAGGCCAGATGGGCTCTGTTCCTGTCACGCTTTAATTATGTGGTCTCCTACTTACCCGATTCCAAGAACGTCAGGGTGGATGCCTTATCACGTCAATACTCCGAGCTGTCCAGGGAGGATTCGATACCGACTTCGGTCATACCTAGACATGTGCAATTCGTTTAGTTTCTAATTCGTTTTTTAATGAAAATTCGGAATTTTTTAATTTCCGAATTTTCGTATTTCCGAAATTTTTAAATTTCCGAATTTTCGTATTTCCGAATTTCGGAAATTCGGATTTTCGGAAATTCGAAAATTTTTCTTTTTTTTTTTTTTATTTTAAAAATCCAGAATTTTAGAAATTTCGAATTTTTCATTTTTTTTTTAATTTTCGAATTTTTCATTTTCGATTTTCAAATTTTCGTTTTTTTTTCGAATTTTTCAATTTCGAATTTTCCAATTTCAAATTTTCAAACTTTTCAATTTCGTATTTCCGAATTTTTACATTTCCGAATTTTCAATTTCGAATTTTCGTTTTTTTAAATTTTTCGAATTTTTAATTTTCGATTTTTCAAATTTCGAATTTTTAAATTTTCGAATTTTCTGATTTTTTATTTTTCGAATTTACAAATTTGTAATTTTACGAAATTTCGAATTTATGCATTTTCGAAATAGAACAATTTAGAAAATTAGAACATTTTCTAAATTCCGAATTTTCTAATTTTCGATATTTAGAATTTTCAAATTATTCATTTTCGAATTTTTCATTTTCGAATTTTCGAAATGTTTCATTTTCGAATTTTCGAAATTTCAAATTTTTCATTTTGGAATTTTTCATTTTCGAAATTTCGATTTTTGGAATTTTTCATTTTCGAAATTTCGATTTTTGGAATTTTTCATTTTCGAAATTTCGATTTTTGAAAAATTCGAAAATTCGAAAAATAAAAAAAAAATTAAATTCGAAAATAAAAAAAAAACAGAATTTTCGAAATTGTGGAATTTTCTTTTTTTTTATTTTCAAATTTTAGAAATTTTGAATTAACATTTTTTCGTACTTCAGAATTTTTTCATTTCCGAAATTTTCCGAATTTCGAATTTTAGAAATTTTGAATTAACATTTTTTCGTACTTCCGAATTTTTCCATTTCCGAATTTCCCGAATTTGCGAAAAAAGCAAAAAAACGAATAAAACGGAAATAATAATTTTTTTGATATTCCCAATTTCTGAAAAAAACAAAAAACGAATGAAGGAAAAACGAAAATTTTTTTTTTTGATTTCCCCGAATTTCCGAAAAAAATAAATGAAAATAACAAACGAAAAAAAAGATTTTTTTGGCAGTGCACATGTCTAGTCATACCTCCAAATCAGATCCTGGCCACCATTCCGCACCAGCTTGACCTCTCCCCTTGGAGAGCAGATTCTGGCGGCCCAATCTGGTGCTCCCTCCGGGAGACCCAATGGTAGGTGCTTCGTGCGCGAGGAGTTGCGCACCCGGCTGTTGCGAACCTACCACAACTCCAAGACCGCGGGGAATCCTGGTAAGAATCAGCTATCTTGGGCTGTCTCACGTTTGTTCTGGTGGCCTTCTCTAGGGTCTGACATTGCCTTATACGTAGCGGCATGCTCTGTTTGTGCCCAGAATAAATCTCCCCGGCATCTTCCGTTGGGACTTCTACAGCCCATTACTAATGGGGAGCGCCCATGGTCACACCTGGGGATAGACTTCATTGTGGACCTTCCCGTGTCCCGAGGCCATACGGTCAGTCTCATGATTGTGGATCGGTTCTCCAAAATGTGCCACTGTGTTCCATTCAGGAAGTTACCCACTGCACAGGAGTTGGCCACGGTTTTCGCCAGGGAGGTCTTCCGGTTGCACGATTTGCCTAAGGTGATAGTTTCGGATCGAGGGAGCCAGTTTGTGTCCAGGTTCTGGCGTGCTTTTTGCTCTCAGTTGGGTATTCGACTCTCCTTCTCTTTGGCTTACCACCCTCAGTCCAATGGGGCCGCAGAGAGATCCAATTAAGCCCTGGAGCAATTTCTTCGTTGCTATGTCTCCGATCATCAGGACAATTAGGTTGACCTTCTGCCATGGACTGAGTTTGCCAGGAACACGGCGGTTAACTCTTCCTCTGGGATGTCTCCCTTCTTGGCCAATTATGGGTTCCAACCTGCCGTATTACCAGAGTCATTCTCTCCCCAAGATGTTCCGGCTGTGGAGAACCACCTTTCTACCCTACGTGCTTCATGGGTACAGATCCAGAGGTCCCTCGGGGTCTCTGCGCAGCGCCAGAAGCTTCAGGCTGATCGCAGACGGTTGCCTGCTCCTTCCTACCAGGTCGGAGATCGGGTATGGTTGTCCACTCGCAATCTCAACCTCCGAGTGCCCACTCCTAAGCTGGCTTCTCGCTTTGTGGGTCCCTTCCGTGTGCTCCGCAGGGTGAACCAGGTTGCCTACGCTCTTGCGCTTCCACCTGGTATGCAGATTTCCAATGTGTTTCACGTGTCCCTGTTGAAACCACTAATATGCAATCGTTTTACCTCCTCGGTTCCTCTGCCTCGTCCTGTCCAGGTGGGCGATCATGAAGAGTACGAGGTGAGCGATATCCTGGACTCACGCTTGGTCCGTGGCCGGTTGCAGTTCTTGGTCCACTGGCGTGGGTATGGTCCAGAGGAGGGTTCCTACCGCAGATGTTCATGCTCCTGTCCTCCTCCGAGCCTTCCACGCGCGCTTTCCCCAGAAGCCGTATTTTGCGCCGCGGAGGAGGGGCCCTTGAGGGGGAGTTACTGTCATGGTCTTACCTCTTTGCAGGCTTCTCTTCACTGACATGTGCTGGCAGCCATCTTGCTTCATGGGGTTCTTGTAACCTGCCTCACCCTGCGGCTCCTCCCTCCCACTGGGAGGAGCTGACTGCTCAGCATATATATATCACGGCAGCTGCAGCATTTCCTTGCTTGGGCCTTTCGTCTGATACCTCATCCATGATCGTGCTGCTTGCTCCTGGTGACCAACCCGGCTACGGACATTCCTTCTGGTTCCTGATCCCCGACTTCGTTTTACCCCGTCTCTGGCTACAGACTTCGGCTTGGTTAACTCCCATCCCTGGCTTTGTTGGACAACTCTTCTGGCAGTTTCGATCGTCAGCGTGGACTTTGAACTTGCTGTTTGACTTTCAATAAAATCCCCTTATTCATTTATTTGTGTTGTACGCCTGATTCATGCTTCCATGACAGGCAGCTGGTGCTGATGAGGGTTTTAAGTGGCCAGAGGTAACCAAGTAACTGCAGGGGGCAGTACACACAGATCAGAGACAGTAAATACACACTGTGCTTTCACAGCAGCATGATGTCAATTCCTAAGGCTGAATGTCAAAAGGGATAATGAATCATTCAGACATGGCAGTGCTCAATCCCTCAGCCTTAGCACTTACTGTGGTAAAACCAACAGAGGTAGAAAATTTGGAATGCACACAATAATGCAAATTGTGGGGTAGCTCCTGGTGCTTTAACACAACTGACCTTACTCACCAAGTGAGTCTTCAGAGACAGGATTACATGTGGAGCTGTACCATGGCTCAGGACCTGGAAAAGTGGTCTACGACGAATAGTACACTATGGTCTTGTAAGTGCCACAATGCAGTGCCCAGTGTCCGATGGTAACATTACAGGTTAGCCCCACAAATCCAGTCAGAGTACATCCTTTCAAATATAGTGTTGTGGAAACACTTGTGCAATTAGCTGCTATGTACAGACCAGCTCAAGCTGGGGTGCAGCAAGAAGTCTTGACTAAAGTCCCTGTGGAGGGGGGAGCGCAGGTCAATGCATTTATGGACTCCTGACAGACCCTTGCATCTTTCATCCAGTGCTGCACTGACATTTCTAGATTCTGAGGCATAGGGAAAGTGAAAGAATTGTCAAAAGGATCTGCAGGAAAAGGTAGTTGAACTGTATAAAACAGGAAAGGGATATAAAAAGATACCCAAAGGAATTGAGAATGCTAATCAGCTGTGTTCAAACTCTAATCAAGAAGTGGAATATGAGGTGTTCCGTTAAAACCAAATCACAGTAAGGTAGACCAACTAAAATTTCAGCCACAACTGCTAGAAAAATTGTTTGGGATGCAAAAAAAAAAAACACAAATAACTTCAGGTGAAATAAAGGGCTCTCTGAAAACATGTTGTGTGGCTGTTTCAAGATGCACAATAAGGAGGCACTTGAAGAAAGATGGGCTGCATGGTTGGGTCACCAGAAGAAAGCCATTACTACACAAATGCCACAAAGTATCCCGCTTACAATATGCCAAACAGCACAGAGACAACCCTCAGACCTTCTGGCACAAAGTCATTTGGAGTGATGAGACCAAAATTTTGCTTTTTGGTTACAACCATAAATGCTACATTTGGAGGGGAGTCAACAAGGCATATGATGAAAAGTTACGGAGGTGGATCGCTGATGTTTTGGGGATGTGTGAACAAAGTCACAGGAAATTTGGTCAAAACTGTTGGCAAGATAAATGCAGTATGTTATCAAAACATACTGGAGGAACATTTGCATTTATCAGCCAGGAAGTTGCGCATTGGATGTATGTGGACATTCCAACATGACAATGATCTAAAACACAAAGGCCAAGTTGTCCTATCATTGGCTACAGCCAGTGGCGGAATTTTCATGGTCGCAACAGTCGCAGCCGCGACTGGGCCCTGTAGTCCCGCCAAGTCTGGGGGGCCCGCCGCCCGCATGAGGGACACAGTTAGCGGGCATCTCCGCTGTTTGTCTCTGAATTCAGTGTGTGAAAAGCTTGGCCAGCGTGTGAGAAAGGTCCCGCCCTCCTACTAGATCAGCTTGTGTGATAGACGCACATGAGCTGATCTAGGAGGTGGGCGGGACCTTTCTCACACGCTGGCCAAGCTTTTCACACTGAGCTCCAAGATGCCCGCTGACTGTGTAATATCCAGCGAAGGTGCGGGGGATGGGGGGGGGGGGCGGGTGACACCGCTGCCCTGTGTGCCTCACGGCTCGTGCTGCGGCTGTGTCCCTCAGCGGAGCGGGAAGGAACCCGCCGCCCCCTCCTCTGTTTACATCCACAGAGGAGGAGGAGCCCGCGCTCGAGGGACACACCGCTGTGTGTATCAATCAACTGCTATGTTCGGAGGTCTGTGAGTTAAGGGGGGGAGCGTCTGTACTACTGGGGTCTGCACTAGGAGAGGTTTGCACCAAGGGGGGGTCTGTAACTAAGGGGGTGTCTGTTACTGAGGGGGGTGTCTGTTACTGAGGGGGGTGTCTGTTACTGAGGGGGGTGTCTGTAACTGAGGGGGTATCTGTACTGTACTGAGGGGGTGTCTGTACTGTACTGAGGGGGTGTCTGTAACTGAGGGGGTGTCTGTATTGTAATGAGGGGGTGTCTGTAACTGAGGGGGGTCTGTAACTGATTGGGGGATGTCTGTATTGAGGGGGGTCTGTACTGCTGGGGGGTCTGTAACTGTAATTTGACGGTAAGTCAATCAAGTGACAGAGCTGAGCAATCAATGCCAACCTTCACCACTGTGCCTCTTACTGATCCCATCCCCCCACCACTGATCTCATCCCTATTCCCCCCCCCTATTACTTCTACAACAGAGGGGATGGGGGGATAGGGATGAGATCAGTGGTGGGGGGATGGGATCAGTAAGAGGCACAGGTGGTGGTGGTAGAGGATGGCACCACCGCTGCCACCTCCCTCAAGTACCACTGCTGGTACTTGAGGGGGGTGGTAGTGGTGATACTTGAGGGGTGGTGGCAGAAGTGGTACTTAAAGGGGGGGTGGCTGTGGTGGTACTTGAGGGTGGTGGTGCCATCCTCTCTCACCACCACCTGTGCCTCCTTACTGATCCCATCCCCTCCCACCACCACTAATCTTATCCCCCCCCCCCCCCCCCACCACCACCACTGATCTCATCCCTACCCCCCCCCATTACTTCTACAACAGAGGTGATGGGGGGTAGGGATGAGATCAGTGGTGGTGGGGGGGGGGGGGGGGTAGGGATAAGATTAGTGGTGGTGGGAGGGGATGGGATCAGTGGTGGGGGGATGGGATCAGTGGTGGGGGGATGGGATCAGTAAGAGGCACAGGTGGTGGTGGGAGCGGATAGCACAACCACTGCCATCGCAGCCACCCCCCTCAAGTACTATTGCTGCCACCCCTCCTCTACACTAGCACTTCCACTGGTCCCATTCCTCCTCCCTACTAGCACTGTTACTGATCCCATTCCCCAGGTCAGATTTAATTGATCCTATGATTGCTTCATAGGATCAACAACAAATGTATTGCTTCATTTATGTGAAATCCCTGGTGATATGGCCAGTCCCTCTGCTTTCCTATTAAAAACTTACCACACTAGGCAGGAGCGCACAGCATGGTCAGTACACTAGTTAGGCTGGTAACTCTGTGTGCTCTCCACCAATGATCAATAAATGTTTTACTTTGTTGTACAGTGTAAAAAAAATAAATGAAGTATCAAAATCATGCTTTTCGGGGGGGGCCCTCATGATTTCTTGCACCGGGGCCCTGAAGTTTCTAGTTACGCCTCTGGCTACAGCAGAATAAAGTGAAGGTTCTGGAGTGGCCATCTCAGTCTCCTGACCTCAATATCATTGAGCCACTCTGGGGAGATCTCAAACATGCAATTCATGCAAAACAGCCCAAGAATTTACAGGAACTGGAGGCTTTTTGCCAAGAGTAATGGGCAGCTTTGCCATCTGAGAAGATAAAGAGCCTCATCCACAAATACCACAGAAGACTTTAAGCTGTCATTGATGGTAAAGGGGGCAATACACGGTATTAAGAACTGGGGTACTTTTGATCATGGTCATTTGGGTAGTTTCTGTTGCCATTATGATTTAAAAAGAGTAAACACAGTTGATTGATAATAAATGGCTTCAGCCAAACACTAACCATGAGTGAAAGAAACGTTTTTGTGTTATCATTCATATTCTCTGAAAGATGGCCAAGAAATCATAAATTATGCCAGGGTATGTAAACTTATGAGCACAACTGTATAGCTTAGGAAATATTGAAAGCTTTAAAGTTTGTACATTTTATATAATTAAAAAAAAGTTACTTTGGCTATCTAAAGTGCTGAATGAGCAGCAGCCCCTGGCAGAAAAATAGTTAAGAGACCCAATGACTATAGTTTTCAACCCTGTTAAAATGTTATTATTTTCTTCCATAAAAGAACCACATATTAAGTCATGAAGTGCTCCAAGTCAACAAAAATACTACCATTTTCAAAAAAATACAAAAATGTGTTATAATAAATCAGACAGTAGTATTATGCCAGAGGTAGATGACAGAAGGGGGCACGCTAGACACAGGTATTGATTTTGGAGGTGATCACTGCTTAGTAATTCCCGATTCAGTATTTACCAGACAAGTTTTAAAACTAAACCCCAGGCAAGAAGTTAAAACACATATACAATGGTTTACTTGCTGATGATTTGTAATTCTATACAGCTAGTTGTGCTCCCAGATGACAGCCCTGTTAGATCTTAACACTAAAGTACCAGCACAGTGTGGTCAAAAACACAATCAGAGGCTGCTGACTGGACAGTGATGTAGCAGCAGCAGTAAACTGATGAGGTTATCCCTCTTCTCTTTCAGTTAGCATGCTCCTTTTCAGAATATAAGCTACACAGGCACCAGAGCATAACTAAATCCTAATGCTGGAGTCTCTCATTGCCCTGCTGCCAGGAGGATAACAGAAAGCGGATACCAAGACAAAATTTAAAGACAGTTGTATGTTCATTCGGAAAGTATTACCTGGTAATTTCATTTTCTGTCTGGTAGTTCAACACTGTAGAGGTTGCCACTAATACAGCATGGACACGAGAGGAATGTATTCAAGAAACGGTACCCATTTGTTTTTGGATGCCGCTATTCACTCTGATCAGCAGTGCTTTGTTTTACTGCAGGCTGCGTCTACATTTTCAAAGTCATTCATAAAATGCAGGTCATGATGGCTAGGGGGGGGGGGTCTACAGAGTCTTCTCTGCATAATGCTTTCAATGACAGGAAAAAAAAGGTTGTGTTCAGCTAAGGTGTAACAGTGGAAATTGGGGGTGATAGAGACAGTATGTGCAGGAGAATGGTGAGGGTATGTTGTGTGCTGTAGGTGTAGGAGAGGTGTGCAAAGGGTATGATGTGTGCAGGGTATGTTGGACAGGGAGTACACAGGGTATGTGGGGGGGAAGTATAAGCAGGAGATGAGTACAGAAGCCGTGCCATACCGGCAGAGGGTATGACAGGCAGGGCTGTCTTAATGAGAGGGCACACCTGGGCACTGCCCAGGGGCCACAGCTGCATGGGGGGCCTCTGCCCTTTCCTCAAAAGAGCTGGTCCTTGAGTCGGGCTGCCCCAATTTGCCCCTCTACATCCCAGATATCCCCCCCCCAGCACTCTGACCCCTTTTCCCCCTAGATATCCCCTACCTACTTGATTTCTGTTTACCTGCACTGTCTCCATTGTAGGGGCCCCAGAGCATTACTTTGCCCAGGTGCCCATGGTGCTATTAAGACGGCCCTGATGATAGGTCAATATGTCCAGTAGAATATGTCTAATAGAGAAGTGCAGAGGGTGAGGGCAGTGTATATAGAAAATGTGTGCAGAGGGTATGATAGATCAGTGTGTCCTGGAGAGGAGTGTGCATAGTATGACGGATCAGTATGTTCAGTAGAGGAGTGTTTGACAGACCAATTTGTTTAGGAGAGGAGTGTATGATGTGTGCAGTGTGTCCAAGAGCAGTTTAGAGGGAATGACGCAGGCAGTATGCAGCAGAAGCGTGTAGAATGTATCAAAAGACTAGGGCATACATGAAAGTGATACAGAAGGTACAATGGGGGTAGTATGTTCAAGAGAGGTGCGCAGACGGTAGGGTGGGCAGTATGTCCATCAGAGGAGTGCAGAGGCTATGACAAGGGCATTACCTAGTTTGAGGCAAAGTGTGGCAAGACAGGTTAGCATATACATTTTTATTGTGACGACGGTTCTCTTTCGGAGACATCAGAGATCTTTTATAACCCAGACGCGCCTCTGTGTGGATCAGTTATAGATCATGGACAAAAAGCCACCGATTTGCAATTGGTGCCACTTGTACCTTCTGAAGTTTATTGAACCTGAAGAAACAACGTAGAAGTAAATAGCACAAAGTACTGTAGGTTCTTTGTGTGCAGAGGAGATGGAGCAGGAACTTACTGATCTTCTCCCGCTCAGATACTGACAACTTAGCTAATGACAGAGGCCTTCCCTGTATGGACTTCCTAGCACTTACTATATGTTGTACATCCGGTCTTCATGTACAATCTGTAGGGCAGAGATGTTATTTTTCAAGTGATTCTGCCATTTTCAAGCGGTTTTGTCACTGCTCCAGAAACGAGAACAACTCTGTGTTCACATTTCACATGCAAGTACTGGGATGAGGGGGATTTGGGGTGGTAGATTATGTGCCTGTGGCCAAACTGGAGGTAGTTGTGGTAGCAGGGGACAGTGGTAGGAGGCATTTATGGAATGCATGTGCAGTAGAGGGGTAAGCGCTAGTGAAGCGTAATGTTTTGCCAGCATAACTGTAGAATACAGGGGAAGAGGTGGGGTGTGCGGGATGTCCTAGGGTCATAGAGGCAGATGGGGAGAATAAATAGCTACTGAAGGCAGAATCCTCTAAATGGCATAATAAAAAAATTATCCTAAATTGGAAAATGTAATTGTAGTGTGTGTGTGTATATATTATAAAAAATTATTTTGCAGTTTACCAATCATTAGATATGGTAGCTGTATTAGACCATCGTGCACACCTGTAAGCTATATAAAAAAAAAAAAAAAAAAAAAAAAAAGGATTGCAACCTCAAAAATGCATCAAAAAAGGCACATATCTGCATGCGTGTTAGTGCATTCTATTTGCAAAAATTGTGTCCATTAAAATTCATTACAGAAAAAAGGTATATTCTCAGAATGCCAACGGTCACATTTGCTTGTTCACTCAACCAAACTGTCAAATCCAATGGCTGGTGGATTTAGCAGCACATTGACTGTTGCAAATCAAATAAGCTAAGATGGCTTCTTCCTTGGCTAAAAAGGATAAGAGGGTTTAGTTGTGCTTTAGGCTTTAAAACGGCTGAACGTACAAAGGATGGTGCTTTAAATGGCACTATTATGAATTCAAAGGCTTTTGTCCAGTTGTAAATGCTGGAACAAAACGGAGTACACCTAATGCTTTTGAGGGGGGCTGAAAAAGGGGCAGTCAGTGATTTCTTTTTTATGTTCTTTTAAATATAGTGAACCTACCAAATATTATGGACAATATTAATAAAAATAAAAAAAGGAATTTTTAAACTGGCCTGCAAATTTCATATCCTGGCAGCGCAGTATACATCACAGGCTGGGTTAATAAAGATCCTGGAATATAGGCTGCTGCCTTCAGGACACTGGAAAAAGCTTTGCTGGGCATGCCCTCTGGGTGTGCTCCTATAACCCCACCCCACTATATCCTGCAAGCAATGCAGAGTAACACAGAACAGAGGTTGTGGCCTGTTTAATTTACTGTGCTCTCCAGGTCTCCGAGGGGGAGGTTACGTCCCCTCCCGTCTCCTGTAAAAGCTCTTACAAGGGATAGGAAAGCCAAAGGGTTTCTGGAATAGAAGGGGTGAGGTCGAAAACCTGTGCTATAAGAGTATTTAAAGTAAAATTCCACTTGTAAGACAGCCAGGAGGTACAGAGTAATCTCCCTGGGGTTGTAAAGCCTGTGTTCACACCAGGAGAAAAAGGATTTCCAGGTATGGCAGTGCATTTTCTCAAGGTATTTTTTTCTGGCTCAGAGTAAAGTGGCAATGAAAGTCAGAGAGATACCCCTGAGTTTAAACAGCCATGCAGTTAAAGCCAGTGCGGAGAAGCAGGGTGGAATATTGGGCTTTGAGATAGCAGGTCTGAACTGTTTGAAAGAGGTCAGGGGTCATCTTAGAACTTTGAGTATGTCTGTGTACCAGTTTTTTCTGGGTCTTCGGCAATGATTAGTTTGTACTCTATTTTGTGGCGCAAGCGAGGAAGAATCCACAGTGGAGAAAAGGCGCATAATAACCTAAATGAAGTCCAGGGCATCTGATCCCAGTGCTAAAGGATCCTTGCCACAAACAGGGATAAACCTTGTTTTTGAACCTGGAGGCTGGGATATTCACATCCAGGAGTTTGCCATTTCTGACATAGGAATTGAAAACTTCAGGATGAAGGGATATTTTCTTTGGTCCCAACAGTGACTGCTGAGGAAATCTGCCTGCCAATTGTCCAATCCCATAATATGAACAGCAGATATTGCTGGACAGTGATTCTCTGCCCAAGAGAAGAATCTGACTTCCTTTAAAGCAGGCAGACTCCTGGTACACCCCTGGTGATTACTATATAGGCCATTGCTACAGCATCATTTGATTGCACCGTGATCAGATATCCCAAAAGAAGGGCAGCAAGTATGTCCAGTGGCACAGAGCCAATTCCACTCCTCTGGAGTTCCAGGATGTTGATGGGGAGCTTTGTTCACTGAGGGATGTCTTTGATTTTAAATAAAAAAAAATATTAAAAGCCAACAGCTACAAATACTGCAGCTGCTGACTTTTAATATTAGGACACTTACCTGTCCTGGAGTCCAGCGCCGTCCGCAGCAGAGGACGAGCGATCGTTCGTCACTCTGCTGCCCCCCCCCCCCCGCCATCCTCAGTGAGGGAACCAGGAAGTGAAGCGCTCCAGTTTCACTGCCCGGTTACCTACTGCGCATGCACGAGTCGCGCTACGCCTGCCGATTGGCACCCGCTGTGTACTGGGAGCCGAGTGTTCCCAGGACACAAAGGGGGGGGTGGGGGGGGGTGAAGTCATGCCCACAGTCTTCCCAAGATGTGTGGCCGTAAGCCGGTGCAAATACCTGTCTTTAGACAGGTATCTGCACCCCCCTGAAAGGTGTCAAATGTGACATCGGAGGGGGGGGGGGAGTGTTCCGATTAGCGGGAGTTCCACTTTAGGGTCGAGCTCCGCTTTAAAGGTCCAAACACATGATTTGTTTGCTGGAGGGAAAACTGTGTTGTATTCATATTGAGGCCAAAGTATTAGAAACTGGGGTTGATTAGAAGGACTGTGCGTGCCAATTTTTGTACTAAAAATGAAGGGCAGAATTTTGGCTTGGAAGATGAAGCCTGGGAAAAAAGTTATGAGGTGCTTTTAGTTTAGAGGAGATGCACGTCGCCCAAGAAGGGGCGTTTTGGAACCTTCCACCCAGGTTCACACTGGGCTGCGTGAGTGAAGCCGTGCGAGTTCAGCTGAACTCGCACGATTTCACTCCCGCTGGCAGTCCCAATTGCGGCCGCGATTTAAGAGACATCTGTGCAAAAAAAATCGCAAAAAGTAGTACAGGAACTACTTTTTTTTAAATCGGTGCAGCGCTGCAGATGCGGCGTCACACAGATTAGGACAGTGTCATTGCCAACAAATGCCACCGATTTGAGATGCAATTTGACATGTAAAATCGCATCTCAAATCGTACCCAGTGGGAACCTGGGCTCCATTGTGGAAGGACGACTTTTCACTCTGTGACCCATTATGCGCTTGTCAAGTGCCATCCTAAAGAGACAGCCGCATCCAAAAGGAATAAGCAAGGCATTCTTTACAGCAGGGGGGCCACAAGTAGCCCTCTGATGGGGCTCGCGACCTCCTGCTTTGGGATGGCTGGTTGGCAAGCCCAGATTGCAAAGTGCTGACCTGCCAGCCCAGAGCATCATTGTTGTGAATGAAGCCGGTGGTAGAGGAAGCAAGCGGCTTTTCAGAAAATGCACCACACCTGCAGGCTATAATAGACGTCTATTGCAAAGTGCAGCTAACTGGCAGTAAAACCACAGGTACACTGCACCACACCATGGTGGGAGTAGATTGCAGACCATCAGGGTAAAAGAAGCCTTAGGCCCCTTTCACACGATCAGTCAGACCCTCCATTAACCTCTATAGAACGGCAGATGTAAACAGATTTTTGTTGGTTGCCTACCTTTAATCTGATAAAAAAATAAATAAAAAAAAACAACAAAAGTGGTTCCTTTAAGCTAGTGCATTGGTGACTCACTTAGCTTTTCCTTCTTAAAAAACAAAATTTTGTCTGAATTTCTCACATCCCGTTTCTCCTCAGTAAGCTTTCCCCCCATCATCCAAGCTGTTCTAGCTGGGGTTTAGTCAGCATGCTAGCCCCCTTCCTTGGGCCTACATCCATGCAGGGATTTTGTCCCAAGGGAGGGGGCAAGCATGCTGACTAAACCCCAGCTAGAACAGCTCGGATGATGGGGGCAAGCTTACGGAGGAGAAACAGGATGTGAGAAATTCAGACAAAAAAATTAATAAATTTAGAAGGAAAAGGTAAGTGAAATGCACTAGCTTAAAGGAACCCATTTAGAAAAAAAAAAACAAACCTTTACAACCCCTTCTGGAGATCTGTGTCATGACTTCAATGCAGAAAAATAGGACAGAAGGCAATGTTTGTCCCACCAGAACTCAGTCCTGAAAAACAAAATTGGTAAAAGACTCGAACAATCTGCACAAAGCAATTGCAGTTTGACAAACAAATTGCAGCAATAGCTGTTTACAGGGCTGTATGTGTAATGCCGTGTACACATGATCATTTTTTGGCATGAAAAAAAAACGAAGTTTTTCAGCATCTCGAAAAACATAGTTTTTTCCAACTTCATCATTAAAATGACGTTGCGCACACACACACACACACACGATCGTTTTAAAAAAAATGCTCTAGCAAAGTGCGGTGACGTACAACGGCACTTTATAGTGCCGTTGTACGTCACCGCACTTTGCTAGAGCATTTTTTTTAAAACGATCGTGTGTGTGTGTGTGTGCGCAACGTCATTTTAATGATGAAGTTGGAAAAAACTATGTTTTTCGAGATGCTGAAAAACTTCGTTTTTTTTTCATGCCAAAAAATGATCATGTGTACACGGCATTACACATACAGCCCTGTAAACAGCTATTGCTGCAATTTGTTTGTCAAACTGCAATTGCTTTGTGCAGATTGTTCGAGTCTTTTACCAATTTTGTTTTTCAGGACTGAGTTCTGGTGGGACAAACATTGCCTTCTGTCCTATTTTTCTGCATTGAAGTCATGACACAGATCTCCAGAAGGGGTTGTAAAGGTTTGTTTTTTTTTTTCTAAATGGGTTCCTTTAAGCTAGTGCATTTCACTTACCTTTTCCTTCTAAATTTATTAATTTTTTTGTCTGAATTTCTCACATCCTGTTTCTCCTCCGTAAGCTTGCCCCTTTCAGATGGACGGCAGTTTTGCCGCAATTAAAAGCATGTACTTTTTCAGTGAAATTTAAGGCCCCTTTCACACGGACGGATAGAATGGTGCTTTTAGCTGCGGATTTTCTAGTTTCCTACCGCAGCTAAAAGCACACATTGCTTTCCTATGGCCCCATTCACACACAACGTTTAGTTGCGATTTCGTTGCATGCGGTTTGGTGCGAAAAGAAAAAATAGAATTGAATGCGTCCAGGTGTGATTTAGCGCAGCTATATGCACTTAACCGCAGGTAATCGCAGTCTTTTGTGTCAACTGCGGATAGCAGCGTGAGAAAAAAAAAAAACGAACAAGAAGCACATCATAATAAAAAAAAATAAAAAAAGGGTTGCTATGGAAATGACTACCGCAGCTAAACACAGCCGCATGTAACCGCAATGTACAAATGCAGCTAATCGTAGGGCCCAGAGCCTTGAATTTCACTGAAAATGTACATGCTTTTAATTGCGGCAAAACTGCCGTCCGTCTGAAAGGGGCCTAAGGCTCTGGGCACTGCGATTAGCTGCATTTGTACATTGCGATTACATGCGGCCGCGTTTAGCTGCGGTAGTCATTTTCATAGCAACCCTTTTTATTTTTTTTGATTATGATGTGCTTCCTGTTCTTTTTTTTCTCACGCCGCTATCCGCAGTTGACACATAAGACTGCGATTACCTGGGGTTAAGTGCAAATAGCTGAGCTAAATCGCACCGACGCATTCAATTCTATTTTTTCTATTCGTGTGTGAATGGGGCCATAGGAAAGCATTGTGTGCTTTTAGCTACGGTAGAAAACTAGAAAATCTGCAGCTAAAAGCACCATTCTATCCGTCCGTGTGAAAGGGACCTTAAGGGGAAGTTCCATGCGGATAACGCCACCCTTGGGGCTGCTTTAGCCGATTCTGTGTTAGTAAAAGACGATTCGCGCTTTTCTGTCTGTTACAGCGTGATGAATGTGCTTACTCCATTAAGAACGCTAGTTTTACCAGAACGAGCACTCCCGTCTCATAACTTGCTTCTGAGCATGCGCAGGTTTTTAACGTCGTTTTAGCACACACACGATAATTTTTTACAACCTGAAAAACTACATAGTTTAAAACGCTGTTAAAAAATGCAGCATATTCTTCCCACCTCCCTCTTTTTCCAAATCTTCTAAAAAAAAAAAACTCTTGGCACAGGTCCTCACGGCCGCACAGTGTTTGGTTGCCTTGAAATGGAAAAGGAGGGAACCTCCCTCCTTGTTTGAACTGCACTCCAGAATCAGGGACGTCAAGAGGATGGAGTACATGACGGCATCCCTGAACAACACTCTCGACTCTCACAACCGGGTATGGGAACTATGGAATGTGCTGGAAGCCCCGATCACATGATCAACCTCCTCTCTACTTTTCACTCCTTTTCCCTTTTACTGACTTTTTAACTTCTATACTGCACCCGTTCTCCTTTGTTCGCTAATGCACACTCTGGCAGGCAGGGTACTGTGATGGTAAAGGCTCTTGGCCTTATGTTCACTTAAATGGATCTGCCTTTGTACTGTCTTTAAAGCGGAGGTTCACCTGTAAAATCCTGTTTTTACCCTTAGTCTGATGCTCATTTAGTCTAGGGGAATCGGCTAGTTGTTTTAAAATCCGAGCATTACTTACCGTTGTAGAGGGCGATCTTCTCCGCCACTTCCGGGTATGGGTCTTCGGGACTGGGCGTTCCTTCTTGATTGACAGTCTTCCGACGGTCGCATCCATCGCGTCACGGTTTTCCGAAAGTAGCCGAACGTCGGTGCGCAGGCGCAGTATAGAGCCGCACCGACGCTCGGCTACTCGTGACGCGATGGATGCGACCGTCGGAAGACTGTCAATCAAGAAGGAACGCCCACTCCCAAAGACCCATACCCGGAAGTGGCGGAGAAGATCGCCCTCTACAACGGTAAGTAATGCTCGGATTTTAAAACAACTAGCCGATTCGCCTAGACTAAATGAGCATCAGACTAAGGGTAAAAGAGTAAAAAAACAGCATTTATCGGTGAACTCCCGCTTTAATAGTTTGTCCTGCTTATTTTACTTCAGTTTTACAGCCAGCAATGCGGTTTGTCCTGCCAAGTGCTGACTCTTTGTAATGATTTATGTCCTATGTTTTTCTTTTGTCCCTTTTTTTCTTTTGTCTGGAAAATGTTGAAAATCAATAAAATGTTAGTTTTCAAAAAAAAAAAAAAAAAAAAATGCAGCATGTTCGAAAAAAAATTTTGCTCGTTTTTCAGAACCCGAAAAATGATGTGAAACCCACACACAATAATTTAAAATTACATTTTTTAAAACGTAATTTTTTTCATGCCGAAAAATGATCGTGTGTACGCGGCATAAAAGTGTTTAGAGCCTTTAAGAGTGTCTCCAATTTTTTATCCACTTAATCCTTAAAGCTCTGTTTTAGAATGAAAATCTTAAGGTGAAAAAAACAGGAGGAGGGTTTACAACCCCTTTAATGTACACCAGTTACACTAAACTGGATGCACTCCTATCGTCATCATAGAAGACCGCAAAAGTAAAAAAAAAAAAAAAAAAAAAAAAAAAGTTAAGCCAGGGATCCTTAAACTATGGCCCTCCAGCTGTTGTGGAACTACACATCCCATGAGGCATTGTAAACCTCTGACATTCACAGACATGACAGGAATTGTAGTTCCTGAACAACTGGAGGGCCGTAGTTTCAAGATCCCAGAGTTAAACATACCAAACTTTTCTACATGGGAGAAGAGGTCCATCACCCAGGGATACTAGAAAAAAAAAAAAAAGAAATCAAGAACTCACAGAGTAGGGTGGCGTTATAGACGCCAGATGGTAGCAGCCTATAATCACAGGGTCTAAAAATATTCATCCTGTACTGTACGATTACAATATTGGATTTTTGTACTCACCTTAAAATCCCTTTTCTCCGGAGTTTAATCAAGCAACACGGGAGGTCTTAAACTTTTCGGTTATATTACAACCTACAGGAGGGATTGGACACTGGCAAAAGCTGCATCAAAAGCATAGTCAGATGGATGCACCCATGTCCTTCAATGGACTCCAAGACCAGGATTTACAGCAAGTGTGGGTCAGGCAACACAGCAAACTGCCACCAACAGTCCCAACAAACAAAAGAACTGGGAATGCAGTTCGGGCCTTACATCCAAAGCTAGCATTACAAGCAGCCAACACAGCCACCTGGTAAAGCCTGGAAAAATTTGTAAACTGAAGGCCAGGTGTCAGCTTTGCAAACAGAAGCCTGATGTGAAGCCTCCAAAAAGCACTCCTAGTCCTGGGGAGTGAGCCTTGACTGGAGGGGAGGAGAGGAAAATCATTAAAAAAGGGGTTGTTAAAGCTTTATTTATTTTTTCTTTAAACAACAAACTGGTCATACTTACCTCCACAGCTCGTTTTGCACAGAGTGGCCCCGATCGTCCTCTTCTGCGTTCCCTCGGCTCCTCCCGCTTCTGGTAACGCCCCCGGAAGCGCTCTCCCAAGTTGGTTACCTTGTGGGCATGCTCCCGAGTCCTGTATTCGGCGTCCATAGCCGCCAACTACAGGACTCAGTAGGACTGCAGTAGAGCATAGGAAGCATTAAGGTGATAAAACATGAACCTATACTACTCCTTTAAGTATTGGTCACACAGATACATTCCAGAACCACGTCCAGACAGTAAAGTGAAATCTCCCTTCTGTGAACTGGAGCTGGGCAAAAAGAGTGAAAGGCAATGTCCTGATTAAGATGAAATGCAGAGACCACTGAACCCGTGGAGTCTACATATATTGCCATTTTATTTTGCTCATCTGTAACCATGATAATGCAATGAATGTGTAATGTCTTAGACATTGTCTGAAATCACTCATGACACCTCGTTCCCCATTTAATAAAAAATACTTTTCAAAGAAATGCAGAGACCATCTTGGGAAGGTATAGGCCTCAAAAACCACCTTGACCCTACATAGGATAAGGCTGCCAGTTCGGACACCAGTATAGTCAAAGTGATAACCACAAGAAAACCACCTTGCGAGTCACAACAGAGAGGAATGTGGCTGATAGGTTCAAATGGGGACTTCTGAAACACCTAAACAAAAAACAAATCCCATATTGTTAGGGGAGATGCGATCAAATGGGAGACACCTTGCACAAGGGTCTTGATTAAGGAGTGGGAAGCCAATGATCTCATAGCAAGAATAGAGGTCCAGCCCTTGATGGTACTTGACCCAACTGCAGGAAAGGAAGGATCTGTCCCCAATGGAGAAAAGCCTCAAACACAAAGCAAGTACACCTTCCATGATGTACTTTGTTGGAAACAGATTTTCTTAAAGATTGAAGGGATAACGCTTACAGATGCCCCTGTGCTTCAGAACTTGGGATTTAACAGCCATGCAACCAAGAAGCAGAGGTGGTAAATAGGCCCTGGGGTAGAAGATTGAGGCAGTTTGGCACAGCCAATAATGCATTTAAAGAATTCTTACCAGGTTAGTGTATCATGCTCTCCTGAGCCAATCTGGCGTTTTGGGAAGAACTGGAATCTCGATCCTATGAAAAAAGCCATCTAAGATGTTTCAGGGGAGGCATAGATCAAGATTTGCGATCCCTCTACTGTACTAGTGCATCTACCACTTCTGCTAGCAAATCTCTGGACCTAGATACAAACCTATCCAGTTTGTTGCTGAAAACTGAAATCCAGCATGCCTCATCTGATGGGTCCTGGAACACAACTGGGTGCAAATGCCACTCTTGTGGTTAGGGAAATCTGCATGCCAATTGTCTGTTCTGGTTCCTCTCTTGCTACTTCTACCATAGATTTATCTGATTGAATCTGGAGCAACTGACTTGACAACAGGCAATCCAACAGTGGAGAGACAGTCAAGTCTTGTCCAAAGCTCCAGGATTTTTATCAGCAGATAAGACACATGGTGCACAGACTTCCAAGGCCTCTGCACTGACAGTGTTAGTCTTCAGAGAAAGAGCAAGTGCAAAGGTAACAGCTCTAGGCTGGGGAAGCGCTGTGTAGCTAGGTTAACCAAAACCAGTCTGAAAAGCACTCAATCGGTGCCCAAGAGTCACCTAGAGGCTTACCCAGCGATGTCAAAAGCAGTGAGACCTGGTCACCCCAAGACCACAATAAGAACTGTGCAAGGAAGCTGAAAGAACACAAAGACCTCCTGCAGCTGGAGATAAATCTTACAAAAAGAGGAAAAAAAATAAATAAAAAGTAGGCCAAGTCCTAAACTACTGAAGCCAAGACAGACATCCCTCTTACTAGCTAGTACATTAGCAAAAAGAGGAGACATGCTGGCAGTGGTGGTGGGTAGGCTACAGTTTGTGAGCCAATGTTTAATCCATCTGTAGGCTGCAGTAGACCCAAAAGGTTTAATCTTTTGTATGCTTTTTTTTACGTAGTGGGAAGAAGAGGTGCTGTATGTGTTAACCTCCTTGGAAGTTGGTGTTTGGGCAAGCAACATTATTAATACACAATACGAAATTACACCTGTTTTAATATTAACTACTTACCATGTTATTTCTTACATCACAGAAATGAATCCTGTGTAGTGGGCTTCCTGATAAGCTAGTAAATGGTTGCAAGTAATACAAGCTGGAGAGAACTCACACTGGAGAAATTAAGTCTGTAAACCACAGATAGATACCAAGTTGGCGGCTCTACAGCAATCAAAGTACTGGGCTGAGAAAATGAAGCATCTTTGTTTAACCACTTGCCCACCAGGTAAATTCTGGCACTTCTCTCCTTCATGTGAAAATCACATTTTTTTTGCTAGAAAATTAATCAGAACCCCCAAACATTATATATTTTTTTTTAGCAGACATCCTAGGGAATAAAATGGCAGTCATTGCAATACTTTTTGTCACACCGTATTTGCGCAGCGGTCTTACAAGCGCACTTTTTTTGGATAAAAATCACTTTTTTGAATTAAAAAATAAGACAACAATACATTTTGCCCAATTTTTTTATATATTGTGAAAGATAATGTTACGCCGAGTAAAATGATACCCAACATGTCACGCTCAAAAATTGCGCCCGCTCGTGGCATGGGGTCAAACTTTTACCCTTAAAAATCTCGATAGGCGACGTTTAAAAAATTCTACAGGATGCATTTTTTGAGTTGCAGAGTAGGTCTAGGGCTAGAATTATTGCTCTCACTCTAACGATCGCGGCGATACCTCACTTGTGTGGTTTGAATACCGTTTTCATATGCGGGCGCTACTCGCGTATGCGTTTGCTTCTGCGCGCGAGCTCGTCGGGACGGGGCGCTTTAAAAAAATTTTTTTTTGGTTTTCTTATTTATTTTTATTTAGTTTTATAATTTTTTACACTGAAAAAAAAAAAAAAATAAATTGATCACTTTTATTCCTATTACAAGGAATGTAAACATCCCTTGTAATAGAAAAAAGCATGACAGGTCCTCTTAAATATGAGATCTGGGGTCAAAAAGACCTCAGATCTCATAATTAGACTTAAATGCAAAAAAAAAAAATTAAAAAAAAAAAGTCATTTTTTCAAATGACAAAAAAAAAAAATGTTTCTTTAAGAGGCTGGGCGGGACTGACGTTTTGACGTCACTTCCGCCCAGCAGAGCTATGAGGACGGGTGAAGGAGATTTCTCCTTCAGTCCCGTCCCAGCTCAGCTGCCGGACACATCCAATCCCCTCCGCCGCTACCGACGGCTCCGGTAAGCGGCGGAGGGCGCGGGAGAGCGGCGGGAGGGGGGGCCCCTCTCCCGCCACCGATAACGGCGATCTCGCGGCGAATCCGCCGCGGAGACCGCCGTTATCGTGTACACCACCGCCCCCTGAAAAGATGAATATCTCGGTTGTGGCAGCAGCTGCTGCCGTTATCGAGATATTCAACTTTAAAAAGAGGACGTCTCTTTGACATGGGGCGGTGGTCAAGAGGTTAATAACTAGGGTTTATAAAAGCCATTTAATATGTGGAATGGAAATTGCAGAAGTTTTGTGACCTTTTCTGCTGGGCCTTAAAGGATCACTAAAGGATTTTTTTTTTTTAGCTAAATAGCTTCCTTTACCTTACTGCAGTACTGGTTTCATGTCCTCATTGTTCGTTTTTGCTTTGAAGTTGCTGTAATTCTGCTGTGATCTCCACACTTCCTGCTTGTCTGGCTCCTTATAACCATCATACTGGGAGCTTTTCACGGTGGGTTAAGCTGTCATTACTGTGTGTCTAAAACTTAACAGAACCAATCAGATTCATTTTAAAAACAAAACACTGCCCTGGATTTGTTTGTTTTTGTTCTGTGTGTCTCTCTAGTTCACAGGAACATGAAACCAGTTTAAAAGTGAAACTAACCTGCAGGCACATTATAGGATTGATTTTTATCTATTTGTAATCATTTTTAAAAGGAATCAGTTACCTTTTATGTCTCTATACCCTGTAAACAGTCATTTCAGCAAAAACATTTTTTTCCTTTAGTGACCCTTTAAATTAGATTATATGCTCCACCTTCTTCAACAACAAAAAACACACATTCTTAAAAAAAAAAAAAAGAAAAGAAACCAGCATAAAAGTATAATAATTATATATATATACACACACACACACACGCGCGCGCACACACACGCTAAATAGGATGAATTTTGTGCAATGCTCTGCGGTGTCTTTCATTAACTGTTACAAAACCACTTGGGAAAAAATAAATTAACCATTGACTTAACGTGTGCTACATGAGAAGATAGTTCGCACCAGACTCTTGGAAATTAGTCTCTAACATACAATCTCCCAGGAGAAATATGGTTCCAATCTCCAGGTTCCAAGAGAACACGGTAGGCAACTGCTAGTCATCTGTGTGACTGTGTCAAAATGGATAATTGAGAACAAATAGACTGCTAAACAAACAAATAAATAAAAAAGTAAAGAAAATAAAAGAAAAATTGCAGGACCTGCCACACAAATTGCTCAGCATAGCTCGTATTATATTCGGTTTGCTTGTAGCAAAATTTGTAGCCCAAAAATTAGCTTATGAACAGAATGTATTGACAAACTGGGCTAAAACACCATGCTATATATGCATATAGAGAAACATTAAGACTAGGTAAAGACACCAAAAAAAATTATAAAAGAAAAACAAAAAATAAAACAAAAACACACAATACCAATACTGTCAAATGGAACCTTAGCACTATACAGAGTAGTCTTTAAGGATTATGAGACATGAAACTGGAACCACAGTCAAGTGCTGTGTGTCACTCAAGTCACAAGTATGGCACATTCTACACACACTTAATTCATCTCACTGAAGAAGACACATCCTCCAAGTATGGTGCAGTCACTGCTCACACTAGGAGCAGTATCATACATGTTTAATTTAGAGATTAAAAACTTCAAAGCATTAAAAAATAAAAATGATAAAAAGGAGTTACCGCACCTCTATATTTTAAAAGAGGAAACCCAAACCCTTCACAGAAAAAAAAAAAAAAAAAAACCTCACACCCACTCAGTCTCTTCCATATTAGATGTCACACTTTGGTTACCAGCTGCTCCCACTTGGTAAGGAGGAAGAGAAATCCAGACTCAACCCCCAAAAGCCTTAAAAAGTCTGTTTTTATTTTTTCTTCTCTTAGGAACCCCTGTGCTCTGTTCCTTTCGGCTCTGAATGCAGTGGTGACAAAAGCAGCAGGCGAGAGGGTGGCAAGAGGTGCAGGTGCACGGCAACTGCTCCCCCACCCAATTTCAGCTGCTCAGGAATTGTTGGCAGAGTTATTTTCTTCAGTAGGGGAGGTGGACGATGAGGAAGAAGCAGAAGATGCAGAGAAATTCAGGTCTGAAAGTCCTGGGGGGTTGGTTGCAGTGTTCTGCCCACTCAGACTTTTCCTGCATACAGGACATGTATCATGCTGTAAAAAAGAAGGAAACGTTAGAACATGAGATTCTCTCAGTAGTACATAGGCATATTGCATGCAAAATTCTCTAGACGGAGGGTCATCACATTATAAAGGGACCACAAAGACTCCTAAGATTTTGTAGTACGGAATTTGCCATTTGAAATGGTCAGTTTTAGAATTGGTCACAGTAAATAAAAAATTAACTAATGCCTTTAGAAGCGGTCAAAAGGAAAAAGAAAAAGAAAAAAGGCCAATGCAGTTTTTCTGCAGTAAAATGCCTTAACCACTTGCCTACCAGGCCAATTCGGCAATTCTCTCCTACATGTAAAGACCATCTTTTTTGCTAGAAAAAGACACAGAACCCCCAAACACTATATATGTATTTTTCTTTTAGCAGAGACCCTAGAGCAGTGATGGCGAACCTTGGCACTCCAGATATTTTCAAACTACATTTCCCATGATGCTCAACTACACTACAGAATGCACGAGCATCATGGGAAATGTAGTTCAAAAACATCTGGGGTGCCAAGGTTCGTCATCACTGCCCTAGAGAATAAAATGGTGGTCGTTGCAACCTTTTATCTCGTACAGTTTTTTTTTTTTTTAAACACAAAGTTAGCCCAATTTTTTTGCACAATGTGAAAGATGTTACGCCGAGTAAATAGATACTAAAAACAAAAATCCAGAGGCTGCTGTCCAAATCAGACAAATGAGGACAGAAGATATAATCAAAGGGGTGAACAGCGCTGATCAAATAGATACCTAAAAAGGTCACGCTTCAAAATTGAAAACGCTCATGGAATGGCGCCAAACTTCGGTATTTAAAAATCCCTATAGGCGGCGCTTTCAAATTTTTTACAAGTTACATGTTTTGAGTTAGAAGTCTAGTGCTAGAATAATTGCTCTAATATTCGTGGCAATACCTCACATGCATGGTTCAAATGTTGTTTACATATGTGGGAGCGACTTGTGAATGTGTTCGCTTCTTCAAACAAGCACGTGGGGACAGAGGCGCTTTAAAAAAAATGTTTTACTTTTATTTTTCTAGTTTGATGCTTTACATTGTTTTGATCACTTTTATTCCTATTACAAGGAATGTAAACATCTCTTGTAAGAGGAATAGTGTGTGACAGGTCCTCTTTACAGTGAGATCTGGGGTCAATAAGTCCAAGATCTCGCCTCTAGGCTGGGAAGCATGAAGAAAAAAAAAAAAAAAAAAAAAGAAAAAAGAAGAAGGAGCAGAAGATCATTGTTTCCTGGCCAAGGTGGTGACATTTTTTCAAATGCAGAGGCCGGGTGTGACATAACATCGTGCTGGCCTCGGAACAAGCATAAAGACTTTGGTGACCATCTGGCCCACTGGAAAACTCTATGGTCAACATCTGGCGCCGGTCGGATCCTTCTCTGGTTCGCCGATTACAGGTGTGAACCAAGAGGGCGTCGGGAGGCGGGGTAACATGACGTCCCCCACCTATAGGCTATTATTGTTCTAATGGTGAAGGGAATCGCCGGCTCTAAAAGACTATATCTGAATGATACCTGTAACTGCAAGCATCATTCAGATGTCACTGCTCAAATTCGACTGCGTCATATGACAATGGGAGGGAAAGAAGCGGCATTAACCTGTTGCAGACCGCCCCACGTACATTTACTGCAGCAGGGCGGCCGCTCTGTGCATAATCACATACAGGTACGCAATTCTGCATTCCTGGGTTTTGGGCGCGCGTTTTTTTTTAACCAAAAATATGTAGCAGAATACATATTGACCCAAAATGATGAAGACATTAGATTTTTCCATTTTTCATAACAAAGTAAACAATATTAAATTTTTATTTTTTTTAAATTGGTCTTTTTTTGATTATAGCTAAAAAAATAACCAGGGGTCAACAAAAAAAAAAAAACGAAATTTGTGAAAAAAAAAAAAAAAAAAAAAAAAGACAAAAAGGACATTCTCTTATGGTGAAGCGTAGCATGACCACGCAATTGTCAGTTAAAGTAATGCAGTGCCTCCTGTGTCGCTTTAGGCCTAAATTTGTTTCCTGGGTGCAGGCCTTATACATATTGCTGAAGGCTAGAGTGCGTACTGGGTCAACTCTTTTCCCTCCCTTCTATCATCAAAGGGGAACCAGGCACTTTCACCTGCCATCTTTGCACTGGCTATTGGGCCAAAGGCTATTCTTTTGCAGTCCTTGGATTTACGTGGTATAACCATAGGTCCCAGGAAAAGGGATGAGACTGACTCATTGAGTGTCGGCCCCATCAATTGACAACTTCGGTCTGGTATTTGTATTAATTGGGGAATCAAAATGTAACCACTTCCCGATCGCCACACACCGATATGCATTGGCAGAATGGCACAGGTGCGCAAAAGGGCGTACTTGTATGCCCCTTTGTATTCTCGGGATAGCGAGGAGAGGCAGAACTGGGAAATGTAAACAAGACGTTTCCCTGTTCTGCCTAGTGACATGAGAGATCTTCTGTTCCCTGTCATCGGAAACAGTGATCTCTCATGTCAGTTGTAGTCCATCCCCCCCTACAATTAGAACACACCGAGGCAACACACTTAACCCCTTCCTTGCCAGTGACATACAGCAATCAGTGCTAAAAATAGCCACTGATTACTGTATGTCAAGGGTCCCAAAATAGTGTCAAAAGTGTCCGATCTGTCTACCGCAATGTCACAGTCCCAAAAAAAATTGTAGATCACTGCCATTACGAATAATCATAGAAAAAAAAAAAATTATACTTAAAATGTCTTAAATCTATCCCCCATTTTGTAGACACAATGGGCCGTATTCAGATACTTTGGAGTATCTTTAGGCGGGGCGTAACGTATCTCAGATACATTACGCCGCCGTAAATTAGGGCGCAATTTCCGTATTCAGAAAGAACTTGCGCCCTTAGTTACGGTGGCGTAACGTATGTTGTCCGGCGTAAGCCCGCCTAATTCAAATGGGGATGATGTGGGCGTGTTTTATTTAAATGAATGGTGACCCTGCGTATTTGACGGCATGTGCCGTTCGTGAAAAAAATCCCAGTGCGCATGCTCGAAATTACGCCGCAAATCGTCATTGCTTTAGATGTGAACGTAACTTATGTACAGCCCTATTCACGAACGACTTACGCAAACGACGTAACATTTTCAAAACTCAACGCGGGAACGACGCCCATACATAACATTGGCTACGCCTCATATAGCAGGGGTAACACGTACCCCCCCCGGTACATGCGGCGGTCGGAAACCCGCCGGGAGCGATCCGGGACGAGGGTGCGGCTATTCGTTTCTAGCCGCCCCCTCGCGATCGTTCCCCGGAGCTGAAGAACGGGGAGAGCCGTATGTAAAACATCCCTTTTATAGGGAGGCACGATCGATGACGTCAGACCTACAGCCATACCCCCCTACAGTTGTAAACACACACACTAGGTGAAGCCGAACTCCTTCAGCGCCCCCTGTGGTTAACTCCCAAACTGCAACTGTCATTTTCACAACAAACAATGCAATTTAAATGCATTTTTTGCTGTGAAAATGACAATGGTCCCAAAAATGTGTCAAAATTGTCCGAAGTGTCCGCCATAATGTCGCAGTCACACAAAAAAAAAAAAAAAAAAAAAAAAAAAAAATCGCCGATTGCCGCCATTAGTAGTAAAAAATAAATAAATAATAAAAATGCAATAAAAACTATCCCGTATTTTGTAAACGCTATAAATTTTGCGCAAACCAATCGATAAACGCTTATTGCGATTTTTACCAAAAATAGGTAGAATACGTATCGGCCTAAACTGAGGAAATTTTTTTTTTTTTTAGATATGTTTTTGGGGGGATATTTATTACAGAAAAAAGTAAAAAATATTGCATTTTTTTCAAAATTGTCGCTCTATTTTTGTTTATAGCGCAAAAAATAAAAACCGCAGAGGTGATCAAATACCACCAAAAGAAAGCTCTATTTGTGAAAAAAAAAAAGTCAATTTTGTTTGGGAGCCACGTCGCAAGACCGCGCAATTGTCTGTTAAAGCGACGCAGTGCTGAATCGCAAAACCTGCCCTGGGCATTTAGCTGCCTAAAGGTCCGGGGCTTAAAGCGGTGGTTCACCCTGCAGAACAACTTTTTAGCATAAAATTAGGCATAGTAGCGCGAGCTACAGTATGCCTGTCTTAATTTTTTTATCCCCGTACTCACTGTGTAAATCGTACATAGAAGATTCCGACTGCCCGCGGGGAATGGGCGTTCCTTTCAAGAGGGAGGGTGATTGACGGCCGGCCCTGGCACATCACGCTCCCCGAAGACAGCCGGAGTAGGTCTCGGCATTTCACGGCGCCTGCGCACAGACTATGCGCAGGCGCCGTGAAGAGCCAAGCCTATTTCGGCTATTTCCGGAGAAGTGTGACGCGCCAGAGCCGGCCGTCAATCACCTTCCGTCTGGATTGGAACGCCCATTCCCCGTGGGCAGTCGGAATCTTTTATGTACGATTACACAGCGAGTACGGGGATAAAAAAAATTAAGACAGGCATACTGTAGCTCGCGCTACTATGCCCAATTTTATGCTAGAAGAAAAAAAAAAATTTTTTTTTTTTTTTTTTTTATAGGGTGAACCCCCGCTTTAAGTGGTTAAAGCGACAGTGCCGAATTGCAAAAAATGCTCTGGTCATTACGAGGGTAAAATGTATTTATTTTTACAGAAAATATGCATTAGATAAATGGATGAGCAAATATTGAGTGACAAAAAAAAAAAAAAAAACATTGTAATGGCTCCGATTTTATTCTCCAGACTGTTATTCTGAGACTGTTTCTCAGGAAAAAAAAAGATTTTTGTACCGTAAAATCCTTTTCTCTTCCGTTCATGGACGGACACAGCATCTTATTCTTGACATTAGGGTATTAGCCTTCTATTAGGAGAGAACTAGGCAGAAAAGCATGTTAAGTGTTATACATCTAAACTGTACAGTACCGCCCTGGGGGCGGTCCCTCTAGGTACAACCCCTCTCCCTGCATCATGCAGCCTCAGTTCCTCAAAAAAGCAGTACAAACATAAAAAAGGAGGGGTGGGTGCTGTGTCCGTCCATGAACTCAGAGAAAAGGATTTTACTGCAAGTACAAAAATCCCATTTTCTCTTCCGTTCATGGACGGACACAGCATCTTATTCTTGACATTAGGGACGTCCCCAAGCAGTGTCAAACGAGGGGTGGGAACAGCAATGAAACCAACTTCACCCCAAACAAACAGAGCTCCTCAACCGAGGAGTTGCAACCTTAAACAGCCGCCTGCAAACCCTTTGCGGCCGAAGCAGGCATCCGCAGATGCATGCTGGTCAACCTAGGAAAACTAAGTGAAAGTGTGAATGAACGACCAGGACGTCACCGTACACACCTTCGAGACCGACGCGTGATGTCGGAAAACTCAGGATTCACCTATTGCCCTTGGTGAATGCACCGTGACAGGAAAGAGGCGCCCGCCCTTTGTATTCAGGCTATGCCCTTAATCTGTCTGATCCACCGAGACACAGTGGCTGATGAGACCGCCAGGCCTGCCTATGGGCCAGTCACCGACACAAACAGTGAATCCGACCTCCGAAAACTGAGTCGTAGCAGACAGATACACCCGCAGAGCTTGCACCAAGGAAAGCAAGCAACCTCTTGGAATGCAACGGCCGAGAACACAAGGATGAAGCACAATGTCCACATTTTGATAAAAAGGCCGAAACAAACCTCAGGTAGAGACAAAGGCGGCGAACGCAGCACCGCCTTATCCTTTAGAAAGAGTAAGTAGGGAGACTTGCAAGACAAGGCCGCCACTCAAAGACCCCCTGGTAGAGGCAACTTCCATCTGAAAGCTACTTACCAAGTGAGCACCACCAGGGGAATTTCTCAATGTACCTTAAAAAAGGTGGTTTCTGAAATCACCCAGGGTACCAGATTCAATCCCACAAAGGCAGCAGTGATTGAACCGGAGGGGCCACACGTGGAACCCCTTTGGACAACGTACCCACCAGTGAATGAGTCGCCAAGGGTCGCGGAAAAACCCAGCCAAGGCAGACATCCACCCCACAATGGAGTGAAAAGCAAGTCTTACAACCACTCCACGCTGTAAAAAACAACAGGTTTCTGGAAGCCGAATATGTACGTGAACGCCACTCCACACCTAGAGATGTAGGCCCTTCAAGTGTGACGATAATTCATCCGAAAGAGGACTTCAGTGCCCTCAGCACGGTGGAAGCACCTAAACGACCCCTGGCCACAACCCCAAAACCTTCTGATTGGGTCGAGAAGCCAGGAGATCCCCATCTACGGTAGAGGAGTCGAAACACCTCTAGGTGTAGAGACCATAGTCCATGGCCAAGCAACTGCTAGTCCACCTGCTAGAGTTCTACGCCCAGACTGTATGCGGGCGATAGAGCCAGCACAGCCTTGCCATGCTCCCACAGGACGTGAGCGACAGCATGCAGCAAAGAGACTTGTTCTGCCCGATGGGTGACATATGCCACCGCCGTGGCGTTGTCCAACTGGATCCTGACTGGACGTTCCTGCAGCCCCCGTGACCAAGTAGAGGAGCACCACCTGAACGCCCAAAGGAGCACCCTGATCAGCAGGTGGGGTTCTTCCTGCGTCCAGCGACCCTGTGTTCCAACAAAACAAAGGCAACGACTTCCCAGACTGAAAGGCTGGAGACCTCAGCCACCGGATCAGGGATCCCAGACTAGCCGGCTTACCCGGCTTTGACAATCCAGGGACAATGGAGCCGAGTACCAAGTCGACAGGATCTCCGTTCTGCAAGACTCGAGAGTGGAATTAAACACACAGGACCGCCTCAAAAAAGGTGGCTACCGGAAAAAACAAGGACACGCATGTAAAAGCGCAGTGACCACCACCAGCATGATGCCCCCCGCTGTACCGCAGCCTGAAGTGAATGCAACTTGCTAAGGGAGAAAAAAAACTCGCCTTTGAGTCGTCCAGATCGAACCCAGGTATTCCAGGCATGAAGTCGGCACCAACACCGACTTCTGGGGGTTCAGTACCCAACCAAAAACTCCCGAAGAGTCAAACTGACAAACGCCACATCCACCCCGAATTCCGAGACGGAATCTGCACTCAGACGGAGATCAACCAAAAAGCCCTTGATTGAGATCCCTCGCTGCCTCAGCAAGGCCAGGATCGGGGCAAGCATCAGACAAACGCCCGGTGCCGACACCAGGCCAAAAGGGGAGAGCCACCATTAAGCAGTGCTCATCCCAGACTGCAATTTACAGAAAACTCTGATACCTGACGCATATGGGGGCTGCAATAAAAAGCATCCTTGATGTCCAAGGAAGGCAGCAAAAAAATAAGAAATCCCCTGGATGTAATGCAGTGACCACAAAGTGGACCGGACCGACCTCTCCCTTCTCTGGAACTACAAACAGATTGTAGATTCCTTGGGGGGGGGGAAAAAAAAAAAAAAAAAAATTTCCGGCACAGGCACTATCCTCTGCGCATGAGCAGGTCCTGCACTGCCCCAAACAAGGCAGCCCGGCAAGCCAGAAGGGGATGAAGGTTGGAGGAAAAAAAGGGATTTTTAAATACAGCTTACCTGTAAAATCCTTTTCTTGGAGTACATCACGGGACACAGAGCGGCATATTCATTACTATGTGGGTTATATGGAGTACCTTCAGGTGATGGACACTGGCAATCTCAAACAGGAAGTCCCCTCCCTATATAACCCCCTCCCATAGGAGGAGTACCTCAGTTTTGTAGCAAGCAGTATGCCTCCCAAAATGGTCCCCATAAGAGGGGTGGGAGCTCTGTGTCCCGTGATGTACTCCAAGAAAAGGATTTTACAGGTAAGCTGTATTTAAAAATCCCTTTTTCTTTATCGTACATCACGGGACACAGAGCGGCATATTCATTACTATGTGGGATGTCCCAAAGCAATGCTTTAATGAGGGGAGGGAGACATCTTCCCAAGGATTTACTTCTGAGATAACTCAAATAATAATAATAAATCCAACTTAGTCGAGAAATAAAAATTAAATTTTTTAACTCAAGGGTGCCCCCGATTCTGAGGGTCTTAAAAATGCAGCCTGCAGCAGTTCTTGCCAAAAAGGCTGTATCAGTATTCCTTCTTACGTCCAACCGGTCTGATTTTAGAACACTTGTGGACTCAAACCAGGTTGCCGCCTTGCATACTTGAGCCACAGGGAACTGATGGTGTGCTGTCCAAGGAGGCGCCCATGGCTCTGGTAAAAAGAGCCCTTACTGGCAGTGGAAGAGGCAGTCTTTTCAAGCTGTAGGCCTGAGTAAATAATAGCTTCCTCTCTCACGAGAAGATGGCTTTTGCAGCTGTCTGCCCCTTCTTGGCTCATCTGGCAAAAATGAACAACACATCTGTTTCCCGGAACTTCTCTGTAGCTCTAAAATAGGCCTTTATGGCCGTGACCATACCCAAGGTATGCAGCAACCCTTCCTTCTGGAAGTAGGTTTCGGAGAAGGATGATAGTACCAAATCCTGGTTAGGAAAGAACTGGATATAACCTTCGGTAGAAAGGGAGGATGAGGATGGAGGACCACCTCGTCCTTGTGAGAAAATTTAAGATATAGCTCCTTATAAGATAAGGCTGCTATTTCTGTTCTCTTTGGCTAAACTATGGCAACCAGAAATCCCAGCTTCCTTGATAGCCAAATCACAGGAATTTCAGCCAACGACTCAAAAGGTTGTTCCTGTAGAGTTGACCGAACTAGATCCAAGTCCCACGGCAAGTGGTGACATGCCCGGAGGATTAATGCGCCAGACCCTCTGAAAGAAGGTCTCAACCGCGAGTGGGAGTCCACCACTCCTAGCTGGAGAGACTTAACACTTCATTAAAGGTATACTTGCGGCAAGCTGTTCCTTCGACACATACCAGCCTACCTAGGCTTCCCGGACCCTGTAACAAGTCACCCTGGAGACCGGCTTTTTTTCTTTCTTTTTTTTTTTTTTTAAACCTGATCAGGGTAGAGATTATCTGCCCAGAACGGCTTCTACTACTGAGAATCAGGGATTCAGCCGCCAGGCCGTCAAATTTAGACGCCGCAATGCAGGGTGTAGGATCGGGCCTTGTGAGAGTAGGTCTGGCCGTAGAGGAAGTGCCCAAGGTTCTCCCACTGCCATCCTCAGGATTAGTGAGTACCATGCCCTCCTGGGCCATGCTGGAGCTACCAGGATGACTGGTTTGTGCTCCACCCTGATCCTGCGTAACAGGCGGGGTAGCAACTGTAGCGGGGGAAAGGCATATAGCAGTTTGAACTGATGCCAAGGACAAACCAATGCATCGGTTCCGCAGGCCATAGGGTCCCGAGTACGGGACATGAACCTGTCTAGTTTTTTGTTGAATCTTGATGCCATGACGTCCACGTCCGGCATTCCCCACCTCTGGCAGATTAACTGAAAAATTTTAGGGTGCAGAGACCACTCCCCTGGCGACAGAGACTGACGACTCAAGAAGTCCGCTTGCACGTTGTCCACCCCGGGAATGAAGATTGCCGATATGCAGGGCACATGAGCCTCTGCCCACAGGAAAATCGAGCTCACCTCTCTCTGAGCTGATTGACTTTTGGTTCCCCCTTGGTGATTTATATATGCTACAGCCGTGGCATTGTCCGACTGAATCCTCACCGGGAACCCCTGTAACTTGGATGTCCAAGCCTCGAGGGCCAACCGAGCAGCTCTGAGCTCCAAGATGTTAATGGGCAACTGCCTCTCCGCATGTGCCCAAGTGCCTTGGCGAGTGCAACCATCCAAGACCGCTCCCCAGCCCGTTAGGCTGGCATCTGTGGTTACTATCTTCCAGGTTATGGGACTGAAAGATTTTCCCTTTAGCAGATTCTGAGGGTTTAACCACCAACACAGACTTTGCCGGACTCTTGCTGACAGAGGCAACGGAAACTCCAAGGCCTGCGCCCTCTTGCTCCAAGCTGCCAGAATGGCTGCCTGTAGGATGCGAGTGTGGCTCTGAGCGTAAGGTACCGCCTCGAACGTGGCCACTAGCTTGCCTAGTAAACGCATACATAGGCGAATAGTTGGTTCTCTTTTACTCAGAACCAGCTGAATCAATTCTTTGATAGCCCTGACTTTTACCAGGGGTAGAAAAACCTTTTGCTGAGCTGTGTCTAACCTCATGCCGAGATAATCCAACTGTTGTGCGGGTTGGAATACTGATTTTTCTCGGTTTATGACCCAGCCGAACCTCTCGAGAATCTGAACCGTGAGGGCAACCGCTCGCTCCAAACAAGGAGATGAGTGGTCTATGATCAAGAGGTCATCCAAATATGCCAGGACCGTGACGCCCTGGATTCTTAGACTGGCTAATATTGGAGCTAGAACCTTCGTGAACACCCGGGGGGCCGTAGCCAGCCCGAAAGGAAGCGCCACAAATTGGAAGTGACGCTGAGCCACTGAGAAACGTAAAAATCTCTGATGTGGCCGAAAGATCGGTATATGAAGGTAAGCATCCTTTATGTCTATGGAGGCCAGAAAATCGCCCTTCTGGAGCACGGCGGCTGCTGACCGAACAGACTCCATCCGGAATGACTGAACCTTTAGATAAATGTTTAAATTTTTTAGGTCCAAAATTGGCCTGACCTCGCCGTTGGGCTTTGGCACGACAAATAGATTGGAGTAGAAACCTAGCCCTTGTTCTGGGGCTGGTACCTCTACTATCACGCCTTGATAAATTAGACGATCCAATGCCGCCAAAAAGGGGGACCTCTTTGCTGGATCGTTTGGAATTCTTGATTCCTGATAATGAGGAGGAAACTTTAGAAACTCTAATCTGTAGCCTGTGGCCACAGAAGATCGGACCCATCTGTCGGGGATGTTGGCTTCCCAGATCTTTGAAAAGAAACGAAGCCTTCCCCCTATCCTCGTGGGTGGGGGCATCTCTTCATAAGGCAGACTTAGGAGCAGGCTTTGCTGGCTTGCGATACCAAGGCTTTTTGCCTCCTGGGGCCTGTCCCTGCGATTTAAAATTTGATCGCGCAGGAGGCCGTCGATACTGCCTGGCATTAGAGGGCCCTGGCACAGGGGAAAGTTGCCTCTTAAATGTAGGACCCCGAGATCTCTTCTTGACTGGCAAAAGGGTACTCTTGCCACTTGAGATAGTCTGAATGTATTTATCCAGATCTTCTCCGAAAAGTCGACCTCCATGGAAAGGGAAACCTGCCAAAAGCTTTTTGCATGGGGGCTCGGCCGCCCAGTTCTTTAACCATAAGAGCCTTCTCATATGCACTAAAAATAGAGATAAGCGAGATGCCTGCTGAATGGAATCTTTTATAGCATCCACCGCAAAGCAAAGAGCTCTGGGTATATCGGACAGCTCTTCTGCCTGTTGGGCAGGGATGTCCTTAAGCATCTGTTTCGTCTGATCCTTTAAAGCCTGACAGACTCCTATAGCAGCCACCGCTGGCTGTACCACTGCCCCTGCCGTGGAAAAAGAAGCTTTTAAGAGAGTTTCCAACCGTTTATCAACCGGGTCCTTAAACATCTGAATGTTTTCTACCGGGCAAGTTAGTGATTTATTTACACAAGAGATGGCAGCATCCACAGCTGGGAGCGCCCATTTTTTGGCAAACTTCTCCTCTAACGGGTAGATAACAGAAAATTTTTTAGGCGGCAAAAAAATTCTGTCTGGTCGTACCCAATCTTGGAAAATTAGCTCCTCTAATAACGGATGGACTGGAAAAACTGCGTTATTCAGGGGCGCCTTTAAGGAGCCCAAAGAGGAAACTGCCGGACTCCGGAGCTCCGGTAAAGGCAGGTTAAATGCTGAGTGTACCATGTCCGTCAAAGACTGGACCCACAGGCTCTCCGCTTGGGAGGCTGAGAATGGTTCCTCAATAGTAGATTCCTCAATTTCTGAACCCTCTGGGTTCTCGTCCAATAGATCCTCCTGAAATTCTGATTCCTCCAGTGAAATCAGTTCAGCATCCGAGGATACACATTTTGGCGAAGGGGACCTAGCCCGCTTCTTGCCTGGAAAAGATTTAGTGAGCATAGCTGCCAATCTTTTCTCTAGTCCTTCTAATGCGGTAGCTAGCTTTTCCTCTGTGACGAACACAGGGTTGGGTGGATCTGGGCCAGCCGCTGCACCAGACCCCCCTATTGGCTCAACCAAGGCGGCCACAACTGGGTCAGGCGGGGAGAGTACCGGCATAGCCTGACTCGTATCCTCAGAATCCGAGGGGGAACCCTTTTGCTTTTTGACATTTTTAGCTCCCCTTGATCCTGAGCCTTTGGGTGCCATGGTACAAAACCGAGGTTCTTAGCCTGCAACAACTAACTGTACGCAGCTAGGAAATAATCTTGAAAGGTTTAGGGAGCAATAGGATTACTAGTGTCCAAAAACCCTGGTGAGGCCGAAATCAAATATAAAGGAAAACATTTTTTTTTTTTTTTTTTTAATATGCTATTATGTTCCTTTAAATTAGAAGTATTTATATTTTACTTCTTTTTTTTTTTTTTTTTTTACGGCCCCACCAATATCTTTTTCCAGCCCTTCAACCTGCTGACAAAGGGGAATTTTTGGCTTAATAAGAAAAAATAGGCCAAGCCTATGATGTACTACCCCTTTCTTGCCACCGGGGGTCGCAGGAGTGCCGCTCTGTGTCCTCTCTCCTCCAGATCAGCTTCAGACTGATCTATGCGCGCACCCTGTCACTCTTAACAGAGGCGAGACACGCCTCTTCCTGCGTGCTCCCGCCCTCCCCCTCCTCCCGATGTCGCGAAATTCATCTATTTCTTGCGTGCCCGCGCGCGCGCGCGACAGGGAGAGGAGAGAGAGACACATGGAGACGCCAGACGCCGACAGAGCTGGGAGAAAGGACGCGCTGCAGGGCGGCAAATTTGAATCCCCCGGACAGGTAGGCTGCAAATAGAGACTCTAAGGAATCAGTTGCTTAGCCCAAGGGTCTCTTCCCAGACCCTGTATGCCCAGCAGAACAGCAGGTAGCCAGAAGAAGATTGCTTGGACAGGGGGCCAGAAATGGGGAGGAACAAAACAAATCATCCTGTCCACTAACGGACATAGTGACCCTGGTGCCCATGCAGAGCATACTTAGGCTGCCCCCCCTTGTGGTCCCCCTTGGGAAGCTCGCAGTCGAACCAAGTTCCGCAGGCTCCCCACTTACCTGCTCCATGCCGCAGGACGTTTGTAACAAACACAGTCCAATCTTCTCCCATCTCCGTGGGAAGTGTAGTAGACCTTCAGGCACTGGGGTCCTGAAAGGAACCGCTGTCCTGGACCTATACAGCACCTCTGGCAAACAGGGAACTCTTGGCTTTAGAAAAGCTGTGAGCCCTGGGCCCAGGGTCCAGCCCTCCAGAGAGGGCATTATAGGCAAAACCCCCTGGATTTGGGGGCCCGGGTACTGTCCACTTCGGCACTGAGGCACTCTGGACAGATCCGGTTAGCCCGCCTTGATCCCAAGGATATGGAGGCAAGCTATTCCGTGACCAACACCTAAGACACTGGCGAAAAAACTGAGGTACTCCTCCTATGGGAGGGGGTTATATAGGGAGGGGACTTCCTGTTTGAGATTGCCAGTGTCCATCACCTGAAGGTACTCCATATAACCCACATAGTAATGAATATGCCGCTCTGTGTCCCGTGATGTACGATAAAGAAAAATCTTTTCTTTTTTTGTGGAGAAGAGAAGAAAAAGAAAAACTCCATCTTGCACCCAGAAGAAACCACTTCACAGACCCACTGGTCGGAAGTAGGGAGGTCCACCGAGCTGTAAGCTCACGAGGGCGACCCCCCACCCATAGTCGGGCACAGTGCTCTCATCCAAAACTATTTTTTTTTTTAATAATGTTATCCAGCGAGGCTCCAAAAACCTCTAACCCCGGCAGAGCAACGCCACCAGAGCCGCAGACCAGCATCCCAGTCAAACCACACGGCGTAGCCCCACTGCAGATACTGATGGTACTTGACAGCCAGGAAGCTGTATCTAAGACCCCGTTGCAGACATATGTAATGCCATGCACCACCTGGTCCGCCATCAAGCAGACCGAGGAAGCCATTTGCAATCCAAATCACGGTGCAGCAATCTTGTCCATTTAGGACGTATCAGTGACCCCAGGGTCATGGCCAACAGTGGCCGCCATGCTGACCCCCATACCCTGAACAAGGGCCGGGCCTTGGATACCAGGGGGCCCCACGGGGGAAGATGTCCCTTATCAGGAAACATTCCGCAAAGGGACAACGGACAGCAATGCGATTTTTTGAAACGCTGTGGCCGTTCCCATTTTTAGCATGTAAACTTATCTAATAAGCTTGTAGGGAAAACCTCCCAGCGGTGCGGGCCAGCTTGTAGGACCCAAAAAGGGACTGACACCATAATGGATGCACTCGCCGTAACCCCCATTTTATTGGGGAGCCCGCACGCGGTAATAAGTGCTCCAACGAGCGCCTTCTAGCGCTGACCTGGACACGGAAGCAAGCGAGAACTGTTCCCCACAGTCCGAAGGTCCTGGGTTGCATCCTCTGACAGGTCAGAGCAGGGGACATCTGCCACAGCAAGGTCCAAGTCTGAATCAGAACTTTACCCCGAAGATGGTGGGGGAAGAGGGCCTTTTTACCCTCTTGCATCCGCACACCGCTTCTACCCTGGTAATAAAAAGGGACTCCAGGACCACCGACAAGGCGTCCATACGCACCCCAGGTACAGGGCACCGGTTGCCACCACAGGGATGTCAGGGAAAGAAAACGCCAGCTTCTGACGTCATTCAACCTGCACTTGCCTGACACCCATAGGGACCAGGGAAGACAGCAAAAACAAAACCCACCCCGGCTGCTCAGAGTGAGGGACCCCAGGGGACTCACCGCTCTGATCCAGGTGCTGCCAGCGCCGCTCTCCCCATATGCCTCCTAACAGGCATGGCCGCGGTGTATTCTAGTGCCTTAGGTGTTCTGCGCAGTTCGTGCCACTCAGAAAGGACATTTTCACCGCTAAAGGCAAAAGCCGAGCCGGGACTACAAGAAAATGGGCACCAGCAACCCCTATACAAAGCATGCGGTACTACAAGAAAATGGCGCCGGATGCCGCCAAAATTACCACTGAGCGCTTCTGAGGAAAAGCGAACACGCTAGGCCTCAGTGCGGAGGCCCCCCCATGGCACAAACATCACCCCCCACAGAGAGCAGACCTTGGGCACCCTGCACAGCCCCCAGCCAGGACCACCGGTCAGTAGATGAAGGTAAGGGACCCCCGGTCAGTACAGCAGGCCCAGCTCCACAGAGCATGGGAAGGGGGAAAGGACAGGGAGAGAGGAAAGGAAGGGTGGGAACCCCCTAAATCGACCTCCCCAGGAATGCCCAGCCGCACCACCCTGCCGGAGCAGGGAAACTGCTACTTACCCGTCCTGCGGCGACCGGCTGACGGCATCCCAGACAGAACCAACGTCCGCGCAGTTACGGCATGGCTGTCGGCCCGGCACACTGACACGGACATAGAGCCCGGTCATATGTGTGCCCTGGAGCATATAGCTCACCGGCCACCCCTGGAGCAACGGGGCATGTAGTGGATGGCCCAGTGCGTAGCTAAAAGGCCGGCACACGCTTCGAAGGCCGAACTGGGGGGGGGGGGGGGGGTATGACGACTACAAGGATCGAGGATCCAGCCCGCCACCCAGGCGGCAGTTGATAGTAGATCTCAGGATCAAAAGGGCAGAAAAAATTAAATAAAAATGTTTTAAAATCTTTAAAAATCCCCAGGCCACATGGGCCCAAAGAGCCATGTCATTCTCCTATGCTAGGCAGAAAAAAAAAAAAAAAAAAACTGAAGCTGCATGATGCAGGGAGAGGGGTTGTACCTAGAGGGACCGCCCCCAGGGCGGTACTGTACAGTTTAGATGTAGGTTTAACACTTAACATGCTTTTCTGCCTAGTCCTCTCCTAATAGAAGGCCAATACCCTAATGTCAAGAATAAGATGCTGTGTCTGTCCATGAACAGAAGAGAAATATAATGTTTGGGGAGTACCAATTAATTTTCTAGGGAAAAAAAAGATAACATGTGAGAACTTTCAAAAAAAAAAAAAAAATTGTCCCAGACAGTATAGAAAAAAGACAAACATCCCTGCGAACGCATATGAACATGGAATGAAAAAAAATGCACACAATCCAGCTTCATACACATACTGTCAACTATTGCTCATCTAGGTGGGATAGAACATCTTTATCTGATCACAATTTGCCTCCTAATGAGCCACTGTTAAAAGGTGTCTGCTGTCTGCATTCCCCAGACGATGTGCTTTTGACCACGAAACGTGTCGGGAGGACTCTACTGTCGCCCCATTTGCATGCAAGAGCTCTTTACTTCCAGCCAAATCACAGCTTCCAGTTCGTTCCTGGGGACCCATTCCATCCAAAGATACATCAACCAATTGGGCCTATGCTTCCTGCCAAGGATCGTTTTTTGACATCTGTCATATAAAGCCTTGATCGACCTCTTTTGGCATACGCCATCAGTGGTCAATAAGTTCCGGTAAGCCTGCACTTCTATCGGTGGTGGGACTGTCACGATATAGAAGTCACGTATTTTTCATTTATTCACTCACTTGAAGGATGTGTGGATGATGATGAATTTCGTTATACATATCCAATCATCATAACACTGAGTTTTGTTGGACCTTGTACTTCACTTGATATCACATTAGATGTATCAGACTATTTGCCAGGTTGGCACCGTTCTCTTCACCTAAAGGGACTTACACATGTTTATGATTTGTGTTTAACATTTATTAATGTTTTCTGGTGTCCGTTTATGAAGCAGTGAAGAGCGGTGATCCCAAGGATCACCAGTGATCACAGCCCATAAACAGTTTATGAAACAGTGATAATCGGGGGGAGAAGTGTTTGAACTTGTTCTCCTGCAGATTATCTCTACACACAGTGAAGTCTCATAGACTGACACAGAAACGGCCAGTTTATGAAGCTGTGATCTGAGCTCTTCACTGGTGATCTGTGTCAGAATTCACACTCCCTGATTCACCAGCTCAGAGCTGGTGAAGCGGGGAGTGAAGAGAGAATCCCAGGGGTTCTGAGGAGGAAGGAGGAAGATTTTTAACTTCCTTCAGCCCTGGTTCACACTGGGTACGATTTGGAACGATTTGAGATGCGATTTGACATGTCAAATCGCATCTCAAATCCGCGGCAATTGTCGGCAATGGCACTGTCCTAATCAGTGCGACGCCGCATCTGCGATTTCAAAAAGTAGTTCCTGTACTACTTTTTGCGATTTCGGGCCGCGATTTACATTAAATTGCGGCCAAAATCGCGGCCGCGATTTTGAATTCGCAGCAGTGTGAACCTAGGCTAAACCTGTGTGAAGTTGGCACCCCATATTTGTAAAATCTGAATAAAAATATTCCATTCGTTTGTGCTGGTTTGTGCCGCTAAAACGAGCATTTGTGCCGGTTTGGTTTCTGAGATATTAAACATTCAATTTAATGCAAGCCCCGCCCACTTTGCACCCCATGTTGCTGAATTTTTAAAAAAACGGCGCCATTCGTTTGTGCCGCGTTTGTGCTGGTTTGTGCCGCAAAAAGAAACGTTTGTGCCGCTTTGGTTCCAGAGATATTGAGCGGCACAAACGTTTCTTTTTGCGTCACAAACCATCACAAACGCGGCACAAACGAATGGCGCAGTTTTTTTAAAAATTCAGCAACATGGGGTGCAAAGTGGGCGGGGTTACAGAAAATATAACGCTCAATATCTCCGGAACCAAAACGGCACAAACGCGGCACAAACGAATGGCGCCGTTTTTTTTAAAAATTCAGCAACATGGGGTGCAAAGTGGGCAGGGTTACAGAAAATATAACGCTCAATATCTCCGGAACCAAAAAGGCACAAACGTTTCTTTTTGCGGCACAAACCAGCACAAACGCGGCACAAACGAATGGCGCAGTTTTTTTTTTAATTCAGCAACATGGGGTGCAAAGTGGGCGGGGCTTGCATTAAATTGAATGTTTAATATCTCAGAAACCAAACCTGCACAAACGCTCGTTTTAGCGGCACAAACCAGCACAAACGCGCCACAAACGAATGGTATATTTTTATTTCAGATTTTACAAACATGGGGTGCCAACTTCACACAGGTCTTCCTTCAACCTCGTTCAGACCCCCCAACACTGTAACCATGTCCCCCTGTAATTTTTATGTGTATACATATATATACATAAATATATATAATGTATACATGTACATATATATAATGTGTGTGTGTATATACATGTATATACAATGTGTGTGTGTATACATATATATATTATGCAGGGGGACTCGTTATTTTAATTACATTAACCACGTGTCTTTCAGTGAACTGAGCGGTGATAATTTATCACTGCTCAATAAACTGACATCTCCGTATTTCTGTGAATTTCTGGTCCGTTCTCCAGTGTTTGAAGCGTTGGAAGATCACTTCACTCCTCCAAGGGTGAAGCTATCTTCTCCGCTTCATAAACAGGCACCAGAGGAGAAAAATCTTCACCGTGAATGCCGGAGAAAAAAGCAGTGAATAGATTTCACTGCTTCATAAACGGACACCTCTGTGTGTTATTTTATTACACACAATATGGTATTTTGATACTCACTATATCATTTTAAGCGCTACACTTATGTATCCTTTTGCTGTCTGCATTCCAACCCTACTTCACATGGCTAAACATATGATAGACCAAGATTTTTTTCCTGAGAGCAGTCAGATGGTTATTGAATACCCAACTGCTCCCCTTTTTCCATCTGCACCTTTGGTGTGATTTCAGTTAAATAAAATTGGATTAGTTGAAAGGTTTTATTGCACATTTAGCAGTGCATAATGCAGTGATCACATGCAAATGTAGATGGGAGACATTCATATTTGAGCCATCATTTTCAAACTTGCACAGAAGACCGATAGACCAACTTTTGCTTAAATCCACAAAATATATATATCTTTTCCAATATACTTGTAAAGATCCCATTTCTAGTATATAAACCGGTAGGCTCACTAAATCTAAGTGAGGTCAGTTATTGTGCAAAATTTACCATAAAGGAAAAGCGATTGTTCCACATACTGACCTGCTCTAACCAGGGGATGATGCAATCATTGTGAAATAAGTGATTACAAGGCAGTTGTCGGACGTTTTCACCAACTGCATAGTCTTCTTTACACACTGGACACTCCAAAGCAGAACCTGGGGCCAGACACAATATGAACTGTTAGAATGACCAAACGTGTTAGGAGAACCCCACCCCCCCGCCCCAAAAAAAAAAACACACCCTCAAAAATCAATTTTTCAAACAAATTAAAAAACTATTTGCATTAATGGGTCCAATATTTGCTGATAAATCAGAAACAGGCTTTTGGAGAATGGCTAAATTTACTAATTCTTGTAACAGCAAGTAAAACAGTACCCAAGGAGGCCAAAATGTGTCCGACATGGCAAAAAGTATTGCTTCCCAATCCCAAAGTCTGTGTGCTAGCGGAAAGACCAATATCTACAACTGACTTGAAGCTTGACTCAAATTTACACCAGCGCTGGTGGTATTTTCTTCCACTCTACATGTCTCACTCACTTAACTATTAGAATCAGTCATAAGTTCAAAAGCTGAAGTTTAGCTCTACAGTTTTAGTAACATTACTTACCAGTAATGATGTAAGAGATGCAAATAACATGATTCCCCAAGACCCCTTTCACACTGGGGCGGAGGCGATGGTAAAGCCCGTTCTGAGGCCCGGTATAGCCGCCTTACGGCTTTGGCGCTTAGAAATCCCCTTAGCTTTCTCTCTTCTTCCCAGCAAAGAGGACAGGCTTCTGATTGGTCCACGCTGCCCATGTGACCGCACCGACCAATTAGAATGCTCGTAAGAAAAGAAAGCACTCACATTGCCTCATCCATAAATAGTTATGGAAATACAAAAAAGGAGGGTCCCAAAAGGTGACACAAGGCCGGACTTTGACGGCACAGTAAACAATAAGGATATTAGAAAAAATATTTATCAGCATATAGAAACATACATGGTAAAAAAGGGAACATGCGAAAAGATTTAAAAAAAAAAACCACATACATAAAAGATACATAGTATATGATGCAAGCCCTAGTACGTTAACGCGTTTCGTCGTTAAGCTTTGTCAGAATCAATTCGGGTTTCGCTGGTTGCAAGAAAAGGGAAAAAAAAATGGGTCTTACAATCTTGCAAAAGAGTCAATCTTGTTCAACATATAGTTAAAGAAGAAGTATTGTCCAATGTAGGAACAAAAAGTTGGCTCATAGATGGTGTAGAGCATCTCGCTCTCTCCCAGGGGGAAAACTTTACCATCAAACTAGTTTTTGAGGACAAAAGCACGGCTCTGAGTAGAATATGCTCTTGTGCTTGGGTATAAACGGAGTTTGCTTGTCTATTGGATAGGAATACTGTATCCATCTAAATTTTTGGACAACAAAAATATGGTTATCTCCTGCTTTTCGCTGTCATCCGTATGCACCACCCCGTTTGAGGCTATATGAGGATACTTCAATCTATGAGCCACTGGTTCCTATGAATCCTTGTCATGAGAATTGCTCTATGAGCCAACTTTTTTCCTAGATTGGACAATACTTTTTTAACTATATCTTGAATAAGATTGACTCTTTCGCAAGACAGTGAGACCTGTTTTCCTTTTCCTTGCAACCAACGAATCCCGAATGTGTCCGGGCGAAGGACATATACTATGTATCTTTATGTATATGGTTTTCAAATCCTTTTACATGTTCCCTTTTTTACCATGTTTCTATATCCCAATAAAATGTTTCCAATATCCTTATTGTTTACTGTGCCATCAAAGTCCAACCTTGGGTCACCTTATGGGACCCTCCTTTTTTGTATCTACAATTAGAATGCTCCTAAACGTACTTGTTAGCTGTTGCCCAGAAATCCCTCTCTTTCACTTGGAATGTCTGGTCTTACACAATTACTGTGTTGCAACAATGAAAATGTATGTCTGGAGTAACGTTGGTACCTGTATTGTAATTGCACAAATGTACAACACAAAAAAAAATAAAAATCATCAACTTAAAACATACAGTGTATGACTTGTATTCATAGGACCATGGGACGCAATCAAACTAAAGGGGCAACAACCTGGCAACTTTAAAAAACTGCCAACTGCCCCCAAAAAGTACAAAGAAGAAAAAAAAAATGCCCCCACACATTTTCCTACCTGCACCTTGTGTTTTCCATCTACATAACGTGCACTGATCATATAGATTTATGGTGTACACAGAGTCTATTGTACAGCAAGTCACACTCCTTTGAAATGTTTGTTTTAAACATGAGGCATGGCACTGCACAGGTTAATGCATGACCTCTGTCTGCAGTCTAACAACCAACCATTCCTGTGAAGTATGTACACCTCCCACAATCTTTCAGTCCAGTGCAGGTGCATCTGAAATCAAATTAACAGAGCCTACCAAGGTAGAAGAGATATGTTTGTTTCATAAAATGTGCATGCATTTGCGACACAGAAAAGAGAAACAGCTAGTCATGCATGTGATCCAGAACAAGAAGTTGCTTGTACCACTGGTGAATAGGAAAACGGTAGGAGGGTTATTATAGAGGGATAGGGGGAATCAATCAGCCATGAAACTGCATCTCCCATCAATGTCTATCTGCAGTCCATCTCCCATCAATGCAGGCCGATTAATGCCATGGTTAGCCTCAATAACCATCTGCAGCCTCACCATCTCTCAAAGCAGCCTGGCCGTCGTCTGTTTACTCGGCTCTCACACACAGAGTCCCGTCAAAAGGACTGGTCCGAGGCTGACATCAGATCCAAGCGGTAGTGCCTTATGAAGGTTGAAAAACTGGACCAAGTGGCCGCCTTGCAGATTTGCTCAGGAGATGCCCCGGCCTTTTCTGCCCATGATGCTGCCACTGCTCTGGTAGAATGAGGTAAAATACCCACCGGAGGTTCCAGTCCTAAAGAGATGTAGGCCTCTTTAATGGCTTGCTTTAACCATCTTCCCAGGGTACGCTTGGAAGCCTTACTGCCCTTGTTAGCACCTTCCATCAGGATGAATAGTGAAGGAGACTTCCTGATATTTTGTTACTTCTAGATACTTTAGAAGACACCTCCTGACTTCCAAAGTGTGGAAGGCTTCTTCCCCCGGACCCGAAGGACAGGGGCAAAAGGTAGGGCGAATGATCTCCTGTGTACGGTGAAATATTCATGATATTTTCGGCAGGAAAGCAGAGTCTGTCTTTAAGACTAGCCTATATGGTAGACATCTCATAAAAGGTTCTTTAATTGAAAGAGTTTGTAACTCACTTATTCTTCGAGCAGAAGTTAATGCTACCAGCAAAATAGTTTTGAGTGTCAAAAATTTTAAATGAAGACTCTTCTATAGGTTCAAACTGAGACTCGGTGAGAGCCTGAAGAACCAAAGACAAATCCCATTTGGGAAAACTAAGAATAGGTCTAGGCTTTACTTTTGCCATAGCCCTAAAGAATCGGATTATTGAAGGTTCCCTTGACAGGGTTTTTTCCAAAAAAAATAAATAAGGGAGCTACGTGCGTCTTGAGGGTACTTGCAGCTAAACCTTTCTCCAATCCTTTAGGAAATTCTAGAACCGAAATAGTATTACTAAAATTAAAGTTCTTGCTGGAACACCAGGTAGTATAGACTTTCCAGACATTAAAGTATATATCTCTGGTGACTTATTTTCTACTTGCCAGGAGGGTATTAATAAGGGTTTCTAATAATCCCCTTTCGTCTTAAGATTTGTTCTTAAGAAACCAGGCTGTTAGGTTGAGATAGAATCAGATTCTGCATCCAGATCCAGGCTGAGACAACAAATCTGCAACCTCCACTGGGGTTTTGCTGAAATGTTCATCAGGGTGCCAAACCAAGGCCTCTTTACCAGTAGGGGGCTATCAAGATTAGTTCTGTGGATTCCACTCTGAATTTTGCCAATACCCTTGGTACCAGTTGGAATGGGGGGAATGCGCAAGACAAAGGGAAGTCCCACTTGTGGGCCAACGCATTTATCCCGATCGCTTGATCCTGCCTCTGGAGAGAAGCAAGCCATGTCTGTATTTTCTTGTTTTGCAAAGAGGTCCACCTGAAGAAACCCCCACTTATCTGTGATTTTCTCAAATACCTCCTGGTTCAGAGACCACTCTGCTAGAGTGTTTTCCGTACCTTTCAGATGGACTGCAGATATAGAGGCCAAGCTGTTTTCTGCCCATCTCAGAATTTGATGAGCTAGCTCCATCAATGTCCTGCTTCTTGTACCCCCTTGTTTTGTTAAATATATTACTGCTGTCATGTTGTCTGATAATATTTGTACATGTTGTTTCTTTAGGGTTAGCTGAAAAAAAAGAGAAGACTTAGCTGTATAGCCTTCAACTCCCTTCAATTCGAGGATCTCCTTGCCTCTGACATTGACCAGACTCCTTGAGTTGTCTGTTCTTCCAGGTGGGCTCCCCACCCCCATGCACTCGCATCCGTTGTTACTTGGTGAGTTACTGGAAGGTTCCAAAGACGCCCCTTCGAGATGTTTTTTTGTCTTTGGTCCTATTTTGATTTTTTTTTCTAGGGGTTCCTGATAGGACCAATTCTTCAGGATGTCTGCCTGCAGAGGACGGGCATGAAATCTGGCCCCTGAACCAAAGGAATTGCCGCTGTCAAGAGACCGAGAGTGGACATGGCTTGCCTCACTGAGATCTGAGTCGCATTGTAAGAGCTTTCAGAACTGTCTGCATTTTTTCTATCTTCTCTTGGGGAAGAAAAATTCTGTTTTACTGAATCTCTCGTAGCCCAAGAACCTCAACCTTTGGGATGGTAGAAGATTGGATTTTTGGAGGTTGAGAAGCCAAACCCCTTAGGTGTGCGTGGGTTATTTGCAGATTGACCTCCACCTGAAAACAGAGGAGGACATGGCTCCCCAAATCAACACAGACTGTGGAAACTTCACACTGGACTGGACATCTTGCAGTGTGGGCCTCTCCATTGTTCCTCCATACTCTGGCACCTTGGTTTCCAAATGAGATGCAAAATTTGCTCTCATTAGAAAAGAGGACTTTGGACCACTGAGCAACAGACCAGGTGTGTTTTTCTTTAGCCCAGGTAAGACGCTTTTGACGTTATTTGTTGTTCAGGAGTGGCTTGACAAGAGGAATACGACATTTGAAAGCCATTTCCAGGATCTGGCTGTGTGTGGTGGCTCTTGATGTGCTGACTCCAGACTCAGTCCACTCCTTGTGAAAGTCCAACACTTTTGAATGGCCTTTTCCTGACAATCCTCTCCAGGCTGTGGTCATCCCTGCTGCTTGTGCACCTTTTTCTTCCACACTTTTCCCTTCCACATAAATTTCTATTAATGTGCTTTGATACAGCACTTTGGGACAATCCAACTTCTTTTGCAATTACCTTTTGAGGCTTTCCCTCCTAATGGAGGGTGTCAATGATGGTTTTCTGCACAACTGTCAGGTCAGCAACCTTTCCCACGATTGTGATTCCTACTGAACTAGACTGAGAGACCATTTAAAGGCTCAGGAACGCTTTGCATGTGTTATGGCTTAATTAGCTGATTAGAGTGGGACACTTTGAGACTAGAATATTGCACCTTTTCACAATATTAGTTTTCCGAGATTGTGGATTTTCATAAGCTGTAAGCCATAATCATCTCAATGACAAATCACGACTGGAATTATCTTGCTTTGTATGTAAGGAGTCTATCTCATATATTAGTTTCACATTTTAAGATACATTAGCAAAATAAAATGAACTTTTGCACAATATTTCAAATTTTTCAAGTATCCCCTGTACGCCAAAGATAATTTCTGATTTACTGCAAGCATTTTTCATAATGGATTCTTTAACTGAAAATGTATGTAATTTGCATATAATGTCCCTTGGTCTCTCTGCATTCTGTATAGGGCAAGATGGAAAGCGGTGTACCCGATCAATCTCAACACCTTCCGACACAGAGTTGCCCATTATCTGGTGAAATAGCTCTTGAACGGTTGGTAACAGTTCGGATGCCCGAATTGTTTCCGGTAAACCTTTAATGCAAATATTTTGTCTGCGGTCCCTGTTTTCGTAGTCCACCGCTTGCTGGCATGACTGCTCCACAGCAGATATCAACTGCTGAATGTCTGTCTTACTGGGAAGGGCCCTAAGGAGCGCTCTAGGCCCTCTGCGCCCCCCCCCCCCACAACCTTAGACACAGGTCATCTCCACACTGCACTGGATTGGGGCTCACTGTTCGTACTTGTATTTGTGCTGCAGATACTCCTCCAGGGAAACCTGACCTAAACAAAGTCCCTCCCCCTCCAGCACCCACACTATCTTTCTTAAACACTGGAGAGCCCCTGCTCACTGCATGCAGGTCCCCACTGGGAGCCAGTTCTACTGACACTGCCATCCTGTCCCCACCGGGTATGTCAGTTCATCATGATCATGTACCTGGTGCACCTTTAAAGCGATCCTCTGCATCCTGTCACTCCAGGCTCAATGACACTCTCCCCTGCGCCACGCCGTCCCATTTTGGGAGTCAGCCAGTCCTTCTTCCGTACTGGAGTGCCCTGACCAGATGCTAGGTTGCCACTTCCAGGTACTGTTCTCCCCCTTCCTAGCACAGGGGATCCTCGATCAGTGCCTTGAATACCCGGGGCCGGTGTCATTGATCCACCGCCGGCTTTAGCTGCATCACGCAATTGCTTCCCCTCCTCCCGTCTGGCGTCCCATCTCAACCGCACATGGGAAGAGATAAGCACGGATAGCTCCTGTTTGCTGCTGTGCGCTGCTTGCCTACGTGTCGGCAAGTCAAAGCTGGAGGTCCGCTCCATCACCAGCCATTCACAGCTTGTCTCATCACCCGGGGGAGGGTAAGGAAGTGAGGAGCGTTACTCAGCAGTCCACTCTCACATCCTCCATTCAGGCTTTCTGGGGCAAACATTGCACATCCAATTTCCTGACTACCCATTAAATTCTTGGAGGCCCCGTAGCAGTGGAAATGCTCACAAAATTACCACATTTTGGAGAGTAAACACCAAGGTATTTAACCACTTGTCCACTGGGCACTTAAACCCTCACGATTAGAGCACAAGTCACATGTCAAAGAAAGATTAGGTAAGAAGATGTTCCGACTTCAATGAGATTCAATGGGCTGAAGTAAGATCAATGTTGGACCAAAGTAGTGCAGGAACCTTTTTCAAAGACAGACCGACGTGTCGGACAAGTGTTTTTTTGTTTTCAGGTTTAAAAACACATCCTTTAAGACAAAGGCATAATAATGAGCCAGTATACTATCTCATTATGAAATACTTAAAGAGAAGCGTTTGCAGTGGCCCCAGCACACTGAGGGACTGGCGACATGTTTTCTGGAGTTATTTCCGGGTTCAGCGCGGTGATTGGCTGAAGCCGCGATGACGCATGCGCACGGGAGCCGCTGGTCATGGCAAGCTGCTGAAGAAATGGCACGAGCGAGCAGTTTATTCAGTGCGCATGTGCCGGTGACGTAGGCACAAGAGTATATGCTAAATGTCTCCTGTGCAGGTTTACAAGATATTTACAGTACCTACCGGTAAGCCTTATTAAAGGCTTACCGGTAGGTACAAGTGGTGCAACAGGGTTTACAACCACTTGAAGACGGCCCTCATAGGGAACCATTTATACACGTAATGCGACTCGAGCCCCAATGTTGGAGTGGTTGTCGTACCAGTGTGAACCCAGCCTTATAGTCTACAAGCTATGGTGCTAATCATTGAAAAATTACCACACCTGATGTACTGATGGCCTATCTAATTTATTGAGACACTGACAAAGTTACATAGTTAGGATAAAAAAAAAAAAAAAAAAAAAAAAAAATTCATCTAGTTAAAAAAAAAAAGATAGAAATAAAAATACAAACCCATATACACAATTCTTCACCCACAGTTGATCCAGAGGAAGGCGAAAAACCCCAGCAAAGTATGCTCCAATTTGCTACAGCAGGGGAAAAAATTCCTCCCGATCCCAAATTGGATTTTCCCTGGATCAACTTTACCTATTAATGTAAATTTAGGAAAGAATCCAGGTCTTTTTAAAGCAATCTACTGAGCTTGGCAGAACCACCTCTGGACCGAGTCTATTCCACATTTTCACAGCACTTACGGTGAAGAAACCTTTCTGTATTTGCAGATGAAATACTTTTTCCTTTAGACGTAGAGTGTGCCCCCTTGTCCTCTGTGAGGACCTTAAAGTGAACAACACCAAGTTCACTAATGGACCACTAATGTATTTGTACATGTTAATCATATCCCCCCCCCCCCCCTTAAGCTACTCTTAAAGCGGGGGTTCACCCCAAAAAAAAATTTAATTAGATCTAGCATACCAATGATACTAAGGACATTTATTTTCGGGAGGTTTTTTTTTTTTCTTCTCTGTACATACCTTTATATCCTGATTTTGTCCAGGGGTTCCGTGTTCCGATGACTGCGGAACTGGGCGTTCCTATCGTTCGGTTCGATGATTGACGGCTTGTGAAACAGGTCCCCTGTCGCACAACGCGCGTCAACAGATTTCCGGAAATAGCCGAGCTGCGAGTCGGCACTATACGGCGCCTGCGTAGTCAGCTCTACACGGCGGGCGCAGGCATCGTATAGTGCCGACGCGCAGCTCGGCTATCTTCGGGAATCTGGTGGCGCGCGTTGTGCGACAGGGGACCTGTTTCACAAGCCGTCAATCATCGAACCGAAGGATAGGAACGCCCAGTCCCGCAGTCATCGGAACGCGGAAGCCCTGGACAAAAATCAGGATATAAAAAGGTATGTACAGAGGGAAAAAAAATAAAAATTACCTGCCAAAAGTATATGTACTTAGTATGCTGGCTCTAATGTTAAAAATTTGTTTTTAGGGTGAACCTCCACTTTAAGAGGGAATAGACTTGGTTCCTCTTGGTTTCGGTTATAAAATTTAGCAAATTTGAAATTTTTCTTCATAAATTTTTGGCCCAAATTTATACTGCTACATATCTTTGGTAAAAATAAGTACAAATTGGTGAATATTATTTGGTCTTTGTGAAAGTTATAGCGTCCACAAGCTATGGTGCCAATATCTGAAAATTGTTCGGGGGGTATTGCAGAGTACCGCGCGGGGGGTATTGCAGAGTACCGCGCGGGGGGTATTGCAGAGTACCGCGCGGGGGGTATTGCAGAGTACCGCGCGGGGGGTATTGCAGGGATGGCTGAGCAGGGATGGCTGGATTTGTGACTGCAATAGTCACAGATCCAGCCCACAGCGCTGCCGACACCCGCTCTCTCCTCTCACACTGTACCGATCGGTACAGAGAGAGGGGGGAGGAACCAGCGTCAAATGATGCTGGTTTGTTTACATGTGATCGCTCCATCATTGGACGGAGCGATCACATGGTAAACGGCCACACTCCCGTGTGCGTGCCCTAGGGGGCGCGATTCTGGGAGGACGTCCTCCCAGAGTTAAGGAACCGCCTTGTAGCCGTAATTCGGCTATGGGGCGGTGATTAAGGTCCCATATAGAGTCGACAGAGGCTTAATGGTTGAAATAAAGAGATTTTTAATACAGCTTACCTGTAAAATCTTTTTCTTGGAGTACATCACGGGACACAGAGCGGCATTCATTACTATATGGGTTATATGGAGTACCTTCAGGTGTAGACACTGGCAATCTCAAACAGGAAATGCCCCTCCCTATATAACCCCCTCCCATAGGAGGAGTACCTCAGTTTTGTAGCAAGCAGTATGCCTCCCAAAATGGTCCTCAAAAAAGAGGGGTGGGAGCTCTGTGTCCCGTGATGTACTCCAAGAAAAAGATTTTACAGGTAAGCTGTATTAAAAATCTCTTTTTCTTTATCGTACATCACGGGACACAGAGCGGCATTCATTACTATATGGGATGTCCCAAAGCAATGCTTACAATGAGGGGAGGGAGAACATCTCCAAGACAAAAGGATTTAATTTAGAGATATACTCAAATCATAATAAATCCAACTTAGTTGAGAAAAATAAAATTTTTAAATTTAACTCGAACAAGAGGAGCCCCCGGAATCCGAGGGTCTCAAACTGCAGCCTGCAGCACTGCCTGCCCGAAGGCAGTATCAGTATTCCTTCTTACGTCCAACTTGTAGAATTTTGTAAACGTGTGGACAGAAGACCAGGTTGCCGCCTTGCAAACTTGAGCCATAGAGATCTGGTGGTGTGCTGCCCAGGAGGCGCCCATGGCTCTAGTAGAATGAGCCTTTAATGATACTGGAGGAGGCAACCCTTTCAAGCCGTAGGCCTGAGTGATTAATTGCTTAATCCACCTAGAAATGGTGGACTTTGCAGCTGCCTGCCCCTTCTTGGGCCCATCCGGTAGAATGAACAGCACATCTGTCTTCCGGATCTTCTTTGTAGCTTTAAGATAGGCCTTCATGGCCCTGACAATATCCAAGGTATGCAGCAACCCTTCCTTTCTGGAAGTAGGTTTAGGGAAGAAGGATGGTAATACCAAATCCTGGTTCAAATGAAAACTGGATATGACCTTCGGAAGGAAGGAAGGATGAGGGCGGAGAACGACCCTGTCCTTATGAAAAACAAGATATGGTTCCTTACAGGATAAGGCTGCCAGCTCCGAAACTCTTCTTGCGGAAACTATGGCAACCAAAAATACTAACTTCCTTGTCAGTAGAACCAAAGGAATATCAGCCAACGGCTCAAACGGTTGTTTCTGTAAACTTGACAGAACAAGATTTAAATCCCACGGACAAAGCGGGGATTTAACTGGAGGTCTAATACGTAAGACCCCTTGAAGGAAGGTCTTAACCAGCGAGTGGGTGGCCAGCGGCCGCTGAAAACCACACTGACAGAGCAGAAATCTGTCCTTTGATTGTGCTTAATGCCAATCCTTTATCCACTCCTAGCTGGAGAAAACTTAATACTCTATCGATGGTAAATTTGCGAGAAAGCCATCGCTTGGACTCACACCAGCCTACATAGGCCTTCCAGACCCTGTAATAAATCACCCTAGAGACCGGTTTCCTGGCTCTGATTAGGGTAGAGATTACTTTCTGAGACAGACCTCTACCCCTGAGAATCAGGGATTCAGCTTCCAGGCCGTCAAATTTAGATGCCGTAAGGCAGGGTGGAGGATCGGACCTTGCGATAGCAGGTCTGGCCGTAGAGGAAGAGTCCAAGGGTCTCCCACTACCATCCTTAAGATTAGTGAGTACCATGCCCTTCTGGGCCATGCTGGAGCTACCAGGATGACTGGTATGTGCTCCACCCGGATCCTGCGCAGCAGGCGGGGTAGTAACTGGAGCGGGGGAAACGCATAAAGAAGTTTGAACTAATGCCAAGGGCAAACCAACGCATCGGTTCCGCAGGCCATCGGATCCCTTGAGCGGGACATGAACCTGTCTAGTTTCTTGTTGAGTCTCGATGCCATGATATCCACGTCCGGCACTCCCCATCTTTGGCAGAGTGCTTGAAAGACTAGTGGATGCAGAGACCATTCCCCCGGCCATAGAGTCTGGCGGCTTAAGAAGTCCGCCTGAAAGTTGTCCACTCCTGGAATGAATATTGCCGATATGCAGGGCACATGAGCCTCTGCCCATAGAAGAATCAAGCTCACCTCTCTCTGAGCGGCTTGACTCCTGGTTCCCCCTTGGTGATTTATGTATGCCACGGCCGTGGCATTGTCTGATTGAATTCTCACCGGGAACCCCTGCAATTTTGACGTCCAAGCCCTGAGGGCTAGTCGAGCAGCTCTGAGCTCCAAGATGTTGATGGGCAACTGCTTCTCTGGCTTTGCCCAAGTACCTTGGCGAGTGCAACCATCCAAAATTGCTCCCCAGCCCGTCAGGCTGGCGTCTGTGGTCACTATCTTCCAAGCCACTGGGCTGAAAGACCTCCCCTTCAGTAGATTCTGAGGGTCTAACCACCAACACAGACTTTGTCGGACTCTTGATGAGAGCGGCAACGGGATATCCAAGGCCTGTGGCCTTCTGCTCCATGCTGACAGGATGGCTGCCTGTAGGATGCGAGTGTGGCTCTGGGCGTATGGTACCGCCTCGAATGTGGCCACCATCTTGCCTAGTAACCTCATACATAGGCGAATAGTCGGTTCTTTCTTGCTTAGAACCAGTAGGATTAATTCCTTGATGGCTTTTACCTTCCTCAGAGGTAGGAACACTCCTTGTTGTTCTGTGTCTAATCTCATGCCGAGATATTCCAACTGCTTTGTGGGCTGGAAAGCTGACTTTTCTCGATTTAGGACCCAGCCGAACCTCTCGAGGTATTGGACCGTGAGGGCCACTGCTCGCTCCAAGCCGGGAGACGAGTGATCTATGACTAGGAGGTCGTCCAGGTATGCTAGGATCGTGACCCCTTGGATCCTTAGTTTGGCTAGGATTGGAGCTAGGACCTTCGTGAACACCCGGGGGGCCGTAGCCAACCCGAAGGGAAGCGCCACGAATTGGAAGTGACGCGAAGCCACCATGAAGCGTAGATATCTTTGATGTGGCTGATAAATTGGAACATGAAGGTAGGCATCCTTTATGTCTATGGACGCCATGAAGTCGTCCTTCTGGAGTGTGGCAGCTGCTGACCGCACGGATTCCATCCGAAATGAGCGGATCTTTAGATATGCATTTACCATCTTTAGGTCCAAAATTGGCCTGACATCTCCATTGGATTTTGGGATGATGAATAGGTTGGAGTAGAAACCCAGCCCCTGTTCCAGGACTGGTACCTCTACTATTACTTCCTGGGAAAGTAGATGATCTAATGCCGATCTTAATGCGGCTCCCTTTTCCGGATCGTTTGGAATCCTCGACTTCTGGAAATGAGGAGGAGGAAACCTTAGGAAATCTAATTTGTAGCCTGTGGCCACGGAAGACCGTACCCACTCGTCGGGAATGCTGGCTTCCCAAATCTCTGAAAAGAGTCGCAGCCTTCCCCCCACCTTCGTGGGTGGGGGCGCCCCTTCATAAGGTTGGCTTGGGGGCTGGTTTTGCTGGTTTGCGAAACCACTGCCTTTTGCCTCTAACAGCCTGTCCTTGTGATCTGCTGTTGAAGCCGAAGTTTGCTTTTGCAGGAGGCCGTCGATACTGCTTGGCATTAGAGGGCCCCTGCCCAGGGGAATACTGTCGTTTAAACGCAGGTCCCTGAACCTTCTTCTTAGTTGGCAAGAGAGTACTCTTGCCGTTTGAAATGGTCTGAATGTATTTATCTAGGTCTTCTCCGAAGAGTCGTCCTCCATGGAAGGGGAACCCTACCAGGAGCTTCTTGCATGGGGGCTCAGCCTCCCAGCTTTTTAACCATAAGAGTCTTCTCATATGGATAAGGGATAACGATAAACGTGACGCTTGCTGGATAGAATCCTTGATTGCGTCTACCGTAAAACATATGGCCTTAGGGACATCCGAAAATTTTTCTGCCTGCTGGGCCGGAATAAGTTTAAGCATCTGCTTAAATTGATCCGATAATGCTTGAGCGACCCCAATCGCAGCCACAGCTGGCTGTACTACTGCCCCTGCAGTAGTGAAGGAGTTCTTAAGTAGTGCTTCCAAGCGCTTATCAACTGGATCCTTGAACACCTGTATGTTTTCTACAGGGCATGTTAACGATCTGTTAACACATGAGATGGCTGCGTCCACTGCAGGAGTAGCCCATCTCTTGGAAAATTTTTCTTCCATAGGATATAGGACAGAGAACCTTTTAGGTGGTAAGAAGATCTTATCTGGCTTGTTCCAATCTTGGAACAAAATTCCCTCTAATAGAGGATGGATCGGAAACACAGCATTGCTTTGAGGCGCCCTCAGTGAGCCCAAAGCTGAAACCGTCGATACCTGGAGATCTGGTACTGGCAAGTTGAATGCCCTATGGACCAAGTCCGACAATCCTTGAATCCACCAGCTCTCCCTCAGGGAGACTGCCCCAGACTCCTCTGTATCCGGGTCTTCGATCCCTGAACCTACTTGGTCCTTGTCCAAGAGGTCGTCCAATTCCCCTGAGGAAAGGACCTCCTCTTCTGAGGGTCCGCGCTCGGGCGACGGAGATCTATTCCGCTTACTGCCCCGCATAGCTGCGGCTATCATTTTTCCCATGCTTTTCTGCATCTCTTTTAAAGAGGTGAGTAATACCTCCTCCGTGACCATCTTAGGGTTGGACTGACCCGCGTCAGCTCCAGCCCCAGATCCCGATGGCCCCAAGGCTCCCTGTAGGGAAAACAGCGGCATACCATGGTACAATACCGAGGTACACCTGCTACCTATTGGTATTTGGAACTATAAAAGTTAATTGTCCAAACACCTGTTTGGGGGATAAAAAAATGCTTCCTCTCCCCTAGATGACTTTTTTTTTTTTTTTTTTTCGTTTTTGTTTCAAATCCAGGAAAGAAAAAACATTCTGTCCCCCTGAGTAGTATTGCAAAGAAAAACTATGAGATGGAAAAGAAACAGCCTATTTCTAGGCTTGAAAAAACAGTCCTCTGAAGACTGCAATATCCTTTCTGGCCACTGTGTGTCCTCGGCGCCCCGTGCTGCCGCTCTGGTCTTTCTCCTCAGTTCCAAAGTATTGAATGGAACAAACAAGGAAGGGCCGCCCCTTCCTTTAAGCCACTGACCCGCCTTTCCCCCCCAGCAATCTCAAACAGGAAATGCCCCTCCCGACAGGGGGAGGGGGGGGGGGGATTTTGGGAGGAAGGGACCTCTCTGTTCCAGCAAACTGCAGCCTGCAGCCTGGAACCATGAGGAGGTCAGCGTTTTGCCTGCTTGCAGGCTCTGAGGAGGAAGACTGAATGGAGCATCGCCTGGAGGCCTGCAGGTAAGCAAAGCTCTCTGACACACACATATATTTTTATATAACACAGGCCCCACTCAATGCTTTTCCAACACTACAAGGGAGGTCACATCTTATGGGGAATAATACATAGAGAGCCATCCTATCTTTATGATATGTGACTAGTTTGCCAGATGCAGTGCATAACTTTAGGCATGTCCCCTGTGACCCCCCAGAAAAAAACCTGCTAAGAACCAAGTTCCGCAAGTTTTCCCCTCACTTACCTGCTCCATGCCGCAGGACTTTGCCAAGCAAGAGGCCCAATCTTCCCCCATCTCCGTGGGGATGTCTAGACCTTCAGGCCCTGGGTTCCTATGAAGGATCCACTGTCCTGGGCCCATATAGCACCCTGGCAACAGAAAACTTTAGGTACCCAAAGGTTTCCAAGTTCTGGGCCCAGGGTCCAGCTCTCTAAAAAGAAAAGCATTATGGGCTATACCCCAAGGGTTTGGGGTCCGGTTACTGACCACTTTAGCGCTGAGGCTTTTTTGGACAGAACCGGTAGCTCACCTAATCCCAAGGATGCGGAGGCAAGCTAAACCATGACTAACACCTAAGACACTGGCGTAAAAACTGAGGTACTCCTCCTATGGGAGGGGGTTATATAGGGAGGGGCATTTCCTGTTTGAGATTGCCAGTGTCTACACCTGAAGGTACTCCATATAACCCATATAGTAATGAATGCCGCTCTGTGTCCCGTGATGTACGATAAAGAAAATATGTGCATTGCACAAAAGGCGTTTAAAGAAAATAGAAGGAATTGGTCTGTGAAAGAGGACCACAAAGGCTGAAATGTAAGCCTTGATTAAAGCCAAGACCAGTCCCAGATAAACTCTGGATGGGAGAAATACGGGGATTCGGCAGACAGCATACTTACCAGGATGACAAAGCCTCACACCTGGCAAAATAGGACTTCCAAGTCCTGTGGTAAACCTACCTTGGTTGCCTTCAGCAGGGTAGGAATGACCAAATCAAAAACTCCCCCCACCTCTCAGGACCCTCAGCATCTATGCCAGTGACTGCAGTGTGTGTGTGTGTGTGTGTGTGTGTGTGTGTGTGTGTGTGTGTGTGTGTGTGTGTATGTGTATAAAATCAGACCTCGCAACAGAGTGGATCCAGAAGGATCCAAGGGTTGTCCCCCTATATGTTCACAAATGTCTGAGTCTCATGTTCACCTGGGCAAGGCCAAGGCATTCCTTCCACTCAAATCTTACAAAGCAGGACAAGCTAGAAGCTGTACTTTTAAAAAATCTGAAACTCAGAAAAAATACTGTAATCTTTATCGTGACCCACTCAGCTGCTGGAAAAATCAATGCTCCCCTTAAAGATTTACTGTAACATCTGGTGTGAAAGTAGACGTTGAACACAACCACTTGGCATACTTACAATAATTTCTGACTGTGTATAAAGATATATATATATATATATATATATATATATATATATATATATATATATATATATATATATATACATATATATATATACATACATATACATACATACACACATACACACACACACCTCTAGATCCAATGTTGAATGGCCAAAAGTTGATGTACAATAAATATGAAGAATCAATATTTGAATGAAGGTTCAAATGGATGCCCCCTATGACATCAGTTGGGATGAAATGTGTATAGTGGAGCAACACAAAATTGCATAAAACTGGAAGTGTGTCAGTGTCTTCAGTACTGAGATTTTTCCATACAGCTCAGTTTTTAGAGTTCTAGTCATTAGATTTTCAATAAAATATTTTTGGGATTTACTCTATTGGGTATATGGCCTTTTAATTATTATTATTTTTTTTTATATTGCTAAGCTGTGTACTGGACTCAATATTAGCTTATGTGGAGTGGAGGAAAGGAGCTGCAGAGCTTTTTATTACAATCACTCAGGGTGCCATAGCTTCATAGTAAGCCTTTAACTTGTGATCAATGTGGTGGTGTGGAGGTGACATGAAGAGCATGTTGGAAGATTTTCATAGTATTGCACTTATCCATGTGGTGAAATTTTATAGAGAGACTTACAATACAATACATTACATATCACTCTACTTACTGATACTGTTTTCACTTTATGCTTGTGTTTGTATGTCCTAAAACCACTGAAGGCTCTCCTTCGGTATCATGTATTTTTTTTTAGTTTTAAAGAGTGCTACACTTCATTTTGTTTAAATAAATCTGGTATTCCCCGTGGGGAGTGATCAGTATGGAGTACATCAGTGATAGTACATGGGGGAGCACCCCAGTTTCCTCGCAAAGATCCTCCAGAGTCGTAAGGGGGGTCTGCGATCCCCGGGGAGGGGGGAGGCTTCAGAGGAAGTGGCCTAGTTGATTCGCTCTCATGAAGTCCAGTCTATATATCCCTGTGGGGTCTGCTAGCTCTGTCACTGACCTCCACCGTCCCGCGACACTAAAGTGGGATGCCTGAAAAAGCCCTGATCGTCGCATGTCAAGAAATATCTTGTCCCATAAGCCAGGTTTAAAATTAGGGTGTCCAATGATTGGTCTGAGGGGTGAGATCTGGTCCGATAGCGAGTACTGTGAGAATAGTCGTGCACATACCCTGATCGTGTTACCCACCACTGGGTGTCGCGTAATCTTCGAGGGCAGTGCCGCGAGGCACCAGGGGGCTCTATGTAGTGGTACCTCTCCCTGTTCTATTTGTGTCCAGAGCTTGGTGCCACCATGGCGGCACCAGTCTAGTAGTCTCCCGAGATGTATTGCCTGGTAATAGATCCGGACCTCCGGCAGCGCCAGTCCGCCCTGAAGCTTCGGCAGGGAGAGCACCGTCCTTTGGAGGCGCGACTTTTTCCCAGCCCAGAGAAAGTGGGAGAAAGCTGAGTGTATTTGTTTTAAATAAATAATTTATACAGGATATCACATATTGATTGATTTGCCTTTGATTGTGTCTCCGATGTAGAAACCCAGGAATTAACATCACAGCATCACTTCCAGGTTAATTTGGCAACCTACGGCGCCATTTTTGTGCACATTTTTTGCGTGCCATTTTCGTGCAACAAATATTCTTGAAAACATTACAATTTTTTGTGGCTGTTTTTACATTTTAAAGTTGGGGGAGTGGGGTCCAAGATACATTTGTAATCGTGCATGGTATTGCATCAAAAGTTGTAAACAGGTAAAGAAAACTTTGAATGAATGCTGCCAACAATTGTGTTCATTGCATGTCAAATAGAATATTGTTTATACATGTGTTCTTTTCCCTTGATCTTGCTTGGTTTACAACCATGTAAAGAAACAGTAATAAAGTCATTCACACTTACTCAAGTGTCCATCCTGATTACCCACATCAACACAAGCGATATTAAACCAATACATAAAAACATAATCTTATGTTCTTGTAGCATGACTTTCCAGAGGGATGGTTTGGTGCGATCATACTTTTTTTGGGCAACCCCTAGCTCCCCAAGTCCCAAAGATATTGTATTGCCCTGAGGTGGAAATCTGCAGACCCTCCCATTTCTTTGAATAAAATTAAATAAAAAGGATAATGGCTCTTTCACACGGATGTGTCCTTATACAGGCTCCGCTGGGATCACTCCGTTGATCCCCACTGAGAAGGCAGATGACAGGACCGTCTCTGCACACTGTGCAGGGACTGTCCTGTCAGAGTGCCGCTCACCCCTATGGGGAATCGGATGAAGATGGAACGCCTTCATCTGATCGACGGATGGAAAATAGGGTCTCCATCCGTCGGATCGGAGCGGGTCGGATTTCAGCGGACATGTCACGCTGATATCCGCAACTCCATAGACCTGCACGGAGCGTCCGTTCATGTCCGCCTAAAAAAAACTGACAGGCGGACCTCAATGGTCCGCCCGTGTAAAAGGGGCCTAAGAAGTTTTAGAGTGTGTAGGCATGTCAAGACCATCTATATATCCCAGGAGACATGTGGAGGGACTGTAGATATTAGGTTCAGTATAGTGGCTATAAACTCAGTTGCCTCAGTCAAAACCAAAAGGTTCTCATTTTGTGTCATGCCCATAGCATATGAAAGAAAAAGCCTATATTGACATAGAACTTTTGACAGGTGGGAGATGAAGGTTTATCCATTTTAAACAGAATAGATGGTGTAACTATTTCAGGTGAATTCATCTAATCTCTAGATTATATAACCAAAGTGATGTGTGGGTAAGTAACAACTTGCCATGCATCCTCTTGGAAATCTACCATGTCAGCATGCCAAAGGTTGTGTGTTAGGGTCAATTGTTTTGATTGATTAAAACACACATTATTTCGACATTTTTTTACCTGCTTTACTTAATTATTGATGGATTAGAACAACGGTCAGGCTTTCAGGAGAATCACCATTTACTTAAACGTATCTGATCTATGCAATGACTTCGCTCATCTTTAAAGCAATCTATTTTGTATCCTCCAGTAGTAGTTCATGTCTGCACAATTAAATGCCCATGAATATCTGTATTTCACAGCAAATGGTCCTAAACTTTCAGATACTACAGATAAAACCATTTCAGATACTCACCCACATGCTCCTCTGTTATCTGAATTGTTGGAAGGGCTTGGATCTTCTCATTATCTGCAGGTGGAGGACCCGTGTTCTCAAACTGGTTAAGTAACTAACGGAAAAAAAAGGAAATGGGACACCTTTGCAAAAATAATCACCAACTTTCCACATAACTTCACTACAAAGAATTAAGAAATACCTGCGTGATGATGGTATCAAGGCCATTAGCTCCCCAAGCATAATCCATTGGATTGGAATGAAGGACCCCCCTATGTTAGGAAAAAAACAACATGCAATTAAAAAAAGCAATGTTGATGCAAGTGATTTAAAGTGGTTCTAAAAGGCATTTTTTTGTACCTTAATGTATTATGCACTGTCTGCGTTAAGGTAAATAAATAAAAAAATACAAGTTAGGCTTACCGGTAACTTGTTTTCCAGAAGTCTTTCAGGACAGCACCTTGAGATATCATGATCCTCCCACTCCATCAGGAAACACCTTCTTTCATCCTTTTAAAAAGGAGGCCCCTCCTTGCACTCCTCAGTTGTTATAGAGAAAACCTCCGGCCCCGGCTGGAACACACAAGCATATATGTTAGTCACAGCATAGTACATCACAAACAAATAGGGCGGGTCGTTGCTGTCCTGAAAGACTTCTGGAAAACAAGTTACCGGTAAGCCTAACTTGTATTTTCCCGAGGCGTCTTTCAGGACAGCACCTTGAGAGGACCACAGAGACTTACTACCTTAGGGCGGGACGACAGCTTGTAGGACCTTCCTGCCAAAAGCCTGATCACTAGCTGAGGCGAGGTCCAACCTATAGTGTCGCACGAACGTGTGAAAACTTGACCACGTCGCTGCCCTGCAGATTTGCTCCGGCGTGGCACCAGCTCTTTCTGCCCAGGAAGTTGCGAGAGCTCTGGTCGAATGGGCACGGATACCTTCTGGCGGAGTCAGGCCTGACTGTAAATAAGCCTCCCTGATAGCCAGCTTCAGCCATCTAGCTAGTGTTCCCCTAGATGCCTGCTGACCCCTTTTGTTACCCCCAAAAAGGACAAATAAAGAATCCGAGCGTCTAAACGGGTTTGTTATTTCTAAATAATACAACAAGACCCGTTTGACATCCAACATATGAAAAAATAAATTCTTTTTCACCCGAAGGGTTAGAACAAAAAGTGGGAAGTACAATGTCCTGTACACGATTACTGTTAGAAGCCACTTTGGGCAAAAACTTAGGGTCAGTTTTAAGCACTACCCTATCTGAAAATATACATAAATAAGGCTCCTTCACTGACAGGGCCTGCAACTCGCTGATCCTACGTGCTGAGGTAATAGCGATTAAAAATAACGTTTTAAAGGTAAGGTTCCTAACTGAAGCTTCCCCTAAGGGTTCAAAAGGCTTGCTTGCCAAAGATCTCAAGACCACTGAGAGTTCCCACTTCGGGAAACCCTTTAACCTTGGTGGTCTAGACCTCAAAAGAGATCTAAAAAATCTCACCACCAATGGTTCTATGGCTACGGATCTTTCCAAAAAAACTGAAAGTGCGGATACCTGTACCTTAAGGGTGCTAACAGCTAAGCCCTTATCAGCCCCCTCCTGTAAAAATTCCAGGATAGATTTTAGTTCCCTAGGGTCCTGACTCGAAGAACTACACCAAGAGGAAAAAAACTTTCCAAACCTTGGTGTAAATGGCTCGGGTTACTTTCTTCCTGCTGTTGAGTAAGGTGGAAACCAAGCGGTCGGAGAACCCCTTTCCACTCAGGATTTCCCTTTCAGAAGCCACGCGGTCAAGGACAGCCGTGCCACATCTGGGTGGGAAATTGGACCCTGAACTAGGAGGTCCTGCCTGAGGGGCAGGTGCCAGTAAGGCCTGGTTGACAAGGCTAGAAGCGTTGCAAACCATGCCCTCTTGGGCCAGAATGGGGCGATGAGAATGACTGGCACACTTTCTCTCTGAACTTTCCTCAGAACTAGGGGAATTAGCTGAAACGGGGGAAAGGCAAAACAGAGGCGAAAATCCCAGGGATGCGACAGAGCGTCTACCCCTAGGGACCCATCCCCCCGACTCAGTGAAAAGTATTTTCCTACCTGGGAGTTCTCCCTCGAGGCAAATAAGTCTACCTCTGGGAGACCCCACCTGCTGGTGATCTCTGAGAAGACCTCCGCATTCAGGGACCACTCTGACTCCCGAATCTGGTGTCTGCTTAAGAAATCCGCCACCGTATTGAGGGACCCCTTTAGGTGTAGGGCTGACAAGGAGAGTAAATTGCTCTCTACCCAGGAGAGAATCTCTGTGGCCAGGGACAGAAGCGAAGGGCTTCTTGTACCCCCCTGCCTGTTCAAGTATGCTACTGTTGTAGCGTTGTCTGATAGGACCTGAACATGATGGCCTCTGAGACGTGGAGCAAACTCCACTAGTGCCAGGGCCACCGTCTTTAGTTCCCTCCAATTTGAGGAACGCAGGGCTTCCTCCCTTGACCACCTCCCCTGTGAAAATTTCTCTTCTAGGTGCGCTCCCCATCCCCAGGCGCTGGCATCCGTGGTGAGCCTTAGTCCCACGGGGAAGGACCACTCCAGACCCTCTGCAAGCACTCGCTGGTTTTTCCACCAGTAAAGGGATCTTACTACCCGGGCCGGAATTTTTACCCGGGTGTCCAGAGAACTGGTTTTCCGATCCCATGTCTTTAAAAGAAAAGCCTGCAGGGGCCTGAAATGTAACCTCGCCCATTGGACCGCCGGCATGGTGGAGGTCAAAATTCCTAGGGATGCCATTACCTGCCTGACCGTCAAAGACTGATGGGACTGAAGCAACCGAACAGTGTCCAAGACCTTGGATGCTTTTTCTGGGGGGAGAAAAATTCTTTGGTTCCGCGAATCCACCTGGTATCCCAGAAAACGAATCTTTTGAGAAGGAACCAGGGCGGATTTTTGAAGGTTTAAAATCCATCCTAGGGATTCCAAATGGGTTCGTGCCAGAGAAAGATCCCTCAACAATTTTTCCTCTGAGGGGGCAAAGAAGAGGAGGTCGTCCAAGTAAGGGATGACTGCTATACCTTGTAGCCGTAGCGGGGCTAAGGCTTCGGCCAGCACCTTCGTAAAGATCCGAGGTGATGATGACAGCCCGAAGGGGAGGGCCCTGTACTGGACGTGCTGAACTTGACCCCCCATCTCTACCGCCAGTCTGAGAAACGTCTGGGACTGAGGGGAGATAGGTACATGAAGGTACGCATCCCTCAGGTCTATCGACGCCATGTAGCAATCTGGTGTCAGTAGATTGCGGATTGAGAATATTGAATCCATTTTGAATCTCCTGTACAGGACACATTTGTTTAAGGGCTTTAAATTTAATATCAGCCTGAACTTCCCCGTAGGTTTCCTTACTAGGAATACATGGGAATAGAACCCTCTGCCCTGTTCTACTAGGGGAACCCTGACCAATACCCCCTGCTGTTGAAGTTTCAACAACGAGGACTTTAGTGCGATGTACTTCACTGGATCCCTTGGGGCCTGGGTGACCAGAAATCTCTTTGGCGGGGTTTCTGAGAATTCTATAGCGTAACCCTGAGCTAGAGTGGTCAGTATGTACTGGTTGTTTGATACAGCTGACCACTGCGGAAGGAACCCCTGTAACCTCCCGCCTACCCTCAGGGTCGAGTCATTGCGGCTTATTGGCCGGCGCAGGAGGATGGAAAAGGACTCCCTTTCCTTTACCCTTCTGCGCTGCCCAGTTCCTTTTACCTTGTGGTCTTTTCCCCTTATCCTGCTGCTTAAAGGTCCGAAAAAAAACGCTTGGGAGGGGGGTTCTTATTTTTGACCGGGAAGGCCTTTTTCTTGTCGGCCGTCCTGTCCAGGATACTATCCAGTTCAGGGCCGAAGAGAAGATCCCCAGAGAACGAGATTCCACACAGCTTGCTTTTGGAGGCTGTGTCACCAGGCCAGGTCTTGAGCCATAAAGCCCTTCTGGCTGAGTTGGCTAAAGCAGCGGATCTAGCGGACATTTTTATCGCCTCGGCCGAGGCATCTGCCATATAGGCTACGGCTGCAGAAATTGTAGAAAAAGAGTCCAAAATGTCCTGTTTTGGGGAGTCTGCCTCAATATGAGCTTTGAGTTTGTCTAACCAGAACTCTAAGTTGCGTGCCACACAGGTGGTAGCCATGGCAGGCTTGAGGTTAACCATAATAGACTGCCAGGCTTTTTTAAGGAGAAGATCCATTCGCTTATCCATCGGGTCCTTCAGGATCCCCATATCCTCAAAGGATAAATCTGTGGACCTAGACACCTGGGAAAAAGCTGCGTCGAGTTTAGGACTTTTGTTCCACACGACTGATGGATCTTCTCCAAAGGGAAACCTCCTTTTGTGGGATTTTGAAAAAAATGGTTTCTTTTCTGGATCCTGCCATTCCCGCAAGATTGTTTCGGAGATGACCGGGTGAACTGGAAATGTACGCCCCTTGGGCTCGCAGAGACCGGCATACATGCGATCGTGCAGACTTAAGTCCCTCTTTTCCTCACTGAGACCTAAAGTGGCATAAATAGCCCTGAGGAGGCCATCCACATCCTCCAGGGACAGTTTAAATTTTGAGGGAGACTCTATTTCTTCCTCATTTTCTGAGTCCTCACTAGAGGGGGCCTGAGGCTGACTTTCCCTGGACCCCTCGTTATCAGAGGGCCTAGGGGCCCACCCTGTCTCCTGAGAAGACTGATGTGGAGGGCTGAGAAATGGTGACAGGAGCTAATGACTCTCTCATAGTCTGAAAGGTGGCCAAAAGCTCATCTTTGACAGAAGCCATCAATTCCTCTCTGACTGAGGCCGACTCCTTCTGTACTAAGGCTGCTATACATGCCTTACACCATGGTTTCTTCCAACTTTCCCCCATTTTCTCCTTACAAGAAGGACATCTCTTTTTTTCAGGTTTGACCTAAAAAAAGGAACAGGGAGAGAAGAAAAAAATATAGGGGGATCCAGCATGAGACCCGGTCTCAATAAACAAACATGACCCCCCCTCACCTAGGTGCACTTAGGAACAAAAGGTGTCCACCCGTGCCCTGACAGGCCCCCATGCCACTGGAGGGAAAAAAGTGAAGAGACCGAGAGAGAAATCCCAAAAAGGAGAGAACCCTCACCCCTGGGGAAAAACAGACTTACGTTGCTGCTTCCCGCCGAGGTCCTGCTGGTGCCCGTGCCTGTCTCCACCGCTGATGCATCTGCAGTCTCCATCGCAGGAATCGGCGTTCTCTGTGGCATCCACGGCGCTTCCCGGACTCCAATAGCGCCGCTGCGCCGGACCAGGAAGCGGAAGTAGGCTCCAGCGTCCGCCCTACCCCTCCTCCTGGCGCGCCGGAAATGACGCGCCTCTCCGGCGACCAGGCTACGCCAAAATGGCGACGCCCCGCAAAAAACGAGGCACCTTACGATCGCCGAAGGCTGGCTCCTCTGAGCACCGGGAGAGAGAGGAGCCCGACTACCATCACCGCCGCTCGGGTGGTACGGGAGAGCGGACAGTCCCTGAAAAAAAGGTAAGAGGAAAGGTCCGTTTTTTTCAGGCAGCACCTGAGATATCAGACCCTTCCCAAGAAGATGCTCCCTCCGGAGGAGGAAACACAAAAACTGAGGAGTGCAAGGAGGGGCCTCCTTTTTAAAAGGATGAAAGAAGGTGTTTCCTGATGGAGTGGGAGGATCATGATATCTCAAGGTGCTGTCCTGAAAGACGCCTCGGGAAAAGACGCTTCTTCCACCATCCCCCCCTATTACATTTTGGACAATGTGGCATATGAAGTAAAACTTGGCCATATACATTTCAGCTCAAACAACCTACAGCTGACAGCTGTGTTTTCTTACAAAAACCTACAAACATTTTAAATGGCATAATACACTGATGAAGTAAATAGAAGGGAGCAGTTTCACCTGCAAACGATGTGCATTTTCAATTCATATCCTTTAGAGAATTACACAGCTCTGTCCCACAACAGGGCAATTTCTCTCAATGTTTAAAGGGATTTAACAATCTTTACCCACGTGGTTGTCTGCAATTTTTTTTTACATCCTGCCTACTAGCATGTATGTATTGTTTTCTACACACAAGTCATGCCTCTAGTGATAACAATCACAGTTGCCAGCAATATTAGCTCTTTTTTTGGTGTCATAGCTGGTGTGCATGTATACAACACCACTGCAACAGATTCAATAAAGGGACATCGTCCTTGGCAGAGAGTAGGGATTTGCTTCTGTAAGGAGATACTTACAGGTCTCCTCCTCCCCATCCTGACTGGACAATAGAGGGAGAGCAGCAGAGAGCGCTAGTTTCTGTCAGTCAGCTTTCTTCTCCAGAAGGTCTCTTGCACTGCAGAACACATTGGCTCCTTGCACTTTTTACTGCCCCAGTATCAACTCTGCGGTACAGGGACTGCAAGAGGCTGTTACGCAGTGATGTACTAAAGGGGGTTGTGGTTTAAACTCGGTGTGGACTCTCCGGAGGGGGGGGGGGGTGATGTGGCCGCCTATCATTCTTTTTTGTGTTGCATGGTGCTGCACTGCACCACAAAAAAAAAAAGGCGAGGACTTTACTCACTGAAAACTCACTGTATTTGGTCTTCTCTAATTGCGATTAAGTTTAGGGAGGTATGCTTGGAGAGGAGATTTAGGGATGTTAGGGGAGAACTGTACTGTAAGGAATATGGGGGTTACGTGATGGAATTCATCAAATTTGAATCTGCCAGAACAAAACTGTGTACGAAACCAATTAACTTCAATTTTGTAATTTCAAAGCTTAAACTGGAGGTTCATCCAAAAAATTAATTTTTAACATTACATTCAGCAGAGTTGTCCTAATGACAATCGGCTGTTTTTTCGTACATACCTTATTTTCACCGCCGCTTCCGGGTATGTCTTCTGCGGGACTGGGCGTTCCTATCTGATTGACAGGCTTCTGACCGTCGCATACTACGTGTCACGAGTTGCCGGAAGAAGCCGAACGTCGGTGCGCAGCGCCGTATAGAGCCGCACCGTCGTTCGGCTTCTTCCGGCAACTCGTGACGCGTAGTATGCGACGGCCGGAAGCCTGTCAGATAGGAACCGCTGGAAGCGGCGGTGAAAATAAGGTATGCAAGGAAAAAAAAACAAAAAAATAAACAGCCGATTGTCATTAGGACAACTCTGCTGAATGTAATGTTAAAAATATATTTTTGGGTGAACCCCCGCTTTAAAGTGGTAGTGAAGTCTTTACTACCACTTTTACCTACAGGTGAGCCTATAATAAGGTTTACCTGTAGGTATAAAGAATATCTCCTAAACCTGTACGTTTAGGAGAAATTCCCCTCGCAATGCGCCGCTGACTGCAGCGGCGCATGCACAGCGGGGATCCTCGGCTAGAGGCCCGGCAGCCGCCAGACCTTGACAGAATGAAGTCTCCCGCGCGCATGCGCAGGAGTGACGACATCGCTGCTCCAGCCAATCACATCGCTGGAGCGGCGATACCTGGAAGACACGCCAAGGCAAGATGACATCTCGCTCAGGGTGGACCAGGCAAGTTCTACACACCTCGTTCCAAGGTAAGCATTTCATAATGAGCTACTATGCGGTGCATACTAGCTCATTATGCCTTTTGGGTGTAAAAAAATAATAGTTTTGGGTATACAACCGCTTTAAGTGCCTTCTGTTTCGATCAGCAGGGGATCTGTCTGCTGATCAGAGCAGAATGGGTGGATGACAGGTCTGTGTCCACGCAGTTTCTGCAAAGCTGATACGGACAGACCCAACTCTGCTCTGCACATACAGTTGCCTCCAATACGGTTCGTCCAAACGGAAGAGGATGCACAGTCCTTCTCCATTTTGTTTAGTGGACCTGATCAGACAAATCGATGGTTTATAGCAGGCGTCACTAAATGGCGGACAGCGGTCCGGTTCCGGGCCCCAGTGGCCATTCTACCTGGACGGCAGCCTTGCTAAGTAGTTTCCTGTGTGTCCTCTCCTTGTCGTTATCTCGCTCGCTCACCCGCCTGCCGCGGCCGATGCCACTATATACACGGCGTGGCAGGTCCTTGCCTTCTCCAACATCACTGCACTGCCTTAATCACACAAACATGAAACGCGACCGCTCTGGACCATGGGCGGGACTTTTTAAGTTAAAAAGTGGGTGATTGGTTGCTAGGCAGCGGGGCGGTCCCAGCAATAAATCACTCACTTTTAATGGGAAAAGTCCCACCCATTGTACAGAGCGTCCATGCTTCATGTCCTGTGCAATTAAGGTAGGGTTCTGTTTGATATCGAGAGAGGACTGTGATTTGGGGGGTCAGCCTGTGATGGGGGGGGGGGGGGTGTCAGTCTGCAATGGGTGGTCTGTGGGGGGGGTGTCAGTCTGCAATGGGGGGTCTATGATTGGGGGGGGGGGGGGACAGTCTGATGGGGGGGGTCTGTGATTGTGGGAACAGTCTGCAATGGTGGGGCACGTGATGGGGATCAGTCTGCAATGAAGGTGTCTGTGATGGGGGGTCCGTCTGCAATGAGGGGTTCTGTGATTGGGGGGGGGGTTCAGTCTGTAATGGAGGGTGACAATCTGCAATGGTGGGGGTCAGTCTGATTTGGGGGGGGGTCAGTCTGTGATAGGAAGTCTGATGGGTCAGGACCAGTTTGTGCTGTGATGGGTCAGGTCAGTCTGTGATGGGGGGGGGGGGGGGGGGGCGAGTCTGTGATAGCGTGTGATTGTGAATCTGATGGGTCAGGACCAGTTTGTGATGGGGTGGGGGGGTCAGTCTATGATAGGGGGGTCTGTGATTTGGGGGATCAGTCTGTGATGGGGGGTCTGATGGGTCAGGACCAGTTTGTGATGGGGTGGTCTGATGGGTCAGGTCAGTCTGATGGGGGGGGGAGTCTGTGTCTGATGGGTCAGGTCAGTCTGTAATGGGGGGGGGGGGGTGAGACATAAGGGGGGGCCTGAGGACACCGATTTAAAAAGGAGGTCTGTGATATGAAGGGGGGGGGGGAGCAAGACACTGATGTAAAAGGGGGTCTGATTTCTGCACTAGCAAAACACAGGTCTTTGCAAGGGCAATAGAAAAAAATTGTTTTCTATGTGTCCTGTTCACACTGCAACAGCGCCCCTGCGTGCTGAGCAGTGTGGTGCAAAATGCATACTGTTTCTATGCACCGCAACGGAGCAGTGGTGTATAAAAATTATTGAAATGTATTTTGACATTTCAATAAAGTTGAAAGAAAAAAAAAAAAATAATAATAATAAAAAAAAAGCACAAATTGTGATGTGTCTGGGTCCTAAAAAAACTGACAGGTGGACCTGATCAGATCGCCTGTGTGCAAGGGCCCTTAATGAACAAGCTGCAGATAGAAGCTGACTGACTGCCATACACAGCTGCTCCAGATTCTGCCTGCATAAGTTTTGATACATCACCCCACCTTTCTCCTTTAACCACTAAAGTCCCGGACCATTTTGTTGCTAAATGACTAGGCCATTTTTTGTTATTCGGCAATCCGTCACTTTAACAGACAATTGCACGGTCGTGCAACGTGGCTCCCAAACAAAATTGACGTCCTTTTTTCCCCCACAAATGGAGCTTTCTTTTGGTGGTATTTGATCACCTCTGCGTTTTTTTTTTTTTGCGCTATAAACAAAAATAGAGCGACAATTTTGAAAAAAAAATGCAATATTTTTTACTATAATAAATATCCCCTAAAAAATATATAAAAAAAAACTATTTTTTTCCCTCAGTTTAGGCCGATACGTATTCTACATATTTTTGGTAAAAAAATAAAATTGCAATATGCATTGATCTGTTTGCACAAAAGTTATGGGATAGTTTTAATATAATTATATATATATTTTACTAGTAATTGCGCCGATTATTGTGACTGACATTATGGCAGACACACCGGACACTTGACACATTTTTGGGACCATTGTCATTTTTACAGAGATCAGTGCTATAAAAATGCACCAATTACTGTGAAAATGACACTGGCAGTGAAGGGGTTAACCACTAGGTGTGCGCCTTTAGGGGTTAAGTGTGCCCTAGTAAGTGATTCTTACTGTAGGGGGGATAGGCTACATGCCACAAAACAGTGATCACCACTTCCGATTACAGGAAGCGGTGATCATTGTCACTAGGCAGAGCGTGGAGATGCTTGTTTACATCAGCATCTCCCCGTTCTTCCTTACCGCGAGACGATCGCAGGTATCCCCGTGGGGATATATACACGTCCTTCTGCCTGTCCGTGAAATGCTGCCGATGTAGTCGGCAAGCAGTTAAGGAATGCTGTGTGTAGAAAATCATGTGCCAGTTTCATATACACCCATAATGCACTGTGGTGCATGCTGCTTTTTTGCTTCATATAATAGTTTTGTATGTGATGAGGTTAAAAATATGACTGGCCTCAGGTGACATATGCTAGGTACTCCATGGCTGTTAGCAAGTAAATTTTGGGTACTTCCATTGTTCCGTTATCACAGACTTGCCTGAAAACAAAGACCTCTAGCGGTGCGCTGTTACTGCTGTAGGTGCTTCCATATTCACCTGGTCTTCCTTCCAGGTTTGCAGGCTTCTGCAGTATGAATGGCGAAGCCACACAGGAGTCCCTGTTTATAGGACGGGAATGCCGTTGCTTCAGAATGCATGGGCCGGTGAGGGCACCAGCTGCTTCTAAAAGTAAATATCTGCTAAACTATGTAGGAGATATTTACTTTACCTATATGTAAGCCTCGTTATAGGCTTACCTGTAGGTAAAAGTCAACCAAAGGAGTTTACTCCCACTTTAAAATGCATTTAACCACCTAAGGACCGCCTCCTGCACATATACGTCGACAGAATGGCACTGCTGGGCACAGGCACGTCCCCTTTAAGTGCCCAGCCGTAAACACACCTTCCCCATTCCTCACAGTGGCACTGATCGTCTGTTCCCCGATATAGGGAAAGACGATCAATGACGTCACAAGTCCAGCCCCGCCCCCCTACAGGTAGAAACGCATATGAGGTCACACATAACCCCTACAGTGCCCCCTAGTGGTTAACTCCTAAACGGCAATTGTCATTTTCACAGTAATCAATGCATTTTTATAGCACTTTTTGTCGTGAAAATGACAATGGTCCCAAAAATGTGTCAAAATTGTCCAATGTGTCCGCCATAATGTCGCAGTCATTAAAAATAAAAAAATCGCTGATCAAGAATAAAAATGCCATAAAACTATCCCCTATTTTGTAAACGCTATAAATTTTGCGCAAACCAATCGTTAAACCCTTATTGCAATTTTTTTACCAAAAATAGGTAGAAGAATATGTATCGGCCTAAACTGAGGAAAAAAATCTTTTTTTTATATGTTTTTGGGGGATATTTATTATAGCAAAAAGTAAATAATATTGCATTTTTTTCAAAAATGTTGCTCTATTTTTGTTAATAGCGCAAAAAATAAAAACCGCAGGGGTGATCAAATACCACCAAAAGAAAGCTCTATTTCTGGGGAAAAAAGGACGCCAATTTTGTTTGGGAGCCACGTCGCACGACCGTGCAATCGTCAGTTATAAAGCGACGCTGTGCCAAATCGCAAAAAGGGGCAAGGTCCTTTAGCTGCATAATGGTCCGGGTCTTAAGTGGTTTAAAGACGTAATAATGAATACAAAGCTGCATTAATATGTGTCTTATATCATCATGGAAACCCAGATTTGGCCTAATAATAATGTATGCTAGTTTAGGAATTGTGCAGATATTATACTAATCTAATGATATGCAAATACTGAAAGTAAAAATCAAGACATTAACAATTTAATTCAGAAACAACTAATTTACAATGGTCTTCTCATCAATTCCGATTATGAAAAGGCCATATTAGACATGCAAGGCACACATACAGGACAACTACCAGACTCACCATGGCCCAAGTCCCAAGTTGGGCATTGCTGTGGGTGCAATAATCCCATTCACCAGCTGCTGAATGATCCTAACAACGAAAGAGACACAGAAATATCTAAGGGAAGCTGCTTTAAAAAAAAAGAGTACTTGAAAATGTTACTACTTTACAACAGTTGTGTAAAAAACCAATGATTCTGTTAAAAATAAATATACAAAATCATTGTCCATTGTCCCGTACCCATCTGATTATTTTATAAATAAAAATATACCCCTCTCAGGAGCACAGTATGGACAATTAAGAGACCCCTTAAAGTGGTTGTATACCCCTTTAGCACATTTTTACCTACAGGTAAGCCTATAATAATTCTTACCTGTAGGTAAAATGAATATCTCCTAAACCTGTATGGTTTAGGAGATATTCACCTTGCATGCAGCTGCTGACGTCAGAGGCTGCCGGAAAATTGGAGCTCCTTGCCGGTCATTGGACACCCACACGCATGTACAGGAGTGACATGGCCGCTCACAGGCCAGAACCACGAACCCGGATGAAATGCAGAGGGGAAAATGTCAGCTCGGCGGTGACCAACACTTTGTTCTAAGGCAAGCATTTCATAATGAGCTAGTATGCAGTACATACTAGCTCATTATGCCTTTGCCTTACAGGTTTTTTGGGGGGATATTGGGGAGGGGTTTGGTATTTTTTTTTGCAGATATACAACAGCTTTAATCTTTTTTTGTACTCATTGGAAAATCCTTTCCTTGGAGTCCACTGAGGTACACAGCCATGTGAACCAGACACATAGCAACTGAAGACCAGCACCTTAGAAGCAAACCCCTCCCACCTGAATTGTAAACATGCAGTCTGTGGAGAAAGAGCATATGAGAAGTGAAATCTGTCCCTTAATGCAGATAGGCCTTGTTCACACTGGTATTAAAAGCAGGCATTTGAGATGCGTTTTTAAGGCTCCTTAAATGCCTTGTTAAGCAGTCTGCATCTAATATGGACAACACAAAGAGCCGTTCACAGTACCAAAACATGAAGCATTGTCTCACATTGCTGTGCTTCAATTAAGGTACATGTCAAGTTTGGAAGGACTCAAAGCCTCAACTCCGACCATTAAAGTCTACGGCGTCGCACAATAAATGCGTTGGCACGCGTTTGCGGCACGTTCGTCCATGTTTACAACTACAATTTTTTTTTTTTTATTCTCCATCTAACTGGGGCACGTTTTCAATGCACCTTTAATGCACAATAAATGCACTGAACAATCTGTATTACCGCTATAGACGTCTTTGTTCAGCATCAGTATTTTGTGTGATCAAGGCCAAAAGGATTTTACGTTGCATATCAAATTACATTTTCTTTTTATAACCCATTAAGAGACACACCACAAACCTGACAGTTCTAACCACATCTCTACAACGGAGAGAGATCCCTTTTGGGTAAACTAGAGCTGGATACAACAAAGGTTACACCACAACCTTAAAGTGAAAAGCAGAGACCACTTTGAGCAAAAAGGAGGTCCTTGGAAGCCAAATTTCATTTTACACAAAGATAAGATCGCTTTGTTACTAAGAGGATACAGGCAGTCCCCAAGTTACGAACACCCGAGTTACAAACGGACCTCAAAGCCGGCCGCTTGTGCTCCACACTAGTCCTGGAAACCTCTGAGAAGCGATCTTGCAGCGCCGGACACATCCCACACTGCAGTACTGCATGACCAGAAGAGCCCAGAACATCCCACATGCCTGCAAAGGCTGAAGTTACTCTTAAAAATGCACGGTTCTGACTTGGACACAAATTACATTTAAGAACAAACCTAAAGTCCCTATTGTGTTCGTAAACCGGGGACCACCTGTAATGTTGTTAACTCAGGGACCCATCTAGCCAAAATGATGGCAAAAAGAAAGGCTACTAAACAAGATAACATTAAAAATGGAAGGAACATTAATAACATTAAGGAAATGGGTTCAAAACAGGGGTTTTTGACATTGAGGACTGCACAGAAATTAAAAAATAGTTGGTTGTCATTACTGGCCTCTATTGGCCTGGGCGGTCTTTTCAGCGGGGCGCCTTTGGCCGCTCCTTGCCTTTTCTTCTCCCTCTCCGCCGCCCCCCCCCCCCCATTCATAAGAAAAGCGGTATCATAGTAGCTTATACCGGGGATACGGTAAGGTTTTGGGGAGGAGGGTCTAAATCATTAAGCAATCAAAGCAGATTTAAAGCGAATAAGCCAGTTGGGTCAAAACTTAGTACAAGGGCCAGAGGAGCGAGAGGGGGGGCTTCATCAACCCCCCCGATTAAGTCAAAGCCCGGGCCCGATGAGCAAATTTGTAACCCATGGGAGTGATTGAGATAAACAGGCAGCGGAAAAACAACAAGGTGTTAAAAACACCCAGACCGAGAAGGAGAAGAAAAAAGACAAGACAAAAATGGCTCCTAAAAAGCCAGCAGAACAGGATACATTGTCCGAGACCAGGATTGACTAGGAGATGGAAACGGAATCTGAACAGTGACTGGAAGATGAACAACAAGACAGGTCACTACTTCCCACTAAAATTAAAATACAAGGTTTGTTTGCTGCGTTCGAGAAATCACTTCAATCACAAATGGAGAAATATGGGGCATATGTTGGAAAGACTGGAAGGAACAGAAAAAAAAAAAAAAAACAGATTATAATAAAAATACTATTAGGAAACTTGAAGAATAAATTAAAGCTATGAAAAAAAAAAAAAAAAAAAAAAAAAAGAGAACAGGAACAAGCGTACAAATTAAAAGATCAAGAAAACAGAGACAGAAGGAAAAATATCAGAATACGCAGAGTCCCAGACTCATCTGTCAGAAAACCTCCCAGAAATAATAAGGAAAATTTGTAACCCACTACTGGATAGAGAAATAACTTCTCCACTAAGAATAGAGCGAGCGCATAGGATAAGAAGACCAAGAGAAATACAACAGGAGAGTCCTAGAGATATCATTATAAGATTTGAAAGTTGGGAAGAGAAAAATCAGCTTTGGAGAAACCTGAGAGGAAAGTCTCCAATAAAATTCGAAGAGCACAACATTCAAATATATGAGGATTTGTCTCAAAAGAGACGCTTAGAAGACGAAAAAATTTAAGACCACTACTAAGGGGATTGCAGGAGCAAGGAATACAGTACAATTGGGGGTTCCCAGCATGCTTGATTGGCAGAAAAAACGGAGTTACGGCAAGGCTACAATTTATTGAAGAGATACCGGAATTCTGTCAAAAATTAGACATTCCAATACCCAACAGTTAACGAAAAATATATATATATATATATATATATATATATATATATATATATATATATATATATATATATATATATATATATATATATATATATATATATATATATATATATATATATATATATATATTATATATATATATATAAATCAGGGGACGCGGGGGTGGGAGGGAGCAGGGGAGGGGAGGGAGTATAAAGGGGATTAGTAAAATCTATAAAGAAAGACATACGAGACTGGGGATCCCGGAAACGCCCGGGGGCCAATTCCCTAAAATAGGGGATAGGAGACCGTGGCGAATAGTTCTACCCCTTATAGATAGTAGCAAAAGAGCGCCAAAGGGGGTGCATGATGCTCCATATCAAGACCATAGGGTCAAGGTTCCATCATGGGAGGGGGGGGGGAAGTGGGAGGGGTGGATGGGAAAGTGTAGGATATTAGGTTTGGTTATCTGTCTGGAAAAAAAAAAATAGGCCAAAATCCTGACAAAAAAAATAAAAAATAAAAATTTCAACGTAAATGTTATTACATATAAATGTAAGAGGCCTCTGTTCCCCAGAAAAAAGACATATGGTCTTAAAAGAAATTGAAAGGTATTCTGCAGAAATAGTCTTTCTACAAGAGACACATATAACAGTAGATTCCAGAGTCAGACTCTATTCTCGGGCAGTCCCAACCTGGTACTATGGAGACTCCCCACAGAAAAGATCCAAGGGGGGGTCGCCATAGGGATAGGGAAAAACATTAGTTTCAAGGTTGAAGAAAGGAAAGTTGACCCAGAGGGTCACTACCTGTTTTTAAGAGGGGTCCTACAAGGGAAAAAATATACACGCTAGCAAACATATATTGTCCCAATAGACACCCCCAAAAATATCTTAGGGGGATTCTAAACGGATTAATGGACTTTAAACAAGGTTACGTAATTCTAGCAGGTGATTTCAATTTTTCATTGGAACATCATCTTGACAGGAGGTCTGGTGCACAGACGCGAGACTCCAAGCAACTGCGATTATTGAAAAAAAAAAAAAATTTTCAACCATCAATTAATAGACCCGTGGAGAATTGCACATCCTAATAAAAGGGACTATACATATTATTCATCTGTGCACGACACGTACTCGAGATTGAATTATATAATGGTAGATCCCGGTGTATTGGAGCATGTAAATAAAACTTCAATAGGTATTATATCAATCTCTGACCACGCCCCGGTAATAGTTAGAATACGGTTTAACGAGATAGAACAAAGAAAAGGGATGTGGAATTTAAACGAAGAACTGATCGATGATATAGAAGTATGCAACGTAAAAAAAAAAAAGATAGAGTTAATCTCCATAGGGGCAGGGGAAAAAAAGGCAAGAGAAGCAAATAGAAAAAAATATAATAAGGGAGTTACAAGACCTTGAACAAAAACATAAAAACCAAGGAGAAAGTGAAATATAATCGGAAAATAGTGATAAAAAGGGCCCAACTTAGAGACATGATGGAACGTGAAACCAGAAACATATTCAAGAATGTAGCAAAAGAAAGATATACATGGGGAATAAACCAGGGAAATATCTTGCTAGAATATCTAAGGAAAAAAAAATAATATAAACTATATTGAAAAAAAAAAAAAACAGGTAGGTCAGAGAAAATATAGGACTTCTGAAATTGCAGAAGCCTGTCAAACGTTTTATAGCGCACTGTATTCCATCAGAAAGGGAGAAACTCAGGAGCAGAAAGAAACCAGGAAAATAAAAATTAAGGAATACGTAGAGGAAGCTAATTTACCAAAGATGTCACAGGAAAATGCTGAACTAGACGATCCAATAACGCAGGAGGAAATCCAGAAAGCCATTCAAGAAACATCTGGAGGTAAAAGCCCAGGTCCGGACGGGTTACCGATTAAGTATTATAAAAAATTTAAAGAACTCTTGGTCCCAGAGCTATGCAACTATTTCAATAGATTGGGAGAAAAGGAAGAAATAAGAAAAGAATCTCTCCTTGCCAATATTTCAATTATTCCTAAAATGGGAAAAGATGGTACTCTGTTCCAATTATCGTCCAATAGCATTATTGAATGCCGATATAAAGGTTTATGCAAAAATATTGGCAACGAGGATAAAGGCATTAATGCCGGACCTAATAAATGCAGATCAGACAGGATTTGTAAAAGGGAGAGAAGGGAGGGACAACAGTTTAAGAACCATACTGTTACTACAGGAGGACGATAAGAAGAAACCCCCAGTCGTACTCATGTCAATAGATGCTGAAAAAGCCTTAAATAGCCTTTGAGTCAACTGGGGGTTTATGATGGAAACCCTGCAAATTATAGGATTGGGTCCAAGATTTATGAAATGGGTCGAAAACTTATATAACCACCCGACAGCAGGGGTGAAAGTCAACAGGAGCGTGTTGTCTGCGTTTGAAATGATGAATGGAACCAGACAGGGTTGCCCGCTCTCGCCCCTCCTGTATGCAATATCGCTGGAAACATTATTGGCTAGGATACCGAGCAATCCGGGTATAGGAGGGGGGGGGGGGGGGGGGTGAGAGTGGGAGAAGAGGAGCATAAGGTAGCGGCGTACGCAGACGACATACTCCTATATGTGACCAAACCTAGACTCTCTCTTCCCAATGTAATGAAAGAAATAAAAAAATATGGGGAACTTTCTAATTTTAAAATCAATCCTATAAAAACGGTAATTCTGAACCTGGTAATAGAAACAAAAGAAAAAGAGTTACAGAAAGAATTCCCATTTACCTGGAAAAAAAAAACATTAAACATACTTAGGAATAAAGATTACACCCAGAGTAGAAAAATTATTCTTGGCCAATTATATACCCTTAGTGAACAAAATAAAACAGGATATGAAAAATCTAGCAAAGAAACCGATCTCCTGGGTTGGTAGGATCAATTCAATTCATTTAAAAATGATATTACCGAAAATAATTTACAAGTTCCAAATGCTTCCTATAAGAATTCCACAAAGCTTTTTTAAGATAATAAGAACTAGAATTTCGAGATATATTTGGCAAGGTAAAAAGGCCAGAGTAAGCTATACTATTCTAAGCCGTAAAAAAAACAAAAAATAAAAAAACGGGGGGGTTGGCGCTCCCAGATAAAGAGATGCTAAAATTACAGCGTTATAGTAAGGTTAGCAGAATGGACAAACATTTACACTAAAAAGAAGTGGGTACAGATGGAAGACACAATAAGTTTGACACAATTAAATAGGAATGTTTGGATACCGCCAAAAGTTAGGAAAATGGGCACAGACACAATATAACGAAGAATGTATTTAGAATATGGGATACACTATATAGGCGGGAAAATGGGAATATAAGTCCCCATTAATCCCATTAGCAGGCACAATTTTTTTTCCACCAGGTAACAAGACCCGAATGGGAAAGCAATTCGGTGTTAAAAAATTAGGGGATATTTTCATTTTGGTATAAACCACATATGATGCGGAACCATAGAAGAGACGTAATGGGCAATTTAACCGTGAGCATGTCTCGCTGTCCCTTTTTATTTGGTTGAGTCTGATGTGGTAAAAAAAAAAACACAAACACACAGGGGGTCTTTGTAGCACTGACAATACTAAATATAAATCCCACGATTAATGTGGGGATTGAACAGGAAGAGAAATGTTAGCAAGAGGCTGTTGGAGATTATATATTATATAAAATATATACAGAAATTGCTGGAGACTTTCAAAAGAAATGTAAATATGACTCCTTTTTGTCTATGGATGTCCCTGAAATGAAAGGAGGGTTTACCTAACCCAAGAGATAGCTTTGAGCAGTTTAGAGTTCTGTGTTAAAACTTTTTTTTTTACTCACTTTCTATCTATCCATCTATCTGGCTGTTACTAGGCCGATTTCGTAATCTGCCTAGTTCCTGGTCCTAGGTAGTTCACAACTTCCTGTCCTAAGATCCCATTGCCTCCGAGGAAATGACACTCATTTCCCCAGAGTCTCTGGGCATTACTGTGCCAAAAAAAAAAAAAAAAAAAAAAAAAAAAATCGCCCAGCATGCACCTCTCCCTGAAAACCAGGAAGAAAAGGAAACTGGGCTTCACATATCCACACATATGATGGATACGGCCACAACATGAGCTGGAGGATATAAGACCAGTGTTTGCAATGATTTCTGGAACAATTGGGGAGCTATATGTTTTAGGGACCATTTAATGCGATTCATTTTAGCTTTCAAAAAAAAAAAAAAAAGAAAAAAAAAAAAAATTATACCCGGAACCCTGCTTAACCACTTAAGGACCACTTCACGCCGATATACGTCGGCAGAATGGCACGGCTGGGCACATCAACGTATAGGTACGTTGCTCTTTAAGCCCAGCCGTGGGGGCGCACTCCCGCGACCCGGTCCGAAGCTCTGTGACCACGGGACTCGCGGACCCGATTGCCGCTGGAGTCCCGCGATCGGTGCCCGAAGCGGAAGAACGGGGAGAGCCGTGTGTAAACACGGCTTCTCCGTTCTTCACTGTGGCGGCTGCATCGATCGTGTCATCCCTTTTATAGGGGGACACAATCGATGACGTCACACCTACAGCCACACCCCCCTACAGTTGTAAAAAACAATTACATGAGTCTTCAATAAGTGAGTCAGGTAAAACTGCCACACCGCTGGTGCCGACACTCAGCAAGGAATCCCCAGATAACTGGTCTGAGCTGAAAGCAGAGTCTTATGCCAAGGAACACAAAATGATATGTCACTGCCAATCTCAGTTCCACCACAGATGGTACACCATTAAATTAGACGAACTGAGAACACCTGTGCTCATTGGCAAGAAAGACTTGAGGATTTTCAATACCTGGCCTGAATCAGTAGCCATTAATAGTAGGAAAATCTTACAGTTCAAGCAAAAAAAACAAAACAGAGAGAAAGACATCCACTCTAGATGTGACCACTCCTCACCAATTCGCATTGAAATCTCACAGCAAGCAGAAAATTGCAATGTGAATACGCACCACGTACCGCTTTGAATTTGAACTGAATTTGCAGCGCAAAAGTGTGACCCAAAACTAAAAGAAAGTTAAAATGAAAGGTAATGCAAACATTTCATTCACCCACACAAAGCACGAAAGCTGCAGAGCGGTGTGTGGGTACATTTTACCCCAGCAAACAAAAGGGCACAAACAAAATAGTTTTTTTGGATGCTCTTAACACAGACCAACATTTTTCCAATGCAATCTCTGCACAAGCATGCAGCTCCAAGGCTACTTTCACACTGGGTCAGTAAAAGCACCTGCGGCAAAGTGGATGCTAACGGGGCGCTTTTAACACCCACCATCGGGCAAAGAAGGCGTTAATACCGCCCATGTACTGCCGCTGTCGAAGCGATTTGCAGGCACTTTGGCATTTCAATGGGCAGGGGTGGTTTAGGAGCGAAGTATATACACCGCTCCAAAGATGCTGCTGGCAGGACTTTTTCTAGCGGCCTGCAAGCGCAGCGCTCCAGTGTGAAAGCACTAGGGCTTTCACACTGGAGTGACAGGAGAGGTGCTTTACAGGCGCTATTTCTTGTGCTAAAACGCCTGTAAAGCACCTCAGTGTGAAAGAGGTATAAAATGTTACTGCGCAAGTGTGAGAAGTTAGGGCCTCTAGAAGGTTTGGTCTTCAGTTTCTACAAGTCTGCAGTGTCCATTTTTGCTGAAAAAAAAACTAAACCGAAAATATCTGTACATAGAGAATTTTGCAATCTCTTTGCCACAGCTCTCTAGAAATCCTTAGCTAGCAACAGAGAAAGCGGTGTGTAAAAAAAAAAAAAAAAAAAAAAATCCACTTTACCTTCAGACGTTTGTGGTTAGACTGCCAGGATACAGTGATATCTTTCCTCCTTTCCCAAATGGCTGAAAATAGGATTTTATACTCACCGTATAATCTTTTTCTCTGAGTTCATGGACGGACACAGCCTTAATCTTGACAAAGTGGGTATTAGCCTTCCTTTAGGAGCGACTAGGCAGAAAGTGTTAACAACTTCAGAGCTCAACAGGCCCGCCCAGGGGGCGGTCCTACTGGCTATATCCCCTCAGCCTGCACTAAGCAGCTCAGTTCGTCAAAAGCAGTACAAACTTAAAAAAGAGGGACGGGTGTTGTGTCTCCGTCCATCAACTCAGACAAAAAGTTTTTTCGGTGAGTAGAAAATCCTATTTTCTCTTTCGTTCATGGACGGACACAGCCTTAATCTTGACAAAGTGGGACGTCCCAAGGCAGTGTCAAAATGAGGGGTGGGAACAGCATAAAATTAAACTTAACCCCAAAACAAAACCGAGCTCCTCAACTGAGGAGTTGTAACTCTAAACAGCCGCCTGCAAAACTTTGCGGCCGAAGAAGCATCCGAAGATGCACTCACATCAACTTGTAAAGTTTAGTGAAAGTGTGACCGGGCGACCAGGTCGCCGCCTTACACACCTGAGAAACAGACGCTTGATGTCAGAAAGCCCAAGAGGCACCATTGCCCTGGTCGAATGCATCGTGACAGGGAGGCGCCCGACCCTTTATGGCGTAAGCCTGATCAGGATCTGTCTGATCCACCTCTAAATGGTGGCCGATGAGACCGCTGGGCCCTTCTTGGGACCAGCCACCAAAACAAACAGTGAATCTAAACTCCGCAGGCAAAAAATAAAACCAAAAATCCAAAGTAGATTTGAAATAAAGCCTCCAGGCCTATGGGCCCAAAAGGAGCCATGTCGGCTCCTTAAAGGGGTTGTAAAGGTAATTTTCTTTTTCCCTAAATAGCTTCCTTTACCTTAGTGCAGTCCTCCTTCACTTACCTCATTCTTCGATTTTGCTTTTAAATGTCCTTATTTCTTCTGAGAAATCCTCACTTTCTGTTCTTCTGTCTGTAACTACACACACAGTAATGCAAGACTTTCTCCCTAGTGTGGAGAAAGCCTCTTGAGGGCGCAAGCAGGAGTGTCAGGACACTCTCTACTTTGCAGATAGAGAAAGGAGCTGTGTGTTAGTGGGCGTCCTGACACTCCTGCTCTCCCCTCCCCCTTCAAGAAGCTTTCTCCACACCAGGGGAAAGCCTTGCATTACTGTGTATAGTTACAGAGGTAAGTGAAGGAGGACTGCACTAAGGTAAAGGAAGCCATTTTAGGGAATTTTTTTTTTTTACCTTTACAACCCCTTTAACTAGGCAGAAAAAAAACTGAGCTGCTTAGTGCAGGCTGAGGGAATATAGACAGTAAGACTGCCCCCTGGGCAGGGCTGTTCAGCTTTGAAGTTGTTAACACTTTCTGCCTAGTCACTCCTAAAGGAAGGCCAATACCCACTTTGTCAAGATTAAGGCTGTGTCCGTCCATGAACGAAAGAGAAACTATTTTTTTTCCTATAAGCTGACAACCAACAAACAAATAGTTCCAGGCAAAGGTAGAATGAAGGCAGTACAAGTGAAAGGAGGTAAAGTTGATTTTTAGTTTGTTTTTTTACAGCTGTTATTTAGGAATTGACAAAGACTTCTGACATGAGAGGAAGCAGTTTACAACTATCTTTGTGCACAGGATTTGGTTTGAATAGATAGATACAGGAAAAGGAACAGACCAGATCTGTGTTCCAGATAAATAAAGGCTGCCTATATTTTCATTTTTTTTGGAATGCAGTTGCCTGGTTGCCTCTAGAACATTTGTTTATTTAGTGAAGTTAGTGGGAAATGAGGACTCTGGATCAGGTAAGCAAGTTTTGAAGGAGAGTTAAGCAATGACAGCCTGTGTTTGTCAGGAGTCACGTTAAAGGGTCACTAAAGGAAAAAAAATGTTTTGCTGAAATGACTGTTTACAGGGTATAGAGACATATTAGTTAACTGATTCCTTTTAAAAATTATTAAAAATAGATAAAAAAAACAATCATATAATGTACCTGCAGTTTAGTTTCGTTTTTGCTGTTGTTTCCTGGTTCTCTGATGTACAGAGACAAAGAGCCAATAGAGGGCAGTGAAGGTTTTGCAAAACGAAACTGGATTGGTGCTGAGTTTTAGACACACAGTAATCACACCTCCTTGATTAGTCACCACAGTGAGAAATCTCCCAGTACTGTGGTGATCAGGAAACAGACAACCAGGAAGTGTCCAGAACAGAGAGGAATTACAGCAACATCAAAGCAAAAACTAACAATGAGGACATGAAACCAGGACTGCAGCAAGGTAAAGGAAGCTATTTAGCTAAAAAACATTTTTTTAGTGACCCTTTAAGTCTAGAAAATCTAAAAGCAAATCTTCTTGGGACCTGTGATTTTATTTTTATTTTTTTATTCTTTTTGGACCTGGGATATGTTAATGCATTATCTCAAAGATTCCTAAGAAAAGTTGGGTGCATATGCAGACATAATACCACCAAAAGCAAATCATGTCTAAGTGCTAGTTCACACCAGACGCAGTTCCGTGTGCTTTTTTTCTGCATTAAAAATGCAAGCACACACAGTGTTTTTCATGCATTTCAATGGCTCTAGTTAACACCAGTGCAGTCAGTTTCCGGAACTGAGTGTATTGGTGCAGAAAAAAAAACAGAATTGCATCTGGTGTGAACTGGCCCTTAGAAAAAAAAAAAAAAAAAAAGAAGAAGCTCTAGGCCAAATGCTACTACCCCATCCCCATACCTAACTCTGCTCAGCTCCTCCTCACCCTTCTAAGGTAGGCACACCCTCATGCCTTCCCGCAGAGCGCCTTGTACTCAGTCTAGCACGTGGTTGTCTTGAGCTGTATCTTTGCCGTGACTGTTGTTCTCTTCTGTTTTCCGCTTCGCGACCCTCTTCACTTGCTCCAGTTGCTCCAAATATGGGAAACTCTAGGCCCTCATTGAATATCCCAAAAGTAACTTGGCCATAACCAGGAGGTAATGAGAACTGGGTGGATTCTAGGCTCTTTAGATAGAAATTGTATTAGTAGAAGAAAAATAAAAATAAAAAAATAAAACAGTTGACCATAGCATGCATATTTACCTCAAAGGGATGTCTGTTTTGATCTGTCCCAGAAGTGGTGCTAATATTTTCTGTGTTCCTGTAAAAGCCAGATTTACCATTTTGGCATGAACAGATAAAAAAAGCAACTTGCAAAAAAATAGCTATATGTTCACACTCACAACAAGCCCTGTCTGCAAATACTTCATGCATATGAGCTACGGTCTTAGAAGAACAGCACACTACTTACAGTACCTGTATATAGAGAATTTTGTAATCCCTTTGCCTTTTTTCCCCCTTCATTACCCAGTGAGCAGTAGAGAAGCCACTTTTTAGGAGAGTGCAAGTTTCGCCTTTTTTCCAAAAAAGTGAACACCCTAAAAACCACCTTGCCAACCTCCTTGCTTCCATGGGTCAGAATCTGCCTGCCCACGCAACCAGTATAGCGGTCTGGGGATTTTTCCATCCCTTTTTTGCAGGGCTTTTCGCTGTGCTGCCACTGCTTCAAAACAAGTGTAGTTTAAATGTAAATTGTGCCAAGTAAAGTTTTTAAGCAAGGGCGGGTCTATTAGTCCTTGTAGCTCACCACCCCAATACCTATGCTTTGGGGCATTTGATAAAATGTAATATTAAATAGAACAATTCTAAAATGTACATGATAAAGATTACAGAAACACTGCAGGTTATATCATATACTTTGAATTTTTTATATTAGAACTCCTGTAAGTACTAATACTGAAAGCCTGAGACCCAGCTGAATTATGGAAACTTCCAGTTAGTCTGATGTGGATTTAGACAAAACTATTATAATAAACCTGTCTTGAGAAAAATTAGGATTGCAATTGCTGACGTTATAAAAATGCATACTGCCCATTTTCAATACCTTCTTAGCCACTGACTCAGCAAGTAAAGTTAGGACTCCTAAATTGTAGTACTCAAGCCACAGGAATAGCATTACAATTAAGCAATGGCAACCTGTGTATTTCAAAGACAGGTTTTCTTTAAAAAAAGGTCTATATTATTTAAACAAAGCTGATTTTTTTTTTTTTTTTTTTAATTTACTTACCTTATTTCAGGAAGCTCTTCAATGAACCCCGATTCACACCTGGGGCAAGTGTATTCCTACAGAGAAAATAGGATGTAAAAAAGCCAACAGCTTAAAATGTTATTGCTTAACAACACAGTAAGCAAAAAACACCAAGTTAAAACTAGAAAACAATTTTTTTTTTCTTTTTCTTTATCAAAAAGGTTTTTATTGCTCACAGAACATACAAACAGTGAAACCTACACACTGTAATCCAACAGTAAGACAGAAAAAACTATTTTAAAAGGATAAGTTAACCTTTTGAAAAAAAATCAAAAATCAAAAATAAATGCACTTTTTTTTGCAGGTCAAAAAAAAAGGTTGCATTTATTATTTTGTTCTAAAGGAGCCAGCAGAGCATTGCACTCACGATCAGCAGATAGCAGGTGCAGACTCTCATGCCGCGTACACACCATCGTTTTCTGCGATGGAAAAATGCGACGCTTTATGTGCTTTAAAAAAACGTCATTTTTCAAACTTCAATTTGAACAACGACGTAGCATACACACCATCGCTTTTTCACAACGCTCTAGCACAGCGCAGTTCCGTCAATCACGCACGACGTCACTATAAAGGGTCGTTTCCATGCGGAAGACGGCCTCTTTTGCTGATATCGTGTTGCTGCGTGTTAGTAAAAGTTTGGTGAGATACGATTCGTGATTTTCAGTGACTGTGCTTTAAATTTCGTTTTATTGTCTATAAGCTGAAAAACACCTTAACGAATCTGCTGATTCCATTCTGAACAGTCGTTTTACATGAATGAGCGCTGCCGTCTCCTAACTTGCTTCTGAGCATGCGCGGGCTTAAATCGACGTTTTTACGTACACACGGTCAATGTTTAGAACACAGAAAACGACGTCGGCCAAAAACGACACATAAAATTGAAGCATGCTTCAATTTTTTTCTGTCGTTTTTTAGAAGACATAAAACGACGTTTTTGCCCACACACGGTCAATTAAATTGACGTTTTTGAAAATGACGTTTTTTTTCCATCGCAGAAAACGATGGTGTGTACGCGGCATTAGGATAGCTGTCTGACCACCCCTAGTGGGCAGGCAGTTACCCGAGTGCAGTAAGAATCAATGAACTACTAGAGCGCTCACAAGTAGATGCTGAAATAGGTTACGTGTTCCACCCTAAAAAACGATGAACATGTTCCAAAAGGTGAAGTTTGACTTTAGCCACTTCAATACCAGGCACTTACACCCCCTTCCTGCCCAAACCAATTTTTAGCGCGGTTTAAAGGGGTTGTAAAGGTTCGTCTTTTATTTTCTAAATTGGTTCCTTTAAGCTAGTGCATTGTTGGTTCATTTACCTTCTCCTTAGATTTCCCTTCTAATTTTTTTTTCTTTGTTTGAAATTCTCACTTCCTGTTTCTTCCCAGTAAGCTTTCCACCATCATCCGAGCAGTGGAAAGTCATTTAGAACAGCTTACTGAACACCTTACTGAGGAGGAACAGGAAGTGAGAAATTCAGACAAAGAAAACAAAGAAAAAAAACATTTAGAAGGGAAATCGAAGGAAAGGGTAGGTGAACCAACAAGGCACTAGCTTAAAGTAACCTATTTAGAAAATAAAAAACGAACCTTTACAACCCCTTTAAATGAAAATTGCGCAGTCATGCTACACTGTACCCAAACAGAATTGTTATCATTTTGTTCCCACAAATAGAGCTTTCTTTTGGTGGCATTTGATCACCTCTGCGGTTTTTATTTTTTGCTAAATAAAAAAAGCCCCAAAAAATACAAATAAAAAAAGTTTCTTTTGTTTTGGTTATAACATTTTGTAAATAAGTGTGTTTTCTAATTCAAGGATGGGCACTGATACAGCGGCACTGATAGGCATCCCTGGTGGCACTGGCACGCATTGTGGATGGGCACAGATTGGCAGCTGCCTGGGCACTGACTGGCATATCCCTGGTGGTCCTGGCAGCATCCGAGGAGGGGGCTGCCCTGATTAACAATCACCACAGATCCCTCCCCCCCCCCGTCAGGAGAGCAGCCGATTGGCTCTCCTCTACTTTGGCTTTTCCGCTCTCACGTCTGACAGACCTATCAATGGCTCTTCCTGTTTACATCATGATCAGCCGTGATTGGACACGGCTGATCACATGGTAAAGAGCCTTTGTCGAAGACTCTTTACCAAGATCCGTGCAGTGGTGTGTCAGACTGACACACCGCACCACCGATCGCCGCAATGTGCTCCCCCACACGCGCGTGACGGCTGTTATCATGCTGGACGTCATAAAATGCCCAGACAGGATAACAACCACCACCCGGCCGTCATTCTGCTATAGGCCGGGCAGGAAGTGGTTAAAATACATTAAGATAGCACTAAATAAAAAATGGTCAGTATTCATGTTTTATGCATGACATTTGCTGCCTGACTGTGCCAAATAAGTGAAGTGAAAAAAGCAAAAAGAAAAAATAAAGACCAAAAAGGGAAAAACACACCACACAAGAAAAAACAAAACAAAAAAAACATTTGTTTTATTGCAATCTGAACTTCTCCTGCCATTACCATTATTAAAGAGAAAGTAAAGCCTGTTAAAAAAAAAAAAAAAAAAAGAAAATGCAAGGCAAAGGCATAATAAGCTAGTATGACCAGTATACTAGCTCATTATGAACTACTTACCTTAGATCGAAGCTCCCGAAGCCGTCCTCCTCTGGCCGCAGACATCTCTCCCGGAGGTTACTTCTGGGTATCGCGGCTCCGGGGCTGAGATTGGCTGGAGCCGCGATGACGTCACTCCTGCTCATGCGCACGGGAGCTGCCAGCAACGGCACATGCTAGGGAAGAAACGGCACAGTTTTGTTTCTTCCCAGCGCATGCACCGTGTACATTATCGGCGCACTACAAGTGAAATATCTCCTAAACGGTGCATGTTTAGGAGATATTTCCACTACCAATAGGTAAAAGTCAACAAAGAGTTTACAACCACTTTAATATTCAATGTAAAATCAGGAAAAAATCGTGGGTGCGCGATATACGCCGATACCGGCGCTGAGTTTGAACTGCGCCGCCGACATATACCGAGCGCAGTACACTCTGGTACATTCGGCCAGGCTCGGCTTCGCTCGCGGTCACGCTGTGACGCCTCCTAGCCTTTAATGCGCGAGAAGCCGAGCGTGACCGAATGTGCCCGAGTGTACTGCGCTCGGTATATGTCGGCGGCGCAGTTCAAACTCAGCGCGGGAAGCGGGAATTCGACTGAACAGTCTACTCCTTTAGGCTGGGTTCACACCATCGCCAGATTCGTACCAGTACCACAGCAGGGGTCCGGTGGGTGCTGGTTCACCGTTTCAGGTCCAATTTCAGCCCAAATTTTGGGCCGAATTCGGACCTGAGAGACCAAAAAAAAAAGCACACGTTTTCCAGCAAATTGCACCGGACCTGCTGCGGAGACATGTGAACCAGCTCCATAGAGAGCCAGTCACAGTCTCCTGCTATGCAAATTGGATGCGGAAAAATCTGTATCTAATTCACATAGGTGTGAACCCAGCCTTAGTGAATCAACCTAAATGTGTGGTATTGACATAACAATGTTATGCTATGGTGAAGAGAGAATAGACAAATCTCAGTAAGGTATCAAACATGCTTACAAACAATAGAGGGTTATTTTTACCCTGTTATCATTGGAAGCATAGGCATCTGTAAATTCTGAATTGTGCACCAAATTGTCCACCCCTATATTGGACAAGTTTATTTCCCTTCTTCCTGAATGTCGTGTACATGTTCAGATAGCGAGACACAAAACAACTATTGGATTATGCAAAGAAGGTTTCAGTGTGGCTGTTTATATTTTTGAGCTACATTAAGTGCCGCTTTAAACAGAGGCAGCGTCAAAATCATCCGACTCTGAAACCGCCCCGTACAGTGTGAACTCAGTGTGGCTTGTAAAAGACTTCTTTAACCCCTTAATGACCAGGCCATTTTTTGCGATACGTCACTGCATTGCTTTACCTGACGCTGTTCTCAAACAAAACTGATGTATTTTTTCCCCCCACAAATAGAGCTTTCTTTTAGTGGCATTTGATCACCTCTGCGGTTTTTATTGCGCAAAAGTTATAACGTCTACAAACTATTGGATAGATTTGTAGAATTGCTTACATTGACAGTTCACCATTCTGGCTCTCTGTGGATCGATCGTGGGTGGCCGGCAGACATCATGGCCGCCTACCACATGCATCGGCTCCAGGGATGCGGGCGCACCTGCTAAAGCATTTTAAAGAGCCGACGTACAATGACAGCAATTCGCGCAGCCGTGCCAGCCGCAGCACAAATGTGGCAGGCGGTCAGCAAGTAGTTAATAGAAGTCCATGCAAGCCGCTGTGAAGTCGCCCCAAAGTAGTACAGGAACCTTTTTCTAAGTCGGAGCGACTTGAGTCACTCCTATTAGATCGGTTCCATTGCAATGGATGGAGCACGACTTGTAAGGCGGCTAGGTCGCCTCTGTGTGAACCGGGACTGAACTGCCATTGAGTAATACAAGTGCTTATGTGCTAAACAATCCTTTCACTGTAAGGCGTATTTCAGGTGTTTTAGCGCTAAAAATAGCGCATAATTAATGCCTGAAATAATTCTGCCCCAGCATTCTCAGAGTGAAAGCCCTAGGGCTTTCACACTGAGGTGATGCGCTGGCAGGAGGAAGGAAAAAAAAAAAAAAACTCCTGCAAGCAACATTTTTGGAGTGGTATAGGAGCAGGGCGTTTACCGCTCCTTCCCATTGAAATCAATGGGGAACCTTGGTAATACCGCCGGCAATGCGCCTCTGCAGGGTATTGACCCTTTTTCGGCGGCTAGCGGGGGTTAAAACAGCACTGCTAGCGACCGAATAACGCGGTAAATACGACGTTAAAGTGGAGCTAAAAATCGCTCTGCTATACCGCCACCGCACCTCACATGCTCAGTGTGTAAGGGGCCTTGGTAGCAGCCACAATCATGACAGATGTTGTTTGCATCGGATAATACATCAATATTATTGCAGTGTTTGAAGTTGAACTCAAGCCTTGCCTTCAGGTCTTGCGCAGCGGTACATGTTCCCCGCCTGTACTGAAATTGCTCACTCTCATTGCACACTGTGAGCTTCTTATGAAAGTGGAATCAAGTCAGATAGAGCACCCCTGATTTCCAGGCTGGATGACCTCCAGCATCATCTAAACTTTTCCTCCCCAGGGTAAGCATCAGTTTAATGAGACTTTGTCACCAAATCTTGAAGTATATATGAACCCTCACCTTGCAAAACAGCCCATTTAATTTAAAATGTAAAAAATTGTATTATAAATAAAAGATTATTTATTTTTTGTAGTTGATCACAATCTGTTCTCAGCCGCAAAAGGGTCTTAGAGGGTGTAGCCTGCAGGTGGGAGGGGGGGATATAGGAGGCACAGAAAAAGCAACACAATGATCTTCCCAGTAAAGAGCAGGGTATCTGTCAGAGTGGACAAAGAACTGAGTGATCAGCAATTATATGCTTGTTCAGTTCTCAGACTTGGAGCTGGCAGGGGACAGTTGCAGCATCAGAGCAATGCTGCAGTATGGAGGTAAGAATGAGCGTTTTGGTTTTATAACCATCCCAAAGGTCTCCTTCATTAGGACCCAACACTTCAGGAAGCACCAGAATCCTAGCTGCACAGAACCCTAGCGGCAGTTTCTCCTGTCCCTTGCTCTGAGTGTCACTCAGCTCCGCCTACCATTGAAGCAGAATGTGGGAGCTCATACACCCAAGTCAGCTGCTATTTCTAAACCACACTGACAACTGACAACCTGCGCTAATGTGAGAGCCACTGCTGCTGGGAACAGGCACACAGCAATCAATAGTTATTTCTGCACTGACCTCTTTCATGACCTGAAGAAAAGGAGCATTCAATCACCTGACTGGGAGAAGGTTGTTCTCTTTCCCTTCCCAAAGTGAAAGCTGTTACACACCAAAGCCAGTCACAGACACTATTTCTGCAATGGCATGGCCATTTGTGTTCTTTACTCCTGGACTGGTGTTTTTTTTTCAAGTGCATGAAAAGTCTCCCCAGCAAAAAAAAAATAATAAAAAAAAAAAAAAACACCTATAGGTGGTCGGTAAGGTCAATGGCAAGAAATATACAGCAGTTTAACCACTTCAATACGGGGCATTTTCACCCCCTTCCTGCCCAGGCCAATTTTCAGTGCTGTAACATTTTGAATGACAATTGCACGGTCATGCAACTCTGTACCCATATGATTCCCCCCCCCCCCCCACAAATAGAGCTTTCTTTTGGCGGTATTTGATCACCTCTGCGATTTTTATTTTTTGCGCTATAAACCAAAAAAGAGCGGCAATTAAAAAAAAAAAAAAAAAAAATAATAATAATATTTTTGACTTTTTGCCATAATAAATATCCCATAAAAAATGCCTCAGTTTAGGCCGATATGTATTCTTCTACATATTTTTGGTAAACAAAAAAAAAAAACACACAACATTTATATTGATTGGTTTGGACAATAAAGTAATAGCGCCTATAACGTATGGCATTTTTATTTTTTTACTGGTAATGGCTGCGATCTGTGATTTTTATCATGAATGACATTGCAACATATCGGACACTTTTGACACTATTTTGGGATCATTCACATTTATAGAGCGATCAGTGCTATAAAAAATTACTGTGTAAAATGTAACTGGCAGGGAAGGGGTAAACACTAGTGGGCGATCAAGAGGTTAAAATATGTATTCTAGGGGGTGATTTCTAACTGTGGGGGGAGGGGGACTCATAAGGAGACACCGATCGTTGTTCCTCTGTACTGGGAACACACGGATCGGTCTCCTCTCACATAACAGGATGTAGATCTGTGTATTTACTAGTGCTGTCAAGCGATTAAAATTTTTAATCGCGATTAATCGCATTAATGTCATAGTTAACTCACGATTAATCGCGCGATTAAGGAGGTTCACCCTTTAAAACATTTTTTTTTTGTTTTCTTATTTTTTTTTTTTTTTTTTATAATATTAAATTGTGTTTTTTTATTTTTTTACATTTTGATCACTTTTATTGCTGTCACAAGGAATGTAAACATCCCTTGTGACAGCAATAGGTGGTGACAGGTACTCTTTATGGAGGGATTGGGGGTCTAAAAGACCTCCGAGCCCTCCTTTGCACTTCAAAGTATTCAGATCGCCGAAAACGGCGATTCTGAATACTGTGTACTTTTTTAAATCCGGCGCCATTGGCAGCCGAGAAACCCGGAAGTGACGTCATGACGCCGCTTCCGTGGTTTCAATGCGGAGACTGAATCAAAGCCGCTTACGGCTTAGTGTCAGTCTCCAACCTGGACACAGAAGGCGGCGGATCTAGGATCGGGTCTCCCGGTGGGACGGGAGGCCCGGTCAGAGCGGCGAAAAGGCGGCGGGAGGGGGGGGGATGTCCCCTCCCGCATAACAACCGAGCGGCTTTTAGCCGCATCGGTTGTTATGTTTGGATAGCCGATCGCCCGCTCTAAACAACGGTACCGGGATGATGCCTGCGGCTGCAGGCATCATCCGGTATAACCCCCGAACGCCGCCTCGTTAATCGCGCGATAAAAAAAATTGACGGCGTTAACATGGGTTTGCGTTAACGCCGTTAATAGCGTGTTTAACTGACAGCACTAGTATTTACACACACAGATCCACGTCCCTGCTGAGCGACAGGCAATTGCGGGTGCCCGGCGAACATCACGGCCGCTGGGCACGCGCCTCGGCTCCCGAGTGATGCTGCGGGGGTGCACGAGCGCCCCCTAGAGGCTCGGAAAGGCAAAGACGTCATATGACTGCGACCTGTAGGGACAGAGGGTTCCTGCTGCCGTCATATGACAATGCGCGGTAGGGAAGTGGTTAAAAAATGTTTTTTTTTTTTTATTAAAAGTCTGTTTATGCCCAGTTTTCCTTTAAGTAAAAAAATAATAATAATCAGAAAATATCAAATAAAGCAGAAAAGAAGGTGCTTTCAAGTGCAGTAATAAAGCACTTTTACATATAGTTATAGTAGGTGAGGTTGAAAAAAGACAAGTCCATCAAGTCTTCTTCAAAGGAGCAACTGGGCATGCTCCAAAACACGAACTGCCCACTCTGACGTCACTTACGGTTGCCTGGATTGCATGCCGATCCTGACAGCACAGCCCTCCATTTTGGATCAGACACACAGTATTTACAACCGCTGGTGGGATGGAACTTCTATCTACAGCGGTCTTACTCCCAGGAGGCATCCCACTTGACATTATGGATTCATTGATATGCCCGTTTTTCACTTCCATTGCGTAAGCGTTTTTAACCCTTCCTTGTCAAAGTGTTTTATTACTGCACTTAGAAGCGCCTTTTTCTCTACTTTGTTTTTCCTATAGGAGTGCGCTTCCCTCTTCTGAAGCACTGCATTAACCACATCTTAAGAGGCAGCCGTGTACGATTTGTTAAAAAGTCTGCTTGTTATCCAGAGAGCCCCATTCTCCACGCTCCTTGAACCAAATCATCATCAAATAAAGTCCCAGTTAAAGCAGTTGTATACCCCGCTTTGTGATTTTTGCTTCGAATAATTCTTACCTGTAGGTAAAATGAATATCTCCTAAACCTGTACGGTTTAGGCGATATTCACCTTGCATGCAAGCTACTGACGTCAGCGGCACGTGCACTCTGAAGGTCCAGCAGATGCTGATGGAAAAATCAAAGCTCCTCGTTGGAAAAAGGACTCCTGCCCGCATTTGCGAGAGTGACATCATCGCGGCTCTGGCCACTCACAGCGCCAGAGACGCGAACCTGGAAGAAATGCAGAGGGAACATGTCAGCTCCCTCAACGATGATGCCGGCACTTCGTTCTAAGGCATTTCATAATGAGCTAGTATGCAGCACATACTAGCTCATTATGCCTTTGCCTTACAGCCGGTTTGTTTTTTGCGGGTATACAACCGTTTTTTTTTTTATAAATCTCACACACACACACACACACACACACACACACACACACACACAGCATTATTACACTGGACACACCAAGTCATTGCAAGCACATGTCCAGTTTTACTAACACATGCCAAACTAGGCTCAGGTGTTAAAGTGGTAGTAAACTGACAGAAAAATAAACAATGATGCCGGCACTTCGTTCTAAGGCATTTCATAATGAGCTAGTATGCAGCACATACTAGCTCATTATGCCTTTGCCTTACAGCCGGTTTGTTTTTTGCGGGTATACAACCGTTTTTTTTTTATAAATCTCACACACACACACACACACACACACACACACACACACACACACACACACACACACACACAGCATTATTACACTGGACACACCAAGTCATTGCAAGCACATGTCCAGTTTTACTAACACATGCCAAACTAGGCTCAGGTGTTAAAGTGGTAGTAAACTGACAGAAAAATAAACAATGGGCCCCCTGAAGGTTTAAGTCATAATGTACTAGTATACACTGCATACCAGCACACTATGAGACTTGCCTGTACATGGAGCACTCCAGAGCAGCACTGTCACGGCTCTTCGGTGCTGTCACCTTCGCTTTCTTCCAGGTGTATGAATGGCCAGGGCTGTGATGAAGTCACTACCATGCATGTGCGTAGGAGCGCTTGGCTCCGGAACGGTTTGCCATACCTGCAGCGCGCATGCACCGTGACTTCATCGGCTGCATGTTGTGTGAATATCTCCTAAACCAGGGCTCGACAAAATCCGGGCGCCAGGTCACAATTGCGACAAGAAATTGTGATCTGGCGACCGCCGGTAATTGAGGGCGTGGGCTTTGCAGCCTAGAAGGTCGCGCCCTCAATTACCGGCCGTCGCGATTCCGCGGCGGGGGAGCGCACAGAGGCACAGGATCCTGTCTCCGTGCCCCCCCCAAGTCCACGCGATCGCGTCGGGCCCCCGCGATAGCCGGTAATTTAGGCCGCGGCTTTGCAGCCTTGTGAAGGCCCAAGCTTCCTTTTGTGACCTGGCGCCATCTGGTGGTGGCTGTTGGCATTACAAGTAAAACAGCAGTTCTAATGTGTGTTTTTTTTACTGTTTTCACTGCCATTTCCTTCCCTCTAATTAGAACCCCCAAACATTATGTATATTTTTTTATTCTAACACCCTAGAGAATAAAATGACGATCGTTGCAATACTTTGTCACACCGTATTTGCGCAGCGGTCTTACAAGCGCACTTTTTTGGGGAAAAAATACTTTTTTTAATTAAAAAATAAAACAGTAAAGTTATCCCAATTTTTTTTTATATTGTGAAAGATAATGTTGCGCCGAGTAAATTGATACCCAACATGTCACGCTTCAAAATTGCGTCCGCTTGTGGAATGCCGACAAACTTTTACCCTTTAAAATCTCCATAGGTGACGTTAAATTTTTTTACAAGTTGCATGTTTTGAGTTACAGAGGAGGTCTAGGGCTAGAATTATTGCTCTCGCTCTAACGATCGCGGCGATACCTCACATGTGTGGTTTGAATACCGTCTACATATGCAGGCACTACTCACGTATGTGTTCGCTTCTGCACGCGAGCTTGGCGGGACGGGGCGCGTTTTCTGGCTCCTATATTCCAAGCAAATTTGTCAAACCCTGTCCTAAACAGTGCAAGTTTAGGAGATATTCACTGTACCTACAGGTAAGCCTATATTATAGTCTTAACTGTAGGTACAAGTTCAAAAGTGGAGCGATTGTAAAGTCTTGTTCTCTTTTCATTTAAAATACAAACATGTCATACTTGCCTGCTCTGTGCAGTGGTTTTAGAGAGAGTCCTGGACAGGCGAAGGACATCATTGGATAGTGATGGGCTCAGGCAAGTATGAGGGGGGCTGCTGTACATGCATCAAGATAAAAAAAAAATCTTCTGACTTTACAACCACTTTAACCGGTTAACGACCGGCTCACAAACTCACGAACTCACGAACTCACGAACTATACGTCAGCAAAATGGCACGGGTCATGGCTGGGCAAAGTGACGTATATTTACGTCACTTTGAAATCCCCAACATGCTGGCGCGCACCCCTGACACAAGATCCGTGACTGTGCCCGCAGACTCACTATCCGCCCGGTGTCCTGCGATTGGGTCACAGAGCTGCAGAACGGGGAGAGGCAAGTGTAAACAAGCATCTCCCGATTCTGCCTAGTGACACTGACGGTCTGCTCCCTCTCATCGGGAGGAGCGATAAGCGACGTGTCACTCGTAGCCACACCCCCTAACAGTTAGAATCACTCCCTAGGACACACTTAACCCCCTCCTAGCCCCCTAGTGGTTAACCCCTTCACTGCCAGTCACAGTTTTACAGTTATCAGTGCATTTTTATAGCACTGATCGCTGTATAAATGTGAATAGTCCCAAAATAGCGTCAAAAGGTGTCCGCCATAATGTCGTAGTCATGATTAAAAAAAAAAAAAAAAAAAAAACACAATACATAATAAAAATGTCATAAAACTATCCCCTATTTTGTAGATGCTATAACTTTTGCGCAAACCAAACGGTTATTGCGATTTTTTTTAACCAAAAATATGTAAAAATACATGAGCCTAAACAGAGGAAAAAAACATTTTTTTTATATATATATATTTTTGGGGGATATTTATTATAGCAAAAAGTTAAAAAAAAAAGCTTTTTTTTTTTCAAAATTGTCGCTCTATTTTTGTTTATAGCGCAAAAAATAAAAAAAATGTCAAATTTTGGTTGCGAGCCACGTCGCATGACTGCGCAATTGTCAGTTAAAGCGACGCAGTGCCGAATGGCAAAAAGTGGCCTGGTCAATTGGCAACCAAATGGCCCGGGGCTGAAGTGGTTAAGATTGTTTTACCTTCCAACATGAAGGGGTTAAAGGACCATTCCTGGTCTGCCCTCCAGCCTTCATTCTCACCTGGGCCAGAATATGTCCTTCTCCTGGAGACTTTGGGGATATCTCTACCACTTACCGAAGGAGGCTGCAGGAGCAAGGACACAGTGGCTGAAGCCAGCTGTGAGACCCAGTAAGAGACAGTATATCCCCAATGACGTAGGAAGGGAAGAAGGCAGTGCAGGGCTAGGGAAGATAGTTGCTTGCTGGGGGAGGGATTTATATGCAGGGCTTGACAAATTTGCTTGGCATCTAGGAGCCAGCTAAAAAAGTTAGGAGCCAGGAACGCGCCCCGTCCCGCCAAGCTCGCGTGCAGAAGCGAACGCATACATGAGTAGCGCCTGCATATGATAACGGTGTTCAAACCATACATGTGAGGTTTCGCCACGATTGGTAGAGCGAGAGCAATAATTCTAGCCCTAGACCTCCTCTAACTCAAAACATGCAACCTGTATAATTTTGTTAAACGTTGCCTATGGAGATTTTAAAGGGTAAAAGTTTGTCGCCATTCCGCGAGCAGAGGCAATTTTGAAGCGTGACACGTTGGGTATCAATTAACTTGGCGTAACATTATCTTTCACAATATAAAATAAATTGGGATAACTTTACTGATGTTTTTTTTTTTTTAAAGTTTCTTTTTTCCTAAAAAAGTGCGCTTGTAAGACTGCTGCGCAAATACGGTGTGACAGAAAGTATTGCAATGACCGCCATTTTATTCTCTAGGGTGTTCGAATAAAAAATATATATAATGTTTGAGGGTTCTAACTTCTAAGAAAAGGGAAACAGGCAGGGAAGCTCCATTAGCATTGCTGGTTGTCTTGTCATACCAAGAGCCACCGCAAGAGGGTGCCATATTACAGAAGGCACCATAGGACTGCAGAAGGCCGCAAAGCCGCGGCCTCAATTACAGGCCGGTGCGGCCCAACGCGATCGCGAGGTGGGGTGCGCACGGAGTCAGGGTACCCCAGCTGTGCTGCGCCAGGTCGCTAATTCTAGTCGCAATTGCAACCTGGCGCCCGGGGTTTGTCGAGGCTTGATATATAGTACATTCACATCAGTCCCTGCCCTCAAGGAACTTACAATCTAGGGCCCCAAACTCACATTCATACATACAATAGGCCAATTTAGACAGGAGCCAATTAACCTACCAGAATGTCTTTGGAGTGTGGGAGGAAACCAGAGTAAATGGAAAAAAAGCAAACTCCAGGCAGGCAATAAAAAAAAACAGAAAACACTTGTGCCTTGGGAAAAACGGCAATGTGAGTGATGTCATCGCAGGCTCCAGCCAGTCACAGCGCCAAAGCCGCAATACTCCGGGAGAGATGGTGGCGATGGAGAAGGGGGAATGAGGACGGCTGCGGGGGCTTCGATCTCAGTTAAGCAATTCATAATGAGCTAGTATGCTATGCATACTAGCTCATTATGCCTTTGTCTTGCAGGGTTTTTTTTTGTTTACTTCCTCTTTAAAGTGTTACTAAACCCAGGACCTGCATTCACTATATCTGGTCTCCCACAGTTCATGGAAATGCAATTATTTTAGTAAATATAAACTGCTAAACAATGTTTTTCATCAGCAGTATATGGCAGTCTTGTGACTTCTATTAGTGTCTGGTTAAAGCTTTTCATACTGCACTGGCTGTCCTATAAAAGGATGCAGAACCCCTGACCCTCTGGACAGTGCTGATTGGCCCTGTGCTGATCACATGCAATCTGCCAAGTAAACACTCTCTACCAATAGAGAGTAGCTCAGTCTTATCCCTTGTTCACACTGAGGGCGGGTTTGAAATTGTGCAAGTTCAGCTGAATTTAAAATTGGTCAGACTTTGGGGACCATTTGGCTGTCCGTGTTCATGCACAGATAACTGCTGAAATCGCCCCCAAAAGTAGTGCAGGAACTACTTTTGGGAATCTGTGCGGCGCCACAAAGTCAGCATTTCACCGATTCGGACATGCCATTACCGCCAATAGGTTCCAATTTGGCATGTCAAATCGCATGCCAAATTGGCCCAATGTGAACGTGGGCTTATCGGGACATGTTTTGGAGTCAGTGGAAGAAGGGGAGGATATGTGAGTACAGGATCAAACAGCACTTTTTAAGTTGGGAAAGAAAGGATTTTGCAATGCTATAGGCCAAATAGCATTGCAAAATCCTTCCTCTCCTCTCATCATTCATGTCATTTATTATGCAATTGCCAATCAGTGCCGCTGTCTTGTCACATTCCGCTCCCCATCACAGATTGCTCCAGAAGTGACGTTCCGTCGCCGCCATTTTGCTATACTCCACACAGTAATGAGTGAGAAGGGGGCAAGCGGACATCGTGTTGCACACACCGGAGTTTTAGATGTCACAGTTATTTTCAAAACAAAACTGAGCTCATGTGCTTAAATACAGGATTTTGAAATCCGACGGGCTGTTTACTTGTTAAATGTGAAAATCAGAGGTGTTCTGTCACATTAGGAACCATGTAAAGCAGGGGTGCCCAACCTTTTGAAGAACGAGGGCCACTTTAGCGACTTGGTAACCAGTCGTGGGCCACAATAAGCTGAGTGGGCAGGTGACAGGTCTGTGTCCGCTCTGCATATTCAGAGCGGACATGGACCCAGCCCACTCTACTCTATGGGCCCTTCGATCCGATCCACCTTGATGGAAGGGGACGGACCCCCTTCTGTTTTTTAAGCGGATCGGAGGTACGTGGGTGGGTGTAACCTGACACAAGTCCATTTACATCTGCAGCTCCATAGAGGTAAATGGTCCAATTGGATCGGACAGATCGGGTAAAAGGGGCCTAAGGCTGCTTTTACACTCATTACTCACAACTCGGGTGCAGCGCAATGCACCTGTGGCTTAGCTGCACTTTGCCACAGATTTCTATTATATCCTGTAGGTGTGGTGCACTTTCTGAAAGTGCACCAAACTCGCAGGTAATAACAGAAGTCTTTGGCTCAGTGTCGGTAACTGTGCTGCACCTGTGGATCAGTTTGGAACAATACCCATATATGCACTGTGATTTTAATAATAAGCTTACCTTTAATAACAGTCTTCCATTCAAGTATTTCCAGCTATTGCTGTCCCAGACAAAGTGCATTTGGTATCACTCCGCCTGTAACAGTAGATGGCACTATACAAGAAACATTGGCTTATGTGGGTCTGCTCCGCAGCTGCTTGCTTCCTCTACCGCCGGCTATATTCACAACACTGATGCTCTGGAATGTCGGGTCAGCATCCCATGATCTTGGCTTGCCAACCTGCCATTCCAGAGCACAAGGTCGTGGACCACATCAGAAGGCTTTGCGGGCCACATCAGAGGGCTCCGCGGGCCACAAGTGGCCCCCGGGCCACTGGTTGGGCACCCCTGATGTAAGGTCAGCAGGTTTTCTGCCGCTTTTAAAATTTAACATGTAAAATCCATCGGATTTCCAAATACTGTATTTAAGCATATAAGCTTTTTGTGCTGAAAATAACTGAAATCTAAAACTCCGGTGGGTGCAACAAGATGTCCGCTTGCCCCCTTCTCACTCTATCTTTACTGTGCAATGGTGTGGGGTGTAGCAAGATGGCGGTGACAAAACGTCACTTCCGGAGCATTCTGTGATAGGGAGCAGAATGTGACACTACACCGCATTTCAGTGACTGCCCATAAGTGACATCAGTGCCACCTATCAGTGCCCATTAGTCAAATTGTCACATGACATAAAAAAAAAAAAAAAAAAAAAAATCAGTAATCTGTATCGGTGAGTACTTGAAAAAAAGTATCGGTATTCGGTACTTGTACTCGGTCTTAAAACGTGGTATCGGGACAACCCTAGTATTATACCTTGCTTTTCATTCAAGGCTGTGTTCACACGGAGCGGATCTTTTTTGATGGACTCCGTTAGCTCAGCAGGGGATCACTCCGTTGATCCCCGCTGAGCAGGCGGATGACAGAACCATCTCCACTCACTGTGCAGGGACGGACCTGTTAGAGCCCTGCTGATATCTTTGGGGAGATCGGATGAAAGATGGACAGCACGTCTGTTTTCATCAGATCCCATCCGATGGCGAATGTATAGCCATCCGTCTGTTTTGAGCGGATCTTGACGGATCGGATGTAGGGTTGCCACCTTTTCTTCAAGACGAACCCGAACACTTTAGCAGTGCACAGCAATCTTTTTTTTATACATATATTTTGCTAATAAATAACATTTATAATCATATGAAGTTAATAACAAGAGTCTCCCTTTACATCAGAGTCGACAGAGTTTCCCTTTTACATCCAAATCCACACAGTTCCCTTATACTGTAAGGGGGAGTCTGCAGACTCTGATGTAAGGGAGAACTCTGGAGACCAACATAAGGGATGCTCTGGGAACCCTGATTTAAAGGGGAACACTGAGAACTCTGATGTACAGGAAGAACTCTGATTGAAGGGGGAACACTGTGGCCTCTGGTGTAAAGGGGAACTGTGATGTAAGGGGTGCTCTGACAACCCTGATTTACCTTAGTGTACTCATTTAGAGGCAGGAGAAATAAGGGGGAGACTTCAGTCACAGAAAAGGATGAATTGTGTGCTCACTCACCCCTTGGCAGTCAGCACTTCTCATCCAGATGTATCTGAGGCTGCTGGATTTCAAATTTCCAGCCCCCCACTTTCCTTTTCTGAGGCACAGCCCTGGATATTGGATTGTGGGTGGGCAGACACAGAGAGGTAGGGGCAGATCGAGCCCGCTCTCCTATCCCGTCAGTGTGTGTGTTTGGGGGGGGGGGGGGGGTTGTTAAATGCTGGCTTTGGGCAATGGGAATGAGAGTGTAACAGACACTCTGGCCCGGATTCACGTAGCACTTAAGCCGACGTAAGTGATTAACTGGTTAGACCAGTGTTTCTCAACTCCAGTCCTCAAGGCGCACCAACAGGTCATGTTTTCAGGATTTCCCTCAGATGAAATGGCTGTGGTAATTACTAAGGCAGTGAAACTGATTAAATCCCCTGTGCAAAATAATGGAAAGCCTTAAAACATGACCTGTTGGGGCGCCTTGAGGACTGGAGTTGAGAAACACTGGGTTAGACAACTGCAGCCAGCAACCCTGCTGGGAAGTCATAGTCCAGTCTGAATAATGTGTCCGGGTTTCAGGCAGTGTGAAACCTGGACGCATGATATCAAACCCGAACTGTCCAGGTGAATCCTGGACAGGTGGCAACTCTAATCGGATGGCAGGCGGGTGGCAGCGGACACATCTCCGCTGACATCCATCTGCCCATACAAGTCAATGGGTGGCCCGATTGGATCTGCCTAAAAATCGTGTGAAAGGGGCCAAACGGTTTCTCTTACAGAGTCCCAGACTTGATTATTTCTCCATGGCCGAACAATGAACCAACTTTATTCATAAGCATCACAGTTGGAATGGAGCGGTCTCCCTCCCTCAAGTCTCACGTTACAAAAGGAACCAATGCATGACAGACTGGCAGATCTTGTGTTTTTATAGATGTTACTTTAACTATTGCCACATTGATTTACCATTTAATTTTTTCAATATGTTCAAGGTTTTAAAATACTAGAATTTTTTTTTTTTTCGCAGCACACCGTTTGAGAATCACTGCTTCAGGTAAATAAAGCCCACAGTATAGGAGCTGTGTGGATTTCTGCCATAACTCCATGCCCAAGTCCTTTCACTTTCAGTGGATGGCTCACCCTCCTGTCCTTACAATCATTCAGTCTGGTTACAGAAGAAGGCCCCCCATTGTATAAACAGGCACGCCATGGCGTGCCTCATACCCCCCTCTCATATGGGAGCTCTAGTCTAGAACGTTCTCGGGCACCATGAAGAGGACAGTTCCCAATGCAGCTCAGGTAGAACGCCGTGCTCCCAGCAGACATGGCGGCATCCCACTGCCATACATGGTGACCAAGCAGCGTCCCCCCCTATGCGCCTCTGGCTCCACATGTCACAGCGGACACTATAGACAAGCGAAGCGCGGATTCATTACCGCCCACCTGCTGCCATTCCAATTGACAGCCGGTATTCCTCCACTACATCCCTGCACGGCATGGCACACGGCCCCCACCTCCCATACCCGCCAACCCTCTCACCGGCAGACGAGGGCTTATCTCGGCGGAACAATTATGACAGAAATACCGCCCGGCCTCCGGTAGAGCCTCCGCCATTTTCCGCTGCCTTGGAGATGACGCACAGAGACGTCAACACGCTGCGACCGGCTGACGGCGAGAGGAAGGGACCAAATGTGTGTGTGTGATGTATTTGTGTAGTGCGGGGGTCAGGTTCGGGACAGGGAGACAGAGGGAGGGGTTGCTGGCTGATTGAGGTGTCTGGGAGAGAAAGGTCAAGTGCTTGGCTTCTGTTTTCCATTGTGCCGGCTGAAGAGTGCTGGAGACTGGGACTGCGGTACTAGACAATACCAGATATACTAGAACATTGATGGAGAACCTTGGCGGCGGCCCCAGATATTTGGAACTACATTTCCCATGATGCTCCACTACACTGCAGAGTGCATTAGCATCATGGGAAATGTAGTTCCAAAACATCTGGGATGTCAAGGTTCCCCATACTAGAACATATTAGATAATCATATATTACTAGACAATACCAGATATACTAGAACTAGACCATAACATATAATCATATACAATACTAGATATACTAGTTAAAGGGGTTTTCCAACTTTTTTTTTAAGTTTATTAAAAGTCAGCAGCTACAAAAAGTGTAGCTGCTGGCTTTTAATAAACAGACACTTACCTGCTCCACAGCTCCAGCGACGCGCCGGCCGGGGCTCCGCTCCTCGCCGGCCGGCGTCTTCATTCTTAGTGTGGGCACCCGGCAGTGACAGCTTTCGGCTTCACGGCGGGGCACCCACTGCGCATTCGCCAGCGGCAGTGCGCATGCGCGAGCGGCGCCGTCCGTTTGGACAGGCGCTCGCCTACAGGGAGGGGCTGTGATTAAGCTAATCGCCTTTCCAGCCCCTCGGCGGAAGGAGGAAGTGGGACAGGAAGTCCCCTTCTCCTGAAGCCCCCACTCCCCCCCCAAAAAAATTACATACCAAATGTGGCATGTAAGGGGGCGAGGAGTGGGTTAAGCGGAAGTTCCATTTTTAGGTGGAACTCCGCTTTAAAGTGGAGGTTCACCCAAAAAGTTAATTTTTAACATTAGATTGATGCTCATTTTGTCAAGGGGAATCGGATGTTTTTTTAAAATCAAAGCAGTACTTACCGTTTTAGAGAGCGATCTTCTCCGCCGCTTCCGGGTATGGGCTGCGGGACTGGGCATTCCTATTTGATTGACAGGCTTCCGACAGTCGCATACATCGCGTCACGATTTTCCGAAAGTAGCCGAACGTCGGTGCGCAGGCGCCGTATAGAGCCGCACCGACGTTCGGCTTCTTTTGGCTACTCGTGACGCGATGGATGCGACCGTCGGAAGCCTGTCAGTCAAATAGGAACGCCCAGTCCCGCAGCCCATACCCGGAAGCGGCGGAGAAGATCGCTCTCTAAAACGGTAAGTACTGCTTCGATTTTAAAAAAAAACACCCGATTCCCCTAGACAAAATGAGCCTCAATCTAATGTTAAAACATTTTTTTCGGGTGAACTCCCGCTTTAACTAGATCCTACTAGATAATCATATACCAAAACTAGACCATACTAGATAATCATATACTAGACCATACCAGATATACTAGAACTAGACCATACTAGATAATCATATACTAGACCATACCAGATATACTAGAACTAGACCATACTAGATAATCATATACCAAAACTAGACCATACTAGATAATCATATACTAGACCATACCAGATATACTAGAACTAGACCATACTAGATAATCATATACCAAAACTAGACCATACTAGATAATCATATACTAGACCATACCAGATATACTAGAACTAGACCATACTAGATAATCATATACTACACCAGGGGTCTCCAAACTTTCTAAACAAAGGGCCAGTTTACTGTCCTTCAGACTTTTTTTTCAGAATTTTTTTTCTGGTATCAGTGGGAGTAAACCATTCCCCACCTTTGGTATTAGGGGGAGAAATAGTGTCCCATTGGTGATGTCAGTGGCAGGAATTATGCTCCAATTCTGGAGTCAGAGGGAAAAATAGGGTCTCATATCAGTAGGATGAATAGTGCCCCAAGGGGCCGGATAAATGCCCCAGGGCCGCAGTTTGGAGACCCCTGTACTAGACCATACCAGATATACTAGAACTCGACCATAGTAGATAATCATATACTAGACTAGACCATGCCAAATATACTAGACCATACTAGATATACTAGTTAACTAGACCATACTCGATAATCATATACTAGACCATACCAGATATACTAGAACTAGACCATACTAGATATACTAGACCATACCAAATATACCAGACTAGACCATATATACCAGACTAGACCATACCAAATATACTAGACCAGGCATGTTCAAAGTCCAGCCCGTGGGCCAATACGGCCCCCCTGGTGGTTTGTATATATAGATCTTTTGTGACCCCCAGGGCCACAAAAGATAAATATCGTATTTATTGGCACTGCCCCGGAGGGGACAGGACGAGTGCCATCAGATTACATACAGGAGTATCTCCTGTTTACTCAGCTGCGTCTGTAATAGGCACCCCAGATGTTTTGGAACTACATTTCCCATGATGCTCATGCACTCATGCTCATGCTCATGCTCATGCAGTGTTGTTGAGCATCATGGGAAATGTAGTTCCTAAACATCTGGAGTGCCAAGGTTAGCTATCACTGTACTAGACCATACCAGATATGCTCTAGACCAGGGATATGCAATTAGCGGACCTCCAGATGTTGCAGAACTACAAGTCCCATGAGGCATAGCAAGACTCTGACAGCCACAAGCATGACACCCAGAGGCATGATGTAGTTTTGCAACAGCTGGAGGTCCGCTAATTGCAGATCCCTGCTCTAGACCATACCAGATATACTAGACCAGTGATGGCAAACCTTGGCACCCCAGATGTTTTGGAACTACATTTTCCATGATACTCATGCACTCTGCAGTGTAGTTAACTGTGTACACGATCAGACTTTTTGACAACAAATGTCCGACGGACCTGTTTTAGGGGACAATCCGACCGTGTGTACGCTCCATCGGACAAACTTTTTTGCTTTTTTATCGGACAAATGTTCGCTATGAGAACAGACAAACTTTCCGGCAACAAATGTCCTACGTCGGCTAATCCGATCGTGTGTACACAAGTCCATCGGACTAAAGTCCAAAGTACAAACACGCATGCTCAGAACCAATGCTAAAGATCAGACAACAATAGCAGACGTTGCCCAAAGGGTGGCGGTAAAGAGCAGAAAAACCACGTAGTACGTCTATTACGTCACTACGTTCGTGTTTGTTGGCTGAAAAAGTCCTGCCGTGTGTATGCATACCAAGTTCACGGACAACGCCCTTCGGAGCAAAATCCACGGAAAAGGCAGTTGGAAATCCGATCGTGTGTATGAGGCTTTACACTTTATCTATCTAATCTATCTATGTAATGATTGATCTTAATGTTTATGCCCGGAGAACATGGAATTGTTTAAGCACTCTGGGCCAGATCCACAAAGAGCCGGCGTAACGTAAAAATTCCCATTTAAGTTACATTGCCTTAAAATTTCTACCTAAGTGCCCGATCCACAAAGCACTTACCTAGAAATTTTCGGCTGTGTAACTTAAATTCCGCCGGCGCAAGGCGTTCCTCTTCAAATGGGGGCGATTCCCATTTAAATTAGGCGCGCTCCCGCACCGGCCGTACTGCGCATGCTCGTGACGTCATTTTCCCGACGTGCATAGCGCGAAATTACGTTACGCCGAGCTTTGTGGATCGCGCCGGGTCAATAAAGTTGCGTCGGGAAAAAAAAAAGATAAGGCGGAAAAAAAAAAATTTAAAACAAAAAAAAAAAACGCGTCGCTGGACAGAAGGGTCTGCTTTTACAAGGTGTAAACAGTTTACACTTTGTAAAAGCAGCCCTAATTTTCCGATTGCAAACTAAAACTTACGGAGAAAAAACGAAGCGTAAACGCTTTGTGGATCTCCGTAAGTGCTAATTTGCATACCCGAGGCGGCATTTCGACGCAAAACGCCCCCAGCGGCAGATGCGGTACTGCATCCTAAGATCCGGCAGTGTAAGTCCCTTACACATGTCGGATCTTCTGTCTATCTCTTGGAAACTGATTCTGTGGATCAGTTCCAAAGATAGAAACAGGGATACGCAGGCGGAACAGCAGATCCGCCTGCGTATCTCTTTTGAGGCTCTGGCCCTCTGTTTTTAACTTGTTGCATGTGAAGCCATATGTAGCAATGCCCCTGTAGGGGTTGCGGAATTCTGTGGTTTACCTGTCATGCTCCACAGCCCAGCATCCATTTCTCAGGCACTCAGAGATATAGAACAGTCCATAAGCTTTGTTTTTTTATTTTTATTGAGGGGATTTAACTTTGATGGGAAATTATGGGATGCCCAGAAAGATTCAATGCAACTTGCTTGGGACTTCTATATACACTCCTGTCTTCTCTCCAGCACAACTCTTGCTTAAGACCTCTTTCCCTTACTCCTCCAGCACTTCACTTGCTGCAAACCGTTACTCCTTTAGACCAGCTAGCACCACATCGTTAGGCCTGACAATAACTCAGCCAGGCCTCAGTGAATTGCCTTTAGCAGGCAGGGACCTGCTTCACTCACCAGGCCTCCAGGCTGCAACTAGTTGTCCTCCCTGGAGTCTCCTAGCAGTCTTCTCTCCCGCTGTTCTCTTCTTGCGCTCTCATGTGCCTCTCTCCCAGGATCTCTTCTCTCCTCCTGGATGCACCAAACCCCTGGTCCAAGGTCACCCCCCCCCCCCTCCGACTGGGGAGCTCCCTGTGGCCCCTGACGGCCTCCACACTTTCTCACTCCAGCTCCTCCACCCGACAACTCCTCTCCCAGCTAGGCTGACCCTGGGTTTTTAAGGAGGCCTGCCAATCAAAGTGGGGATTGGTCAAGGCTCCTCAATATACCCCAGACAGCTCCACCTCTCCTCTCATTCTAGCACCTTCTAAAAAAGAAGAAGGAGGTGACAGTGATGCTACCTGTTAGTCACCCAGCCCTGAGCCACTCCCAGCAGAGAATGAAAACAAACAGGCCTAGCCACCAGCTAGACCTGCCTAAATTTTTCTACCCTATAGAAAAATCCTTACTCTAGCACCTAACTAGAGGGTGCTACGCATGCATTTCTCTCTCTTTGTTCCAAAAGGTGGAATGGCAGTGACCAAATAAAAGAGCAGGCAAGAGAGCTTGGGGTTAGAGCCTGTCATCACTTCTGAGGACTCCAGTCAGAGGATAGCAGCCATGCAGAAATACCGTCCTTTGGCCAGAAGCTGGTGCTTTCTGCAAGCTGGGCCCCAGTGATCAGTCCAAGATTGAGGGGCTTGATTATTAATGCTAATAAGTTTGCACTGAAATTTCACGAATGCGTAAATACACATAATTGACCTTCCTAACATTCATCAAACTCCTAATTCTACAAGATCTCCAATTGCAGATATGCTCCATGTAGGATCCTGGAGAGACTCATGTAAAATTGTTGCGCTAACCACCTTGTTGCGAACCAAAATTTTAAATCAACATAGTAGATGCAAGCATGTTTTTTTTTAACAGAATTGTGGTAATTGTTCACACGTGGGTTTATTACAGCGGAATTCCACCCAAAAGTGGAGCTTCCGCTTAATCCACTCCTCGCCCCCTTACATGCCACATTTGGCATGTAATTTTCTTGGGGGGGGGGGGAGTGGGGGCTTCAGGAGGAGTGGGACTTCCTGTCCCACTTCCTCCTTCCGCCCAGGGACCACTAAGGCGATACGTCATATCGCCTTTTAGTGGCCCCTCCCTGTAGGCGATCACCTGGGACACGTGACAGGTCCCAGGGAGCGCTGCGCCATTCGCGCATGCGCAGTGAGTGCCCGGCTGTGAAGCCGAAAGCTGTCACGGCCGGGTGCCCACAGTTGCAATGGAGGTGCCGGCGGTGAAGGGGGGGACCAGAAGGAAGCCCCCGGTGGCATGTCGCTGGACTGTGGAACAGGTAAGTATATGTTTATCAAAAGCCAGCAGCTACACTTTTTGTAGCTGCTGACTTTTAATAAACATACAAAAAAGGCTGGAACTCCCCTTTAACTCCTTGTGATAGCAATCAAGTAAATATAAATAAAAAATCACTTTAAAAAAAAAAATGATAATAAAATATATATTTACATTTTTTTACAAAAATTGCCGTAACCCTGTTGCCCCACACACATGTGCAAGCACATGCCCAGGGTTTCGCACGTGTATGTAAACCACATTTGCAGCACACATGTCACATATCGCCAGGAACATCAGAGTGAGAGCAATAATTCTAGCACAAGAGCTCCTGGTTATCACTACACTGATGCTCTGTAAAATCATTCAAAGTGTCACCAATGGTGATTTTCAGGCAGTTTTTTTGTGATATCACAGGCGCATGCAAATTTTAAGACTTGGCATGTTGAGTGTTCTGCCTCAAACAGGATATTCATTAAAGTGATTCCACAAAGAAGTATCTGCCATGGGACTTTGTGGTATTTTTTGATAACAAAATAGAAAGTTTATTTATACAACAAAATAATATCATCTGATCTTTGGGCCTCATGCACATGGGGCGTTTTTACAGCCGCTTTTAGGAGATGTTTTTTTTTTTTGCAGCTTAAAAACGCCTCTCCATTTTATTCTATGGCCTCATGCACACATAGGCTTTTAGGAGCTGTAAGGCCCCTTTCACATTGAGGCGTTTTTCATGCGGTACAGCGCTAAAAATAGCGCTGCTATACCGCATGAAAAAACCTGCCCTGTAGTGTTCAATGTGAAAGCCCGAAGGCTTTCACACTGAAGCGGTGCGCTAGCAGGAGCGCTCCAAAAGTCCTGCTAGTCGCATCTTTACCGCGGTATAGGAGCGGTGTGTTCACCGCTCCTATACCGCGCCTTCCCATTGAAATCTATGGGAAAGCGCAGTAATACCGCGGTATTAACCCTTTTTCGGCCGCTAGCGGGGGTTAAAACCCCACTGCTAGCGCCCGAATATCGCGGTAAATACGATGGTATAGCCGCGATACAAATAGCGCAGCTATACCGTCACCGCGGCTCCACGCCTCAATGTGAAAGAGGTCTAAGTGGCATAGGCGTGTTTGAGCTGTAAAAAAATCCATGGCCAGGGCTGCTATGCACAAATATATCCATTGGGTGGCGTGGAGAGAGGCGTCGTTGTAATACAAAGATCCTGAGTGTGGAGGCTTCTTTACCCTGATGTGTTTGCCATCAAGGGCACCTATACAATTAGGGAACTGAGTTTTCTCCCAAAACTCATCTACAACTGCTTCCCAGAGGTCTGTGGGCTTCGGCATTACCACATTCTTTTAACTCCTCCCATATTGCCACACAGGTTTCTCTTGTTACCTTGGCCACTGTTGAGACACCAAGGAGAAAGTAATGGTGCAAGGACACAAAGCTTTGTCCTGGAACCGAAAAATTCATTACATTTGAAAAAAAACATCATACAAATAACAAGTCCTTACCCTTAACCCCTAACACTTAACCCTTAACCCCTAATCCTACCCCTAAACCTTAACCCCTAACCTTTAACCCCGAACTCTAACCCTTAACCCCTAACCCTAAGCTATATGTGTACATTACATTTCTCTTACATGAGAGTCACAAGCAGCTGTTCCTCCGGTGACGCACTGCTCCGCATCATGGTGTCCATGTTTGCCAGCCTTGGCCCGAGCCTCTCCAACAGGTCACCAAAGACTGGCACAAGCATCCATGTAAAGGTTTGGAATTTGGCCAGATGCACGCGAATTTAGGCATACATGTTGTTAAAGTACCCAGAAGAAAGACGCTGGGATACTATTGGATGCGTCCAGAATTGACGACATCTGCTGCTTCGCTCCTCCTCCAACTGTCTCCTCCGCAGCCTCTGCAAGACAATCAGCAAGATTGCCTCATTCAGAATTACAGGGTTAATAATAATACTCTGAAAAACTCCACAAACTTCAATAAAACTCCAACTAATTTACAGCTGCTCTCAAATGCTCTCTCCTCTCTCTCTCTCTCCAACCAAAATGGCAGTGACACATGCTATTTAACATATTTTATTTATTTTCTTTGGCATGTGGGTAATTTGGGAGTGGAAAATAGAAAAAAACACTGCTAAGTGCTAATGCGACTAAACGTGCATTGACGCCAGTGCAAAACGCTGCTAAAATTGTGTTTTTAAACACTTGCCGCACGCAGATGTACGTCGGCAGAATGGAATGGGCAGGCACATTAGCGTAAAGGTACGTCCCTTTAAATTTGCCACCCAGACTCGTGAGCGTGCTCATGGGTCCCGGGAACTCGATGTTCCCTGGACGGCCCCTGATTGCGGTCGGCAAAGGCAGAACAGGGGGATGCCTTTGTAAATAAGGCATTCCCCTATTCTGCCTAGTGACACTGTCACTGAAGACCGTTCCCTGTGATCGGGAACGGTCATCAGCGACGTGTCACATGTAGCCACGCCCCCTAACAGTAAGAATCACTCACTGGTACTGACTTATTACCTGCAGCGCCACCTAGTGGTTAATCCCTTCACTGCCAGTGTAATTTTTACAGTGACAGTGCATTTTTATAGGACTGATCGCTGTAAAAATGGTCCCAAAAATGTGTCTGATGTGTCCATCATAAAGTTGCAGTCACAATAAAAATCGCTGATCGCCGCCATTACTAGTAAAAAAAAATATTAAAAAAAATGCCATAAAACTATCCCCTATTGTGTAGATGCTAAAACTTTTGCGCAAACCAATCAATAAACGCTTATTGCAATTTTTGTTACCAAAAATATGTAGAAGAATACGTATCGGCCTAAACTGAGGACATTTTTTTATATGTTTTTGGGGGATATTTATTATAGAAAAAAGTAAAAAATATTGAATTTTTCAAAAAATTGTCGCTCTATGTTTGTTTATAGCACAAAAAATAAAAACCACAGAGGTGATCAAATACCACCAAAAGAAAGCTCTATTTGTGGGAAAAAAGGACATACATTTTGTTTGGAAGCCATGTCGCATGACCGCGCATTTATCAGTTAGAGCAACGCAGTGCCGAATCGCAAAAAGTGGCCTGGTCTTTGACCAGCAAAATGGTTCGGGGCTGAAGCGGTTAAAGCTGTTTTTTCCTGGCATCAAAGCTAGCTTTGCAGCTTGTTTTTTTAATGCCCCATGTGCATGAGACCATACAGTCCAATTTTTGGTCTAATAGTAAAAGGATCTCATATATACATCAAAAATACCATATATATACTGTAGTCTATCAATTAGCTAGCCACCAAAATTATATATGGTATTTTTGCTGTATATATGCAGGGATGGACTGGCCATTGGGACTACAGGGAGTTTCCCGGTGGGCCGATGGCTCAGTGGACCGGCTTCAGTGACAGCGGACCGCCGCCCCCCTCCGCTTCTCTATCTCTCCCTTCCCGCAGCGCTCACCTGGGGGAACAGAGAAGCAGGGGGAGGACCAGAGGAGCAGGGACGACGACAGAGGAGCACGGGGGAGGGGACAGACAGCTAACTCAACAGCTATGGCCTGGGAGTTTCTCACTTCTGCCTAATCTTGTCCCTTAAGGGGGGGCACCAAACTGATTCTTTGCCCCGGGTGAAATAATGTCTAGCTTCCCCACTGGTACTGCCTATAAGAGTACCAGCCGTTCTACTCTAATTAAGTACAACGGCTAGTGAAGGGCAAGAGGGGGCTTGGGTGGCCGGGGCGCTGCTGTCAATCACATCCAATGATGCGGCGCGCTGGGGGGCGGGGCCGAGTGATACATGCTATGGCCGCCGCTGTATTACGGGAGCACGCCCGCAAGAGCTTTCCACCATGCAAGCTCGCTCGCATGAAGGTGGAAAGCTCTTGCGGGGGAGCCATGACAGCCGCCGAGGGACCCCAGAAGACGTGGATTGGGCCACTGTGTGCAAAATGAGCCGCATAGTGGAGGTGAATATAACATGTTTGTTATTTAAAAAAAAAAATATATTAACTTTTGTGTCCCTTTAACCCTATAGCACACTCACCACTGTTGTTTTGATTAATTAAAGTGATTGCAAACGATCACGTTGTAAAACAACCCATTCAGTTTAAGATAGAAATGAAAGGCAAAGCATTTGTGTAGATATAAAAAACATTATAAATATTTTTTTTCCCTTTTTTTATAAGTGATCACATTCCCTCTGTTCTCAGCTGCAAAAGAGCCTGGGGGGAGGAGAAGCAGCAGTAGACTGATCTTCCCAGTGAATGACTGTGCAGCAGGGGCGTGTTAAGACAAGTCTGATCATTGGAGGAGAGTATACTGAGTTTCCCAGCATAGTTAGAGAACTGACCACGATGCGCTCTCTTGCTTAGTGTGGTCATATTTTAATAGGAAAGAAAGGAGATTAGAAGGAACACCAATTATATCACATAAAGGACCAAATACAAAGAGAACAGTATACTTTCTCATGCAAGAACATGGTATAGCAGGCACATATCAGGAATATTGGGCCAAATTCCCAAAAACGTAGCCTAACTTAAATTTCAGCAGTTAAGTTACACTGACTTAAAATTTCTACCTAAGTGCCTGATCCACAAAGCATTTACCTAGAAATTACACGCCGTGTAACTTAAGTGCCTCCGTCGCAAGGCGGTCCTCCTCTCCGGGGGGCGTTTAAAATTTAAATGAGGCGCGCTCCCGCGCCGGCCGTACTGCGCATGCGTGTGACGTAATTTTCCCGACGTGCAGCGCGCGAACGTAATTTACGCCGGGCTTTGTGGATTGCGACGGGACACTAAAGTTGCGACGGGTGAAAAAAAATATACGCGCCGGGAAAACAAATAGTTATAAAAAAAATTGACAGCGTCGCTCGGCATGCATTCCTGAGAGGGAGAACTCCATGCCAATTTTCAAAGAAAAAACCGGCATGGGTTCCCCCCCCCAGGAGCATACCAGGCCCTTAGGTCTGGTATGGGTTGTAGGGAGACCCCCCCTACGCCGAAAAATCGACGTAGGGGGTCCCCCTACAATCCATACCAGACCCGTATCCAAAGCACGCTACCCGGCCGGTCAGGAAAGGGAGTGGGGACGAGCGAGCGCCCCCCCCCCCCTCCTGAGCCGTGCCAGGCCGCATGTCCTCAACATGGGGGGGTTGGGTGCTCTGGGGCAGGGGGGCGCACTGCGGGCCCCCCCACCCCAGAGCACCCTGTCCCCATGTTGATGAGGACAGGACCTCTTCCCGACAACCCTTGCCGTTGGTTGTCGGGGTCTGCGGGCGGGGGCTTATCGGAATCTGGGAGTCCCCTCAAATAAGGGGGCCCCCAGATACCGGCCCCCCACCCTAAGTGAATGGATATGGGGTACATCGTACCCCTACCCATTCACCTGGAGGCAAAAAGTTAAAGATATTAAACACACAACACAAGGGTTTTTAAAATAATTTATTAGTCTGCTCCGGAGGCCCCCCCTGTCTTCTTTATTAGCTCTAATACCAGGGGGGGCTTCTTCTTCCACTCTCCGGGGGTCTTCTCCACTCTCCGGGGGGGGTTTCTTCTTCCGCTCTCCGGGGGGGGGGGGGTCTTCTCCGCTCTCCGGGGGTCTTCTCCGCTCTCCGGGGGTCTTCTTCTATCTTCGCCGCTCTCCGCTGTTGACTCGGCGCACCCCGGTTCTTCTGCAGCTGTCCGGTGCCTTCTTCTTCAGCGCTGGCTGCCTGCTATCTTCGTGTGTTAGCTCAATTACTAACAGGCAGCCAGCGCGGTCTTCTGTGACGTCATGTTCTTCTTCTCCCTTCTTCTGATGTTGACACGTCGCCTCTTCTCACTGCAATGATGGAAGCGCGCCTTGCATCCCATTTATATAGGCATCACCGTCCCATCATGCTCCGGTAGGTACCCACGTGAGAGCGGCGAAGATAGAAGAAGACCCCCGGAGAGCGGAGAAGACCCCCCCGGAGAGCGGAAGAAGAAGCCCCCCCCGGAGAGCGGAAGAAGAAGCCCCCCCTGGTATTAGAGCTAATAAAGAAGACAGGGGGGGCCTCCGGAGCAGACTAATAAATTATTTTAAAAACCCTTGTGTTGTGTGTTTAATAACTTTTACTTTTTGCCTCCAGGTGAATGGGTAGGGGTACGATATCCATTCACTTAGGGTGGGGGGCCGGTATCTGGGGGCCCCCTTATTTGAGGGGACTCCCAGATTCCGATAAGCCCCCGCCCACAGACCCCGACAACCAACGGCAAGGGTTGTGTCATGGTCTTACCTCTCTCCTGTCTCCTTCGTTTGACATGTGCTGGCGGCCATCTTGGTTTCTAGGTCTCTTGTAGCCTCCCACCCTGCGGCTCCTCCTTCCCACTGGGAGGAGCTGGATACCTGGCTCACACATATAGGAGGTCTGTGACTTCAGTTCCTTGCTTGGTCCTCCTGTGTGCACATGCTTCTAAGACTGCTGCTGCTTCTGGTTCTGATCCTGGCTTCGTCTGACTTCTCTGCTGGTTCCCGATCCTGGCTTCGTCTGACTTCCCTGCTGGTTCCTGATCCTGGCTTCGTCTGACTACCCTTCTGGTTCCTGACCTCTGGTTTCACCATCCGTTGGACTTTTGCTTTACAGCTTGTTTTTCAATAAAGCCTTCTTATTTTCACTTATCTCTTGTTGTACGTCTGGTTCATGGTTCCGTAACATTAGGACCAAGCCATGAATTTTGACGGTACAGAGCCATCCTCGCTACCCACGCTGGTTGCCAGACTTGATCAGCTGGAGTCCCTGATGGGTCAGTTCGCCGTGGCGTTGCAAACCCTGCTTGAACGCACGGCTCATTTCGCTCCCGTTGCCGATGGGTCGGTCGTCGCTCCTGGGCCCGCTCCTACGGCCGATCCGACTGTTGCGCCAGAGTCTACCTCGACACCTGTTGTTGCGCCTGCGGTGTTTCGGGGTATGTCCGGTTCTGCCCCCCTTCCACAGCGATTTGGGGGAGAGCCAACTCAGTGCCGAGGTTTCCTTAACCAAGTGGGCATTTATTTCGAGTTGCTGCCACATGCCTTTCCCACTGAGAGATCAAAGGTGGGGTTCTTGATCTCGCTGCTCTCGGACAAGGCCTTGGCCTGGGCCAGTCCTTTATGGGAGAACAACAATCCGGTGGTTGCCGAGTTTTCCGGTTTTGTTGCTTCTCTTCGGAAGGTATTCGATGTGCCGGCTCGCGCCGCCTCTGCTGCGAAGCTCCTTATGTCCGTCAGACAGGGTTCACGATCCGTAGCCGAATACGCCATTGAGTTTCGTACCCTGGCAGCAGAGGTAGGTTGGAATAATGAGGCCCTGGTCGCTGCTTTCTCTCATGGTCTCTCGGATGCCTTGAAGGATGAGGTTGCAGCTAAGGACCTACCAGTGGAGCTCGAGGCTCTTATTTCTTTCCTGATTTTGATTGACACCAGACTCAGGGAGAGACCTTCCTTTAAGGTGAGCCTGCGGAGGCCTCCTAACAGTTTGGCGCCTACGTTTGCTGTCCCACCCGTGCCTCCCTCTCCTCCCACGCCTCCTGGTGTTGACTTGTCTGGGGGTGAACCCTCGCAGCTGGGGTTTGCTCGCTTGTCCGAGGGGGAGAGGGTACTCCGGAGACGCGAGGGCCGATGCATGTACTGTGGTCTCGATGGGCATTTTCGGTTGGCATGTCCGAACCGTCCGGGAAACGCTCGCACCTGAGATCCTGTCGGGGGCAGATCTTGGGTGGAGTCTCCTCGTCCCCGGTTTCCCGTGTTGATAAACCACTGATCACTGTTGTCCTCTCCTGGGTCGGGGGCTCGGTGACGACCCAGGCGTTGGTGGACTCTGGTGCTGGTGGTTTTTTCATTGATAGTGAGTTCGCTGCCGCCAATTCCATTCCTCTACAGGCTCGAGGTTCCCCGCTGGCTCTAGAGGCGATAGACGGCAGACCCCTCCAACCGTCACACGTGACTCATGAGACCCTTCCAGTGGGGGTAGCCATTGGTGCCGCTCACAGAGAGTCGGTCTGCTTCCAAGTTATTTCGTCTCCACACTACTCGGTGGTCTTGGGGTACCCCTGGCTCCAGAAGCATAATCCGACTTTTGACTGGAGATCGGCCGAGATCCTCTCATGGTCACCACAGTGTGGGGCCAAGTGCATCCATGGGCCTGTCAAGTTGCTGTGTACTTCCTCGGACTCTCTGTTGCCTCCTGAATACGAGGAGTACCGGGATGTATTCGATAAGGTACGCGCAGTTGCCCTACCTCCGCACCGCCCATATGATTGTGCCATTGAGTTACAACCTGGTGCCGTTCCTCCTCGCGGCAAGGTCTATCCACTGTCGGTTGCGGAGAATGAGGCCATGGAGGAGTACGTGATGGAGGCGCTGTCCCGTGGTCACATTCGCAAATCCTCGTCCCCGGCAGGGGCTGGATTTTTCTTTGTGAAAAAGAAGGGCGGTGAGTTGAGGCCTTGCATCGATTACAGGGGTCTCAATCGCATCACGATCAAGAACGCTTACCCGATACCCTTGATTTCCGAGCTGTTCGATCGCCTTAAAGGGGCCACGGTCTTTACCAAACTCGACCTGAGGGCGGCATATAACCTGGTAAGGATCAAGGCGGGCGATGAGTGGAAGACCGCCTTTAACACCAGGACCGGTCATTATGAATCCTTGGTTATGCCCTTTGGGTTGTGCAATGCGCCCGCAGTCTTTCAGGAATTCATCAACGATGTTTTCCGTGACCTGTTGCAGCAGTGTGTGGTGGTCTATTTGGATGACATCTTGGTATATTCTGAATCCAGGGAGGCCCACATTCTGGATGTCAAACGAGTGTTGCAACGGTTACGAGAGAACAAGCTGTTCGGTAAGCTTGAGAAATGCGAATTTCACCGATCCCAGGTAACCTTCCTAGGTTACATCATTTCCGCTGAGGGGTTCTCCATGGATCCTGAGAAGGTTTCGGCTGTCTTACAGTGGCCTCAGCCCAGTGGTCTTCGTTCCTTGCAGCGTTTTTTGGGCTTCGCCAATTATTATCGGAAGTTCATCAGGGACTTCTCCATGCTGGCCAAGCCTCTCACGGATCTGACCAGGAAGGGCAGTAATTCCCAGGTCTGGCCGCTCGAGGCCATCCGGGCTTTTGAGGCCCTAAAATCCGCCTTTGTGTCAGCTCCGATTCTGTCTCATCCCAACCCTGGGTTGCCCTTTGTCCTCGAGGTGGACGCGTCCGAGACGGGAGTAGGCGCCCTTCTGTCTCAGCGTAGGACACCAGAGGGTCCGCTGCTTCCTTGTGGGTTTTACTCCCGGAAACTGTCACCCGCGGAGTGCAACTATCAGATTGGTGACAGGGAGTTATTGGCCATAGTGCAGGCTCTCAAAGAGTGGAGGCACTTGCTCGAGGGCTCGGTGGTTCCGGTTCTCATCCTGACGGACCACAAGAATCTGACCTACCTTTCTGAGGCCAAGAGATTGACACCACGTCAGGCCAGATGGGCTCTGTTCTTGTCACGTTTTAATTACGTGGTCTCCTACCTACCTGGTTCCAAGAACATCAGGGCGGATGCCTTATCACGGCAGTACTCCGAGCTGTCCAGGGAGGAATCTATACCGACTTCGGTCATACCTCCGAATCAGATCCTGGCCGCCATTCGCACCAGCCTGACCTCTCCCCTTGGTGTGCAGATTTTGGCGGCTCAGTCTGGTGCTCCCTCTGGGACACCCAACGGCAGATGTTTTGTGCCTGAGGAGTTGCGCACTCGGTTGTTGCGAACCTACCATAACTCCAAGACCGCGGGGCATCCTGGTAAGAATCAGCTGTCCTGGGCTGTTTCACGTCTGTTCTGGTGGCCTTCCCTACGTTCCGACATCGCCGCATATGTAGCGGCATGCTCCGTTTGTGCCCAAAGTAAGTCCCCTCGGCACCTTCCGTTGGGCCTGCTGCAACCCATAGCCACCGGGGAGCGCCCATGGTCACACCTGGGGATGGATTTCATTGTGGACCTCCCTGCATCCCGAGGCCATACGGTCATTCTCATGATTGTGGATCGGTTTTCCAAAATGTGCCACTGTGTTCCTCTCAAGAAGTTACCCTCTGCACAAGAGTTGGCCACGATTTTTGCCCGGGAGGTCTTCCGGTTGCACGGTTTGCCCAAAGAGATAGTGTCGGATCGGGGGAGTCAGTTTGTGTCCAGGTTCTGGCGCGCCTTTTGCTCCCAGTTGGGGATTCATCTCTCCTTCTCCTCGGCCTACCACCCTCAGTCCAATGGGGCCGCAGAACGATCCAATCAGGCCTTGGAGCAATTCCTTCGTTGCTATGTCTCCGATCACCAGGACAATTGGGTTGACCTCCTGCCTTGGGCTGAGTTTGCCAGGAACACGGCTGTGAACTCTTCCTCTGGGACGTCTCCCTTCATGGCCAATTTTGGGTTTCAACCTGCCGTGTTACCGGAGGCATTCTCTCCCCAGGATATTCCGGCTGTGGAGGATCACCTTTCTGCTCTACGTGCTTCTTGGGTACAGATCCAGAGGTCCCTTGAGGTCTCTGCGCAGCGCCAGAAACTCCAGGCTGATCGCAGACGAGCGCCTGCTCCTTCCTACCAGGTCGGAGACCGTGTATGGTTGTCCACCCGCAACCTCAACCTTCGAGTGCCCACTCCCAAGCTGGCTCCTCGCTTTGTTGGTCCCTTCCGAGTGCTTCGCAGGGTAAACCCGGTAGCCTATGCCCTTGCGCTTCCACCTGGCATGCGGATCTCCAACGTGTTTCATGTCTCCCTGTTGAAGCCACTGGTGTGCAATCGCTTCACTTCCTCGGTTCCTCGGCCTCGTCCGGTCCAAGTGGGCAATCACGAGGAGTATGAGGTGAGCAATATCCTGGACTCACGCCTGGTCCGCGGTCGGGTGCAGTTTTTGGTCCACTGGCGTGGTTATGGTCCTGAGGAGCGTTCCTGGGTTCCCTCCGCAGATGTCCATGCTCCTGCCTTGCTCCGAGCCTTCCACGCACGCTTCCCTCAGAAACCGTTTTTTGCACCGCGGAGGAGGGGCCCTTGAGGGGGAGGTACTGTCATGGTCTTACCTCTCTCCTGTCTCCTTCGTTTGACATGTGCTGGCGGCCATCTTGGTTTCTAGGTCTCTTGTAGCCTCCCACCCTGCGGCTCCTCCTTCCCACTGGGAGGAGCTGGATACCTGGCTCACACATATAGGAGGTCTGTGACTTCAGTTCCTTGCTTGGTCCTCCTGTGTGCACATGCTTCTAAGACTGCTGCTGCTTCTGGTTCTGATCCTGGCTTCGTCTGACTTCTCTGCTGGTTCCCGATCCTGGCTTCGTCTGACTTCCCTGCTGGTTCCTGATCCTGGCTTCGTCTGACTACCCTTCTGGTTCCTGACCTCTGGTTTCACCATCCGTTGGACTTTTGCTTTACAGCTTGTTTTTCAATAAAGCCTTCTTATTTTCACTTATCTCTTGTTGTACGTCTGGTTCATGGTTCCGTAACAGGTTGTCGGGAAGAGGTCCTGTCCTCATCAACATGGGGACAGGGTGCTCTGGGGTGGGGGGGCCCGCAGTGCGCCCCCCTGCCCCAGAGCACCCAACCCCCCTATGTCGAGGGCATGCGGCCTGGCACGGCTCAGGAGGGGGGGCGCTCGCTCGTCCCCACTCCCTTTCCTGGCCAGCCGGGTAGCGTGCTTTGGATACGGGTCTGGTATGGATTGTAGGGGGACCCCCTACGTCGCTTTTTCGGCGTAGGGGGGGTCTCCTTACAACCCATACCAGACCTAAGGGCCTGGTATACTCCCGGGGGGGGAACCCATGCCGGTTTTGATTTTACAAATTGCCGTGGAGTTCTCCCTCGGGAATGCATACCAAATGCCTTCGCTTGAATGGGCTTTTACAAGGTGTGACTAATTTTCCACATTGTAAAACCAGCCCTAGTTTTGCGCAAGCAAATCGGAACTTACGCAGAAATCACAATGCTGAAAAGCGTTGTGGATCTGCTTAAGTCCTCATTTGCATACTCAAAGCGGCATTTCAATGAGAAATGCCCCCAGCGGCGGATGCGGTACTGCATCCTAAGATCTGACCGTGTAAGTGTCTTACACATGTCAGATTTTCTGCCTAACTTTGGAAAAAGCCTTTTGAGGATCGTTTCCAAAGTTAGGCACAGACTGAACAGCAGTTCCGCCTGCGTATCTCTTTTGGGAATTTGGCCCATTAAGTGTTGGGGCAGTAAGCGCTTTTAATTTGTTCTACCTGCAATATTACATTTGACCACTGGATGGAGCCCAGAATAAATTTGCTGTTTTACAGAAACTAGAAACTGTTTTTCTTTAATAAAAGTTCCCATAATCCTTCAGTCCAAGAAAAGGAGACAGTGCTTCCTGGGAGATCAGACTCCATCTTAGAGACCAGAAAGAAGGAGCTAGCTATCAGAGCACATGTTGGACTAGAGCTTGTATTTCTTTGCATACCCTAAAGGCAGCATTGCTGGTAGGCTTGCCATTATAGAATAATTCAATTATGTTTTCTGTATGTTCTTACATTGATTATATGTACCTTTATGTTATTTCTTAATAGTTTCGCCTACCCTGTTTTGTTAATAAAGCTTTAAAATTACATCCAGTTATGGCTTATTGCAGAATAGGACGGTTTAGCTGCATGTCAAGTTACACACAGGGAAACGAGGACAGAATATTGGGTATTTATTTACTTGGTGCAACCTCATCTTTTATATTTTACCAAAAAATTGGTATCATATTATGTGTGTTTGCACTAAAATTTGTTTTGCTATACCTTTTCCAGAAAATTTGCATTTAATAAACAGTTTTGCAAATATCATGTGACTTACATTTGCAACTACAGTATCATCTTTTTATTCTACAGGGTCTGTGCTTTCAGAAATTATACAGTGTTTTGGGGTTTAAGTAATTATATTTACAAGAGTTAAGATTTGTACATGTGCAAAACAAATGAAAAAAATTGCTCTCGAACTGAACTGGTTAAAAGTCAGCAGCTACAATATACAGTATGTGGCAGCTGAATTGCTGACTTTTATTTTATTTATTTAATTATTTTTCTTTCTAGGATGAAGATCCTTTTTAACCACTTAAGCCCCGGGCCATTATGCAGCTAAAGGACCAGGCCCCTTTTTGCGATTCGGCACTGCGTCACTTTAATTGATAATTGAGCGGTCGTGCGACGTGGCTCCCAAACAAAATTTACGTCCTTTTTTTACCACAAATAGAGATTTCTTTTGGTGGTATTTGATCACCTCTGCAAGTTTTTATTTTTTTGCGCTATAAACAAAAATAGAGTGCCAATTTTGAAAAAAATCTATATTTTTTTACTTTTTGCTATAATAAATATCCCCCAAAAATATAAAAAAAAACGTTTTTTTTTCTCAGTTTAGGCCGATACGTATTAACCACTAGGGGGCGCTAAAGGGGTTAAGTGTTCTATTGTATGTTTCTTACTGTGGGGGGGCGTGGCTGGGCGTGTGACATCACTGATCGTAGTTCCCTATGACAGGGAACAGACGATCAGTGACAGGCTCACTAGGAAGCACGGGGAGAGGTTTGTTTACACTTACCTCTGTCACCCGATCGCGGGACACCGGCGGCGATCGGGTCCCCAGGGGGGGGGGCACGAAGCACAGAGCTGCGCGTTCGCGACCCACGGTTGGGCTTCTTAAAGGAGACGTAACTGTACGTCCATATGCCCAGCCCTGCCATTCTGCCGACCAATTTAGTCGTGTGGCGGTCCTTAAGTGGTTAATAATGTTATTTCGTAGGAAGCCTCACAAAGTATTCCTTGCATATTTATGATGTTGCAGTGTTTTTGATTTTATCTATCAATCTATACACTTTCTGGGGATAGGTCATTACATCTCTTTTCTTATTGAACCATTCAGGGACTGCTACTCTCTTGCATTTCCTTCTTGGACAACGCAACCTGATGCTTGAAAGCAAAGAACATGTATGTATGTTTTAATTTTTGCTTAACCGTAATATACACATCAATAAAATGCCAGTAGCTTTGCAGTGAGTTTTTCAAAGTTTTTGGGGGTTTTTGCAATAGCGTTTTTAGTGTTTTCAAGTGTTTTTTTCAATGTGATCAAAAAACATTAAACGCTGGTGAGCCGTGGTTTTTAAGCATTTAACAGCCTATGTGTGCATGGACACATAGGATAACATGCTGGAGAGTTTATTGACTGTAGAAAAAAATGTCTCAAGCTAAAAACAGCAGCTGTAAAAACGTCCAGTGTGCATGAGGCCTTAAAGCGGGGGTTCACCCTAAAAATAAATTCTAACATTACATTCAGCTCACTACGGACATTGGCCCAGATTCAGGTAGATCCGCGCAATATTTGCGTGGGCAAAGGGCAACGATTTTTGCTCTGCGCCCACGCAAATATTTTGATTTGCCAGCGATTCACGGAGCAGTAGCTCCGTAAATTGCGCGGGCGCTATGCTAATTAGCCCGACGTAAGGGCGCCTAATGTAAATGATCCCGCCGGGGGCGGGTAATCATTTAAATTAGACGCGCTCCCGCGCCGAGCGAACAGCGCATGCTCCGTCGGGAAACTTTCCCGATGTGCATTGCGGCAAATGACGTCGCAAGGACGTCATTTGCTTCTAAGTGAACGTGAATGGCGTCCAGCGCCATTCACGAATCACTTACGTAAACGACGTGAAATTTAAATTTCACGAGCGGGAAGGGCGGCTATACTTTAGCATTGGCTGCCCCTGCTATAGCAGGAGCAACCTTGCGCTAAAGTCGCCGTACGGAAACTCCGTACCTTGCGTGCGCAGGGCCCGCGCAACTTTTGTGAATCGGTGGTAGTATGCAATTTGCATACTATACGCCGATCACAATGGCCGCGCCCCCTAGCGGCCAACGCAAGAATGCAGCCTGAGATATGAAGGCATAAGGAGGCTTATGTCTGTCATATCCTAGGCTGCAGTCCGCGTAGCGATGTTCCTGAATCAGGGGCATTCGCTACGCAGGAGCAAAACAGCTATTGCGCCGCGCAACCTATGGTTGCGCGGGCGCAATAGCTTCTTGAATCTGGGCCATTGACAGTATGCAGATCTTTTTTTTTTTTTTTTTTTTTGCTGTACATACCTTGTATAGCTATTTTCTTAGCCGGCTTCCAGGTAGTGAATCACGCAGGAGTGGGCGTTCCTATGCAGCAGTTAGTCAATCACAAAAAAAAAAGATCTGCATACTGTCAATGTCGGTAGTGAGCTGAATGTAATGTTAGAATTTTTTTTTTTAGGGTGAACCCCCGCTTTAATGTTTTACATAACTATACCTATAACAGAAACTAAGAAAAGCATGTATTTTTCAAACATTTTGCTTATTATCTTACATTTATCCTAAGACACTCTTTAAATTACAGTTCACCTGTGTTGTGTTTTTTTGTTGTTTTGTTTTATGTTTTTTTTAGGGTTGTTTAACCACTAGCCGACCAGCTCATGCAGATATATAGGTGGATTCAGAAAGACTTAGGCTGGCGTATCAGTAGATACGCCAGCCTAGGTCTGAATGTGCGCCGGCGCTAATTTAAGCGTATTCTGGTAACCAGATACGCTTAAATTAGGCTCAGATACGAGCGGTGTAAGTGTCTTACACCGTCGTATCCTAAAGTGTAATTTTTAGGCTGACCGCTAGGTGGCGCTTCCATTGCGTTCAGCGTAGAATATGTATATCACTAGATACGCCTATTCACGAACGTACGCCCGGCCGACGCAGTACAGATACGCCGTTTACGTAACGCATTATCAGGCCTAAAGTTATTCCATCAAATAGCTGGAATAGTAATTTTAAGTATGGCCGTCGTTCCCACGTCAAAATGTGAACATGTTACGTTGTTTGTGTAAGTCGTCCGTGAATAGGGATTTACGTAATTTACGTCCACGTCAAAACCAATAGGACCGTGCGGCGTACTTAGCCGCAATGCACACTGGCATATGTACAAGGACGGCGAATGCGCCGTTCCAAAAAAAACGTCAATCACATCAGGTCAACCCAAATTAACATAAAACACGCCCCCTCAGCCTATTTTGAATAAGGCGCGCTTACGCCCGCCTCATTTACGATACGCCGCCGTAACTTAGCAGGCAAGTACTTTGTGAATCATGTACTTGCCTCGCTAACTTATGGCGGCGTAGTGTAAACACGATATACTATGCCACCGCAAGGATAAGCCTGCCTACCTCAATCTAGCTAATAGTGCGGAAGGTCGGCTCTCCTGAGTGAACCGACGTACCTGTACATCAGTGCATGCAAGGAGGATAACGGGAGCGTACACGCGGTTCCCGTGGACTCCATGTCTGCTAGCGACCTGTGATCACGGTGAGGAGAGCCAGAATGGGGAACTGCCTATGTAAACCAGGCCATTCCGCATTCTGCCTAGTGACATGACAGAGATCTACTGTTCCCAGGGTTCGGGAACAGTGATCTCTGTCCTGTCCCTGGCAGCCCATCCCCCCGACAATTAGAACACGCCTAACCCCTTAATCGCTCGCTAGTGTTAACCCCTTCCCTGCCAGTGTAATTTTTACATTGATCAGTGCATTTTTATAGCGAGGCGGTACTGTATGCTCAATTCCACACTCAAGTCTTGCAGAATGAGATCCTGTCCAAGTGGGACAAGTCTTCGTTGTCCTTGGATTGTCAAATCCAGGTGAGCCAATTAGTCAGCACTTCCCTGGTCTGGTGGCTGACATCTCCGGCCCTTCAGTCCGGAAAGTCGTTCCTTCCCTTTCACTGGACGGTGATCAGGACGGACCAGTTTGGTTGCCCTTCTCTGCACTTTCTCCAGTTCTCCGATATCCTTTTTGAGAACTGGTGCCCAAAACTGAACTGCATATTCCAGATGAGGTCTTACTAATGATTTGTACAGGGGCAAAATTATATCTCTGTCTCTGGAGTCCATACCTCTCTTAATACAAGAAAGGACTTTGCTCGCTTTGGAAACCGCAGCTTGGCATTGCATGCCATTATTGAGCTTATGATCAACTAAAACCCCCAGATCCTTCTCCACTACAGATCCCTCCAGTTGTACTCCCCCCTAGTATGTATGATGCATCAGTGGCGGCTGGTGCTCAAAATTTTTGGGGGGGCGCAAAGGAAAAAAAAATTGCAGTCTCACTGTGCCCAAACGCAGCCACTGTTACATGCCATCAAATGCAGCCACTGTGCCATCAATTCGCACCACTGTGCCATGCCATTAAACGCAGTCACTGTGCCATGCCATCAAATGCAGTCACTGTGCCATCAATTCGCACCACTGTGCCATCAATTCGCACCACTGTGCCATGCCATTAAACGCAGTCACTGTGCCATGCCATCAAATGCAGTCACTGTGCCATCAATTCGCACCACTGTGCCATGCCATTAAACGCAGTCACTGTGCCATCCATTGTCACCACTGTGCCATGCCATTAAATGCAGCCACTGTGCCATACATTGTCACCACTGTGCCATGCCATTAAACGCAGCCACTGTGCCATCCATTGTCACCACTGTGCCATCCATTGTCACCACTGTGCCATACATTGTCACCACTGTGCCATGCCATTAAACGCAGCCACTGTGCCATACATTGTCACCACTGTGCCATGCCATTAAACGCAGTCACTGTGCCATCCATTGTCACCACTGTGCCATGCCATTAAACGCAGCCACTGTGCCATACATTGTCACCACTGTGCCATGCCATTAAACGCAGCCCCTGTGCCATACATTGTCACCACTGTGCCATGCCATTAAACGCAGCCACTGTGCCATCCATTGTCACCACTGTGCCATCCATTGTCACCACTGTGCCATGCCATTAAACACAGCCACTGTGCCATCCATTGTCACCACTGTGCCATGCCATTAAACGCAGCCACTGTGCCCTTTAATGGTCGCCGCTGTGCCAATTGTCCCCACTGTGACCTGTAAATTGTGTTCCCCCCCCCCTGCCCGGCACTTACCTTTACTGGAGTCAGGCATCCACGTCCCACGATGTCTTCTCCCGCCCTCGATTACTGACAGGCGTCTCAGCCAATCAGGTTACAGGTAGCCAGAACCGGCCAACGTGATTGGCTGAGACGCCTGTCATCTTATTCAAGGGGCGTACAGTCTGTGCGCTCCGAGAATAAGCTTCCGGCTGTATTGGGAAAGCCTATCAGAGCCGTTGGCTTTGATAGACATTTCCCTACAGCCAACCAGCTGGCGTTATTCAGATGGCCGGACATTGAGCGCCGACCATCTGAATAACAGCGGCAGCGGCGAAAATAACATAGATTCGTGCAATGCATGAATCTATGTTATTTCACTCAGTGGCGGTGAGAGCCAGAGGGGGCGGCGCTCCAGCGCCCTCTATGGACGAACCGCCACTGTGATGCATGCATATTCTTAGCCCCCAAGTGCATAACTTTACATTTATCTACATTAAACCTCATCTGCCACTCAGTCGCCCAATTAGACAGAGCATTGAGGTCGGCTTGTAAATTGGTGACATCCTGTAAGGACGTTATTCCACTGCATAGCTTGGTGTCATCTGCAAAGACAGAAATGTTACTTTTGATCTCAGACCCAATATCATTTATAAATATATTGAAAAGTAAGGGTCCCAGCACTGAACCTTGGGGTACACCACTGATAACCTTAGACCATTCAGAGTAAGAATCATTAACCACGACTCTCTGAATTCTGTCTTTCAGCCAGTTTTCTATCCATTTACAAACTGATAGGTTATTTACATATCTCGTGCTCTAGCTTGCAGAAATGCACAGCTTCTGTAAAAAGTGCCCAATTCACATCCCCCTCCCCTCTCCTCCTCTCCTCTCCCCTCCAGCTCTCCTAGGATTGTCTGTCTTTCCTGTGTTTTGACTAAATGTTTTCAAAATATGGGTGATTCACAGTTCAGTGTGATGAGAAAATTCTCCAGTGAACAGCCATCAGAATATACATAGACAAGTGATTAGGGGAGATGTATTTAGTCCGAGCTTGAGTGATCTTATTATTATTGTTATATTGCAGTGTGTGTCTGAGGTCACCTGATCACATAGACAAAATTCCTATATTACCAGGATGTGTTATGTGGGGGAGGGGTGAATTTCTCACTTTTTATACTTACACCCAGTAAGGCTGAATGAACTTAGGGATGGTTCACATTAGTACGCTGTGCGAGATCGCAAGTGATTCGCACCGCACTGCTGTTCATCTCACATGCGATGCAATTTCAGCCATACAAACTGTATGGCTGAAATCGCATCACATTTGGACCAAACACGCACAGGACCCTTTTTTTGGTCCAACAACAGAATCGCATAGGTATTCACACCCATGCAATCCGATTCATGTCCTAACTGTCAGTTCACAGTGCGATATGCAAGCTGAAATTGGGGTGTCATTACCATTGTATGACACTCCCCAGCAGTTCGCATATGGCAGTGTGAACTGCCATGTGAGTCAGGTGCGATGTGGGAACCCGCAGTGGATTCGCAGGGTTCCCGAATCGCACCAGTGTGAACCAAACCTTGGTGGGAGCAGTCAGGTGACATTTGTAGGCTGTATGATTTGAGGCTTGGTTCACACTGGTGCAATTCGGGAACCCTGCGAATCCACTGCGGGTTCCCAACTCGCACCCGACTCGCACGGCAGTTCACACTGCCATATGCGAAACTGCTGGGGAGTGTCATACAATGGTAATGACACCCCCATTTCAGCTCACATATTGCACTGCGAACTGACAGTTAGGACATGAATCGGATCGCATGGGTGTGAACACCCATGCGATTCTGGTGTGGACCAAAAAAAGGGTCCTGTGCGTGTTTGGTCTGAATGTGATGCGATTTCAGCCATACAGTTACATTGCGGTGTGAATCACAGGAATGCAGAGTGTACAGTGGTGGGTAGTACGTGCAGGATGGTGTCAGATAATTTTTTTATTTTACAATTCATTTTTTTTTGAGACCAGTGGATTTTTTTATTTTTATACATTTTTACAATTTTATTTTTTTACGATTTATTTTTATACTATTGAAGGGAGGGTGGGGTTTTATTTTTTCACAGTGCTTTTGGGAAAGGGGGTGGGGGGATAGGGCAATGGTCGGCGTCAGTGGTCGGTGTCAATAGTTTTTTTGTTTTGTTTTGTTTTTCATGTGTTTTTTTTTTTTTTTTTTTTTTACATTTTAATTTGTTCTTCATTTTTTTTCACAGTCATATTTTTTATTTTTTTATCTTTTTTTCTACAGTTTTTTTTTAATATTCATTGTAGTTTTATTTTTTATGAGCTCTGTTGGGGGGCTTTGGTGAGATGTCAGGGGTCAAAACAGACCTCTGACACCATCCTTTGAGACAGAGAATGGGAATGAGGTCACAGATTCCCCACTCCCTTTCTCACACTGAAGATGAATAAAGAGAAGACAGCCTCTCCCCTCCATTCATAAACTGAAGCAGAGTAACACACAGGTTACTCTGCTCAGTTATCGTAAGACAGAGAGAGTGTTCGGTAACGAACGCTCTCTCTATGTCCCATTCAGAAAAGGAAAGGACCGGTAAATGACATATATAGCGGTCTCCATCCTGACAGATTAACCCCCCCAGCCCGCGGGAGAGCAGAGGAGGGGAGCCGACTGCGGGGGACGAAGGGGGGGCGTGTAGGAGGAAGACACAGCAGATAAGGAGGAGAGAAGGGGGGACATAGAAGAAGGTGAGGGGAGTTGGTGTAGGAGAACACAGAGGTGATCGGTACAGTGGAGGGACAGCCGTGCTTCTCTTCCTCCCCTGGCTTTCCGTGGAAAAGACATTCAGGGGGATCCGTGGTCACAGCTGTCCTGCCCGACTGTCACTGGACAGTGACACATGAATTGACAGCGGCCATGAGCGCGCTCTTCTTCTCCTGTGCGCGCACTTTTCACTCCGGCCAGGCGCGAGTGTAGAGGTGGGCGGAGAGTTTGGAGATGTCATGACTTTGCCCACCGAGCGCCGTACATCAGGCCTGCCCACTGAATCCACAATTTTACGGGGCTCCAAATAAAGAAGGGGGAGATATTTGAAAGGTAAGGATACATGCAGGAGGCATGTATATCCTTATAAATGAGCACTATGCCATTACTTTAAAAAAGATGAGAGTGGGTTTACATCCACTTTAAGCACCATTAAGGGGCAGATTTCCGCCTTGGCTGTTTTCTTTCAACGACCCCTGGCGACTCATTCACTGGTGAGTACATTTGTGTGTGTCAGTATAGATGTAAGGGGAACAACCAAGACAACCGCAGAAGACCCTGGCTGCACTCAACAGGTAATAGCCGTTTTGATTACAAATAGCATTGATGGCTGTTCTGTCGGTGCTTAATTAATCATTGCACTGCACAGAATGCCATCTTGAAAGTAAGGCATTATATTATAGTATTATTACTTAAATTATGCCAGTAAATAATGTATTTGGCTGTTTCTTAAATAGCACTTTACTATTATCGTTCCAGTGCTTCTGTGGTGGAGTACCTGCTGGTCCTACTTTGTTTTATGCCAGTAGCCCCGCATTCATATAGGGATATACCGTATTTATCTTGCTATAACGCGCCCCGGGGTATAGCGCGCACCACCGAACTTGAAGGAAAATTCCTGGAAAAAAAAAATACTTAGTTTGGATGCCCCTGTCTTGCCCGTCGTCCATCGCGCCCTGCCCGTCGTCCATCGGCGGCCTCGTCCGGTCCGGCGTCCTTCTGCGGCCATCGTGGTGTCCTCCCCGCTCGATCCCCACTTCCCGCGCTGTGTTCGAACCACTGCGCCGACATATACCGAGCGCAGTACACTCGGGTATAGTCGGGCAGGCTCGGCTCCTCTCGCATAAAGGACGTACAGGACGCACAGAACGTGACCACGAGAGGAGCCGAACCTGCCCGACTATACCCGAGTGTACTGCGCTCGGTATATGTCGGCGCAGTGGTTCAAACACAGCGCGGGTATCGGCGTATATCCCGCACCCATGATTTTGCCCTGATTTTCAGGGCAAAAAAGTGCGCGGTATACGCCGATAAATACGGTAATCTTATGGGAGCAGAGCTATTGAGTTAGCAGGTATGTTCATGTTCATAGTTATCATTATATATATATATATATTTTTTGTTTTTTTCTCTTTGTATACCTAATACACCAATATATAATCTATAAATTATTACATTAAATATTGTAGATTCTGACCCCATATGTGCTATATGATTATTGGCACGGTCCAACAGCTCCACGGTAACCCGGGGGTGTGACCCCTACTGGAGGGTCTGACCCCTACCAGATGTATTGGTCCTGGGGAATATTCAGTGTTTGGTAGGTACTCGCTTGGCGGCATATGCGGTCTTTCTTGAACCACATAGATTTGGTGAGCACCAATCTATGTAAATAATTGTTAGTAATGTAATTATTTGAGAAATGATGGAACAAGATCTGTGAATGTAGATCTATACTAATGACATATACTTTGATTTGTATGATCAGACTCAAAGACGCATGACTGCGAAATATGTTGGTGTCCAGCATCAGCATCATCTAGCTACTTTGTAACCAGCAATACATTTTGTATTTTTTCATATATTTTGTATTGTATTTGCTCACCTAAATAATAGACACACCATCTTCACACTGTCCTATATATTCTGAGGAGGCAATCGCCTGCTCAGTCAAATTTTTCTTCTTATTTTGACATTGTACTTCCATCCTTGTGTCCTCGGCCGTCGCATCCCAAAGAGGTTGCGTTACATTCCTTAGACATGGTACGTGCTCTGCGGGTGTATCTGTCTGCTACGGCTCCATTTCGAAGGTCAGACTCACTGTTTGTGTCGGTGACTGGTCCAAAGAAAGGCCTGGTGGTCTCACCGGCCACCATTTCTCAAAGGATCAAACAGATTGTGATTCAGGCTTATGCCCTAAAAGGGCAGACGCCTCCCTTTCCTGTCACGGCGCATTCGACCAGGGCGATTGTTGCCTCCTGGGCTTTTCGACATCAAGCGTCTGTCTCACAGGTGTGTAAGGCGGCAACCTGGTCGTCTGTTCACACCTTCACTAAATTTTACAAGGTTGACATGCATGCATGTGCGGATGCTTGCTTTGGCAGCAAGGTTTTGCAGGCCGCTGTTTAAGGTTGCAACTCCTCCATTGAGGAGCTCTGCTTGTTTGAGGTGAAGTTTGTTTGCTTGCTGTTCCCACCCCTCGTTTTTTTGACACTGCTTGGGACGTCCCACTTGTCAAGACTAAAGGAGATGTGTCTGTCCATGGACGCAAGAGAAAATATGGTTTTTGTACTCACTGTAAAATCCTTTTCTCTGAAGTCCATGGACCGACACAGCACCCACCCCTCCTGTTTGAGTTTGTACTGCTTTTTGACGAACTGAGCTGCTGAGTGCAGGGTGAGGGGTTATTACCAGAGGGACCGCCCCCTGGGCGGGGCTGTTCAGCTTTGGTATAATTGCATGTTTTTACACATACCCAACATGTCTGCCTAGTCCTCTCCTAATAGACGGAACATAATCCACTTGTCAAGACAAGAAATTTACGGCGAGTACAAAAATCCTATTTTTCTTGTAGCCATATCCTCGGCAAGGAGGGTATCAGAATTGGCGGCTCTTTCATGTAAAGAACTGTATATGATTATTTATGAAGACAGGGTGGTGCTGCGGCCTCACCTGAATTTCTTACCTGCCACAAGGCCCAAAGAAGGGCCAGGCAGCGTCAAAATCCACTATTGCAAGGTGGATTCAACGAGTCATTATTCAGGCCTATGGTTTAGAAAAGAAGATCCTTCCTTTTCAGGTGAAAGCGCACTCGACTAGAGCAATTGGTGCTTCATGGGCAGTGCATCACCTGGCATCCATGGGTCAGATCTGTAAGGCTGTACTTGGTCTTCAGTCCATACATTTACTAAATTCTACCAGATAGATGTGAGAGGTTACGAGGATGCCGCCTTCGGGCGTAATGTGCTGCAGGCAGCAGTATAGATCCTCTGGCTCGATGACGGCCTTATTATGATCTGTGTCTCCCTCCCCTCAAATTTTAGCATTGGTATGGGACATCCCATTAAGTAATTAAGGCTCTGTGTCCCGTGATGTATGATCAAGAAAATAGGATTTTTTAATACAGCTTACCTGTAAAATCCTTTTCTTGGGAATACATCATGGGACACAGAGCTCCCACACCTCTTCGGAGTTAACGTGGAACACCTATTGCTTTGCTACAAAACTGAGGTACTCTCCATTTGGGAGGGGTTATATAGGGGAGAAACTCAATTTTAATTGGGTTTGCCAGTGTTCAATCACCTGTGGTGACTACATAACCCCATTAAGTAATTAAGTCTGTGTCCCGTGATGTATTCCCAAGAAAGGGATTTTACAGGTAAGTTGTATTAAAAAATCCTATTTTTTCTTTCACTTCACAATTATGTGACATTTGTGTTGGTCTATCACATAAAATCCTAATAAAATACATTTACATTTTTAGTTGTAACATGACAAAATGTGGAAAATTTCAAGGGGTATAAAATACTTTTTTAAGGCACTGTATGTCCTAATCTGGTTCTGCTACATTACAACTGGGGGGACTACAAGGCCCAGCACCCCTCTCCTGACAAGGGCCTGCTACACTGTAACTTGGGAAATACAAGGCCCAGCATTCCTTTTTTGTCCTTACCAGGGCCTACTACACTGCAACTGTGGGACTACAGGTCCCAGCATTCCCTCTGTCCTATCCAAGGCCTTCTACACTGCAATGGGGGGGGGGGACTAGAAAGAAAAGTGCTAACTGCGCTAACTACTAAATACATGTTGCAACACTTCTACTATGGCAGGGAATATAAACCTATTAACTATGACAAAAATTATAACCAAATACTCACCACATTCCCATTCAATAGTGAAGCATTAGTTAGATATGTCTTTTGTTCCAAACATCAACCACCAAACAACTTAAATCAAAATCTTGTTTAATAAAAATTTTAAAACTATTGCGATCACAATTTTATGTGCCACCAGGCCTTTCCAGCAGTCTGTATGGGGTAGCTGTATCGGCGTACGTTCCCCTGTATTAGCGTGCATTTCAGGTATCGCTCTCACTCAGCAGGAAGTGACATTGTCATTTTCCCACTATGGGGGGGGACTACAGGTCCCAGCATTTATCTACTGTCCTTACTAGGGCCCTATACACTGCAACTGGGGGGACTACAAGGTCCAGCATTCCTTTTCTGTCCTTACTAGGGCTTACTACACTTCAACTGGGGGACTATAGGTCCCAGCATTCCCTCTGTCCTACAAAGGCCTTCTACACTACAACTGGGGGGACTACAGGTCCCTGCATTCCCTTTTGTCCTTACTAGGGCTCACTACACTACAACTGGGTGGACTACAGGTCCCAGTATTCCTCTGCTCGGCATCAAGGCCTACTACACTGCAACAGGGGGGATTACAAAGCTCTTTCATCTGTGTCCTAAACAGGGACTGCTAAGGCTATACTACAACTGGGGGGACCACAAAGCCCAGAATATTTCCTCTGTTCTGTCCAAGGCCTAACACACTGCAACTGTGTGCAGGGGGTTCATTCAGAATGTGTGTGTGTGTTGAGGGCCTTGCTCTACGTAAAGTGCTTCCCAGATCCTAGGCAGGAGGACGGGGTGCATCACTCACAATGGTAGTTTTTTGGCCAGGCTGTGAGGAAGAAGTGCTTGGCCTACAGGACCATGCCTAGAATTCTTCTTTAAACAAAATAAAAATCACATTTACTGGTTTTGGTGCAGTGTCTAACAAGTGAAAATTTTACCAGGATAAATTGTACCACATCTAAAATGTATCAGAAGGGGGCTTGTCCAAGATGGCCACTGGAGCAGCAGCACCTTGAGAGAGCTCCAGCCTATATCTGTTACTATATGCTCCTTTCCCTGCAGTCTGCTCTTTAACAACCACCTGGCATAGCATGACCAGAAGTAGGAACTTCTCTGTCCCTCACAACCCCGGCAAATCTTCCTCTTTTGCAAGTGGAACAGCTGCTTATCCTGCCACTAACACTGTCCCGGATTTCGAGGGACTCTCCCTGATTTGGAGCAATGTCCCTCTGTCCCTCTTTCCCCCTCATTTGTCCCTCATTTTGGTCTGATCTATATAGTTGTATATAAAATGCACTTTTTATCTCTCAAAAGGTGTTTCCCAGTGCTAAACCTAATAGTAGTGGTAAAAAATAGTCCTTGTGGATTTAATTAACCTTTTTTTTGTTAATTCTCCTTTAAGGGGGTGTGGCAGGCGTGTGTCCTATGCCTACATACATTTGTTAGTAGGTGTCACTCATTCCCATCTCAAAATGGTGGGAGGTATGCTAACAACAATATGTCGACGCAGACAGAAGACTCTAAACCCGCGCTGCTGGAGCAGGGCAACTTCACCACGCTCATGCAGGCGATTACTGACTGTAAGGCTACCCTCACAAAGAAAATCTACTCCTTACAAATGGAGGTGGGCCTTATTCCCAAGGATATGGACAAAATCTGTACCCGCATGACGGAGGTCGAACGCCACGTGGGCGACTCGGAGGACATGCTGCATGACCACGCAGCAGCGTTACACACCCTGAAGACCAAGATAAAATCCCTTGAATCCAGAGTGGAGGATGCAGAGAATAGGAACAGGTGAAACAACCTCCGTATAGTGGGTCTTCCAGAGGGGGCGATCCTACAGCTTTTACAGAGCGTCTACTCTGCTTACTACTGCCTCAGGCTCAGTTTTCGGCCTACTTTGTGGTGAAAGGGGCACGTAAAATGCCTGCAACACGAGGCCGTCCGGGCAGACCCCCACTCACCTTTATACTGCGACTCCTCAATTTCTGTGACAGGGACCTAGTTCTGAGGGGGGCCAGGAATATCAATACCTTGACGTATGAAGCTACTAAACTCCCGGATTACTCCATCGACACCCAGAGGCTGAGAAGATCTTTCGACCATGTCAAGCTTAACCTCTGCAACAAAAAGATTAAATACAGCATGCTATTTCCGGTAAGATTAGGGGTGCAAGATGGCGAAACAGTACGTTTCTTCACATCTCCTGAAGATGCTTCCCTATGGCTGGAGAATCTCCCTTGGAATTGAGGATCTCATAGTTTCATCTTTTGCTCTGCTGGGATCTAATCTGAAGCGTAAGCTTCCCAAAGGGCTGTTTAGCCCCTATTGTAACTTTAGCCTGTTGAAGTAGTTGATATAGGCCCTCCTTGGGGCTAGGCTTTGCCTTATGTTTACTGAACTATTGCCAACTTGTTGACAATACAGGACTTGATCCCCCTAGTCTGGAGAGCTGACCTTGAGCTTCTACAAATTAAACCTTTTCTACCTAGGGAAGTTAGGGTATGGAACGTGCTTATCATCCTATGATACAGGGCACGTCGTTTCTCCAATCCCTGTCTACAGTTTTCACAGCAGCCTGCGTTGTGCCTTCCTAGCCAGGTATACCACTGTTTCTACCTAGGTTTTTGTATGTGTTTCATAATTCCCCAGTCCCTAATTCTTTTTTCACTAAACTTGATTAGATTGTCAGTAACTTCATTTGGGCTGGATCTACCCCTAGAATAGCTAATTCTACGCTCCAGTTGCCTCTGTCATTGGGGGGGGGGGTGCTGCCCTGTATTCGTTAATACTATTGGGCAGCGGTTTTAGTGATGTATGCTGGTGGTTTGAGCAGATAAGAACAAACCCAACTGTCAGTCTGGAGGCAGCCATCCCAGGCTTTTTACTCGGCCCTGATCAATTTAGTATTTAGAAGCCCAAAGGCACATGATAACATTACCTTGCTAATGTGTACTACATTTAGAGTATGGGGACAGATGACGAAGCTAGTAAGTGACCCACAGGTGATCTCCTCCCACGCTTCACTTTGGGATAATCCTTGATTACCGCACCTCCGGTCCATGCCTGATCCCAATGTGTGGGCTAGGTTTGGTATACATAAAATACAACATATAATGCCTGAAGGACACCTGTTGTCGAATAATATTCTAAAAGCCACATTTCATCTACCCTCCTGGATGTTTTTATGCTGTCTGCAGGTGTGAAATGCGGTGTTATCACAATTTCCTAATGTCTCAAATGTCACTTCTCACACTGAAGCGTTTCCTGACTTCTAGCAATGCTGACAAGATCCTGTCGTCCCTTTTACCTTAGAATATCTGCCAGAGACACTGGTAAAAATACACAGCTATTTACCATCTGGAAAAGGGATCAACTTTCCCTTAACTCAGAAGATTGGGACAAAGGGGTTCAACAATACATTCCATTGGTGATATCTACTAGAGATAGATATATTCAGCTCATGTTTCTTCACACAGCATAATATACCCCTCAGAGACTCTCTAAGATCTACCCTACACAGTCTGACTGTTGCCCAAAATGCTTGAGTGACACAGACACTTTTATGCACGTTGTCTAGTCATGTCCTCTGATTCAGGAATTCTGGAGAGAGGTAGTGGGAGAGTTGTCTGTAGATGTAGATCCTAGGATACTCCTGGGTATATGTGACACTATTACTCCCAGTATACACAAACAGCTGTTTGTTTTCTATGCAGCATTTAATGCCAGGAAAACAATTTTGTCCAAATTGAAGCAGACTGGCCCACCCCAACGACCTTGCAGTGGAGGTCGACTGTAAAAAGTTTAACAAGATCTGGGGAGAATGGGTAAAGGCCACTGTATACTACTGTACTACATGCTGTGATACTAATGTAGTGGGATGGTACTATATCCTTGTTTTTCTTCCCCCACTGCCCATTTTTTCCTTTTTTTTTATTCCCCTCCTTGTTTCTACCCATCACATCCCAATCACCCCCTCTCCTCCTCCTTTTTCCCTTCCTCCTCCTCCCCCTCTTCCTCCTAGTACTGCCCCTCTTATCCACTTTTCCTATTTTCATTCTCCAAGGTTCTACTCCGTTTGATCCTTTTACTGATGTATAATGTACGCTGCTAAAGAGCCTCTTATGTTTATTGCAATTTATTTTGTATGATGTGGTGAGCTGTGTGCCTTACAATTTTCTTTTTTATTCGTATTTGATAAAAAAAAAAAAAAAAGAAAATTATCAGAAGCAATAAGTTAGTTAGATGGGCTCTCTATCATTCAAATTTTAAATTCAAATATTAATTTTGTCCACCAGGGGTCTCTATGTGCTATTTCAAAAAAGGTTCCATTCATGTTCAGTTAATGGGAAGCTGTAGAATCTTAGGGCAACATAATAGGCTTAGATATGCAGACATACAGTGCCTTAAAGTATTCATACCCCTTGAAATTTTCAACCAAAAGGGTAAATGTATTTTATTAGTGATAGACCAACACAAAGTGGCACATAATTGTGTTGTGAAGTGGAAAGAACATGATAAATATTTGTAAACAAAAAATAAAAACCTAATATGTGAAATGTGTGGCGTGCATTTTTATTTAGCCCCCTTTACTCTGTCACCCCTAACTAAAATACCCCCCGAAGCACCTTGCCCCCATGTTGATGAGGACAAGGTCCTTTTCCCGGCAACCCTTGCCTGGTGAGTACGCTGGATTTTAACCTAAAAGATGTTGTATCGGAGTGCTGCCATCCAGGCTTGTTAGTTTGTTCTCTGATCCCAGCAGAGCCTGCACCTGAGTGCCTATCAAGGGTGTGTATCACTTGGAACCTGTGCTTTGAGAGCGACTTTTCTTTTTCTTGCCTGGTGATTGTCAGGGTCTGCGGGGGGGGGGGGCTTATCGGAATCTGAAAGCCCCCTTTAACAAGGGGAGCCCCAGATCCCGGCCCCCCACCCTATATGAATGGTTATCGGGTACATTGTACCCCTACCCATTCACCAGAAAACAAGAGACAGTTTTTGACAATTCCTTTATTAGTAAAATAGCTCTGAGTCGCTGTCTCTCCTGGTGCCCTCGCTTTCTTCTGCAGCCTTTTTTGTTTTTTAGCGGGTAACCAGCGACGGCAAGGAAGAAAAAGGCGGCGGCAAGGAAGAGGAAGAAGATGACGACCCCGAGAGATGATAGCATGGAGAAAAGGCAGCGGGAGAAGGTGAGGGCACCGGGAGTGACGACATCAGGAGAAGACATTGGGAGAGACGCCGGCTCAGAGCTATTTTACTAATAAAGGAATTGTCAAAAACGATCTCTTGTTTTTTTTTTTACATTACACGCCTTTTTTTGGTGAATCGGTAGGGGTATGATGTACTCGATACCCATTCACATAGGGTGGGGGGCCAGGATCTGGGGGTCCCATTGTTAAAGGGGCTTCCAGATTCCAATTGTCCCATGTTGATGGGGACAAGGGCCTCTTCCCGACAACCCTGGCCATTGGTTGTTGGGGTCTGCGGGTGGGGGACTTATCGGAATCTGGAAGCCCCCTTCAATAAGGGGGCACCGGATCCCGGCCCCCCACCCTATGTGAATGAGTATGGGGTACGTCGTACCCCTACCCATTTACCTGGTGGAAGGAAAATGTCAATAAAAAAACACTACACAGGTTTTTAGAGTAGTTTATTAGGCAGCTCCGGGGGTCTTCTTCCGACTTCGGGCGTCTTCCGACTTCTCCCTTCTGCCGGGCACCACCGCTGTCTTCTTTCAGCTCTTTTACCAAAATGTGAAAATAAAGTGCAGCGCCTTTAACCTAACAGTATGAAGCACTCTCCATGTGTTGGGAGTGCTTATAGCCGTGAAAACAAGTGATGACAAGTCACTAACATACACACCGTGTGACTGCAAGAAAATATGGTAATGTGTATATCCACAAAGAAGACTAGTGATCATATACCAAAGTCTCATACAATAAATAAATCTTAGGGTCTGGTATGGATTTGGGGGGTACCCCACGCCGTTTTTTCGGAGCAGGGGTTCCCCTTAAAATCCATACCAGACCTAAGGGCCTGGTATGCTCCTAGAGGGAATCCATGCCGGTTTTTTATTTAAAATTTGGCGTTGATTTCCCCATGTGGGAGGGAGGTGCTTGCCTTAGAACAAGTTCACACTGGGGCGACTTCAGAAAAGGTTCCTGTACTACTTCAATCCGACTTGTAGGCAACTTTTAGGCAACTTGTACCCGAAGATTTCAATGGAAGTTGCCTCAGAAGTCGGATCACTGTCTTCACTGAAGCAACATTACAGGAAGATAACATACATTCCTCAGGCAAACCCCTCCCTCCCACAGAGCTGATTGTTGTTTGATTGGCCACTGGAAAGTCTCCTGTCCTGGAGGAGACTTGAAGTTGCCTTGTACTGACCTGGAGGCAACTTGAAGTTGCCTTGTAAGTTGCCTGATGATTCATACTCAAGTCGTGTCCAAGTTGCCTCCCAAAGTCATGCTGGAAGTCGTGTTGCCCCTGTGTGAACCAACTCTTACTGTGAACGGGCATCTGACTTAGAGGCGACTTCCATTGAAATCAATGGGTACAGGTCGCCTACAAGTCGGATTGAAGTAGTACAGGAACCTTTTCTGAAGTCGGAGCGACTGCAGTAGTGTACAATAAGACAGCTCCATTCACTTCCATTCATTTTCTCGACCACACGACTTGGGGCGACTTTAAGTCAGATCCCAGGTCACCCCAGTGTGAACCGGCTCTAAAGAGGCGCTCCAGACAAATACTGTAGCTGCTGACTTTTAATGTTAGGACGCTTACCTGTCCATGAATCCAGCGGTGTCTTCACCCCAGCTGATTTTTCAGTTGGCTCTCGGGCACTTCTTGTAAGAGAAACTGGCAGTAAAGCTGTTCCCTGCTGTGCATGTGTGCTGCGCTTTGTGAATGGTCTGGCTATGAGGGAAGGAGGAGGGGGGCAAAACTTTGTTATGGCCAGATCAGCCAGAACGTAGGAGTGGGTACCTGTCAAAACAAGGTAACTGCTCCCCCCGAAAGGTGCCAAAACGTGGCAGTGAAGGGGGGAGGAGGCAAACAAGTGGAGCTTCCGTTTTTGGGTAGAGGTCTGCTTTAAATACTGGGAGGAATGCACAGCTTGACAACACTGTGCAAGGGGCCTTATTCAGCTTCATGAGAAGATACATAGCACAGATGCCATCTCTGTTGCCTAAGGACATGGTGATTGGCTAGTGTGACAGTGAGAAGCCCTGTCGTCACTGTGGGGTTTATTTGCTAAAACTTGAGAGTGCAGAATCTGGTGCAGCTTTGCATAGAAACCAATCAGCTTCCAGGTTTTATTACCAAAGCTTAACTGAACAAGCTGAAGTTAGAAGCTGATTGGTTACCATGCACAGCTGCACCAGATTCTGTGTGCATCAGTTTTAGTAAATTTTCCCCTATGAATATAGAAAAATGTGGCACAGGATTCGCATTTAGGGTAAGTGCAACGTTCCAGAACAGATGTTTTCTGGGCAGAGAAAGCTGTGTATTTTGCTGTCTCCGAATCCTGTAGTGCTGGATCGGAACATTTAATCCTGTGTCTGGGTTTTGCCAGACACCCGCAAGTAACTGATTACACAGGTGTGCAGGGTCATTATATACTCGGGTCGAGGATAGCTTAGAGCTTCCAGTTTGGAGACCGATCCCAGTGTGGGAGATGGAAAGTCTCGCCCAGGGGTCAGGGGACCCCAGACAGAATCCAAGAGACAGAGTGTTTGTTTCATTCATTTTTTGCTTTTTCGGAAATTTAAAGAAAAATCGAAAATGGCTAAATTTGAATTTCCGATTTTCGAATTTTGGAATCTTTTAATTTAGAATTTTTGAATTACCGATTTTCGACTTTCTGATTTTAGAACTTTGAATTTCCGATTTTAGAATTTTTGGATCTTCAAATTTTGGAATTTCGAATATTCTAACATTTTAAAATTTCTGATTTTTAGAATTTCGGAATTTCCAATTTTTGACTTTCCGATTTTAGAATTTTTGAATTTTGAGTTTCCAAATTTAGAATTTTTAGATTTTTCAAATTTTTGAATTTTCTAAAATTTCCGATTTTCGAATTATTTGATTTTTGAATTTTTGATGTTTGAATTTCGAAATTTTGAAATTTGGAATTTTTTTAATCTTCAGTAAAATTGGAAAAAAATAACGAATACCCATTAAATTATAGGTATTGGAATTTCCTTTCAAAGTAGACATAATGGGCTGGATTCAAGAAGCAATTGCGCCTGTGTAACCATAGTTACACAGGCGCAATTGTTTACTTGCCCCGACATAACGAATGCTCCTGATTCAGGAACCTCGTTACGCCGACTGCAGCCTAAGATATGCGCGGCATAAGGCTCTTATGCCCGCATATCTTAGGCTGCATTCTTGCGATGGCCGCTAGGTGGCGTTCCCGTTGTGCTCAGCGTATAGTATGCAAATTGCATACTAACGCCGATTCACAACGTTGCGCGAGCCCTGCGTACGCAATTTACGTTGTTTCCGTACGGTGGTTTTCGCGTTACATATACCCGTCGTTCCCGCGTCGCGAAATTTGAAATTTACGTAGTTTGCGTAAGTGAATCGTGAATGGCGCTGGACGCTGTTCACTTTGAAGCAAATGACGTCCTTGCGACGTCATTTGCCGCAATGCACGTCGGGAAAGTTTCCCGACGGAGCATGCGCTCTACGCTCGGCGCGGGAACGCGCCTAATTTAAATGATTCCCACCCCCTACGGGATCATTTAAATTGCGCGCGCTTACGCCGGGCATTTTGCCGGCGCGCCCACGCAATTTACGGAGCTACTGCTCCGTGAATCAAGGGCAGCGCAGTAATTTTGCGGGGGCGCAGGGCAAAAACGTTGCCCTGCGCCTCCGTAAAAAATGCGCAAATCTACTTGAATCTAGCTCAATGTGTGCCCTGCCGAAAAATTCATAATTCTTTTGCTTTTTTCAGAAGTTCGAAAAATTCTGGTATTGGATTTTCGAATTGCAAAGTTTTGGAATTTCCGATTTTTTCAAATTTTGGAATCTCTAATTTTCGAATTTTTGATGTTCTAATTTCCGACTTTGGAATTATGGAATTTCAATATTTTCGAATTTTCGAATTTCAAAAATTCAGATTTTTTTTAATTTTCGATTTTTCTAACTTGAATTTCGATTTTTAGAAACTTTCGATTTTTCAAATTTTGGATTTTTCTAACTTGAATTTCGATTTTTAGAAATTTTTGGATTTTTTAATTTTAGATTTTCAAATTTTGGAATTTCCTATTTGTGAATTTGGGATTTTCAAATTTCTTGTTTTCGAATTTCCAAATTAAAATCTTTCGAATTTACAAATTTCTGATTTTCGAATTTTAGATTTTCGAATATCCAATTTTAAATAAAAAAAAAAAGAAAAATCAGTAAAATTAGAAAAAATAACTAATAACTATTAAATTATAGATATTAGAATGTGTTAGTGAATGTAATGAATACAAATTTTACACATTTTCGAATTTCTGTCATTTTGAATTTCCTAATTTCGAGTGTTCGAATTTGCACTGCCGAAAAATGTATCATTTGTTTCATAAATTTTTTGCTTTTTTCGGAAATTAAAAAAATGCAGAAATTCTAAAATCCAAATGTGAAAATTCTATTAGTGAATGTAACAAATACAAATTTTACACATTTTTGGGAATTTCCACTTTTCGAATTTCGAATTTTTAATTTCTTTTAATTTTCAAATTTCGAATTTTCGGATTTGGATAGTAGGTGTAACGGAATACAAATTTTACAAATTTTGAATTTCCAAATTTCTGGAATTTCCAAATCTCTGGATCTCAAATTTCTGAACTTTGAAAATCTGAAAAATAGAAAGTAAATCCGTAAAATAACGTTAATTTCTGATTTTGGAATGTTCAGATTTCCGATTTTGGAATGTTCAGATTTCCGATTTTGGAATTTTCAAATTTCTGATTCTGGAATTTGGAATTTAGAATTTTAGAATTTTTTGAATGTAAAATGTTTGAATTTCTGATTTTCGAATGTTTGGTTTTCGAATTTCCGATTTTTTTTAATTTAGAATTATCGATTTTCAAATTTAGAATTTTTGATTTTCGAATTTTTGAAATTCAAATTTTTGAACTACCGATTTTTGGATTTTGAAATTTTGAATTTCCGCCTTTCGAATATCGAATTTCTAATTTTCGAATTTTCAATTTTTGAATTTCCGATTTTGGAATTTTTCGAATTTGATTTTCGAATTTTTGAATTTCTGACTATAAAATTATAGGTATTGGAATTTCCTTTAAAATTTGGCTATTAGTGAATGTAACGAATACAAATTTTACACATTTTCAAATTTTCAGGAATTTCCGCTTTTCGAATTTTCGAATCTTCTAATTTTTTAATTTTTCAAATTTTCGGATTCGGATAGTAAATGTAACAAATACAAATTTTACAAATTTTCGAATTTCTGAAATTTTTCATTTCCTCATTTGGAATTTTGGAATTTCCAAATGCTTGGTTTTCGAATTTCCGATTTTATGAATTTTCAAATTTCAGATTTTTTGAATTTTCAAATTTCAGATTTTATGAATTTTCAAATTTGTGAATTTTCTATTTTCAAATTTTCAATTTTTGAATGTCTGACTTTGGAATTTCCGCTTTTCGGATTTCCGAATGTTAAATTTCCGAGGTTCTGATTTTCAAATTTTTGAATTTCCGAATTTTGAAAATCTGAAAAAAAAGAAAGGAAAATAAGTAAAATCCGAAAAAATAACTAATAACTATTAAATTATAGGTATTGGAATTTCCTTTAAAATTTGGCTGTTAGTGAATGTAACGAATACAAATTTTCGAATTTCTGAAATGTTGAATTTCATAATTTAAAATTTTAGAATTCTCAAAAATTTTCAAAAATTCGCTAATTCGAAATGCAGAAATTTGAAAATTTAAAATTTGTAAAATGTAAAATCGAAAAGTGGAAAATCGGAAATCAGAAATGAAAAAATTCGAAAATTTGAAAATCGGAATTGATGTTCCGAAAAGCTAATTTTCGAATTTCGAATTTTTTCATTTCTGATTTCCGAATTTCCACTTTTCGATTTTACAAATTTTTTATTTTCAAATTTCTGCATTTCGAATTAGCGAATTTTTGAAGTTTCGAATTTCCGAATTTCAGAGAAAGGAAATATCAGTAAAATTAAAAAATAAATAACAAATATTAACTATTAAATTATAGGTATTGGAATTTCCTTTCAAAATGTGCCTATAAGTGAATGTAACAAATCTAAATTTTCAAATTTCCAAAATTTTGAATTTTGGAATTTCCGAATTGCCGAAATTTCTATATTCCGAAGTTCTAATTTTTCAGATTTTCGTATTTTGGAATTTCCGATCTTTGCATTTTTAAATTTCAGAACTTTGAATTTTGGAATTTCTGAATTTTCTGATTTTTGATTTTCAATTTCTGATTTTTGAATTTTCAAATTTTTGATTTTCGAAAATCTGAAAAAATAAAGGAAATCAGTAAAATTTGAAAAAATAACTAACTAATAATAACTATTAAATTCTAGGTATTGGAATTTCCTTTCTGTTAGTGAATGTAAGAAATAAAAATTTTACAACTTTTCAAATTTCCAAAATTTTGAATTTCCTAATTTCGAATTTTTTAATTTCCAAATCTCCGAAATGTCGATATTCCGAAATTCTAATTATCTAATTTCCTAACTTTGAATTTCGAATTTTTAAATTTTGAATTTTAGGATTTTTTTTATTTCAAAATTTTCAGTGGCGGCTGGTGTTTTTTTTTTGGACCCGCAGCCACCCCTCACCCCCGGTCAGTCAAGTCGCTATTGTCACACAACTGGGTGGGCTCAGGGAGCAGTACTCTGCGCCCCAAACCCACCCTGTTTTGAATCCTATTAGAGCCTCTGGCCACTTTATCCTCATCAAACCTGATCACATATAAATGACACAGCTTCTGAGGCTAATTTACTGTATATGGGGGCACCAACTGAGTTTAAGCTCTGGTTCACATTGATGCTACTTTGAAATCCATGTGTCCGGCACCATGTGTCCGGATGCGAGGGCGGCACCTTTACATTACAGTTTTTGAATTCTCTTGAAGCTGAAAAAGATCCCCTGCATGGGACATTTGCAATGTTGTTTTGCTTTCTGCAGTTTTAATAAAAGTGGGCTACCAGGCCCTTAAAGCATTTGTTACCCCAACATTTCATATTCCTGATATGTGCCTGCTGTACCATGTAATTGTATGGGAAAGTCTCCTGTTCCCTTTGTATTGCTTACTTTGAGTGAAATCCCTGGTGTTCCTTCTAGTCCCCTTGCAGAGAGCACACCGTGATCAGCTCTCTAGCTGTGCTCGGAAATCAGTATACCCATCAGTTTCACCCACTACAAGCTGCCTGCAGGAGACTATGGGACCAGTTGCCCTGCACAAAGCGATTAACCACTTGCTTACTGGGCACATATACCCCCTTCCTGCCCAGGCGAAATTTAAGCTTTTGGCACTGTCACACTTTAAATGAAAATTGTGTGGTAGTGCGACGTGGCTCACAAACAAAATTGACGTCCTTTTTGTATTCTTCTACATATTTTTGGTTAAAAAAAAAATCGCAATAAGCGTATAGTGATTGGTTTGCGCAAAAGTTATAGCGGCTACAAAATAGGGGATAGAATGCTCACATTTTTTTATTATTATTATTTTCTTTTTACTAGTAATGGCGGCGATTTGCAATTTTGTCAGGACTGTGATATTGCGGCGGATACATCGGACACTTTTGACACATTTTTGGGAACATTCACATTTATACAGCGAACAGTGCTATAAATATGCACTGATTACTGTATAAATGTGACTGCCAGGGAGGGGATTAACAATAGGGGGTGAGGAAGGGGTTCAATGTGTACCCTGGGAGTGATTTTTACTGTGGGGGGATGGGACTGACTGGGGGAGGTGACCAATCTGTGTCCCTATGTACAAGGGACACAGCATCGGTCTCCTCTCTCTCTGACAGGACGTGGAGCTCTGTGTTTACACACAGAGCTCCACGTCCTGCCTCTGTAACTGCCAATTGCGGGTACCTGGCGGACATCACGGCTGCCAGGCATGCGCATCAGCATCTCGGTGACACGCCGGGCACGCGTGCGCACCCCCCAGTGGCCGGAGGACCCGAGGCTGTAAAAAGACGGCCTCCCGGCATTGTAGAGCCACCTTGTGGCCATCTTTTTTCAATGGCCCAGGTCTGAAGTAGTTAATGTATAGATTTGGAAGAAATGCCAAAATATGAGATTCAAGCAAGAATGCATAAGCCTCTTGTATTTAGGCAATATTCCTTTATCCTGTATGTAGGCAGATGAAGTCTATTTTCTCCTTTGTATGCAGCACTTGACCACAGCGGCATTGTAGTTGCAGGGGAAGTCAAAATAACCATGGTTCCTCTATGGTATTCTGCATCACCAGAGGAAATATCTGATTTGGATGCTGCTGTCCTGTGTGACTCTGGCAGTCATCTTCGGTCAGGCAGAGCCTATTGAAGACCCTGGCTCACAAGCTTGGTGTGCATTTTGCGTGTGGGTAATGTAAGTGTAGGTCACCTGTCTGATAGAAACTGATTAGCGTCTTTGAGAGGTTTGACACAAGTAGGGAAAAGATAGGAATGCAACATCCTTCCTGGAGACCTCCCTATTTTGGTACAGACTGGCCAGCTCACCCAAGACCTGCTCTGATATACATTGCTGTGCATTCTGTGATTCTTTCCAGTCAGCTGCCTTCCTGCTGGACTTGTGAATTACCGAACTTTAAGGCCAGGTTCACACCTATGCGAATTGAGTGCGGCTTAAACCGCATCTAATTCGCAGGACATTTCAAAATACATTGTTTTCAATGAGGCTGGTTCACATATGTGCGATGCATCCGCACTGCGCATTGCCTCCAAACCGTGTGCGGTTTTTATGTCTTGCGGTGCGGCTCAGGTACGAATTCAGTCCCATTATCTTCTATGGGTACGCAGCTGAATTCGCAGATGTGTTCATTTCTCTTCAGTATTTGTCTCATTCAGTTCAATACACTTCCCCCCTCCCCCTCCCCTCTCCCAGGTCTCCAAATTCGCACCTGATCTGCAGCTAAAAGGCAGTTGATCTGCAGAACACCTTATAGAGAAATTCGCAAAGACAACGGAGCTCCAAAACGCAACGCACTAGTGTGATTCAGGCCTTAAGGATAAGTTCATCTATGGCAACACGTTCCATGTTCCTGCTGTTTTTAGAGTGGAATATGTAACATGTTCTCACTGCTGCAGCCGCTCCCCAACCCACTGCCTCTAGTGACAGCAAGCCAGGGATCTTCTCTCTGAACTCGCTGTCACAATACAAACAGAAAACACAGCCGAGCGGGGCTCTGATTACCTGGCCACGTCATTCATTCACAGAGTTCTGTGAATAGGTGAACTACAAGTACTAACGAACATTGCTCCTTCATACATGGTGGGGGCACTCCAATACAAGATATGTGCCTGCTGTACCATGTATTTGTATGAGAACTCGCCAGATCACCAGGTGAAAACAAAGGGGAAAAAAAATAAAACTGATGTAGCCACCATCTAATGATTGGTAAGCTGCAATATATTACCTTTTTTAATTTTGAGTTTAAAGGAGAAGTACAACCAAAGCTCGTTTGGCTGTACTTCTCCTGTGGATCACAGGAGTGCAGATCATTCTGCACTTCTGTGACCTGTTTTCAGCAGAGTAGTCACAGGCTCTCGGCTCTGGGAGCACTGCAAATCGAGCGATTAGCGGTGTTTGCTCAGTTCTCAGCCTTAAAGTGGAGGTTCACCCTCAAAAAAAATTCTGACATCACACGGAGTCGCGCCATCCTACCGACAGAATGCCGGTGTTTTTTTTTTTCTCAGAACATACCTCGTTATCACGATTTTTACCTCACGGCGATCCCGCGGGAGTGGGCGTTCCCAAGCACTGCCTCAGATTGACAGGCTTCCGAACGGCGCATACTGCGCGTCACAGGTTGCCCAAAAAAATCCGAACGTCGGTGCGGCTCTATACGGCGCCTGCTCACCGACGTTCGGGTTCTGTTGGCAACCTGTGAAGCGCAGTATGTGCCGTTCGGAAGCCTGTCAATCACGTTCGGATTTTTTTGGGCAACCTGTGACGCGCAGTATGCGCCGTTCGGAAGCCTGTCAATCTGAGGCAGTGCTTGGGAACGCCCACTCCCGCGGGATCGCCGTGAGGTCAAAATCGTGATAACGAGGTATGTCCTGAGAAAAAAAAAAAAACACTGGCATTCTGTCGGTAGGATGGCGCGACTCCGTGTGATGTCAGAATTTTTTTTAAAGGGTGAACCTCCACTTTAAGCCCTGTACACACGATCGGTTTGTCTGATGAAAATGGACCGATGGACCGTTTTCATCGGACGAACCGATCGTGTGTGTGCCCCATCGTTTTTTTTTCCCATCGGTGAAAAAAAATAGAACCTGTTTTAAATTTATCCTATGGTTAAAAAAACGATAGAAAAATTATGTGCTATTGTGCCTAGCCAAGATGTTGGATATTTATCCTGTGTAATGAGCATATTTTTCCATTTCTGCAGGAAACAGAGGTCATTGACCACATATAGGCTTTCATAAGGTCAGGCCAGGTCAGGTGGATTCCTAAATAGGGAAGTGTGGTGTTTGTGGCCCACTGAATATTGTGGGTCTATTAAAGGTTAAGGAGTGTCTGCGGTGAGAGTATGACATTAAGCACCTTAGATTTGTGGTTGTTTATGTAAAGTCCTGGCACAGTAGTGAATTGGGACAGTACATCCATGAGGTTAGGGAGGGTAGTAAAGAATGTCATCAGCAAAAATGTTAAGTTTATGGTATGCACTTATAAAAGTAGAAATGGTAATATCATAATGCAAAAAAGCTAAGTTTATGTTGAGTACTTGCAGTAGTCATACCTGTAACATTCTGATTGTCTCTAATAGGGATGAGCCAGCGGTTCGAGTCAAACGTATATTCAACTGGAACATCGGACGTTCGTTTGTTCTACAACAAACCAAACATATGTGGTGTTTGCCGGAAATTTGAGCACTGCGGAACGCCCCATAATGCACTGCGAGATCGCACTGCTTTGCTGTATGATGATTGGCCAAAGCATGCACCTGACCTGCATGCTTTGGCCAATCACAGCACGCTCAGCTAAGAGAGCCATAATTCGTCAAAGGCAGGGTTACTTTGGCCAATCATGGCTCACCTCACACCCCACATTATATAAGGCGGCTTACATAGTGGGTGTATGTAGTGTTGTTGGTGTAGACAGAGAGATAGCTTGAGTTAAATTAGGCAGGCAGGTTATTCAGTTAGTTACAGTGTGATTGAGATATATATATATACACAGTCAGTCTAGTGCATAGGTGTCAAACACAAGGCCCGCGGGCCGAATCCGGCCCTCCAGGTCATTTCATGTGGCCCTCGCACCTCTCCTGCAGCTGGAGAGCTCCAGCCCTTCTCTGGTCCTACTTCAGGCCCCTACTTTCTTTCAAGCAATGCATCCAGCTTCTTCCCAGTAGCAGCATAAGGAAAGTGATGTAAGGGAGAGTGGGGGACTCAACTTCTGATGGGGGGGTGGCTCTTGATATCTAATATATGGGGAGGGGATGCGCTGGACATATAATCTTACAGATACAACCGGCCCTTTTGAGGGCAATCATAATGCTGATGCGGCCCACGATGAAATTGAGTTTGACACCCCTGGTCTAGTGTATGTGTGTGTGTGTATATATTCGGGTTGTTACTGATTTAAAATTTTCGTGTTCGATTAATCGATTTGTTTTTTAATCGATTAATCAACTAATTTCGATTAATTATAAAAGAAGACTGTAATATCCACAATCTCCCCCACTGTAATATCCACAATCTCCCCCACTGTAATATATCCACGTCATCTCCCTCACTGTAATATATCCACGTCATCTCCCCCACTGTAATATATCCACGTCATCTCCCCCACTGTAATATATCCACGTCATCTCACCCACTGTAATATTTGCAATCTCACCCACTGTAATATTTGCAATCTCACCCACTGTAATATCCGCAATCTCCCCCACTGTAATATCCACAATCTCCCCCCACTGTAATATCCACAATCTCCCCCCACTGTAATAGACATCTCCCCCCACTGTAATAGACATCTCCCCCACTGTAATATCCGCAATCTCCCCCCCTGTAACAGTCATTTCCCCCTCCTGTAACAGACATCTCCCCCACTGTAATATCCGCAATCTCCCCCACTGTAATATCCGCAATCTCCCCCCACTGTAACAGACATCTCCCCCACTGTAATATCCGCAATCTCCCCCACTGTAACAGACATCTCCCCCACTGTAATATATCCACGTCATCTCACCCACTGTAATATTTGCAATCTCACCCACTGTAATATTTGCAATCTCACCCACTGTAATATCCGCAATCTCACCCACTGTAATATCCACAATCTCCCCCACTGTAATATCCACAATCTCCCCCCACTGTAATAGACATCTCCCCCACTGTAATATCCGCAATCTCCCCCCTGTAACAGTCATTTCCCCCTCCTGTAACAGACATCTCCCCCACTGTAATATCCGCAATCTCCCCCCACTGTAACAGACCTCTCCCTCACTGTAATATCCGCAATCTCCCTCACTGTAATATCCGCAATCTCCCCCACTGTAACAGACATCTCCCCCACTGTAATATTCGCAATCTCCACCCCCTGTAACAGACATCTCCCCCACTGTAATATCCGCAATCTCCCTCACTGTAATATCCGCAATCTCCCCCACTGTAACAGACATCTCCCCCACTGTAATATCCGCAATCTCCCCCACTGTAACAGACACCCCCCCACTGTAACAGACATCTCCCCCCCCACTGTAACAGACATCTCCCCCCCACTGTAACAGACATCTCCCCCCCACTGTAACAGACATCTCCCCCACTGTAATAGACATCTCCCCCAACAGACATACCAGAATAGAAGCTGGCAGACCCCCTCCGTCTGGATCCACGAGCAGTTGAGGGGTGATGTCGTCAGCGCACCGCTCTAGGAGCTCACCGGGTGGACCAAGATGGCCGCCGCTCCGGAGCTAGGCCGAAGCCGCAGACTTTCCTATGGGCAAGGCAGCGGAGACCCGGAAGACAGCGGAGAGGTAAGTAACCGATTAAAATAAATTTTGATCGATCAAAAAAATAAGTAATCAAAGGATTAATTGTTAATTTCCGCAGGCCTAGTATATATATATAATGGTATATATATATATATTGCAAGGGGTTAGCTCGGTAGCGGGGGTGTGTGACCTCCTGAGTGGGTTCACTACACACTGAATTATACAGAGAGGCAGCCGTGGGTGGTTGAAAAAACAAGGGTTATGGTTTATTCTTCCATATTGCTGGAAACAAGTGCAAGCATCCAAACAGCATAAACAAAACAAAACATAAAATAAACCCTGGCCACTTGGGCCGTCTACCTTCACAACACAGGAACCTACCTATGGAGTCTGGCACAGCCTACTGCTGGGCAGACACTGCTGGTCTTCATGCAGAAAACAATAGTCTTTTTAATTTTCTTATCACAGCAAAAATATCAACAACCACTTTACCTTCAGAAGTCTTCCTCAGCTCACTGCTCTCCTTAACTCAACAAGCCTCAGGATGCAGCATTCAGTAGTAATCCTCTGGACAACTTATAGAGGCCTTCATTTTCTCATTCTGAACAGCTGAAGCTATCCAACGTCCTTAAACCTTTCTGGCTACCTCTTCAGCCGACACCTGATAGTAATTGATGAATTTTCTAAACAAGGCAGAAATGTATCTCCCGTCTGTGACAACACCCCCAGATTTACCTGACTTCCTGTCACAATATATATATATATATATATATATATATATAATCAGGGTTTGACAAATTTGCTTGGAATCTAGGAGCCAGCTAAAAAAGTTAGGAGCCAGAAAACGTGCCCCGTCCCGCCGAGCTCGCGCGCATAAGCGAACGCATACGTGAGTAGCGCCCGCATATGTAAACTGTATTCAAACCACTTGTATGAGGTATCGTCGCCATCGTTAGATTGAGAGCAATAATTCTAGCTCTAGACCTCCTCTGTAACTCAAAACATGCAACCTGTAGAATTTTCTAAACGTTGCCTATGGAGATTTTAAAGGGTAGGGTAAAAGTTTGTCGGCATTCCACGAGCGGACGCAATTTTGAAGCATGACATGTTGGGTATCAATTTACTCAGCGTAACATTATCTTTCACAATATAAAAAAAAATTGGGATAACTTTACTGTTGTCTTATTTTGTAATTAAAAAAAGTGTATTTTTTCCCCAAAAAAGTGCGCTTGTAGGGCCGCTGTGCAAATACGGTGTGACAAAGTATTGCAACAATCGTCATTTTATTCTCTAGGGTGTTATAATAAAAAAATATATATAATGTTTTGGGGGTTCTCATTAGAGGGAAGGAGATGGCAGTGAAAACAGTGAAAAAACTAATTAGAGCTGCTGTTTTATTTGTAATGCCAACGGCCACCACCAGATGGCTCCAAGTCACAGAAGGAAGCTTGGGCGTTCACAAGGCAGCAAAGCCGCGGCCTCAATTACCGGCCGTTGCGGGCCCGCAGCGATCACGCGCCCTGGGGGAGGTGGGGGCGCACGGAGACACAGGATCGCGTGCCCCCACCTCCCCCGCCGCGCGATTGTGGCGGGCCCACGACGGACGGTAATTGAGGCTGCGGCATTGTAGACCGCAAAGCCGCCGCCTCAATTACCGCCGGGCGCCAGGTCACAATTTCTTGTCGCAATTGTGAACGGGCGCCCAGGTTTTGTGGAGCCCTGATATATATAATACACATACTCTGCATTCAGTGTAGTCTATATATACAGTGCATTCCGTGGTGTATAGTTTCTTCAGGTACACTTCAGGCGGTGTAACAGTATCTAATACAGTGTAGTGTGGTGTTGCAAAACAAAAAATACATCATGTCCGGAAGGCCACCAAGGAGAGGCAGACACTCACAGACCACTAAAAAAGGGCAAGCAGGCTCTGTGTTTACAGTCAACATTGCTGGTCATGGACATGGTGCATCCACTGAACGTGGCCGCGGGGCAAACTTGTCCTTTTTTTCTGCTGCTGGCTGTGTTATTGAGTCACAACATGCAGAAGAGTTGGTGGAATGGATAACAAAGCCGTCCTCATCCTCTGTCACCCAAGCTCAGAGTAGTTTGCCTTCCAACACAGCTGCCAAAGTGGCCTATTCCCCCAGCTCATTGTCCACGGTCACTCCTTCCATAGCCCCACCATCATGCACAGAGGAGAGCCCAGAATTATTTAACTATAGTGTCAGTTATATGCTGCTGGAGGATGCACTGCGATTTGAAGGCTTCGATGTTGGTTCACAGGTTGAGGAAGGGAGTAAAGTGAGCCTAGAGAGAGGGATGCCACAGATGGACAAGAAACTGACAGTCATGTTCCCACAGCTGCAGCATACTGCCATGTTTTCTACAGTGATGATGAGGAGGGAGGGGATGATGAGGTCACTGACTGTACTTGGGTGCCTGAGAGAAGAGAGGAGGAAAGTGAGGAGGAGGAGGCACAACTCCAACGAGCCAGGATGTCCTGTAGGGGGCAGCCACCCTACTGCATCACACCGCATAACTCTGCAGTTGCAGGGCGCTGCTGACTCCCCGCTGACTTTTAAAAGTTCCTTGGTGTGGGCCTTTTTTGTCATGTGTGCAGCAGATCACACCATTACTGTTTGCAGCCTATGTCGGAAGTGGATCAAGCGTGGCCAGAACAGCAGCTGCTTGGGCACCACATGCTTGACCAGACATATGATGACCTGCCATACAGTCTGTTGGCAACAGCACTTGAAAGACCCACATCATAGAAAAAGGCGGACTTCTCCTTGCTCCTCATCTGGGATCTCCAACCCCACTATACCTCCAGTCCTCTCAAAAACCTGCACTGAGAGGAATGAAGGTATAGAAATAGGTGTTCCAAGTACTGGCAGACAATCTGCTAGCAGTGCACCACCAATTGATTTTAGCAGGCAAATTTTCCTACCCCAGTTGCTGAACCATAAAAAGAAATTTGGTCCCAGCCATCCACATGCTTAGCGTTTAAATGCTAGCTTGGCCAAATTGTTATATTTTTGATATAATATTTTTGATATAATATTTCACAGCAGGGCCTGTTCCTGCGCCCAATAAGAGTAACTGTGAGGGGTTACAGTGTTCTGGCACCACCAACTCAAAGGCCCAATTTTCCTGCCCCTGTTTAACTGTGCAGTGGATCAACACCGCCCCTCCTGTACCCCCAAGTCTCCCAATAAAAACCTATTAGTCGGGTTCCTTGTGATTTGCCTTTGTGTGCTCTCTCTGCGCTCCTGGGGGCAGATCCACAAAGCACTTACGCCGGCGTATCTCGAGATGCGCGGTAAGTGTAAATATGCGCCGGCGTATCTATGCGTTCCACTACGCACGTACCCGTGGAGTAGTGAAACGCACCTTTGGCCTCCTGAAGTCCAGTTTCCGATGCCTGGATAAGTCTGGGGGTACCCTGTTGTATTCACCAAACTTTGTGTGCCAGATCATCGCTGCATGTTGCATGCCGCACAACTTCGCCGTGAGAAGGGGCCTGGAGATTGACATACGTGATGACCTGACCCCCGAACGAGACAATCCCCCCCTAACCGAGGGTCCCCCGTCTCATGAGGGAAGAGCAGTCAGGAGATGCCTCGCAGTAGGCATGTTTGCACGTTAAACACACACATTAATCATGGCACAAGGAGAATGCACACCACTGTGGTCCCTAGCACACCCACCCCACATCCTTATCAAATTGGATTAGCACAAGTCCACCATGCAGGACTTGTGAGCAACAACGCCACGCCAAGGCTCCAATTATGTCACTGTATATTCATACACCATTCACACGGACCTGGGGATCACTTCTCCCTGGTCCTGGGGATCCCTTCTCCACCACCACCGAGGGTGACACTCCTTTTCCGGCAGGAATGTCACCCCCACATTCAAACATCATTCACACTGTAGCCTGCCTGGGCTACAAACAAATAAAACAAATCATAATCACAGTAAAATATCAAATAAAAATAAAACACTCATCACCTGAGTCAAAAAACAACCAAAAAAAAAACCTAGCGGCGCTGGCGTGACCCATGCCTGGGGTGGCCACGGCCCCGGCTCCTCAGGGGAGACTCATGGGGGGGGAAATCAGGGGAAGGAGGAGCATCCCCTGGTCTCTGCCCACCTGGCGGCCTGCCCTCCAACGCCAGGGCAATGCGTGTGAGGCCCACATTGAGGGTTGCCGTGTTGGCCTGGACAGCCTGGGTCAGGGCGCGCACCTCCTGACCCACGCCTGCTGTGGTGGTCTACAGGTCATTGAAGCACGTAATCACAGCCAGGGAGTTGCAACCCATGTCCTGCGCAGACTCCTTTATGGAGGCCATGCTGTCCTCCATGCGGCCCAAAGTCTCGGTAACCTGACCCAGATGGCGGGCCTGGTCCCTCCTAAGATTTTCCGGCAGAACCTCTGCCATCCCCCTGGTCTTCCGGGTCACCTTCCTGCCTCCTGATGAGGCTTGGGGCCTAGAAGAAGGGGAGACCCTTGGGGGGAAGCCCTGTTGGGGGAGGAGTGGGAGGGGCTAGCCCTGATGGAGGCCTGACTGGTGCCAGCACCAGGGCTAGACTCCTCCAAATGGAGTGTCACATCATTCCCAGACAGCACCTCCTCCTCCTCAACCTCCTCATGAGGAGAGCTGTGGGCACTCCCCTCCTCAGAGGACTCCTGGCTTGCCTGGGGGTCGGCATCAGACTGATGTCCGGGGGATGGTGCGAACTGGCCAGATGGCCCAGCACCCTCCTGCACATCTGTGGATGACACAAAACATTCACATGTTGGAGGATCCACACACTTGTCACATATTCCCTTCCCCCCCCCCCCCACACATGCTTCACACCAGATAGAAAAAAAAAAAACACCTGTCCTCAAGGCCTCCTCAATGGAGTCAAATCCAGGCACTCCCTCCACTTGATGCCTGTGGAGGCACTGGGCAACCACCCGCTCCTCATCAGTGAGCCTGATGGCAGTTGCTGGTCCCCCTCCAGTGCCCCTGGCATGAGCTGAAATCTTTGCCAGCTTACCTCTAACCACACGGCGGAGATCATTAATCTTTTTCAAGATCTCATTGGGGGTCCTGGTCTCACCCCCCAATGCATTGATATCATCTGCAATAATCTGCAGGATCTCCCTCCTCCTAGCTGGGGTGGTATTCAGACTCTCAGGCCCATGGAGAAACCGATCATATTGGGTCATGGCCCTGGTAATGATGACCTTCTCCCGCAGGGAGTAGTTCAGCTTCCTCTTCCTCTCTGACATCTCTCGAAATCACTCTCCAAAAAACACTCTCCAAAAAACACGCGCTCCAAAAAACACTCCGACACAAACCAACAAACACCAACAGACAACGGAACAAAAGCACCTTGCTTCAGGGGGGGAAACAAATGGATGTACTTTTGCAATGGACGGGCGTATGTCTGGGCCTATTTATGCCCTGGGCGTATCTCACTAAGTACGCCGGGCCTAGTTCCTATCTCACTGATTACGCTGGGCCGAGTTCTGAGCATGCGCAGAGAGGCGCTGACCATAGTCGGTGTCATGCGCAGTCTGGCCAGCCCTTCATTTGCATGGGGTCACGGCTCATTTCAATGGAACACGCCCACGTCCTTTCCACTTTCAATTACGGCGGTTTACGCCTCGAAATTTACGCTGTGCCGGCGCAACGTTGTGCGGAAATACTGTATGGATACGGCACTTACCTCTCTAAGTTGAGCCGGTGTAACGTAAAAAAAGAGATGCGCTACGCCGGTCTATATATGCGCCGATGTACGTGGATCTGCCCCCTAGTTCGTAACATACTCCAATAAGTTTCCTTGAAATAGAGGAGTGTTTTTGTGCTCACCCTGTATAGGGAAAAAAATGGTACCTTTTTGGTTAGAATATACAGTACAAGATATATACAGCACCAAGATTTACTGCCTTTTCTTATGATATATTCATCGGTATATACGGGTATCCATATGCTTCCTGAAAATGTCTTTAAATGTGATCACTGTGTTTTTTTTTTCTATTGCTGGTTATTAATTTATCGGGGATTGCACAAATAAATATTACCCCCTTCAGCCTTATGCCGCGTACACACGGTCGTTTTTTGTGATGAAAAAAAACGTCATTTTTAAAAACGTCATTTAAAATGACCGTGTGTGGGGAAAACGTTGTTTTATGTCTTCTGAAAATCGACAAAAAAAAAAATTCGAGCATGCTTCAATTTTTTATGTCGTTTTTCAAAACGTTGTTTTTTTGTGTCATTTAAAATGATAGTGTGTGGGTAAAACGACGTTTAAAACAACGTTTTTAAATCCGCGCATGCTCAGAAGCAAGTTATGACGCCAGCTTGAATGGAACAGAGTGCCGTCGTACGTGCTGAACGTAACCACGCTTTGCTAGAGCATTTTGAAAAAACGATGGTGTGTAGGCAACGTCGTTTTTTTAAATTAAGTTTGAAAAACTTTGTTTTGTTTCATGATTAAAAACGTTGTTTTATTTCATCACAAAAACGCGGCATTAGTGTGTCAAAAGGTGTGGCTTTGCTAGGAAGGAAATTAACATCCAAAGTCAGTGGACCAATACATCAGCGGCTTCTTTGGAGGGTAGGGGCTACAACTGTAAGCCATAATTAGCAGAATTGTTTAGATCTCTAAATAAAAATAAAATCTCTGTTTTCGAAGCTGGGAGGGTTGTTAATATGCACATATTGACCTCCAAATACAGAAACCCAGAATTGTTCTGTTTATGCATTAAAATCATTAGAATTCAGCTGGAGCTGTGCTCTGTCTGTGCACATCGCCACCGCTGTCTGTTATGAGACACTGAGAAGGAGAAGTGGCCACTCATAGCTGAAGAGATGAATAATTTTCTGAAATAACATTAGTCTTATGTTACCAGTTTAGATATAGAGTGCTTATCATAGTTCTTCTGTCCTGGACATAAAAGATTACAATATTGTCTATCTTCTAAACAGCATACCTCTCCAGCTTTAGAACATAAGATAACCGCCTTATTAACCACTTAAGACCCGGACCTTTAAGCAGCTAAAGAACCTGGGCAGTTTTTGCGATTCGGCACTGCGTCGCTTTAACTGACAATTGCGCGGTCGTGTGACGTGGCTCCCAAACAAAATTGGCGTCCTTTTTTATCCACAAATAGAGCTTTCTTTTGGTGGTATTTGATCACCTCTGCGTTTTTTTTTTTTTGCGCTATAAACAAAAATAGAGCGACAATTTTGAAAAAAATGCAATAGTTTTATACTTTTTGCTATAATAAATATCCCCCAAAAATATATAAAAAAAATGTTTTTTCCCTCAGTTTAAGCCGATACTTATTCTTCTACCTATTTTTGGTAAAAAAGATCACAATAAGCGTTTATAGATTGGTTTGCGCAAAATTTATAGCGTTTACAAAATAGGGGATAGTTTTATTGCATTTTTTTAAAAAAAATTTTTTTTACTACTAATGGTGGCGATCAGCGATTTTTTTTTTTCGTGACTGCGACATTATGGCGGACACTACGGACAATTTTGACACATTTTTGGGACCATTGTCATTTTCACAGCAAAAAATGCATTAAAAATGCATTGTTTACTGTGAAAATGACAATTGCAGTTTGGGAGTTAACCACAAGGGGGCGCTGAAGGGGTTAAGTGTGACCTCATCTGTGTTTCTAACTGTAGGGGGGTGTGGCTGTAGGTGTGACGTCATTGATTGTGTTTCCCTATAAAAGGGAACACACGATCAATGACGGCACCACAGTGAAGAACAGCTCTCCCCGTTCTTCAGCTCCGGGGACCGATCACGGGACTGCAGCGGTGATTGGGTCCGCGAGTCCTGCGGCCATGGTCACGGAGCTTCGGACCAGGTTGCGTGCACGCACGAGACCCCACGGCTGGGCTTAAAGAGCCACGTACAGGTACGTGGATGTGCCCAGCCGTGCCATTCTGCCGACGTATATCGGCGTGAAGAGGTCCTTAAGTGGTTAAAGTGCTTGTAAAGGCTGAAGGTTTTTTTACCTTCAAGCACCTTCTGTGTGCTGCTCCCCCCCCCCTAACATTTACCTGAGCCCCTTCTCGATCCAGCGATGTGCACGAGAGCCTCAGCTGTCCCGGGACTCCCTCTTCTTATTGCCTGTCAATCACAGCCAGTAAGCCATTAAGGAGGGAGTGCGGCAGAGCAGCAGCTCTGTGTCTTATAGACAAATAAAGCAGGGCTCGGAAGCGATCACGCACCAGTGCCCCGATAGCAATCGGCTTACTATTGGGGGCACCGATCAAGGGGGCCCAAGAAGAAGAGAATCATGGCTGCTGTTTGCAAAACCATTGCACAGAGCAGGTGAGTATGACATGTTTGTTATTTTTATCTATTTTTTAAGCTGGACCTTTAATACCACTTTAAGCAAATATTGTCTAAATAGAAGAGACATTGGTATTCTTACTATATTCTCATTATGGTTTGCATATCTTGCAGATCTGTGTAAGAATCTAGTGGGAAAGCTCCCTGCACTATAGACCTGAAACTAATGCTCTCCCTTTGTGCAGGGTGTCTGGTCTTGTCTCTACCTCCTCTTTTAGTTTTCTACAGGCAGTCTTTACTAGGTGGGGCCTGCTTGACCCCTACCACAGCTCTGCTGTCTGCAAAGGCTACATACATTATAGGGGTGATGTCATTGCTACTTTTAACAGTCAATACCTGGGCTTGCAAAGATATTTGATGCACACAAAGTGAATTTAAATTATTTGAGCCTATAGAGGAATATTAATAAATTATAGTGTTAGTGCTTGGAGTTCAGCTTTAAGAACAAGGTATACATAAATGTGTAGAAGATAGGTTGAAATATAAGTGTATAAGTGCTTAATTTATCTTTATATCAGCCTCTGCCTTTTGAAATCCTGTGTATGGTAGAGCGCAGTGTGGGAGAAATAAAAGCAGCATTAGAGCCCATCAGGTGTGCTGCATGCAATATAGTGACAAGAGACGGGCTGGCAGGTAAAGATAGCAGAAGGATGAGCTTAATAGGCTGCTGCGATTTCTCCATTGTCCAGTCACAGGCAGGAAATTTATAAAGAAATGCGATTGCTCCATCCTGTCAGGAGGGGCAGTGCCTGTGTCCAAGGGCGTGGACTATATTTGAGCAATATTTATATATTTATTAAAGGTTCTAGGGGAGCCAGCATGTTTTGGAGATCTACGTCCCATTCATCAGTTCTAATAATCTGCATATTTGATAAATAAGCAAAAACCTATAATGCCTAAAAAAAAAAAGGATACAAAATATGTAAATAATACAGTGTTTGATACAATTATAAAAACAAATGTATACCCAGGTGCATAAATACATGCCTGGAGTTCTGCTAATAAGATATAAAATGCACAAATGACTTAAGCTCTGAAATCATTAAAGCCCAACTCCCCCTGGCCCCCATCACCCCTTTATGCCTGTGCTCTACTCCTTGACATACAGCCAGTACTCCCTCCAAGGGCAAATGGACCCAGCTCTTATGACCAGTGTCTGTGGCGTAGGGTCTTCTGAAAAGAGCATCAGCGTCTCGATTTCCCACTCCAGGCCAATATTTCAAATTGAACCGGAACTTAGACAGTGCGGCCAACCACTGATGTACAGTGGCATCCAATTTGGCAGTGGACATCAAGTACCGTATTTATCGGCGCACTTTTTTCCCCTTAAAATAAGGGGAAAATCGTGGGTGCGCGATATATGCCGATACCCGCTTCCCGCGCTTAGTTTGAACGACTGCGCCGACGTATACCGAGTGCAGTACACTAGGCTACATTCGGCCAGGCTCGGCTTCGCTCGTCACAGAGCGTGAGCACGAGCGAAGCCGAGCCTGGGCCGAATGTAACCGAGTGTACTGCACTCGGTATACGTTGGCGGAGGTGTTCAAACTGAGCGCGGGAAGCGGTGATTCGACGGGGAGACAGCGTGGGAGAAGTCTGGAGGACACCACCAAAGCCGCAGACGGACGCCGATGGACGCCGTGCAAGACACCAAAACTGTAAGTACTAAAATGTTTTTTTTTACAGGAATTGCGGGTCCACATTAGGGGTGCGCGATATACGCCGAAGCGCGCAATACCCCGATAAATACGGTAAGTCAACTAGGTTATTATCCGTCTTCACCACGAACATGGCCCCATACAGATAATATCGCATCCACATGTAATTCCTAAGGTTTAGAGGGATCAGCATAGGCCAACACAGGCTCTTCAATAAGGCTCCTTTTCAAACGTTCAAAGGCTCTTTTACACTTCATTGTCCATTAGTATTGAATAGACGGACGTGGCTTCCTTGGGCCTCCAATATGGGCCTTTTGCAGGTCGTTACCCGTCTGCTTCTGCAATAACTCATTCAGAGGTTTGGTAATGTCTGAAAAGTTCTTCACAAATCCTCTATAGTAGGAGCAGAAACCCAAAAACTACCTCAACTCAGAGATAGTGCTGGGGCAGGTCCAGGAGGTAACAGCCTCCAACTTCTGATGGTCAGTAGCTACTTCCTCAGCTAAGACTACACGTCTAAGATAGGTGACTGAAGTCTGATAGAATTGACACTTTTCTAAAGACAACTTCAGCTCTTTGGCGTGTAACCATTGGAAAAATGTCTCCAATCAAGCTTTGTGCTCCTCCAACGTTTTGCCAAAGGCGATGATATCCAGATACACCAGCATCAGTCTCTGAAAGGTGTTAGGCCTTGTACAGACGACCGATCATTTTTCGTCGGACATGTTTGCTGGGAGGTTTTGGTCTGATGTGTGTACACACCATCAGACCAAAATCCCCGCGGACAGAGAACGCGGTGACGTAGAAGACACCGACGTTCTGACACAGAAGTTCAATGCTTCCACGCATGCGTCGAATCAATTCGACGCATGCGCGGGATTTCGGGCCGCTGGTTATACGTCATAACCAGCGGACATGTCCGATGAGTCGTACTAACCATCGGACATGTCCGACAGACATGGTTCCAGTGGACAAGTTTCTTAGCATGCTAAGAAACTTTTGTCCGCTGGAAACCTGTCCGCTAGGCCAGGAAACTGGTCCGCTGGGCCGTATACACGGTCGGACATGTCCGCGGAAACTGGTCCGCGGACATGTTCGGTCGTGTGTACAAGGCCTTAGAGGCCCCTGTTGGTACGTGTGGAATTCAGTTGAATTCAAAGAATCCTAGTGGACTGATAAATGTCGTCTTCCCCCAGTCCTTTGGATGCATGGGTATCTGATAATATCTACTCCTCAGTTCCAGGACACTGAACCATTTGGCTCCTGATAAGCATTGCAGGGCCTCTTCTATCTGAGGGGTCATGTATTGACCTGGAATAGTCCTCCGATTAGTCTCATGAGAACTTAACAGTGACTTTCATGCAGGTTCTTTCTCCAGGCTGCAGATCTTTCTGTTGGGTGTCCAATCACCACAGTCTTCCTACTCCTTCTGCGGGGGGCCTTCTTCTCCTGCAATGTTTGCTGAAATGCACTGCCGCAATCGAGGATTGATCTTTCCTACGGGGGGCACCTTCCAAAGGCATGAGTAGTCTCCTCACAATATTGGTGTTGGTGCCTATCAGCAAGGAAATGTGGCCTGCCCCAAGAGATCAGGGACAGACAACAGCCAGAGTGTTGAAAGTCTCCGGCCTTCCAGCCAAGGAAGAATCAAAGGTTATCCTGATGTGTGTGTATATAACCATCATATAGGAACTTTTGCATTCTTATACCCCAGATCTCTCTCTAACTCTTCGGCCCCATACACGCGATAGAATCCATCCGCAGATAAATCCCAGCAAATGGGTTTCTGCGGATAGATCCTATGGTGTGTACACGCCAGCGGATCTGTTTCCGCGGAGAAATCTCCTCTGGGATGGATTCCAGCAGATCGGATATTTGCTGACATGCACAACAAATCCATCTGCTGGAATCCATCCCAACAGATGGATCCGCTCGTCTGTACAGACTCACCGGATCCATCCGTCTAAAGGGATTCCCCGCACGCGTCGTAAAGAGTTGACGCATGCGTGGAATTCCTTATATGACAGCGTCACGCCCGTCGCCGCGTCATAATTGCGGCGATGGCGCGACACGTCATCGCCAGAGGATTTCCGCGCGGATTTCAATGCGATGGTGTGTACACTCCATCGCATAGAAATCTGCGGAAATCTTTGAGAGGATTTATCCGTGGAAACGGTCCGCTGGACCGTATCCGCGGATAAATCCTCTCGTGTGTTTGGGGCCTTCAAGTTTACACAAAGGAATGTGCCTTAAGTACTTGTGATAGAAATCCCGATACAACAATGTCACCTGAGCTCCGGTAATTAGCAAGGCTTGAGTATAGATGCCCTCTGCTTGTATCGAGACTATAGGACAGGCATGTCCAAAATCTGGCCCGCGGGCCAATCGTTCTTGATTTTGGTTTTGAACGTTCCACCAGGTTATTTAGACATATATATCTTTTGTGACCCCCGACGATCTCCCAGCCCCGGGGCCACAAAATATGTATATGCCTTGGAACGGGACAGGGAGGAGGCAGGACGAGCGCCGCCGCCCCTGTACACAAACAAGAGTATTTCCTGTTTACGGGCGGCCTCTGTAATAGGAAGTCCCACGCTGCCATTGGCAAATATGGTGCTGCATTCCTGGCAAATATGGTGCTGCATTCTTAGCAAATGGTGCTGCATTCCTGGCGTTTCTTTTGAAAGGCAAGAACGCGGTGACGTCATCCCGTACAACGAGCATGCACTCGTCACATTCGATGCCATTGTCGCCATCTTGCTGCACCCTACCTATGCGTAGGAAGCTACTGCGCATGCGTCTAAGTCATATAGAGCATGCGTGGGTTTCCAGGGCGACAGGTAAGTATACACACTCTCGGGTTTCTCGGCAGGAAAACACTGCCGAGAATCTTACGACGAGAAAATAGAGAGCAGGTTCTCTATTTTTCTCGTCAAGATTTTAGGCAGTTTTCTTCACGAGAAACCTGAAAGCCTCGTACACACGCTCGGTATACTCAGCAAGAAAGCTCTGCCAGCAGTTTTCTTGCTGTGTAAACCGAGCGTGTGTACGAGGCTTTAGAATAAAACCCTTTTGCCAATCAGCAACAGAAATGGAGTGACGTAGTTCTGATTCCCATACCTGCGTGTAAGGAAGAAGGTCAGGGGTCAAAGCGTTCAGTAATAATGAATAAAGTTGGGAGACTACATGATTTGGTGGGTCTTCCTGGAGGAGCATATATTTAAGACCCGTTTGGGTCGAAAAGAACGTCTGCCAAGGAAGGGATAGTACAGGTGTAAGACGTTGCTTGTCTCTGAAACCATTGTATTGGGTGGCGTGCTAATGATGTGGAAGGAGTAGCCGATGTCAGTGACTCATCTGCTTGGAGAACTCGAGCAAGTCTCCTATGACCTTCCTTAGTCCAAGGCACATACCCCATCGCACGCATTAAGGGTGATTTGTAGCTGGAGAGTTTTGCTTTAAATTTTCTTGCAATATATATATATATATATATATATATATATATATATATATATATATTGCAAGTAATTTCTTTTTGCCAAGAGGAATGGGCAGCTTTGCCATCTGAGAAGATAAAGAGCCTCATCCACAAATGCCACAAAAAAACTCAATATGTCATTAATGTTAAAGGAGGCAATATTATTAAGGGGGTATGTAAACTTTTGATCAGGGTCATTTGGGTAGTTTCTGTGATTTATGATTTAAATAGGAGTAAACACAGTTGATTGATAATAAATGGCTTCAGCCCAACACTAACCATAAATGGAAATAATTTTTTTTATTATTCATATTTTCTGAAAAATGGCCAAGAAATCATACTGCCAAACTTATGAGCACAACTGTGTGTGTGTGTATGTATGTATGTATGTATGTATATGTGTATGTGTATGTGTGTATATATATATATATATATATATATATATATATATATATATATATATATATATATATATATATATATATATATATATATACATACTGAAGATTTTTATACTGAGCTAGATTATGTGAAACACCTTTTATAAACATGGGTGAATAAGTAGGAGTTTGTAACAACAAAAGATATTTAAAATGATGCTATACACCCCTGACACACACATGCACACACATGCAAACACTATATCCATTCTTCTATAGTGACGTGTTTCTGTTCTAATATCCAGTTCAAGCAGTAATGACTTGCTGGAAGTCCTTATGAGACCACTTCAAAAGGGATCCTAAACTACTTGCAGATCAGACAAGCAAGTCTTGAGCCAAAAAATAAAAACACATCCCTATCTCAAACTATTGCAATTTTTATACAGCACAACGGATATACAAATCCTTTTTTCCCCCCTTCTCTCCAATTTGTGTATAAGGATTTTGATTTACTACATTTCCAGTATTTTGTTTTTACTATGAAAGCACAAAGAGCAAGAATAACTTTATATCTGCTGCATCCTTGCTATTTAGGCAGGAAAGGCATTACTCTTTCAAAGGACCCAGGAATAAAAATGTCAGGATGGGGCCCAGACATCTGGAAGTGATGTCAGGGGAAGAATTTTTGCATTGGGGTGGAATGTCCCCTAGGTCCTCTGCATTGGTTGGTAAACACATGCAAAGAAGGACATTATTAAAGTGTATTGCCGCGTACACACCATCACTTTATGTGATGAAAAAAAACGACATTTTCTGTAAATTGTAAAAAGTGATGTTTTTGAAACTTCAATTTTCAAAGATGAAGTTGCATACACACCATCGTTTTTCTCACAATGTTCTAGCAAAGCGAGGTTACGTTCACCACGTTTTTCCATTGAAGCTTGCTTCATAAGTAGCTTCTGGGCATGCGCGGGTGAAAAAACGTCGTTTTAAACACACGTTTTTGCTACACACGGTCAATTTCTGTGAAGTAAAAGTTGACGTTTTGAAAAACGACACATAAAATTGAAGCATGCTTCAATTTTTTTTGGTCGTTTTTTAGAAGACATAAAACGACGTTTTCCCCCACACACGGTCAATTAAAGTGACGTTTTTAAAAACGTCATTTCCTGACACATTCATGGCAGCACACACTGGGTTGTGACTCCGCCCCCACAACCTGACAGGATTGGTTAGCTATAAATTTGAAGGGGAGACGCCCCGCACCATTCTCTTTTTTTATCCTCACCTGACAGATTGGACGAACAAGCAAGAAGCATGCCTCTTACCGCAGATCGCCCCAGCAGGTTCAGCCTCTCCTGTTTGGAAGTCCCTCCTGTACAGTCTCTAAATGAGCTTTATGGTGGGAACCCCCGTTCTGGTGGTCTCAGGGGCTCTGGAATTATACTGGCATCTGTAGCAAGCTTTAAAGAAGCTTCAAATCTCGCAGTGGCCCCCACTTTCGCTCTGTCTTCCCTTCCAGTGCAGTGTGTGCTTCCACAAAGGTATTTGTATCATTACATTTGCCACCTAAGGTTAGTCTGTTTTGTACCTTTGCCTGCCTGTTGTTTTTTTTTTCTCAGCTCTGCTGAGCCCTGTGGTTCCTCTGACACCCCGTACTCTCGGGGTCACCGCCGCGTACCCCTCAGCGCTCTGCGCATGCACGCAGCTCAGTGATGATGCCGCCGGTCTCCTCTGCCCTCTTCCAAATAGCGGCGCCGTTTAAAAAAAAAAAAAAAAAAAAAAGGAAACAGTCCTATTGCTCTGTAGTTCTGGCTGCAGTCCTGCTGCTCTGCTCTACTCAGAGTGAAGATTGCACCAGGTGTGTGCAGGCTCGTACCAGTTCAGCCTGGGCCAATTGATTACACAAAAAAAAAAAAAAATAGGAACAAATAGGATAGAAGATATAATACATTTATATATTAATTTATAACATATTATAGGAGAAAGTATATCCATAATTAAACAATTAATATAATCCAAGAAATAAAAAATAAAATAAGGATAGATATATGTATATAAATCATTATATTTAATAAATAGAAATGGGGGGGGGACATATTGTAATGTTTTCCCTTCTCTCTTTTTTCCCACCTTTCCGGGCTGTCTCCCTGCTATCCTCATGGGGGCCACTGCCCTCGCAGACCACCATCAGCTGACCAGGTATAGAGGCCGTCCAGAAGGTGGTAAGTAGAGAAGAGACAAAAAAAGAGAGCTTTGCCACTGACGCTACAGTTTTGGTAGCCCTATCGGGTCAAAAGACGCAAGTTTGCGGCACAGAGGGAGATTCTAGCCATGCTTCCGGCAGAAGGCGCAAGAAGTCACTCAAGGTTACCCTCTTGCTTTCTTCAATCAAGGTATAGCCGCTCGCGTCACAGCCACTCCTGTCATAGTCGGTCCCACCGCAGACGATTACCTTCATCCCAGATGGAGCTATCTTACCCGCACCACAGCAAATGTTTGCCAAATATGCGGGGCGCCAGCCTTGCCAGGGGAATTGGCCTGCCGCTCGTGCTTCATTGAAGTAACCAAGGATTCGGAGGCCAGAGTATATACTGAGCTCCTAGGAGAATCGCACAGGGATCAATTGTGGGCGATCCTTCCCCAAGCACATCGCCCAGCACCCGGCCGTTACGCCAGGCTGCAAAAACCCTCTCTAAGAATGAGGAGTGTGAGCAGGCGTCGGACTGTCTCTTCTTTAGTTGAACCATTTGCCCATTCAGTCGAGGAAGCGATCGGCTGGGAAGGGGTTATGGCAGAACCTCTGAAGGTTCAGAAATATTTCCTGGTGCTGAAAAGGGGGTCCTGAATCATTTCCCTTCATCAAAGAGCTGGAAAACCTCATAAAGGATGAGTGGGGGAGATCGCATAAGCGGCCCAGTATGAGCAACAAGTTTGCAGATTGTACCCCTTGTGGGAGTCTAGGATCAATTCTTTGTTTAATGCAATTACGGTCGATTCATCTTTAATGCGACTCGCTAGAGACGTTTCTCTACCGATTGAAGATGCAGTTACCATCCGGGACGTTCTTGATCGTGAAATCAATATAGAACTGAAGGAAGCCTGCTCCACGACAGGAGACGCTAGTTGGCCGGCTATCACCACGGCGGCAGTAGCTAAAACTATCGCTGCATGGGCGGCTAATGTTGAGAATTCCATTCTAGAAGGAGCCGACCAGGGGAAGATATTCTCCTCCCTGCAGGGAAATTAAGTTGGCTTACGGCTCCTGAGGGGGCGACTTCATGACTGGGAAGAGCCTTATGGCTGAGACCCTGGATAGCGGAGACAGCATCAAAATCTACTGGTGTAAAACTCCATATGGCGGCTCAAGTGTATTTGGCACAAAGATGGACTTGGCCATCTCCAAGGTTACCGGGGGAAAATCCGGGCTGATTCCCTCCAATAGGAGACCAGAGCCCCAGAAGGGCCCCGCTTACAGACGCGATCTTCCTGTCAAGTACAGGGATGCTAGATCCTACCGTCCCGGCAGGAAATTTAGGAGGGACTGGAAGACTCGACCCTCCTTCATGTATTTACAGTAAGCCAAGGCTATCACAGCCGGGGAACAGCAGAAGTCCTTTTTGAGGGTCCGTCTGCCCACCCAGCTCAGGTGGGCACCAGACTCAAGAGATTCGCTCGGATATGGGCAACTCGTATAACAGATTCATGGACACTATCCTCTATCAAGACCGGTCACAATTGGAAATTCATGGGCACATTGCCAGGGAACACATTCCAGCCTACCAAGTACCTCCACACCAGAAAGGGAGGGGGTTTTATTCCCCTTTATTTCTGGTACAAAAAAAAAAAACTGGGGATCTACGTCCAGTCCTGGACCTAAAGAGGTTCAACAGACGATCAAAATAGAGGCCCTCAGATTGGGAAAGCCTTCAGTCCATTTTGTTGACAGTGGACGTGGGAGACTGGATGCTATCTCCTAGATTTTTCGGACGTTTACCTTCACGTCCCGATCATCCCGCCTTCCAGAGGTCCCTTCGGTTCTCAATCTATCAATCTCATTTCCAATTTTGGTGCCCCCCATTCGGCATCGCGTCAGCACCCAGAGCATTCAGCAAGTCAGGGTGTTCCTAGGGGCAGAATAATATACCAGGTTGTACCGGGTGCAACTCCCTCAAGAGAGGCTGAAGCCCTTACTCCAGAAGGTACAGAATCTGCTATCATCCAGACGTCTACTGTCAGAGCCTGCCTCAGTACCCGGGGGTCCATGTCAGCATCCATACCTTTGATACAGTGGCCCCTGTGACACATGCAAGTCTTACAGAACTCCTTTCTCAGGCAGTGGAATGGAACGTCAATACTCCAAACCATTCACATCCCGAACTGGGTAAAGCAATTAGTATGGTGGTGGACACACCCGTCCAACCTCAGGGAGTCCATTCCAATAGTTCCCCCAAGTCCAGAAGTAGTAACATCGGACGCCAGCCAGGGGGGATGGGGTCCACACTATCTAGACCAAGTAGCCCAAGGACAGTGGCACTTTCGGGCTCAGGGCATAGTGTCAAATATTTTAGAGCTCAGAGCAGCCTTTCAGGCTCTCCTGGCCGTTGCGCCTCTTCTAGAGGGGAAGAGTGTCCTGATCAGGATGGACAACAAGTAGCGGTGTCATGTATCCAGATACAGGGGGGCATCAAGAGTCGCACGCTTCAAGAGGAAGTTTGCCCATATTGGAAAGGGCACAAGTGCACCTGTTAGATCTATGGGCAGTGTACGTCCCGGCAACACAGAATTCGTTGGCCAACTACCTAAGCCGAGAGACACTTTCAAACAACGAATGGTCCCTGAACCAACAGGTATTCTCCATTCTTACGAAAACTTGTGGAATACCAGAAGTCAACCTAGCGGCCACGCCAAAGAACTCCAAGTGTCAGAGGTTCCTGTCCAGAGCCCACTTTCCATCAGCCGAAGGGACAAACTGCCTAGCTCTTCCATGGAGCTTCGAGCTGGGGTACATTTTTCTTCCAACTTCTCGGATTACAAGATTCCTGTCCCGACTTCGGAGGTCCTCAGCCACGGTTATTGTACTAATACCGTTCCGACCGAGGGGGCCATGGTTTACGACCCTGCTACAATAGGTACGCGGCCTCCAATACATCTTCCAGTAACCTGGGATCTCATACATCAGAGGCAATTCTTCCATCCAGCCCAGAGAAGCTGCATTTGCCAGCTTGGAAGTTGAGAGGGCTAGGTTAGGGGAACTAGGATACTCTCAGGAGGTAATATCAACCTTATTACAAGCTCTAAGGAGCTCCACTGATGTCACCTATACTAGGATCTGGGAGAGGTTCGTGTCGTCGCAGCAAAGAGATTGGAATCCCATCTCAAATTCTTGAATTTCTTCAGTCAGGGCTTAACAAGGGCCCGGGCCCGGGTACCCTGAAGGTGCAAGTATCCGCCCTTTCAGCCATGACGGGTACTAGATGGGCTCTTCATCATCCGGTCACTCTGTTCCTCAGGGCCTGCGTAAGATCAGACCACCTAGGAGGCCAGCCTTTCCAACAGGGGATCTCTGTGTAGTACTCGAGGCCCTGTCCAATCCACCCTTTTCTCCATTCAACTTAGTCTCACCGTGGAACCTAGCTCTGAAGATGGCTTCCCGTATTGCGATCACCTCAGCTAAGAGGACGTGGGAGATACAAGCACTTATGGCTACGGAACCCCTATTTAGTGTTCTCCCCTGACAGAGTGGTTCTGAAGCCCTCAGACCATTTTTATCCAAGGGTAACTTCCTCCTTTAATTATAACCAGGACATCGTCCTTCCATCTTTTACTAATGAGAGGGGCGAGTCCCATGCCTAGGATGTCAAACCTACCATCTCCAGTTACTTCACAGCTACATCTCAGGAAGACGGATTATGTCTTAATTATCCCACACGGGAGCAGACGAGGTCAGCCAGCTACCTCCCGTACCATTACCTCTTGGTTGTTAGTGCTATCGCGGAGACCTATTCCATCCAGCGACTCCTAAAGAGCATTAGGGCTCATTCGACAGGGGCAGTGGCCACTTCTTGGGCAGCATTTTGCGGGATTTCACCGGAAACCATAGGCAGAGCAGCAACTTGGTCTTCCCAACACATCTTAATTTCTCACTACAGAGTGGATTCTGCTCTCCTGGCTACCGTCGACTTTGGCAGATCTGTTCTTAGAGCCAATTCCTCAGCGCTATAGAGAATAAATATTACTGTTTTCTTGCACCCTCCCGACTGGCGAGTTATTTCCCAGTGTGTGCTGCCATGAATGCGTCAGGAAAACGGAAAATTGTATACTCACCTTTCCGTAATTTTCCTTTCCTGACGCATCTTCATGGCAGCACACAGATGCCCGCCCTATTGTTTTATGATGATATATACAGAGAATGGTGCGGGGCGTCTCCCCTTCAAATTTATAGCTAACCAATCCTGTCAGGTTGTTGGGCGGAGTCACAACCCAGTGTGTGCTGCCATGAAGATGCGTCAGGAAAGGAAAATTACGGAAAGGTGAGTATACAATTTTCCGTTTTTTTTTCATCACATAAAGTGATGGTGTGTACGGGGCATATCTCAAGCAAAAAATACATGCAATACATTTTGCTTATTACAGGTACTTATATAGTGCTGTCAATTTAGACAGGGCTTTACATATATTTAGCCAGATTCAGAGAGACTTACGATGGCGTATCAGTAGATACGCCAGCGTAAGTCCGAATGAGCGCCGTCGTATCTTTACGCGCATTCTTAAAATGAGATACGCCTCACTGTTGCTAAGATACGACCGACGTAAGTCTCCTACTTTATGTGCATATTTACGCTGGCCGCTAGGGGCGTGTACGTGGATTTACGTGTCGAATATGTAAATGAGCAAGATACGCCGATTCACAAACGTACGTACGCCCATTGCAGTAAGCTACGCCGTTTACGTAAGACATACACCAGCGTAAAGATAAACCACCAAAAAGATGGCGCAGCCCATGCAAGGTATGGACGACGGAACAGCTGTCGTATTTTACGTCGTTTGCGTAAGCGTACGTGAATGGGGCTGGGCGTAGGTTACGTTCACGTCGAAAGCATTGAGTATTTTCGACGTGATTCTGAGCATGCGCGCGCATGCGCCGTACCAGAGGCCCTCATTTACATGGGGTCACGGTTACTTTACATGTAGCACGCCCACTACCTGCCTAATTTGAATTAGGCGGGGTTACGCCGGGCCATTTGCGCAACGCCGACGTAACTTAGGGAGCAAGTGCTTTGTGAATACTGGCCTTGCCTCACTATGTTAAGTCGGCGTAGTGCTAATGGGATGCGCTACGCCAAACTAAAGATGCGCCCGTCTCTCTAAATCTGGCTAATAGAGTATATTGTGTATTCACATCAGTCCCTGCCATCAAGGAGCTTCCAATCTAAGGTCCCTAACTCACATTCATACACACTAGGGACAATTTAGACAGGAGCCTGAATATGGAGTTTAAATTGCTAAATTTGAAACCTATTAGGGTGGGACTTTAAATGAGGCGATGGCCATCCGGCACGTAAGCCTCCATCCCAGGCAACATGAAATAGGGAAAATAAGTTGTTGGGACTTTAATTGAAACAGAACACTAGGGCAGAGTGAATCAATCAATATGATAAAAAGTATTTATTAATGGCATGCTAGGGCACAATGCAATGTAGGTAAACAGGGTAGATCAATATTGTGTAGTGAGGTGAGGGGCGCTATATCAAAATAGTGGATGCGTGTCACAATGTGCATTTGAGTAGTACACAGTGTAACTGTGTGCCCAAATCTATGTGAAAAACCAAACAGATTATAGTCTAAACTCTATAAGTACAATAGTGCCAAATGCCGTGGAAAATAAATAAAATATAAAAAAAAAAAAAAATGTAAAAGAATGTCCAGCAAATAAATAGTTAAGTGCAAAATGGATCCAGTGTTGTATCAAGTCCAGGTGCAAAATGCAAATAATCAAATCCCAAATCGCAGGGAAAAGTGCAAATGCTAAAGTGCTTGTGAATCTTCAAAATAGCCAAAGTGCGAGAAAGAAGTGATCCGCCTTCACCTATAGGTCACCAGAATAATAATGGATGGCTCCTTGCCACACGGTGTTGACCAGATTACTTAAAATATGGTCAATCAGGCTTGTTTTAAATGAGGATCAGCAGGGTCTCATTGGATTCCAATGTCAGCGATTGCAGCAAATGGTGTACCAAGAAAGGAGAAGAGATACCACCATAGTGTAAAACCATTTAATATACAAAAGTTAAAATTACAATGCCAAATGGCCTCTTACTGTTGCTGGTGCCCGTTCCCGGCACTGAGGCTGTAGGTGGTGGGGATAGTAAGACAAGATAAGAGATGGCCGCCTCGACGTCACGTTTCAGTTACGCTTCCTGAAGACGGTTTAACTGAAACGTGACGTCGAGGCGGTATCCGAGCGCGCACGCACAGCCACGCACTTCCGGTCTCACTGGTTGATGGACAACTAGCGGTGGAACGCACGCTAGTGGACCAGGACGCGGCCATCTCTTATCTTGTCTTACTATCCCCACCACCTACAGCCTCAGTGCCGGGAACGGGCACCAGCAACAGTAAGAGGCCATTTGGCATTGTAATTTTAACTTTTGTATATTAAATGGTTTTACACTATGGTGGTATCTCTTCTCCTTTCTTGGTACACCATTTGCTGCAACTGCTGACATTGGAATCCAATGAGACCCTGCTGATCCTCATTTAAAACGAGCCTGATTGACCATATTTTAAGTAATCTGGTCAACACCGTGTGGTAAGGAGCCATCCATTATTATTCTGGTGACCTATAGGTGAAGGCGGATCACTTCTTTCTCGCACTTTGGCTATTTTGAAGATTCACAAGCACTTTAACATTTGCACTTTTCCCTGCGATTTGGGATTTGATTATTTGCATTTTGCACCTGGACTTGATACAACACTGGATCCATTTTGCACTTAACTATTTATTTGCTGGACATTCTTTTTTTTTTTTTATATTTTATTTATTTTCCACGGCATTTGGCACTATTGTACTTATAGAGTTTAGACTATAATCTGTTTGGTTTTTCACATAGATTTGGGCACACAGTTACACTGTGTACTACTCAAACGCACATTGTGACACGCATCCACTATTTTGATATAGCGCCCCTCACCTCACTACACAATATATGCAAGTCAGTCACCTGATTTTATTTGGGAGCAGCTTCACTCAGTTAGTCACTTGATTTATCAAGTATATAATTTAGTGTAATTCATTTGGCGCGAGATTTATTTTTCCTGTATAGGATAGATCAATAAATGAGTTACAATGTATAACAGAAGCATGATTGGTAAATCATATAGCTGCATTCTAATAGTAACATAAACAAACATAATAACACATGATGAACAATGAAACCAGTAATGTGACCCAGAATGACATATAACCATGATAAAGGACAGGAGCCTACCAGAGTGTCTTTGGAGTGTGGGAGGAAATCAGAGTACCCAGCTGAAACCCACTCAGGCACAGGGTGAACATGCAAACTCAATGCTGGTAGTGCATCTGTGCTGCCCCCACACTTCCCCAGTGTTTTATCCCTTTAAAGGCTCTGTAAGTGCAGAATAATACCTGATGATGTTTCAGAAGTAGTCCCAGCTCCTAATTTCCTGTTGTGGCCTGACACCACCTCCATTCTTGTGGTGTCTTTTACTATATAACTGAATTCCTCCATTGTCAGCTGAGCCAGTCATTTTCTGCATATTAACATCTCTGGGTATGACATTCTTTCCAGGCAGCAATGTGGCGAACCAAAGAAGAACACCTTACCCTTCTGTTCACACTGATCCGACAGAAAAGTTGGATGACTTCCAATCTGACTTTGCCCTGTGACTTCATGTCCGATGTGCAATTTCAATTAATGGGATCTAACTCTGATCCGACCATACCAGGCCCTTTGAGTCTGGTATGAATCATGAAGGGGGGAACCCCACACCAAGACCCATACCAGACTCTAATATGAGCATGCAGCCCGGCAGTTCAGGAAAGAGGGGGGCGAGCAAGCGCCCCCACCCCAAAGCACGGGGACGAGGGTCTCTTCCCGACTCCATCTATGTGAATGAGTATGAGGTACATTTTACCACTACCCATTCACCCCTAAAAAAACAGTATAGTGTAAATAAAAACAAGAGATGTTTTTTTTTACAAGTCTTTTAAAGTCCTTATTGAAAGCGAAGAATATCCCCCCATCGTAGCTCCATCGTGTCTTCTTCCTTCTTCCTCCAGTCTTCTCCTTCTCCTTCTGGTGATGTGTTCTTCCTCCGGTCTTCTCCCTCCGCTGCTGTCTTCTACTCCGGCGCTGCGTTCTTCTCTGCCACCAACCTGGTCCTCCTCCAACGCTGGCTCCCACCTTAGTTTCATCTCCAATGTCTGCCAGTTCTTATATAGCCATGGGGTGTGGCCACCTGGTGATGTCACCATGAGACCCCCAACCCCTTGCAAAATTCACAAAGCATATTAGGAGTAATATCTGTATTTTTTCATGCAATCTAGTATAGAAGTATACATATGTCAGATAGTTTATGAGCATTATTTGTAGATATTTTTTTTAAAATCTTAGGGAATTGTCCATAGTTTTCAGTCATTGACTTTTTGTGATTAACCACTTAAGACCCCGACCATTATGCAGGTAAAGGACCTGGCCAGTTTTTGTGATTCGGCACTGCGTCCCTTTAATTGATAATTGCGCGGTCGTGCGACGTGGCTCCCAAACAAAATTGGCGTCCTTTTTTTACCACAAATAGAGCTTTCTTTTGGTGGTATTTGATCACCTCTGCAGTTTTTATTTTTTGCGATATAAACAAAAATAGAGCGACAATTTTGAAAAAAAAAAAAAATATTTTTAACTTTTTGCTATAATAAATACCCCCAAAAAAGATATAAAAAACATTTTTTTCTCAGTTTTGGCCGATACGTATTCTTCTACATATTTTTGGTAAAAAAAAACGCAATAAGCGTTTAACGATTGGTTTGCACAAAATGTATAGCATTTACAAAATAGTGGATAGTTTTATGGCATTTTTATTAATATTTTTTTTTTTACTACTAATGGCGGCGATCAGCGATTTTTTTTTTTTTTTTTTTTTTTTTTTTTTTTTTTTTTTCCATGACTGCGACATAATGGCGGACACATCGGACAATTTTGACACATTTTTGGGACCATTGTCATTTTTACAGCAAAAAATGCTATAAAAATGCATTGGCCCAGATTCAAGAAGCACTTGCGCCCGCGCAACCATAGTTGCGCGGCGCAAGTGCTTACTTGCTCCGGTGTAACGAGTGCTCCTGATTCAGGAACCTCGTTACACCGAATGCAGCCTAGGATGTGACAAACATAAGCCTCCTTATGCCTTCACATCCCAGGCTGCATTCTTGCGTTGGCCGCTAGGGGGCGCGGCCTTTGTGATCGGCGTGTAGTATGCAAATTGCATACTACCACCGATTCACAAAAGTTGCGCGGGCCCTGCGTACGCAAGGTACGGAGTTTCCGTACGGCGCATTTAGCATAAGGCTGCTCCTGCTAATAGCAGGCGCAGCCAATGCTAAAGTATAGCTGCGCCTCCCGCCCGTGAAATTTAAATTTCACGTCGTTTACGTAAGTGAACCGTGAATGGAGCTGGACGCCATTCACGTTCACTTAGAAGCAAATGACGTCCTTGCGACGTCATTTGCCGCAATGCACGTCGGGAAAGTTTCCCGACGGAGCATGCGCTGTTAGCTCGGCGTGGAAGCGCGCCTAATTTAAATGATTCCCGCCCCCGGCGGGATCATTTACATTAGGCGCCCTTACGCAGGGCTAATTAGCATAGCGCCCACGCAATTTACGGAGCTACTGCTCCGTGAATCGCTGGGCAAATGGAAATATTTGCGTGGGCGCAGAGAAAAATCTTTGCTCTTTGCCCACGCAAATATTGCTCCATTCTACCTGAATCTGGGCCAGTGTTTACTGTGAAAATGCCAATTGCAGTTTAGGAGTTAACCACTAGGGGGCTCTGTAGGGGTTATGTGTGTCCTCATATGTGTTTCTAACTGTAGGGGGGAAGGGCTGGACGTGTGATGTCACTTATCGCCTTTCCCTATATCAGGGAACAGACGATCAGTGACATTGCCTGCCACTGTGAAGAACGGGGAAGGTGTGTTTACACACACCTCTCTCCGTTCTTCAGCTCCTATGACCGATCGCGGGACACCAGCGGCAATCGGGTCCCGCGGCCACAGAGCTTCAGACCGGGTCGCGGGCACGCGCGACCCACGGCTGGGCACTTAAAGGGGACGTACAGGTACGTGCCTGTGCCCAGCCGTGCCATTCTGCCGACGTAAATGTGAAGGAGGCGGTCCTTAAGTGGTTAATCCACAAAGCATGCACTGTTGGTGTGCAAAGCCCCTGTGTGCTCAAGATCCCTATTTATATGACAAACGCTGTATACTGCACATCTAAATTGACTCAAACTGGCATGAAAAACCTAATGGCTAGTTATCAGAGCTTAATGCTGAACTCCTATCAATTTTTAACAACTATTTAAAAGAGCAAAGCAAACAAGTCAATAATAGATGCCAGGTGTGTTGAAGCTGGTGATAACATCTGCACAGCCACTTCAGGCTCTGGGATTAAGTAAATGAACTGTTGTTCCTGGCCATACGACAGAGGAATGACAGTTACATGAGTTAGAGTGTTTATCACAGTTTTAAAATGTATAACCCATGGACGTCCAGCTACTGGCTTAGCCTCTATGTTTTCATCAGCAGCATCCATAGCTCAGTTGGGAAGATGAAACTAAAAGTGTTCTTAAACCTGTCGTAACATTAATCATGATTATGTATAATATGGATCAAAGCATGCAATATTACAAACATGGCTGTACATTTATTCACTGTGGACCAGACTTTTGAATTAAAAACATAGGGCCAGATCCACAGCCAGGCGGCGCAGCGGAACGTAACCTATTTAGGTTACACCGCCGCAAATTTTCGGGCAAAGTGCCCGATCCACAAAGCACTTACCTTGAAATTTGCGGCGGTGTATCCTAAATCAGTCCGGCGCAAGGCGGGCCAATTCAAATGGGGCGAGTCCCATTTAAATTAGGCGCGCTCCTGCGCCGGACGTACTGCGTATGCTCCCAACGCTATTTTCCCGACGTGCTTTGCGTTACGTTGCGCCGAGTTTTGTGAATTGCGACGTGTAAAAAAGAGATGCGGCGGGAAAAAATTTTTTTAAAAAGAAATTTGACAGCGACGCGGGAAAGACAGGTATACTTTTACATGGTGTACTAAGTTTACACTTTGTAAAAGCAGCCCTATCTTTGCGACGGCAAACTAACACTTACGGAGACTTAACGAAGGGAAAAAGCTTTGTGGATCTCCGTAAGTGCTAATTTGCATACCCGACGCTGGATTTCGACGAGAAATGCCCCCAGCGGCGGCCGCGGTACTGCATCCTAAGATCTGACAGTGTAAGTCCATTATACATGTCGGATCTTAGGGATATCTATGCGTAACTGATTCTATGAATCAGCCGCAAAGATAGAAACAGGGATACGACGGCGTATCAGCAGATACGCCTGCGTATCCCTTTTGTGGATCTGGCCCATAGTGCTTCTAATTGTGCAAGGGATTGTAAATCAGACTTAGATGAGTTTTATAATCAATCTTGTGCTTAGCTTTGAAGGAAAACTGAACTGTATACTGTAGTGTAAATGATCCCTTAAAGGGGTTGTAAAGGTACAATTTATTTTTCCTAAATAGCTTCCTTTACCTTAGTGCAGTCCTCCTTCACTTACCTCATCCTTCGATTTTGCTTTTTAATGCCCTTATTTCTTCTGAGAAATCCTCACTTCTGTAACTACACACAGTAATGCAAGGCTTTCTCCCTGGTGTGGAGAAAGCATCTTGAGGGGGGAGGGGGCGAGCAGGCAAGTCAGGACGCTCTCTACTTTTCAGATAGAGAAAGGAGCTGTGTGTTAGTGGGCATCCTGACACTCCTGCTCGCCCCCTCCCCCTTCAAATGGCTTTCTCCACACCAGGGAGAAACCCTTGCATTACTGTGTGTAGTTACACAGGAAGTGAGGATTTCTCAGAAGAAATAAGGACATTTAAAAAAAAAATGGAAGGATGAGGTAAGTGAAGGCGGACTGCACTAAGGTAAAGGACACTATTGAGGGAATTTTTTTTTTATACCTTTACAACCCCTTTAAAGCATGCTCCCCCCCCCCCCCCCCCCAGGTGCAGCCAGCTGGTTGCAATGTTTATCTCTGTCTTAGATCCAGCTACCTACCGTATTTTCCGGCGTATAAGACGACTTTCTGGATGTAAAAACATGCATCCAAAGTCGGGGGTCGTCTTATACGCCGGGTACGGTCTCAATACTCACTTTTTTTTCCCCAGCGGTGACAGTCCCCCATGCTGCGAGCGCGAGCATGAATGATTTCAAAGCCGCGCCTTCTCTTCAGAGTGTTCTGTGATAGGAGGAACAAAAATCTTCCCAGCAGCGCCTCTGTTCTGTGTTCCTCCTATCACAGATGCCTTCTCATCCTCGGACGAGATGAGAAGACGTCCGTGATAGGCGGAAACAGAACAGAGGCGCTGCTGGGAAAATTTGTGTGCCGCATATCACAGAACACTCTGAAGTGAAGACGCGGCTTTGAAATCATTCACGCTCACGCTTGCAGCATGGGGGACTGTCACCGCTGGAAAAAAAGTGAGTGTTATTGCACTGGGGGGGGCAACAAGTTCAGGCACAGTGGGGGCAAGTGATGGCACAGTGCAATGTGGGGGCATGTAATGGCACAGTGGCAATGTGGGGGCATGTAATGGCACAGTGGCAATGTGGGGGCATGTAATGGCACAGTGGCAATGTGGGGGCATGTAATGGCACAGTGGCAATGTGGGGGCATGTAATGGCACAGTGGCAATGTGGGGGCATGTAATGGCACAGTGGCAATGTGGGGGCATGTAATGGCACAGTGGCACAGTCTGGGCATGTAATGTAATGGCACAGTCTGGGCATGTAATGTAATGGCACAGTGAGATTTGAAAAAGCCTGTTTCTGTCAGCGGTTCTGGCTCCCCCTCAGCTTCCAGAAAGACTAGAAGGAAGGGGGTAGTCTTATACAGTGAGTATATCCCAAAATCAAAAAATTTCCTGGAAAATTAGGGGGTCGTCTTATACGCCCAGTCGTCTTATACGCCGGAAAATACGGTAGTTGAAAAACATTTAGGGACACTATTTTGTCTGTGAGTCTTGTTATAATTAGGGGGCGGAAAAATTAGTTTGTAGGTGTGACATAGTGGTAAGATAAAAATGTGGCAGTGCGCCACGGCGAAAAATGAGCGTGGTTTACACTAAATAGGTGGTGGGGACTCAAAGGAGTGTGGTTAGAGTCTGAGATGAATGAGGGATGGAGGGAGAAACAAAGGGAGAAAAAGAGAGAGAAGGAACGAAAGAAAAATTGAGGGACAGCAGGCCCAGATCCTACACAACAATAGAAATATGTGTATTCCAGAAAGTTTAACAATCAGTAGATAAAGATACTCCAAACATCTGGTGTTAGCGCTTCAATCATTCTGACACCATGGTTGGTATGTAGTCAGGATGATTGAAGCACATTATTTCTATTATTATAACTTGTTATATAAAATTAAATAGTTCAACTCACCATACTGCTGAATCAGTGGGAGCCCTGAGTGTGTCACTTGCCACGTCGCCTGCCACTAGATGCCATCAGGTGTCCCCAGTAGAGTCCCTCCTTACATCAGGTGTCCCCAGTAGAGTCCCTCCTTACATCAGGTGTCCCCAGTGGAGTCCCTACTTACACCAGGCGTACACAGCGGAGCCCCTCCTTACATCAGGCGTCCCCAGTGAAGCACCTCCTTACATCAGGTGTCCCTCCTTACATCAGGTGTCCCTCCTTACATCAGGCGTCCCCAGCGGAGTCCCTCCTTACATCAGGTGTCCCCGGTGGAGTGCCCCCTTGCATCAGGTGTCCCCAGCGGAGCCCCTCCTTACATCAGGCGTACCCAGCGGAGCCCCCCCCTTAATCAGGCTTCCCCCTTAATCAGGTGTCCCCCCATTGGAGCTCCCTTTAATCAGGCTTTCCCCCATTGTAGCCCCCCTTACATCGGGTATAGCAGTGTCTCCAATAGAAATTAAGCCGCAGCAGAATTGTAGGTGTGAAAAATATTGCGCTATCCCAGAACAAAAACTAAAAACCCTAGAACAAGGGGGAGAAGGGTGTAACAGCTGCACTAGAATGTGACAAAATTCAAAAAGGAGTGTGGGTGAATGTGTAGCGCTACGTGTAAGTGAAATATGAAAAAAAAAACACCAAATGATGTATACTCAACAGAGTATAACTATAACATAATAATGTTCAGTCCACATGAAAACAATCAGTCCATGTAGAAATTCAATGTGATAAATTGTCCATCGTGTGTGGATAACATATTAAAGATGTCATGAGATTGAATAAACCATCCCAACGATAATCTTCAGATGAGAGATGTAATTGAGACTGTGCTTACCAATGTATTTCAGATGGTTGGTGGATCTCCACGGTTTTTCTAACTGCTCCATGGTTTTGACACTTCCATTGGAGTCAACTCCGGCTGAGGAACTCTTTCATGTTTTTCAGGTAGATCACCACCTCTCAAAGGTTGCCTACCCCTTTGTAGCTGGGGAAAGCGCTTGCTGCATCACCCAGCGTAGAAAACTCAGTAAACTCTAAAGGACCCAGGCCGGCCATCCCAGGCCCTCTGTGTTTCTGGTTTCACCTACACAGGGTGTTGGGGCAAGCCTTTTCCCCCAGCGGCACACTCTCTGCTCAGCCCCCCAACCAGCCCAGTATAGCTCCTTCCTCCCCAACTTGCTTAGCCTTGCTCAATCATGCACGCATGGTGCACATACCTAGCTATAATTTAGAGCTCAGTTCTTTATGGTGAGTGTTATTCCATTAGGTGAGGGCACAGTGTTGAGTGGCACATTTGTAGAAATACTGAATGATGGATAAGCTTTCACTCTATACAATATATTGGAAAAATCGATACTTTAATACGTTAGTATTGGACAATTGGTTGGGAACTAACTATCAAGCTTAAAAGTACTTTTTTCTTTCTTTTACACTATGTTTAGATTTGTTACATAAGTGTATATATATTTAGCACTGCTTCTTGAAGATTATTATTTTATTCAGGCTATGATTTGTCTCCTAAAACATATCTCTAGTCTCTAACAACTCATTTGGCATGTTTGTAGTCGCTGATCATCTCCTGCACTACGCCTTTAGTCTCTGACTCTCTCTGGCAGCATGTCTGTAGGCTCTGGCTATTTCCTGCAGCATTTCTGTAGTCTCTGACCATCTCTTAGCATGCCCATGGATGGAGCTTGCGGGCTCGCAGGGGTTGCAATGGCGACCCTGCCCATGCTGTGGGGTATTCTAAAGAATTGGAGAGGTACTGTATGTCAAAATGTGAACAGTTTCTCCAAAATCTTGTGAATTACCCTCATATAATGTAAATAAAGAAATCTGAAATAACTCTTTAGCCACTTGGAGTATATGGGTGCCCAGTGGGAATATCTTGGCACATGGTGGAAGGTGGTAATGGAAGCGCCAGGTCAACTTTTGCAACAGAGCCCACAAGCTTCAAGTGACGCCTCTGAGCCAGTGCCTACTCTGTCTATTTGGTAATCCAGAACTAAAGGCTGGCCATACATGGATCACAATTCCACTGGTTACCACAGGCACCAGTTGAATTAAAGAAGGAAAAACATTTTTTAAGCTAAATAGCTTCCTTTACCTTACTGCAGTACTGGTTTCATGTCCTCATTGTTCGTTTTTGCTTTGAAGTTGCTGTAATTCTGCTGTGATCTCCACACGTCCTGCTTGTCTGGCTCATTATGAAAAATCTCATGGCAGCTTTTCACTGTGGTCCAAGCTGTGTGTCTAAAACTCCTCAGAACCAATCAGATTCATTTTAAAAACAAAACACTGCCCTGGATTTGTTTGTGTTTGTTCTGTGGGTCTCTTTACTTCACAGAAACATGAAACCAGTTTAAAAACGAAAGTGAAACTAGAGGCACATTATATGATTGAATTCAATCTATGTTTAATCATTTTTAAAAGGAATCAGTTAACTTTTATGTCTCCATACCCTGTAAACAGTAATTTCAGCAAAAGAAGTTCCCTCTATGCCCTTTACTGTTAAAGGGAAGTTGCTTTAATGATTAACTTTTTTCAAACAGGACCATTGGAAATATTTTACTCGATCAGTGCCTGCAGCCAATTAGCTGCAGTGTTGATCAGTGTATTCTGACAGTGGAGGCGTCTCTTCTGTCAGAAGACAATAGCACAGTGGGAAGGATTCCTCCAGCCTAATTGAAAAAAAAAAAATTCACATTTCGCCAGCCTCAAGTGTAGTACACACTATGAGAACATTCAACAAACGATTGTCCGGTTTTCAACTAAGATGCATATCATGTAACTAATTAACTTGTAGGAAAATTCTTGAACAACAAAAGCAAACATAGGTGTAAGCACCCTCCAAGATAGGTTGCTACAGTTAAGGTAAAATAGGATTTTTTGTACTCACCGTAAAATCCTTTTCTCTGAAGTCCATGGACGGACACAGCTCCTTAAATTTTGAAAAGTGGGTTATGTTCCCTGTTTACAGGAGAGGACTAGGCAGAAACATGTTAAATAGTTAAATACATGTTACATTAACAGAGTTGAACAGCCCCGCCCAGGGGGCGGTCCCTCCAGACATAACCCTCCTCACTGCAGCTTGCAGCCTCAGTTCGTAACAAGCAGTACAAACCTAAAAAGGAGGGGTGGGAGCTGTGTCCGTCCATGGACTTCAGAGAAAAGGATTTTACGGTGAGTACAAAAAATCCTATTTTCTCTTATCGTCCATGGACGGACACAGCTCCTTAAATCTTGACAAGTGGGATGTGCCCAAGCAGTGTCAAAAAACGAGGGGTGGGAAATATATCAGTAAAACCAATTTTAACTTCACCCCAAAACAAGCAGAGCTCCTCAATGGAGGAGGTGCAACTTTAAACAGCCGCCGGCAAAAAATAGCGGCTGAAAAAAACATCATAAGATGCACTCACAGCAACCATGTAAATTCTGGAAAAAGCGCGAACGGACGAGCAAATCGCCGCCTCGCACACCTGTGAGACCGACGCATGATGTCGGGGAAAAAAAAACCCAGGAAGCACCAATTGCCTTGGTCGAAAGTGCCGTGACCGGAAAGGGGGGCCCGCCCCTTAGGAGCATAGGCCTGTATGACGGCCTGCCTGATCCACCGAGAAATGGTGGTCGACGAGACCGCCAGGCCCTTTGTGGACAAGACACCGACACAAAAGAGAGTCAGAAGCTCCGAAAACTGAGCCGTAGTAGGCTGGTATACCCGCAAAGCGCGTACCACGCCTAAAGTATGAAAGGCCGAAACCTCCTGCGGAAGAAGGGAAGGTCGCGGGCGCACCATCACCTAATCCTTATGGAGATTCAAGTATGGCGGCTTGCAAGACAAGACCGCCAACTCAGAAACCCCTCTAACAGAGGTAAAGGCCACTAAAGGGGCCACCTTCTGAGATAGTGTCAAGAGAAAATCTCTCTGATGTTTCCAAAAAGAAGGTTCCTGAAGAACCGAGAGCACCAGAGTCAAAATTCATGGGGGAAGAGATGGGCCAAGAGGGGAAAGTATATGACAAACCCCCTGCACACAAAAAAAGGGGACCCACCACGGAACGGGCCGCAAAAAGGCCACTAAAAGAACACAGCCAAGGCTGAAATCTGCCCCCAAACAGTGTTTAAAGCAATTTTTAGATCCACTCCAAGCTTTAAAAACAGCAGGACCCTGGACACCGAGTATGTCCATGGACGTCACTCCATCCCTTCGCACCAAGAGAGGTGCGACGGTTGATCCTCCGGAAGAAGACTACGGTGCCCTGTTGAGATGACCGAGTCAGACAGACCCCGGTCACCTAAAGTCTGGCTTCCAATAACCATGTTGAGCAAGTCTGACTGTACAACAGGAGGAAGTATGGGACCTTGAGACAGAAGAACCTCCTGCCCTGGCAACCGCCAGGGTACCTCCGCTACCAGGCACCAGCGTACCAAGGACGCCAAAGTCAATCTGGAGCGATTAGAATCATCGTGATCTCCTCAGCCTCCACTCTATGGAGCGGCCGAGGAAGCAACTACCATGGAGGAACGGCAAAAAATCACTGATACAGACCCCACAGGGCCACCAGCGCGACTGACGCGTCTGTACCAGATCACTAGACCTGGCCACTAACTTTGACACCCTTGCGGCGGAGACGAGCGGGCAGGAGATCCATGCCCTGTGAGGCTCACCTCCTGCAAGAGAGCCAAAACACCCAAAAGCACAAAGACCAGTCGCCCTGGTCCAGCATCTGACGACTCCAGTAGTCCGCCTGCCGGCATACCTGATGGTAGACCGAAGCCACGGCCGTGGCGTTGTCCAGCTGAAACCAGATCGGTCGACCACAAGGAGAAGCCTGATCGCCTAAAATAGTAGGACAATGAACAGTAGACAGCACCTGGTATTCCCAGGCGGTCTCCCACCAGGCACTAGCCAGGCCCGACTCTGGGTAGCTACCGAGACCAGACACATTCAGGGAGGTGTGGCCGTAGGTCCACTCAAGTCCAGCGACTCAGGGCCGACTGGACCCCCCAGTTTTGTGAACCCCCCAGGTTCACAACCCGTGAGCTGGCATCCGTCGTAAACACCGACCACTGGAAGGAAGAAACAACTTCCCGGGCCGAAGAGTCTGGGATCTCAGAGAGACTCTGACTAGGTGGCGCACAGGAATCTAATGATTTCAGAGACAAGAGATTTTTACCACCTGGACAGTATTTCCCCTGGAAAACCAGGGTGTGGAACTGGGCATACAGTACCACCTTGAAGGAGGCTACCCACAGGCCCCGAACCAGCAGGCGCCCGGAGAGAAGACCGATTGCGTGATGCCAATACCTTCACCGCAGACTGAAGAGTCTGCAATTTCTCCAGGGGAAGAAGGACCTTTGCCACTGAGGAGTCTGGATCAACACTAGATACTCCAACGGAACCTAGCATGCCCAGGATTTGAACCCTGGGTCGCACACATGGAGGGCAGGCTTGCTGCCACTGAGCTACACCTTCTGGCCTAAACGTTTAACATCCACCCGAATCTTCGGAGGGTCTGAATGGGAATAACCCATCCACTAGGTCAGAGACAGAAGCTGCTCTCCAAAGAAAGTCGTCCAAGTAGCCAATGAGGCAAAGCCTCGCTGTCCCAACAAAGTTAGGATAAGTGCGAGCTCCTAGCTGAAAACCCATGGTGCCGACGCCAGATCAAAAGGGAGGGCCACAGGCTGACAGAGACCCTTCTCTCATCACGAAGCACAGAAAAAAACACTGACATGCGCAAAACGGGACATGCATGTATGCGTCCCTGATGTCCGAGGACGTCAGGACATCCCCCGGATGGAGCGCAGCTACCACCGAACAAATGGATTCCATGCGGAACTACCCGACGTTCACAAAGGTATTTAGGGCCTGAGGCCCATAGAAAACCCCAAAACTCTCGTCCTGCAGGAAAGGTAAAATTACCCCGCAGCTTATCAAATCCAACACTGCCCAAGGCAGAACGACAGGCCGGGAGAGGAAGACACGAGGAAAGAACTTTGTTCTGTGGATAGGAGGAAACCCTATCTAATACTCTGAAGAGACCACCTCGCAGACCCACTGGTCGGAGAGCAGGGAGGTTTCACCGAATTGTGAACCTGCAAGCCGCCCCTCCCACTTAGAGACAGGGAGGGAAGGCTACATACATTGGCAGGATTTGGGTGCCAGCGTGATCGGCTTACACACCCAGGGACGGATTAGTCCCCCAGCTGGGCCTTTAACGGCCTGGGAGGGTTGCCCCTAAATAATACACACACATAGTGTGTATGTATATTATGTAGGTGTATGCACACATGTCTTTGGAGGAAACCAACGCAGACACAGGGAGCGACAATGCAAGCTCCAGGCAGATTGGCGTCAGTGTCCGGATTCGAACCAATGACTCTCTTGCTGCCAAGTAATGGAGTTAAGCACTACACCACCCTGTGCATAAAACCATTCTGAAACAGACGCCCAGGATAACAAGGGCGCAGCATTCAATGAAGCATCACAGACCTATATGAGGCCCTGGACCAGCTGGTCCGCTAGCCTAATAACCTCAGGAGAGAGTCGGTGCTCCTCCACTGTCTGGTGCAAAATGCTCACTCCGTGAGTTGTATACAGCACTAGGGGTCAGGACTACTCCAAGATGACCGCCGAGCGTTCAGAACGCGGCCACAGGAAAATGGCCGGCACAATGTAAGCTGTGCCATAGCGCGGCTACGACAAAATGGGCGCCAATGGGAGTTTTCAATGTAATTGAAAAACCTCCCAAAAAATGGCGCCAGCGCTGACTGAGACCCCAGTGTAGTGGCCACAATAGGCCGCAAGCCAGACCCCAGCATGGTAAACATGGAACGGGTCAGTACTTCGGATCTTCTATCAGCCAGATCCATTCAAGCGGGGGTTCCCGCCCGGCGGTGAGGGACTACAAAAGCCCCCAGCAGCTTTTCTCATTCCGCATCTCAGAAATTATCAAAGAAGGGCACAGAAGGAAAAAACCTACACAGCATGTGACAGTCTGATTTGTGTGATCCAAAAAAGACCGAGCCCTTGGCGGAAACCCAGCTGCACTATGCAGCTTAGGAGAGTCCCTTGCAGCAGTAAAAAGCGCACCCATAAATGCCTTATTCTGCTTTTTTTTTTTACTAGGTACCTGGTCCATGGCTTCATAGCAGAGCATTCCCCAGGGGATAACAGGGGAAGGGGGCACTCTTTTACCGCCCGCCCGCAGTCCACCCCCACCCTGGCACAAACTGTGTCCAGGACTAACAATAAAAACTATGTGGGAATCCCAGGTGCTAACACCTGCTGCCACCACCAGCATGTGGGGAAGGACCCAGATACTGACTCCAATATTTACATAGTGTGTATTATAATATGCACACCTGTCCATACAAATAGACAAAAGCTCCTAGAGCCCTATTCAGGGCCTCTCAGCTCTCACCCACTTGCTGCGCTGACCAGGGGTAACCAGGGGACTCCCTCAGGAGGAGACTGCCCAGCGCTGCCTGTGAGAGGAAAAGAACCGTGAGGTAACTTCTGCAGGGACCTGTGTTTAAACAGGAAAAGCCTCCTAGGTCTTTTTTATGGAAGGATAAGACACAGATACAGCATAAAAAGCAAAACCGTTACAGGTGTCACCAATCAGTCAGCGTCTGCTGAAGTATAATCATAAACATCTGTGCTCATCACAGGGCTTTTTAACAGTGAAAAATCCCTCACAGGAAAGCCCAATACAAAAAAGAAAAAACACAGGCCAGATAACACAGTCCCCTCAGGAAGGCCCCCTCCCCCCTGACAGCGGCAATGTTAGCAATGCAGCAAGGGAAAGGAGCAAGAGGGACCCCGGAACCCCAGGAATGCCCAGCCGTACCAACCCACCGAAGCAAGAGGGACTGTACTTACCCGTCCAAGCGAGGACTCGCTGATGCATTCCTGACAGAACTACAACCGAAATGGAGGTAGCTGTCGGCTCGGTCCGCTGTGAGACAACACCACAGCCCAGTCATATGTGGACCTCGGAGCAAAGCTCACTGGCCCCCCCAGGAGTCATGGGGTATGGCGTGGCAGACCAAGCCTCTTTGCAAAGGTGTGCCCACGCTTGCTGGTCGGACTGAGTAGACTACAAGGATCTATATTATCCAGCCTGTCTCTCAGCCGACAGTTGAAAGAAGATTCTTCAAGAAAAAGTTAAATAAAATAATTTCTCCTCAGGGCGCTGGGCCCAAAGGGAGCCATATGTCCTTCTCCTTGCTAGGCAGAACGAAACTGAGGCTGCAAGCTGCAGTGAGGAGGGTTATGTCTGGAAGGACCGCCCCCTGGGCGGGGCTGTTCAACTCTGTTAATGTAACATGTATTTAACTATTTAACATGTTTCTGCCTAGTCCTCTCCTGTAAACAGGGAACATAACCCACTTGTCAAGATTTAAGGAGCTGTGTCCGTCCATGGACGATAAGAGAAATTTGATTTGTGGCTTCCCTGCAGCTTCCCTGCAGCAGGGATGCAGGGTTCAGTTGCTTTTGCCTGTTCTGGGTCCTTGCTGGTGCAGGCTTGACTACTTCCCTCTGTACTCCAGCACCTTCCAGCAAGTGCTGGGACATAGAGGGTGGGAGAGGCTTACCCGGATCTGAATGTTTATACAGTCTTAGCCAATCCCTGGTCGGGAGAGTGACCAGCAGGAAACTGAGAGGGGTATAAATAGTCTGGGGCCTAGAGCAGTGGGGTCTTGTCCCTGTGGAAGAGGACTCAGCTTGTGGGCTAACACCGTCTGTGCTGCTAGCTACAGAACAGAATAAAAAAGGAAAAGAGAAAAAAAAATCCTTTGGGGTTCCAGCTAGAGCTAGGGAACCTCTGTACGAAGCAAGCCCGGGGTCCAGGATTGGATAAGCATGTAGGGGCTAAACCGAAGTGTAGTTATTAAACAAGCCAAAGGATGATAACAACTAGTTATAGGCTGGGATCAGGCAGAAGCTTAGTCGAGGAACAAGCCAAGGATCGATAATGTGTGGTAGCGAAATATGGACGGCAGCAGGGAAGACAGGAGCGAGAGAGAGCACAATATCCTGGCAAACAGGAAGTGCAGAGACATCGCTTAAATCAAGAAGTTCATGAGAGGAGCACAGAGCTCAGGGTTCAAGACAAACAAGGTTAAAGACAGGATCATTCAAGGAATTGTCCAGGGAACTTTCCAGCATTGCAGGTAGCTCAGCAAGAAGAGACATTATCTGACACAGCAGAAGTTCTAGGTTCAAATCTAGGCCTTGACAGACTGGTATTACAGGACACAGTAAGTAGTAGCTGCAAGGATCCTAGAGACTGTCCTTATAACTTAGTTTTACTCAGGTTAATCTGCCAAGGGGTCCCCAGCGTACAGTTCTCTATATTCTAAATTCCAGAGGGTGCCTACACCCTGAAGATGCAGAGTAGTTACAAGTGTCCTAGTTTGCTAGTTCTTGAGTATCCTAAAGGTCACCCCACCCCACCCAAGTTAAACTCGCAAATAAACTTGATTGACAGTAAAATACCTGGTGCCTGGCTGCCATGTGCCTTACAGGGGATGAAACCTGGGATCAAAAAGCCAGACTGGTTTGGGGTTTGTGCGACATAGGCAAATATAGTTACATACTTACATCTTCAGGGTTATTCTTTGCTTCCGATCATGTGTGGTATTTTCTATTTGATTATTTCTGTATGATTACTGTACACATTGAATAAAAATCAGGTGTTGTTTCCTCGCTTGCGCCTTCTTTTTGTTCCACCAAACAATCAGAATCGGCTGTTGAAGGCGCTATACTAACGAACAGATAATTGACCAGTTCTTTCTTTCGTCAGATTTTCCTATCGTGTGTACTGGCATTTAGTCTAGCCCTTCTCATAAAATCTCTGTACAGATACTCCTCATTTAACGGCTCTCCCCACCCGTACGACTCTTTACATCATTGTATTGTACAGTGCAGAATTTTCGTTTGCGTTCTGTATTTAATGAAAATTAAAACAACGTTATTGAGCTGGAGTTTTGTGTCTAGACCTTTTTTTCACAATATAATAATAATAGTACAGTAGTTAAGAATGCATAAAATATTGATTTCTTGTGGACCCTCGTTTAACAACCAATTTGTTTAACCAGTCAGTCAGTCAGTGAAGCCGCAAGGAATCGCAGCCAGCTGTCTAAAGAAGACATTGTCAGTGCTGGGGACCCAAAGACTGGCGAGGAAACAGTTCAGTTCAGGTGGGCACGATGCTGGACTACTGGACAGGTGAGTGTCCTTTTTTTCATTTTTTTTTTAAAAGGGTGAAGAACCACTTTAGGTTGCAAATTATGTTTAAGGCAGAAATGATGCTCTATTTAAGCAGTTTCTCCTGGTTAAAAATAACCTGGCCATAAAAGGATCAAAATTTGACTAGTTCAGCAGGGATTGGCTGAATTTCGATTCATCTATGTCCGTTCCCGACTGATGGTAAATTTTTGTTTGATTAGTGTTGTAACAAATTGGCTGCAGCGCTGATCACAGTATTCTGACAGCAGAAGAGTTGCCGCTATCACAATACCATAGCGCCGAGGGGAGGAATCCTCCATCCATCTCGCTTGTGTGGATGGGGGAATTTGTTCAGTTTTTTTGATCAGTCTGCTGGCTGATATAAAAAAAAAAAAACTGAGTTATCTATGGCCAGCTTAAGCCTTAGGCCCCATACACACGGGAGGATTTATCCGCGGATACGGTCCAGCGGACCGTTTCCGCGGATAAATCCTCTCGAGGATTTCAGCAGATTTCTCTGCGATGGAGTGTACTCACCATCGCATTGAAATCCGCGCCGTAATCCTCTGGCGTTGACGTGTCGCCGCGATTATGACGCGGCGACGTGCGCGACGCTGTCATATAAGGAATTCCACGCATGCGTCGAATCATTACGACGCATGCGGGGGATCCCTTCGGACGGATGGATCCGGTGAGTCTGTACAGACCAGCGGATCCATCTGTTGGGATGGACTCCAGCAGATGGATATGTTGTGCATGTCAGCAAATATCCGATCTGCTGGAATCCATCCCAGGGGAGATATATCCGCGGAAAAAAATCCGCTGGCGTGTACACACCATAGGATCTATCCGCTGAAACCCATTTGCTGGGATTTATCTGCAGATGGATTCTATGGTGTGTACGGGGCCTGAGTGGATGAAATATGTTGTCTTTTTTGTTCTTTTTTGACAGCCTTATCTGACATTCTTGCTGAATGCGATTAATTTTCCCTTTTACAGAAACAAATTCAGTACATTATCCATTGCATATTTACAGTAGGTGTAATTATCCTTATGTATCTATTCATTACTATAACCAGTCCTGCATTGTAATAGTTTATGATCTCCGGTTGGATTTTGTGGCAGTGACAGGGTTACAGCATCCAGACAGAACAGATTCTCTCAGGTGTTGAATGTCTGGAGCACAGGTATTGAGCAAACAAAGAACTCAGTGTGTGACAGGCAGGGACAGCGCCCAGCCAGTCTTTAAATATATTCTATACAAATTGTCTGAAACAGGCACAATATGCTGCTTCTGTGGTGCTTGTGTAAAATATACATGTAGATTTCAGCTGAAAAATGTGTTTCTGATGTCTGCAAACATGGCACACTTAAAAATATGCAGTATCAGAATATGGAATTTATTCATGCAAGAAAAAAAATACACCTAAACCACAAATTTGGGGAAAATCAATTGTTCTTACTGACTCTAACCAATTAGACTGGCCTTTTAATCTCCCCATATTGTGCTGGAAACATAAAAGGAAAAACAAAACTTATCAGATTTGTTAATGCCAGTCATTAACATGCTGATATTTCATCCAATTGACCAGTAAGACCCTGTTCACATCTGTGGGTTTTACATACGCAGTGTTAAAACAAAAATCCTACTTGCTACATCTTTGAGGAGCTTTCATCAAAACCCAAGGTATAAAGAGTTCAATGCTCGACACACCAAAAACACATGTAAAACAGATCTAAATACTATCATTTAGCCTAGGTTCACACTGACGGGGGGGACGGCCCCCACCAGAACGCACTGGTCAGCGCTCTCAGCCATATCAGAAGCTGGTTGTCAGACCTTTTTTTCAACCGAGCCCCTTCGAAAGAACGTCCGGCTTCTGTCAGACTGACTTAAGTACACACGGACCGAATGTCAGTCGATTTCTATTGAATCTGCTGATGCCGCCTGATATTTGGCCCGTGTGTACTAGGCTTTACCAGCCCACTGATCCAGCACTGTCCTACCATGGTCCAGTTCTTTGTGGGTCATTGGGTCCATGGCGCTGCCTTTTTGGAATCTTGGATGTGGGAAGCCGGCTGTGACTTCCTGGTGTTTCACAGCCAGCGCCCCACTGCACATTCGTGAGACACACTGTAGTTTTAGAATGCTTTTGCAGTCTCCTGGGACATCTGAAGTGTCCCAGAAAGTTGCAGGTGGGGAGGGGGGCCTAGGCGAGCAGAGCAGAAGTAAGAGTGGGTACCTGTCAGATATAGGTACTGTCTCCCAGAAAAAAAAATGTGGACGATAAGATAGCTCATCAGCCTTTCAACCATTCACAATAACAATTATGACTTTTGAAGTAATACAAACCAGAGACGTGTTAATTGCCATCGTTCATTCACAAAAATCATATATATCATGCCACAGTATTTATTTTTATTTTTTTACAGTCTCCCTGTAGCAGCGGTGCAGGTTCTGTGATGTGGGTGGTACTGTGCTGCCACCGGGTGTTCTCATACCCAGTCTGAGACTCAGATCTCGGCTGGTATGGTCTCCTGTTGGCAGGTGAATATCCAGACAGAACTGCTCTCTCTCTCTCTCTCTCTCTCTCTCTCTCTCTAACTCCCTCGATTCTAAGAGGAAGAACGTTCCTGGGCAGTTTAATAAACTTCTCTCCATGCCTCTATAACACAGTGCCTATTGGAATCTGTAGTGTAAGGAGTCCAATTATATGGCTGCTGTCCCAAACTACAACCCCCAGGTTTGTCAGCACTCTGCATAGAAGTCTATGGGCAGGAGAATGGTGCAGCATAAAATCAGTATCTCATTAGAGGGAGAGAAGAATAAAAGGCAATGTATCTTCTATATTGCTGTAGCCCAGCACCTGGCTACAGATTATTGGTAAATTCCCGTAATAGGGTCAGTTTATAGTATTTGAATAATTCAGACAAGTTTTGTTCGTTTTTTTTCTTTTGAGTAACCATGCCTGGAGTTCAGCTTTAAACCATCTGTCACTACTGAGAGTCAGAAGCAGAACAGACTATATATATACAGATGAAGCTCACAGAAGAAGAACTCTAAATGACTAGTTTTGTGAGTATTCAAAGTATAATTATCAGCTAATTTCCTGCATAAGAACAAAGCTTTTAGTGGACAACATTGGTGGATTCTTACATTTTGTCTCAGTCTTTTATCTTAAGCGCTTCCTGTTAACTTCAGAGAGATACATCCTTAAGATAAATGTATTTCATGGAACACAATCCACCTCATTATACATATGATGTGGTGTCTCTGTCTCTCACTGTAAAAGACTCCTACCCTTACCAAGCCAAAATGACACAAATGTGGCCATACATGATATGATTTTTGTCCAGCAATAGCCCGATTAGTGTCTATGTAAACTTTTTTTTTTTTTTAACTGTCCCTGCCTCATTTGTTTACACTCACCTGTTAGCCAGGAATCTTTGGCTGACAGCTGAATGAGCTGGATGGGGATGCTGGCAGGTGCCGGTTTCCTGACATCCAGTAGCCCTGAGTGGTAGCTATCACATTTTTAAGCCATAGTAATACAGCTGCTAAATGTTTTAATTTTCTCCATTTAACAAATATCAAAGGGCAAGACCGTGAGATAATTAATGAATGTATTTTTTGTGAATTACCTTTACCACTTGCCAACCACCCACAGTACATTTACAGTACTTTGACGTTAAATACCGTTGTTATGGCAGCAGCTAGCTGCCATATAACCCTGGTATTATTTTATACTGTGGGTGATCCGCTACAAGATACAAGGGGTCCCACCGCTTTCCGGTCTTCTCTAAGCTTACCAGAGTCGTTAAGCTTGGAGCTGATCCAATCCGATCCCTCCGATGCCTGGGCAGTAAGTCGAGTCAGGGCAAGATAGCCCCCACTCGGTTCTACGCCCTTAGAGGACCAGAGTGACGTCTGACGTCACTTACGCCTCTCAGGCTTAAAGGGCTCTTTTATTTTGTTAAATAAAAAAAAAATGTTGTTGTCTTTTTGACCCCAGATCTCTCAATAAAGAGGACCTGTCATGCTTATTCCTATTTCAAGGGATGTTTACATTCCTTGTAATAGGAATAAAAGTGACCAAAAAAATACAAATAAAGGGACAGTGTAGAAAGATATACAAAGAAGCGAACGCATATACACATGTGAGTTATCGCAGAGATTTTAAGGGCAAGAGCAATAATTCTAGCTCTAAACCTCCTCTGTAACTCTAAACAGGTAACCTGTAATTTTTTTTAAAGCTTTGCCTATGGAGATTATATCTAGAGTATCTATTTTCTCTGCGTAACATCATCCTTCACATTCTAGAAAACTATTGGGCCAACTGTGTTTTTTTTTTATTATTGATAAAAGTCTATTTTTCCCAAAAAATAGCATTTGAAAGACCACTGCGCAGATACAGCGTGACATAAAATATTGTAACAATCACTATTTTATTCTCTAGGGTTCTAAGTAATTTTCTAGCAAAAAATATTAATTAAAACTTGTAAACAAAAAGTTCCAGACAAGGCCTGGTCAGCAAGAAGTGGTTAAAATAATATATTTTAATCATTGTTTTGCAATATGGACTGTATGTATGTAGCCAAGTCCCGGGCCTCTCCAGGCCTAATGGTGACCTCCAGAGTTAGGGACAGCTGACATCCTATGTAGAGTGGGTTACGAGGCATGGTGGGTACAATGCAAGGTAGATTAATGGTCTCCAGACACTTCTTGGATGCAAAGAGATTTATTGTCTCTTAAACAGTGGGAGAGAGGGTTAGGGCCAGGACACCCTTTAGCAGTTGCACTGTAAATTGTCAGCCTCCGAGATCTCTACAGGTAGACAGCCATATAGGGAAAGGCATCCAGGAAAACACCACATCTGCACAAGTAGGATCGCTGTCTCCTATGGTAACAGTCTTGTAACAGTTTTTAACTCAAGTTGTACAAAACCCTTTACTTCCTCTACAATCTCCTCTTGTAGATCTTCACTCAACTGAGCTCCCAGTCCCTGTCACTAGACTTGCTGATCCACTGCCACGTGATCCCCAGAGCTCCTCCAATCTTTTCACACAGTATCTTCCTTAAGCATTACCCCTGCGTCCCTGCTGTCTCCCTAGCTTGGCACTCACAGATACTCCTCAATCGTCAACCCGTTGGCCTGCTCAGTCCCTGGCTTGACACACAATACTGCTCTGCAAGCGTCACCTCCAGGGGCTGGGTCCCTGGCTTGGTGCCTGCTGAAGTTTCCCAATTCTTCACCGTCCCTTGTTGGTGAGAATGCTGCTCTGGTACTTGCTTCAGCTACTCACAGTGGTAACAAGGTGGATGGTCCCCTAGTGGCGACAGCTTCCCCTCTACCTCTGACCATGACAGGTTCTCCTAGTGGCAGAACCGTCACTTCTGGTTGGACCGCAAGCTGCATTCCCAACCCTACACTGCTCTCTTGCTTCTGGATAGGCCTCAGACAGCCTAGCAACCAGTTGCTCCTGGGATAGGCCTCAGGTCTCTGGCCTAGCAGCCCGGGACAGTACAACACATGTCCACCCAGACAGCCGTCCAGGTGGTGCAGAACCTCAATCACTTGACTCCACCCAAATAAATAGGCTTTCCCAGCAGGCCAAGGGACCCAAGAAAATCCCTGCCCATTGGCTGAGATACCCCATATACCCCTAATCTGTCTTTGCAATGCCCTTGTCTTATCAAATGCCACCAGGTAGGACCTGGCCACCTAGCGACAGAAGAGAGAAGTGCAGCAATTCCAGAATTAGGGCAAAGTCAGTTGACCTCCTAGCAATCGGTCAAGGCAACTATCACTTGGCAAATACATTTTAAAGCAACCCTGTCTAATGCTGGCCATACACTATACGAAAATTTGTCCGAAATTCGGTCGTTCAGACAGTGCTTTCGTTTTTCGAACAGTTAATGGGCACAAAATCGATAATCGTTGGGACGTTTTTGAGCCGAAAAAACGAAGGACACATTTAGAAATTTTCTGCCGAACGAACGATAAATCGGAAGGTTAATGTGTTTCCCGTCCGAACTTTCTGCACTAGGTATATGTAAAAAAACGAACCAATTTTTTTTTAATTTATGTCCACTGAACAATTTATCGGTCATTACATTGTAGCGCTACCCCCGAAGAAGCCGCTGGTTGAATTTTGGGATCGGCGTATTAAGTTACCCTGGCGTTGTCTAGGGGTGTAATTGTAGAGACAGACAGTGAGCGAAGGTCCAGACAGTGAATAAAGTTTTTTTCCAAAGCTTTATTTTCCAGGCCAACACGGCCAACATCAATTGGGAAGGACAAAGATGATGAATAGAGAGAGAGGAAGAACCTTGCAGTATCAGGCCTGGATATTAAATAGAGCAGTCAGTACTGCTCTGTATAGTACCAATTTGTAACTCGTCACCACTCCAACTGACTGGGTAACGTGCCCCCGGACAGACCCTTCCTTACAGGCCTGGCAGCCGAGATGTCACTTAGGATTTCTGGGAGGAACAGGCCTCTCTCACAGACCCGGCTCGGGCCTCTGCCACAGGCCAATTACAATAACTAGATAGATAGATGGAGCGAATCCTCCTAGTAGATTTCTGCATCGGTCACCAGATGACAGCAAACATACCTGTCAGTACTCTGGTCACCGATCCCCAATTGGTTTGTTCAGGCTCTGTTGGACGACCTGCCTCCGTATCCCCCTCAAACCGACTCCCCAATCGAACGGCACCCAGCCTGGGATCCTTTCAATAGAATCGGGAACCCAGCCAGTCACTGGGGTCCCCTTGTACCTCCGGATGAGGTCCTAAGTAGTCTGCAATTATGGCCAGGTGGGTGAAGATTTTAAAACACATGACATCTGTTACAGATATACTACTCTCCAGCACGCCCCGCGTGGGAAAAGCTCCTCTGATTGGCTGCTGGAGAAACTTACTCTTCCAGAACCCCTCTGGTGCCAACTGCTGGCCAGGGATGACATTGCATCCCTGGACCACACACTGACCCAGTGGACATTTCTGGAATGACAGAAGTCCCAAAATGTAAACAAATAGTGAATGGGGGCAAGGTAACTCTCCCATTCCCCACTAACTTTAGCTTAGTGCCCATACTGAAAGTAAGGGGGTGTTACAACATGATGGCACTATCGTTTGCACTAACGACCGAACGTTCGTTTTTCGAAAGTTTGTTCGGACAAATTTTCGTGGAGTGTATGGCCAGCATTAACATCAGGGTGCTACATGTAATTACCGATATTTATAGCGAATGCAGTATTTACCTGTAGTGAATAAAGATTTAAAATATTGCATGTGATCTTTCACATAAGACACAAATATTGCATGCAATAAACATAAGTAAACTGACCCCACGGTCTCAGTTTTCTTTGTTTGCAGACTATAACAAGCTTCAGCCCTCCTTAAGAATATCCCATACTCCAACACTGCTCTCCAGCATGACCTGTGGACAGTAAATCTTCTAGCAGAGTTTATCTGGAATGACACACACTGGACACATCTGCACTCCAGGTCTTTCCCTTATGTGTTTTCCTGGCAGATAGCTGAGGACAAGTGTAGAAACATGGCTCACATAATATTTTTCAGTATTATCTTCTTACTGGCTATGTAACATGGCCCAAACAAAGCTAATCCAAATGGCAGCGTTTTCAAAATATGACAAACAGGGCTGATTGCAGTTCAAATTTTTTACATTCACAGGAGTATTCTATAAGGGTGGAGGAAGAGAAAACTAGAATTGTGTCCCACAGCAACTCGATTCAATGTCATTTTACTATTGCAGAAGTAAGACAACCTAAATGGCTGCTTTGGCTGGCCAACCTTCAATGCCTCCTCACTGCCTGTTTTAACTACTAAAAACCTATACCTTAACCATGTGCATTGCATGCGGTTGCGGGGCAGTTTCAGAGCTGCCCTATGCTGGCTCTTATTGTCCAAGTCCATACAACCACCGACCTTCTCATCCTATTTTTGTCTCCTTGAGTCTCTCCACCTGCTAATATTGTCAACAAAGGTGCTACTTGGCACTTTGAGCCACTGGCTCTGTGTTATGAATACCTAAGTACCTGAGATACTTTATAGGATGCTACTTGAGACTCAATGAGTGAGATTATCTTACATGGACTCCTTTGCAAGATAGTGAGACCTGTTTTCTCCAACAATCCGAGTTTGTTCCGATGAAGCTGGACAGCGAAAAGCACTGATGCATAAGGGCTCACTACTACGTATACTATGCATGTTCACTCTTGTCATGTATTGTGTATAGAGTAGAGGTCGACCGATATGGGTTTTTCTCTGGCTGATGCCGATATTTGGAAATCGGGGCGGCCGATGGCCGATATGTGTTGCTGATTTTTGCGGCCGATATTTTAGGCCGATTTTTTTCCCCCTCATCTCAAAAAACCTAGGGTGGAGATGTGGGGAGGAGATAATTGTTTAGGGTGGAGAGGTGGGGTGCAGCCTGTCAGTGCCACCTTATTAGTGCCCACCAGTGCAGCCTATCAGTGTCCATCAGTGCCACCTCATTGGTGTCTATCAGTGCCCACCAGTGCCACCTCATCAGTGCCCACCAGTGCAGCCCATCAGTGCCATCTCATCAATGCCCACCAATGCACCAGTGCATCCCATCATTGCCCACCAGTGCATCTCACCAGCGCATCACATCAGTGCCAATCAGTGCATCACCACATCAGTGCCAACCAGTGCATCACCACATCAGTGCCAACCAGTGCATCACCACATCAGTGCCAACCAGTACAGCCCAATGTCCTTCACTGCCACCTCATCAATGCTCACCAGCGGAGTGCTCCAGGCTCCGTTCCATCTCCTAACCTAGCAGAAGAAAGCTCCATTTGTTCCTGGCCCTGACGTGCTGCCCGCCTCTGCCTACAATCCCCAGAATGCAGAGCGGGCCTGTAACAGCCAATCGGCGGCTGCTGCCAACATCCTCCACTGGTCGGAAACGATTGGTTATACATGACATGTGGATTGTTTTACATAGAAGTGAGTGCAATATTTTTTATTAATAAATTCTTTATGGAAAACACGACACTGTTACGCATCGTTCGCTTTTCCCTGTAACGTTCGGAAGATTCTAGATGAGACTATCAGCAAATTGGGAGCGTTTGAACAAATGTGGTGAAACATTCCCCATTGGATCCCTGTTCAGGATTGTTTTTTATATTGCTTGGCTGACCTTCCTTGTGTGGGGGTCCATGGTGCCATATTTCCATTGAAGCATTCTGTCTTATGCCTTTGCTGACCACATTTCTTGAGCACTTTAGAACTACTGTATATTGAAAGACTTTCCTTGATAGTCTTTCCTTAGTGGGGAATTGGATGTCATAATCTGATTATTGCTTTAGCGCTGCAGTTTTATTACATTTTCTATATCTTTACCTCTGTCTACAAGCCCCAGAATGCAGCGCGGGCCGGTAACTGCCGGCCCGCGCTGCATTCTGGGGTTTGTAGGCAGGGCGCGCAGCACGTCAGGGGACGTTTTTTTCCCAGAGTGGAGGATGTTGGCAGCGGCGGCCGTTCCTGATGCTGTAACCGCGGCGGCAAAACCGCGGATTGCCGCCGCGGTCACAGCATCAGGAAAGACCACGGCTTCGGCCTAGCTCCGGAGCCGTGGCACCGCTAGCGGCCATTGTAAATATCGGCCTAATTTGGATGAAAATCGGCCGATGCCGATTTCTCCAAAACGGACAAATATCGTCCGATATATATCGGCCTGCCGATATATCGGTCGGCCTCTAGTATAGAGTGTAACATATGCTTTTAACCCTTTATCTTTTATTTTGTACCATATTTTGTTATACTGTTGTGCTCATAAATTTACATACCCTGGCAGAACTTATGATTTCTTGGCCATTTTTCAGAGAATATGAATGATAACACAAAAACATTTCTTTCACTCATGGTTAGTGTTTGGCTAAAGCCATTTATTATCAATCAACTGTGTTTAGTTTTTTTTAAATCATAATCACCGCAGAAACGACCCAAATGACCCTGATCAGAAGTTTACATACCCCAGTTCCTAATACTATGTATTACCCCCTTTAACATCAATGACAGCTTGAAGTCTTCTGTGGTATTTGGGAATGAGGCTCTTTATCTTCTCAGATGGTAAAGCTGCCCATTCCTCTTGGCAAAAAGCCTCCAGTTCCTGAAAATTCTTGGGCATGAACTGCACGTTTGAGATCTCCCCAAAGTGGCTCAATGATATTGAGGTCAGGAGACTGAGATGGCCACTCCAGAACCTTCACTTTATTTTGCTGTAGCCAATGACAGGTCCACTTGGCCTTGTGTTTTGGATCATTGTCATGTTGGAATGTCCAAGTACGTCCCATGAGCAGTTTAGTGGCTGATGAATGCAAATGTTCCTCCAGTATTTTTTATTAACATTCTGCATTCATCTTGCCATCAATTTTGACCAAATTTCCTGTGCCTTTTTGTAGCTCACACATCCCCAGAACATCAGTAATCCACCTCCGTGTTTCACAGTAGGAATGGTGTACCTTTCATCATAGGCCTTGTTGACTTCTCTCCAAATGTAGTGTTTATAATTGTGGCCAAAAAGTAACATTTTGGTCTCATCACTCCAAATGACTTTGTGCCAGAAGGTCTGAGGGTTTCGACTTGACCATGCAGCCTATCTTTCCTCTAGTGGCTCCTTATTGTGCATCTTAAAACAGCCACACCACATGTTTTCAGAGAGTCCTGTATTTCATCTGAATTAATTTGTGGGTTTTTCTTTGCATCCCAAACAATTTTCCTGGCAGTTGTGGCTAATTTTTAGTTGGTCTATCTGACCATGGTTTGGTTCCAACAGAACTCCTAATTTTCCACTTCTTGATTAGAGTTTGAACACTGCTGATTGGCATTCTCAATTCCTTGGATATCTTTTTATATCCCTTTCCTGTTTTATACAGTTCAGTTACCTTTTCCCGCAGATTTTGCTTTCCCTCAGAATCCAGAAACTTCAGTGCAGCGCTGGATGAAATATGCCAGGGTCTGTCAGGAGTCCAGAAACTCATTGACCTTTTATACACACACACTAATTACAAGAAAACAGATCACAGGTGAGGATGGTTACTTTTAATAGCCATTCAAACCCCTTTGTGTCAACTTGTGTGTATGTCATCAGGCCAAAATCACCAGGGTATGTAAACTTTTGATCAGGGTCATTTGGGTAGTTTTTGTTGTCATTATGATTTAAAAAAAGTAAACACAGTTGATTGATAATAAATGCCTTCAGCCAAACACTAACCATAAATTAAAGAATTTTTTTTGTGTTATCATTCATATTCTCTGAAAAATGACCAAGAAATCATAAATTCTGCCAGGGTATGTAAACTGTAAATACAATATATATTTGTATACTGATTACTGTCCATTGTGCCTCTAAAGTCCTACCTTGGGCTGGTTTATGCCCAATTTTTTCTTTTGTTGTATCAATTCCTGTACGGATGTGGCCATAGGAGTGCTTCTTTCATATTTTCTAACATTCTACATGAATAATTATCCCCCTTGGGTGTTTCTTACTTTTTTGTTTTGCGACTTATTTACTTTTCCATGTATTCCAGCCGAGGCTGGCACCATGTTAGCTGTTGTCTTTTAACTGCAAAGTGCATATTATTTCCGCCCTTTCATTCAGTCATTAGCCATAATCTTCTGCATGCACATTACTTATTGTGAAATTGTTATTAGGACTGTAGTCTTGTGGGATTGCAATGCAATGCCACAGATCCGTGATGATGGAGGCATGCATCTCTCTTAATGGACTGATGGCACACAGAGCATGGCAAGAATCAGGGCATAAAGCGCATGCGCTGGTGACGTCATTAAAGGGAACATCGGGCAATTTCTCCTGAACGGCAAAGGTTATTGTATTTTGAAAGACACCTATATGCATAATGTTTTTAAATGGGAAAAAGTCAAGTTGGAGAGTTTACTACCACTTTAATGCCATCTATGCATTATGCCCCATGCACACTAAATGTTTTTAACATGGCTGTTGGGGGCATCTGGTGTTTTTGTTTATGCCTTTTTAACACCCCTGCATATTAGCCTATGTATCCATGCACACATAGGCATTTAGAGGCTGGGGCGCTTAGAGAAAGAGAAAAAAAAACACGGTTACCACGTACACGGGCAGCAGCGTTTTGGCAAAAAATGCTTGACCTGCCTAAATGCGTGTCGACGTGTATTAGTGCTAAATTGGTAATTAATTTCAATGGCCAGAATAAATTATTCTGGCCAATTAAATAAATGAATGCCCAAGTGCTTGATTCTCCTAAACAGTTGGCAAAACGTCCAATGTGCGTGAGGCCTAAAGGTTAAAAAAACATCCAATTATCCGTTTCCCCTCCCCGATCCTAAACACTTACCTCTCTCGGTCTCGAGCGTTCTGTCCATCTGCAACAGAGCTGCTGTCTCTTCCTGGCCTCATAGGAGACTCTGAGAACAGTGGGAGCCATAGACTCTGAAATCCTATGAGGAGGGAGAAGTGACTGAGCTTCGCTGTGTGTGTCTATGGACGCACACAACCTGGCTCAAAAACAATGCCGCTGTCCCAACAGCAGCTGCCTTGCTGAGGGGACACTCATAAGAAGGAGGGAGCGGGGGATTCCAGAAGAAAAGATAAGTGACTGCTCCATGCAATACTATTACACAGAGCAGGTTAGCATAAAAAACATTTTTTAAATTAAAAATTATCCTTTAGAATCTTTTTATGAATTTATAGCAAATAAATTATCATGTTGTTCAGTGTAGATACTATGAATGTGTCCTAAAGTCTTCAATAGTTATCATACCTAATAAACAAATACTGTAAATAATCATCTTAGTAAAAAGCATACATCAGTGTCTTCACGCCACATTAAAGCGGATCTCCACTCTAAAGTGGAGTCCCGCTGATCGGAACCCTCCCCCCTCCGGTGTCACATTTGACACCTTTCAGGGGGGAGGGGGGTGCAGATACCTGTCTACAGACAGGTATCTGCACCCACTTCCGGCCCTACGATACGGGCAAAGGACGGGTTTTTCCTCCGCTTCCCGTCGCCCCCCCCCGTTGTATGCTGGGAACACTCGGCTCCCAGCACACAGCGGGAGCCAATCGGCGGGCGCAGCGCGACTCGCGCATGCGCCGTAGGGAACCGGGCAGTGAAGCCGGAGCGCTTCACTTCCTGGTTCCCTCACCGTGGATGGAGGGGGGAGCAGCAGGGTGACGAGCGATCGGCTCGTCATCTGCTGCGATCACCGCTGGACTCCAGGACAGGTAAGTGTCCTTATATTAAAAGTCAGCAGCTGCAGTATTTGTAGCTGCTTGCTTTTAATATAGTTTTTTAGTGGCACATCCGCTTTAACCACTTCAGCCCCGGACCATTTCGCTGGCCAAGGACCAGAGCACTTTATGCGATTCTGTCGACGTATAAGTTTGTGCGGCGGTCGGTAAGCAGTTAATAAATTAAAATCATAAGTCCTACTCTTCAGAATTATACAGTATTGGCCCTGGCCCATATACAAATTATACAATATTGGCCCAAATGTATGCAATGTGCTCTTAAAGCGGGGGTTCACCCAAAAATAAATGTTTAACATTACATTCAGCAGAGTTGTCCTAATGGCAATCGGCTGTTTTTTTTCCTTTTTTTTCCGTACATACCGTATTTCACCGCCGCTTCCGGGTATGTCTTCTGCGGGACTGGGCATTCCTATCTGATTGACAGGCTTCCGACCGTCACATACAGCGCATCACGAGTTGCCGAAAGAAGCCGAACGTCGGTGCGGCTCTATACGGCACCTGCGCACCGACGTTCGGCTTCTTTCGGCAACTCGTGACGCGTAGTATGTGACGGTCAGAAGCCTGTTAATCAGATAGGAACGCCCAGTCCCGCAGAAGACATACCCGGAAGCGGCGGTGAAAATACGGTATGTACGAAAAAAAAAAAAACAGCCGATTGTCATTAGAACAACTCGGCTGAATGTAATGTTAAAAATTTATTTTTTGGGTGAACCTCCACTTTAAGTGCTTTGTCATGATATGCTGGTCCACGTGAATCCCACATGGAAGATATTGACACATACCACCACACCCTGTGTAACAGCACTGGTGAACAGAGTGAACCACAACTGCGGTTAGCAAGGATTTCAATGCACTTCTTTATGTGAGAATTCAGTATTGGACCCAAGGCGTCACTCCACGCAAACAGGAGTTTGGGGGTTCTCTACATCATCTCTCTCACATAAAGAAAGGCGTTGAGCTACTAAGGATGGATAAGTTACCAGCGACCAGAGCTTAGCGTTTTAAAAGTATAGCATACACTTAAAGATTCCAATGCACTTCTATATGCAAGTGATTATCAGTATGGGACCCCAGGCGTTACTTCACGCAAACAGGAGTTTGGGGGTTCTCTACATTGTATCATTTAAGCATATAGAGATGCATTAGGCCACTAAGGGAGTTGGTGTGAAATACCATCAACCCTTATCATAGAAAAGTTAGAGCGAACATGTTCAGCAAGTAAGGGCAAGACCCATAAGCAAATAACACTTATGTCAAGCACGTAGTAAATGGGAGTTGTAGAGACAACTAATAGTTGCATATGAGAGGCAAATATAGCTCAGGTCATTTGAGAGTACATGCCCCTTTAAGATATTCCTTAGAAAACAGTCTATCCCAAGTGGTATGTTAATAGCCACAAGCCATAATAAATAACAGCAATTGTTTTAGGTGGAGAGTATGCAGCAGATCTTTCTATAGAACTACAAGTGACACAATTGCTACTTATCCGTTTGCAGGGCTTTAATGTAGCAACAAGGGATTCCGTAGTGTAGGGTGTCAGCAAGGAAGGTCTCAAAGGTTGTCCCCGGCAATGACAGTCTGTTGCAGTTAATGTAGCAGCATTAATGCAGAAGTTGCAGGCTGGTCAATTGTTGCAGCATGGGGAGCGATGGCACCATTGTTTGTAGCATGGCCGAGCTACGGCTGACAATAATAGAACAAGGTTTCTATGGCCTGTGAATGCCTTTATAGGCAGGTGACAGGTGCAGTGCATAAGCACTGAATTCAAGGAAACCGGCAATTCGTGGCGCACTTCCGCGTTCCACGGTGGAACGCATTCGGCGCCGGGTGATGACGTCATCATGCGGTCACCGCAATGTCTTCCAGCGTGGAACGCACTACAGAAAAAGGCGGCGTGAGGGGCACCTGCTACCACCTGTGACAAAGTCTTGATGATGAAACATGTGTGGCAGAGCTTGATGACGTAATCACATTATGACCAGAAAGTCCTCTGGAATGGAGGAGACAGAGTAAGCCATCTTTAACCACTTCCCGCCCGGCCTATGCCCGATTTACATCCGGGAAGTGGTTCTGAAATCCTGACAGGACGTCCATGGACGTCCTGCAGGATTTCATGCCGCGCGCACCCGTGGGGGCGCGCAGAGCGGCGATCGGTGATGCGGGGTGTCAGTCTGACACCCTGCATCTCCGATCTCGGTAAAGAGCCTCCGGCGGAGACTCTTTACCACGTGATCAGCCGTGTCCAATCACGGCTGATCACGATGTAAACAGGAAGAGCCGTTGATGGCTCTTCCTCACTTGCGTCTGACAGACGCGAGTATAGGAGAGCCGATCGGCGGCTCTCCTGACAGGGGTGTTTCTCGCTGATTGTTTATCAGCGCAGCCCCCCCTCGGATCGCCACACTGGACCACCAGGGAAGCCCTGCCTGGACCACCAGGGTGGGCCAAACAAAAAAAAAAAGCATTGAAAAAAAAAAAAAAAGTCTTAAAAAAAAAAAAAGATGTCAATCAGTGCCCACAAATGGGCACTGACTGGCAACATGGGTAGATCAGTGCTGCCCCACAATGTCCATCAGTGCCACCCCAAGTGTCCATCAGTGCCACCCCACAGTGTCCATCAGTGCCACCCCACAGTGCCCATCCATGCCCAGTGCCCACCTATCAGTGCCCATCTGTGCCACCCATAAGTATCCATCAGTGCCACCCGTAAGTGCCGCCCATGAGTGCCCATCTGTGCCGCCTATGTGTGCCCATCAGTGCCGCCTATGTGTGCCCATCAGTGCCGCCTATGTGTGCCCATCAGTGCCGCCTATGTGTGCCCATCAGTGCCGCATACCAGTGCCGCCAATCAGTGCCACCTCATCTGTGCCCATCAGTACTAGCTCATCGATGTCCATCAGTGCCATCTCATCGGTGCCCATCAGTGCCGCCATATCAGTGCCCGTAATTGAAAGAGAAAACTTACTTATTTACAAAAAAATTAACAGAAAAAAATAAAAACGTGTATTTTTTTCAACATTTTCAGTCTTTTTTTAGTTGTTGCGCAAAAAAAAAATCGCAGAGGTGATCAAATACCACCAAAAGAAAGCTCTATTTGTGGGGAAAAAAGGACGCCAATTTTGTTTGGGAGCCACGTCGCACGACCGCGCAATTGCCATTCAAAGTGCGACAGTGCTGAAAGCTGAAAATTGGCTTGGGCGGGAAGGTGCGTAAGTGCCTGGTATGGAAGTGGTTAAAAGGCAAGGGGCACTAATAGGACCTACTGTGGAGTGGAGGAGACAATGTAGTACTATTACATTTATCCCCTTAAAGGAGAAAGTGCACTAAGGACCTATGGTAATCGGGGCCCACCATTTAAGATCAAAAGCCATCTTATTTATAGTTTGGGAAAGGTACACGGAGTGGTGGTGTGTGTCAATATTTTCAATGCGGGATTCACATGAAACTGCATATTAAGATTTAGCACTAATGAGCACATTGCATACTTTTGGGTTGCATTTTAAAAAGGGGCAATGTTTGATAATTCTTAATAAAAAGTTTAATGATTTTCATTTTATATTATGCAATGGCACTGAATGGATGTAGAGAAGTAAGATGCAGATAAACAGGTACAACATATGTAGGAGGATTTGTGTCATCTCTTTGTATCACCTGGGGCCAGTCACTTCACTTGGCATATGGGAAGGTTTATACCCACTTTAAAGAACATTTAAAACCTAAAACAAAGCCATTTTTTTATTTGACCAGTTAAAAAAATAAAAAAAGACATCACAGATATACATCCTAGACATATATCATACTATAAAATATAAAACTTTTTTTTACCTTGTAGGCCTTCTTCCTATTTCCCTTTGGGTTGCTCTAAATCCATACTCTTCTTTTATTTATTTTTTGGCCATGGACCTCCCCTACTTTCTTCTCCTCCCTCGAAAAAAAAAAAAATCCCACTCACTCCTCACTCTACACACCCCTTTCGTGCTTTTGGGTTTTAAAAGGAGCTAAATTGCTCCTCATCATGTGTTTCCTCTACCCGTGTTATTGAGTTCCCTATTGTGTTTCTTTCCCAGCCTTTCCCCCCTCCTCCCAATCCTTCCCTTCCTACCCTCCCTTTATGTGTTATTTTATTTTACTCTTTTATTTAATACTTATTATTTTCTTATACGAATGTGAATATTCTCTGTGAAATTCATAAGTGTCCCAAAAAAAGAAAAGGTGACCTTCTTATCCTTCCCATTCAATGGCCCCATTCCTCTCTCCAGCGCACTTCCCCAGGGTTGGAGGAGGATAAACCCCCCCTCCCCCCCAACAAAAAAAAAGGTTACCTGGCTCTCCTCTCCCCCCCCCGGCTCCTAGATCAATCCATCCCCATCCACCCTGCCCATGTATCTTCGAATTTGTCCTGTTGGTCTCTCACCGTATGTACCCATCTCTCTGCTTCCATAATCTTCTCCACCTCCCTTTTCCATTCCCCTATCCTGGGGCATATGGATTGCTTTCAGGATCTAGGGATTAGTGCCTTAGCTGCATTTAGCAAATGTGGAGTATTGCTTCTTGCTTCTTATAACATTTAATAGAAGCTGGCATCCTGTGAAAGAGGAAATGTAGCGGGGAGGGTTCTATAGATCTAAGTGTTAACTTTTTTATCCAGGGTGTTATCTCCTCCCAGAATTTTTTAATCTTGGGACAATACCACCCTAAGTGGAGAAATGAGCCCCTCTGGTTACACCCCCTCCAACATTTGGCATCTCTAGATGGATACATCTGTGCCAGTCGAGTAGGTGTGAGGTACCATCTGGTGAGAAATTTATAGAACATCTCTTGTACATAAGAGCTTATTGAGGAGTGGTGTGTTGTCTCCATCAATCTGTCCAAGTTTTTTGTCATAAAATGATGGCCCAGCTCCTTTTCCCATTCCTGTATGTAGTAAGGGGTTGTGTGGCCTTGGGCACTCAATACTAACTTATACATTTGGGATAACATGTGACCCGGTTCTAATAAGTTGACACACCCCTTGTAATGGTCACCACCGTTTACGATTTCCCTTCCATCAGTCACGACAGCTTATCAGACACTCCACAATCTAGCAGACATCAGACATCCCATTTCCCCAAATATAACGAGACAAGCTCCGTTCTCTGAGTCAAAATGTATGAACGCTTTTAATGGTAACTCTCAGTCTTATATGCAGTACAACATATTACAGTAATCAAAGGAACAAAGAACTGTCCACCCACACATCACTTTAATACACACTCTCTTAGACAATGACATCCCGTTGAGCTAATCATTCCCCAGACATTCCGTCTCCGACAATAAGTGATTCGCCTGCAGAATACGCATTTCTATGTCAGACGTTTTGGGCACCGATCTAACATCACCTAATTACTACAGCTGAGAAGTCACATTCCACACATAAAACAGTATTAGCATACTTAATGAAAAGTCTTGGAGCAGACTCAATTACCATCTCAACAGCCTGTGCTACACAGAGGAATGAGTCATTATTGACCGGTAGAGTCACAATATTAGTTCTTTGCAGACATTAAGGAATGTTTTGTGGATTACTGTCCCTGCTAAAACAATCCAACATATGTCCCTTATTTCCTGGCTAAATACATGAATTAACAGTAATGTCCCATCTCATGTCATTTATAATTAATATTTCTCAGTCACCCTATGCCCAAAAGGGACACAGGATGACCCTAGACACAAGAGTTATTAGTGACGCTGGCACAGGAGTACCCCCCATCCTCCAAAGGTCTCCGGGTGTCATAGGTCATTCTGTTACATCTCTCCCCTTTTGGTGGGAGACTGACACAGGAGGGAACCCCAAACGGGTTGACTCCGAAGTTAGTCAGTAGTTCCAGTCCTCCAATGCTGGTATCCATATTGTACCCCAAATAAATTGCTCCAAACAGGGCATTACTCACCCAGCCAACCTCTGCCTCTCTCAGAGAACCTGCCTGCCGCTGGGGAGAGGCCTGGACTGGCCCTTCTCCCTGGAATCCTTTCAGCCGCTGGAGAGAAGACAGGGTGACTGGGCTCAGTCCATCATGCTGTTGGGGATCTGGGCCAACTGCCCCCCATCCCTGGGGTATACCAGTGGAGACTGAAGTCCCATCCACTGGTGGTAGGTGAAAATCCCCCGGTGCTTGCAAAGCAAAGCCGACATCCTCCTGTCTCTGTGACGCACCATTTTCTGGGGTTGTGTCAGTGAAGACTGAAGTCCCATCCACTACCCCAGGAACTCCCTCTTCTGTTAGTTGAGAGCAGAGGTATCAGAATAGTGTACTTACCAAGGCCGAGATGCCGAGAGCGGTTCGCTGTTGCGACTAAGCGCAGTCCGCCCCCTGGAGGTGGTACAGAGGGCGGATGGCACCAAGAGGCACAAGCTACCAGCAGGCAGGGTAGAGCCTGTGTGGAAGTCCTGTAGAACTGGAGCAAGGACTGATGGATATCAGGGTCCAGCAGAAGAAGACTGGTAGAAAGTCCAGAGCAGGCTGAGGCTCAAACACAGGTAAGCAGACAATCCAGGTCACAGACTGGGGATCAAGGCACTGGAGACAAGAGGCAAAACTGGGTCACAAGCAGAAAGTCAAAGCGCAGGAGACTGAAGGTGAATCCGGGTCACAGGCCGAGGGTCAAACACAGGAGGCAGGAACAAAGTCCATAAAACAAGCCAAGGTCGGGTCCAGGAGAAGATGAGAGTAGGTCAGGGTCAATCCGGGTCACAGCAGGTAATCAATCAATCAATCAATCAATCAGGAATCAGGAACTCAGATACTGGAAGCTGAAGACAAACCAGCAATTTCCTTTGAGCATCTGCTCCGCTTTATAGGCAACCAGGAAGTAATGTGGAAGTCATGTGGTGCGTGTCATGTGACAGCCAGTCTGTAGCTGAAGGTTTCTTTGACAGCTCCCACTGACAACATTGCTGCCATCTAGTGTTCAGAATCCAATATGTTTCTCTGACAAGAGGCTTGTGGCACTCTGCTCTGTTGCCAGCTCTTCTGCTGGGTTGCTTTGAGTGGAGACCACAGTCCCATCCACTCCTACAGGAACTCCCTCTCCTGCTAGTTGAGAGCAGAGGCTTGTGGCATTCTGCTCTGTTGCCAGCTCTTCTGCTGGGTTGCTGTGAGGGGAGACCACAGTCCCATCCCCCGATGTCAGCTCAAGCTGCAGTGGTGTGCAGCGGTCAGCAGCATCCTGCCCCGCTGCCAGTGATTCCGCTGGAAGTAATAGCTTTACCACCTCAGCTTGTTGCTGGAGAGAGGGGCCAACTACCCCGGCTCCCTGGAACTCCACTTTCATGGCGACTGGCATCTGTACCTCTCCTCTCTCTTCAGTTGGTGCTGCTGTGACTTCTGCTGCTGCAGCACATCTTTGCTGTAGCCAAGTTGCATCCACAGCTGCTATAACCCGGTCTATGATCTCCGGTGGAGGATTAGGTCCATACTGTGCCAGTCCACGTTTAACAGCCCGGTCAAAAAATTCTTCCTCGGGTGTCCTGTCTGTTATGCTGGGCCTTTCTGTTACGCTGGGCCTTTCAGCGCTATCCATTTGGACAAGCTCTGTTACGGTTGCTGGCTGATCTGCCCCGGCCGATCTGCCCCGGCTCTCCAGTAAGTCCTTGAGGGAAGAGAGCTTCAGCCGTTCATACGGCATCTCCATTGTCCCGTGTCCTTGTAGCCGTCCTTCTGACGATGGAATCATCCCACTGCTGTGCCACCACTGTAACGGTCACCACCGTTTACGATTTCCCTTCCATCAACCCAAGACAGCTTCCGACACTCCATCCATCCAGCAGACCCGATCCATTCCATAAGATTTCCCTCAATAACGAGACTGACGCTCTGTTACTGAGTCAAAATGTATGAACGCTTTTAATGGTAACTCTGTCTTATATGCAGTACAACATATTACAGTAATCAAAGGAACAAAGAACTCTCCACCCACACATCACTTCAATACACACTCTCTTAGACAATGACATCCCGTTGAGCTAATTATTCCCCAGACATTCTGTCTCCGACAATAAGTGATTCACCTGCAGAATACACATTTTTATGTCAGACGTTTTGGGCACCGATCTAACATGACCTAATTACTACAGCTGAGAAGTCACATTCCACACATAACACAGTATTAGCATACTTAATGAAAGGACTTGGAGCAGACTCAATTACCATCTCAACAGCCTGTGCTACAAAGAGGAATGAGTCATTAAGGAATGTATTGTGGATTACTGTCCCTGCTAAAACAATCCAACATATGTTCCTTATTTCCTGGCTAAATACATGAATTAACAGTAATGTCCCATCTCATTTATAATTAATATTTCTCAGTCACCCTATGCCAAAAAGGGACACAGGATGACCCTAGACACAAGAGTTATTAGTGACGCTGGCACAGGAGTACCCCCCATCCTCCAAAAGTCTCTGGGTGTCATGGGTCATTCTGCTACACCCCTCTTCAAAAATGGTCAGGGGGTTTGCAGGTCTGATCTGATGTTTCCATTTGTTAAATAAATCTTTCAACTGACTGTATTTCTACTCTGCCATTGATAGTTCCCCCAGATTCTTTATCAGGTCTCCCAATGCCAGTAGTTTTCCTTGTGGGGCCACTCCAGCACAGTTTCCCCTCCCCTCCCTACCCCAACACCCTAAACTACCCCTCTCCTCTCCCGGGGGGAACCAGGGGAACCCTTCTAGGGGCGTTATGGGTGATATCGGGCAGCAAACCTTCCTGTCTTGTTCATTCTATCCCATATTATAAGTGTTGTTTTAGTCAGGGGGGATACGTACTCCGATAATGCCCTATAGGCGACTGCCAAATTCCTACCTGCCAATGTTTTCTCCAGTGGTACCCATTTTTTACTATTTGAATCATGGCACCAATTCATGATCCGGACCAGGGCCATGGCCCGATAGTAATTCCCAATATCTGGTAGGCCTAACCCTCCCTCCCCTTTCGGTCTCCTCAACATCTCGTATGCCAGTCTGGGGTGTTTATCTCCCCACACAAAAGTCGTTAAAGCCCTCCTTATTTGCTTAAAAAATGTCTGTGGGAGAGTTATGGGAATGGCATGCAAGACGTAGATGAGCCTAGGGATGACGTACATTTTAAGCACACTTACCCTACCAAACCACGTCAACGTATTACCTCTCCATTTCTTCAGATCTTCTACTATCGAAACAACTAAGGCTCCATAATTTAAGTCATAATCGTTTTACGTCTGGAGTTATATGAGTCCCCAAATATGATAGGGAGTCCAGGTGCCATACAAATGGAAAAGCTCTCTGCAACTTCTTCCTCAACCCCAGAGATACATGAATTGGCATTGCCACCGACTTTTCAATGTTTATTTTAAATTCGATAAAAGACCAAATTTTTCTATTTCTTGCATCAATTCCTTCATGGATTCCTGGGGTGAGGAAAGATACAGTAATAAATCATCCGCATATGCTCTTATGTACCGTTGACCCGATTTTCTATTCCCTTGATCTTCTTATTTCCCCTGATTGTACATAAGAAAGGTTCCAACACCAAAGCAAATAACAATGGTGACAGAGGGCATCCTTGCCTTGTCCCGTTCCGTATCTCGAAATAATCTGATAATCTCCCATTCACTTTGACCCTTGCTCTAGGATCTGCATACAATGCCATCACCCAAAATGTATAAAATGTTTTAATTAGAAAAAGTACACATGAATACAGATTAAAACATGCATCAAACATATACCACAATATATAACAAAAACTCTCCTTAAAAGATGGTTCCCAAATGCCCGACGCATTTCTTTTTTTTAAAATACGTTTTTATTTTATTCTTTCACATGTCTACGTCCGTCAATATTATTATGTTTCTTCATTAAATCTTTTCCCATTTCATAAATACAACCACATCAACAGAAAAAGTGTCATTATACATTACACCCTACCTTGAAAATGAAAAAAAACAACAGATAACAAAATGGAAAAAAAACAATAAAGACAAACTACCCCGTTACCCTGGTTGCAGCGCCCCCCCCTCTTTACTGACTTCCAATAATCAGAATATCCTTCTATTAGTGCCCCTCTTCTACTTATTCACCACTAAGAGTTGACCCCGAGTTCAACCACTCATCCCAAATTCTATAATATTTCTGGGCTGTTCCTCTATGCTCGTACAATAGTTTCTCATATGGAAGGATTTGATTTACCGCCCCAAGCCATTGTCCCTTCGAAGGAGGCATAGGTCGCATCCATCCACGTACAATTTGTTTGCGGGCCATAAATAAAGTTTCTTGTAAACAAGTCTTAGCATACACATTCCACCTCAGACTCTCGATTAACCCCAATAGACATACTTCTGGAGTAAATGGGAGGAGGATGTCGTCTATGCCCAGACAGTCCCATCTCTGGGCCTATGGGCTAGATATATAGACAACATCCTCCTCCTATGGAATGGTAGCCCTGAGTCATTGAAGTCATTTTTTGACTGCGTCGGAATTGTATGGACGATAACTCCTATCTTGCCCAAGCAGAGATTTTAAAATCTAGGTTTCTAGAAAAGGGGTACCCCACTAGTGATGTAGATTCAGAATTACAGCGAGTCCTTTCATTAAACAGGAAGTCACTAATATCTGTTAAATCCAAGCGTCCTACAGATGAGGGTTTCAAATTTGCTATGTTGACTACATATTCCACTCAATATAAAATAAATTAAGAGCATTTTCAACAAACATTGGAACATCCTTAGAGGGGATAGAATTTTAGGTCCATTGCTTCCTGAACAGGCTAAAGTGGTCTTCAAAGGCGTACCTTCCTTACAGAGCAAAATCGCTCCAAATATAATCAACCCTCCTGTCAAAAGCTCTTTTTTTCATAATCTAGTGGGCTTCTTCCCCTGCAGGAAATGCAAGGTATGTCAACATAATGTTCTAACCACAAGAAAAATCTTGGAGTTCTCCTCCACGGTTACCAACAAGCAGTATACTATAAAAACATTTTGTACATGTGCGACTAAGTACATTGTATACTTACTAACGTGTCCTTGCGGCATGCAATATGTCGGTCGTACCATCCGCACTTTCTCGATCAGAGTGAGCGAACATATTGCACTCATAATAGGCGGGGACACCAAACATCCAGTCCCCCGACATTACAGGGAATTCCATCATAGAAACCCCAAGGGGACACAATTTGTTGTCATCGATAAATATACTCCTCCATGGAGAGGTGGAGCCACGACTAGGGGGGTCTCCCGCCTAGAGACATTCTGGATATATGAACTTCAGACATATACCCCGTTCGGAATGAACGTCGAATGGGATATAAATTCTTTTATTAATATGTCATGAGTTATTCATATTATTTGTTGCATATTCTGGGTCTTTGGAAATTCAATACATTACATCTATACGCGCAATAATGATACACACGCTTAATGTTTTATTCTGTATTTTGTTATATTTATAATCATTTATGCTATGAGAGTCAATGTACATGGTGATCTGACTCACATTAAACATGAGGCATTTTTTGATCATATGAGGTAGTAGCGATATATTTTATGCCTTTTTACATATGCGATTCCAGTACATTTGTTTTTAGCGATAATCTATATACACTTATTCATACAAGATCGCAATTTTAACATAATAAACACATGTTCTAAACAAACTCTTTTTTTTATTAATGCTAATTGCTTCTGATCTGGAGTGGATGTCATTCTCCATCTCCAGCGCAGAATTGACATTTTTACATGCATTTACTTCTATTTAATTTTTATGACTGGTCCTTATAGTTGATGTGCCGCTGGTGGGAGTATTAACAGTATCCATTTGTATTGCGCTTTGCAATAGACACTATCTTTGTGACCGTTCGTTTATTTTGTGTGCCCCACTGTTTTTATGATTGGACATGCGACTCCTCTCTACGGGCGTCGCTTTGACCAATCATGGATGACCTCTCTCATAACGAGGCTTGGCGCACACGCATGCGCGCTTTAGCTACCAGACTTCCGGGTTTCTCAGAGCGAGGCCTGGTCTTTAGGCGCGCTCTCATTGGACACCACACGGCAGCCTCCACCCATTCAGAGTGAGGCTTGGCTATCGCGCACGCGCGGTAGCATATCGCCATTCACGACACACAAACAATGCAGGGCTACCATGCTCTGCTGCGCTTGTTAGCACATGCAAACGAGGCTTGGCTCTGGCGCACGCGCGGTCGCATATGTCGACCGTGGCGTGTTAAACCTTTACAGTTTGCCTCACCTAACATTTATTTTGTACATTCCAAGCACTTTAACGGCCAGTGCATTTCATTTTGTTTTATTTTATTCAGTATGTCCATATTTCACTCTTAATGACTACATTCTAAATACAACAGCCACATCAAAGACACTACACTCAGATTCTCTGTGAGGTTCCTGTTTCATATAGAGGCTTGGAGTGCAAACTGCAGCGCCATCTTGGATAGGTGATGTGCTGCTTGTGATTGCTGATTGTTGAGGGTGAGTCAGATCTTCATTTGATTGGATGTGATTACATGGACTATACATATATTGGAGTGGGCTGCAGTGGAGAGATACCCCAGACGATGTGCTTTTGACCACGAAACGCGTCGGGAGGACTCCACTGTCGCCCCATTTACATGCAAGAGCTCTTTTACTTCCAGCCAAATGTAAGTTTGATAGCTGTGAATAAACACGTATTTTTTCTTTTATACGGAGTTACGCTATGTGGCCACTTCTCTTTATTTTTCCCTATGCACCACTAATACACTGAGCCTATTGGTTCTGGGATACCAACATCAGTATAGCTTCCGGCTTACTCCTGGGGACCTATTCCATATAAGGACGACCTACCCACCAGTTGGTCCCACGCTTCCTGCCAAGGATCGCTGTTTGACAATTGTCATATAAAGCCTTGACTGACCTCTTTTGGCATATGCCACCAGTGGTCAACAAGTTCCGGTAAGCCTGCACTTTTTCCGGTGATGGGATTGTCACGATAAAGGAGTCACGCTTTTTCCATTTATTCACTTTTTCACTTGAATGATTTGTGGATGTTGATGAACTTTGCTATATACATCGGATTATCACAGCTAGGAGGTTTGTTGGACTCTGCTTTTATATTTGATACCACCTTAGGTGCATTAGATCACGTGCCAGTCGGCACTGTTGTCACTCCTCGCTACAGAGGAATCTCACATGTTTCATAATTTGTGTCCAACATTTATTAATGTTGTATGTGTTTTATTTTTTATTACTACACACATTTTTGGTATTTTGATATTCATTTATTAATTTTAGCGCTACACATACGTATTTCTTGGTTGTTTTGCTTTTTTGAATGAGCCGTGTCAGCAGCTACCATTTACGCACACCCGGCAGCGCAGGGTATCCACTCTCTTCATGGATTCCTGGGGTGAGGAAAGATACAGTAATAAATCATCCGCATATGCTCTTATGTACCGTTGACCCGATTTCTATTCCCTTGATCTTCTTATTTCCCCTGATTGTACATAAGAAAGGTTCCAACACCAAAGCAAATAACAATGGTGACAGAGGGCATCCTTGCCTTGTCCCGTTCCGTATCTCGAAATAATCTGATAATCTCCCATTCACTTTGACCCTTGCTCTAGGATCTGCATACAATGCCATCACCCAAATGTATAAAATGTTTTAATTAGAAAAAGTACACATGAATACAGATTAAAACATGCATCAAACATATACCACAATATATAACAAAAACTCTCCTTAAAAGATGGTTCCTAAATGCCCGACGTGTTTCTTTTTTTTAAAATACGTTTTTATTTTATTCTTTCACATGTCTACGTCTGTCAATATTATTATGTTTCTTCATTAAATCTTTTCCCATTTCATAAATACAACCACATCAACAGAAAAAGTGTCATTATACATTACACCCTACCTTGAAAATGAAAAAAAACAACAGATAACAAAATGGAAAAAAAACAATAAAGACAAACTACCCCATTACCCTGGTTGCAGCGCCCCCCCCTCTTTACTGACTTCCAATAATCAGAATATCCTTCTATTAGTGCCCCTCTTCTACTTATTCACCACTAATAGTTGACCCCGAGTTCAACCACTCATCCCAAATTCTATAATATTTCTGGGCTGTTCCTCTATGCTCGTACAATAGTTTCTCATATGGAAGGATTTGATTTACCGCCCCAAGCCATTGTCCCTTCGAAGGAGGCGTAGGTCGCATCCATCCACGTACAATTTGTTTGCAGGCCATAAATAAAGTTTCTTGTAAACAAGTCTTGGCATACACATTCCACCTCAGACTCTCGATTAACCCCAATAGACATACTTCTGGAGTAAATGGGACGCATCCTCCCACCACTTCTGATAGTATATCCAAAACCTATCTCCAATATCTACTGATGCCCGGACAAGACCACATCATGTGCTCGAAGTCAGCCCGTGGTAGGTGACATCTTGCACACTCCGCGTTTAATACTCTCCCCATCAGGCTTAGTTTATACGGTGTAAGCTAAACCTGGTGTATTATGTAAAACTGTATCAATCTATTATTGCTTGCAGGTGATACTGTCAAATGTGATTTGCAGGCTTTCCCCCAAATCTCATCCGTCATAGATGGACATATCATTTGCCACTTCCTCTTAATCTAAATGCGGAGAGTTCCATATCTTGGCCTGCATAAAATATGTGTACAACTTGGATACTAATCCCTTTGGTCCTTGAGTTCTCATAATTCCTCTAAGGGAGAATCTAGATATATCTATACTTTTACTGCCAAATTGGGCACTTAACGCATGTCTTAACTGTAAAAATCTATAAAAGAATGTATCGACTAGTTTATATTGTGTTTTCAAATAATCAAATGAGCATATATTCCCACTTTGGTATACCTGTTCCAGCGCTACTATTCCTTTTTGCTTCCAAAATATACTATCCTCGAATTTATATAGTTCTTCAAACAAGGGATTATCCCACATGGATAGCTCAGCAGGGATATCCCTGAAGCCCATTAATTTTTTGACCTCCCGCCATACTGATCGAACAATGAGAGCATCGGGATCTTGACCCCTGGTGTATGTATACGTTTTGTCTCTAATACTACCAAAAAGTTCTCAGCTTGTAATATATTAAAAAAATGCTTCTCTACTCCCGAGCTTTGTTCCTGTGTACCAGTTACTCAAATATCTCATTTGTCCTGCCAAGTAATTCAAATAGACATCTGGCAGCGCCAACCCTTGCCCCTGTCTTTGGGCGCTGTAATGTTTACTTTACATCTACCTTTTGCCCATATACATTTTATAAATTGTGAATTCAATTTTTTAAAGAACTCTTTAGGCTCTACTACTGGGGAGTGTGAGAAGATGTACAAACACTTTGGTAGTAGGATCATTTTAATGAAATGTATTCTTCCCACCACTGACAAAGCAAGTTTACTCCAAATCCTCAACTTGACTTTAATATACTCCATCAATGGATAAACATTGGCCTCCAATGCCGCCTGGCATTGTCTTGTTATATGGATCCCTAAATATTTAAAGGAGTCCATAATCTTAAGTGGGGTATCCGTCATCTCCTCCATTTCCCCCTCTCGATGCATTGGCATTAGAAAAGACTTCTGCCAATTAATCTTAAGTCCTGAGTACCTACCAAATGTATCTATTATACTCATAGCATTCCTCAGGGTATCCTGTGTATCTCGCATATACAATATGATGTCATCTGCATACAGTCCAATCTGTTCTGTACTGTCGCCCATTTCTATCCCCTTATATTCTTCAGACTGACGGAATCATAAGGCTAATGTCTCAATTGTAATAGCAAATAGAAGCGGAGACACCCCTGCCTCATACCCCTAAATAAGTTAATTGATGGGGTCAATATCCCATTAATCAATAGCTTAGATCGCGGGGCTGCATATAGTATCCTTACCCATTGCTTAAATCTGTTCCCGAATCCAAACTTCCCCAGTGTTGCCTGCAAGAATCTCCACTCTACGGAGTCAAAGGCTGTGGCTGTATCAAGAGATGCCAAAGCCCCTGTCTCTGGAATATACTCCTTCATCTGTACTACCAATTGTGTTCTACGAATGTTTATCGATGTTGATTTGCCAATTATAAAACCTGTCTGGTTGGCATGCACTATAGATGTTATTACAGTATTTAATCTTTTGGCCAATATCTTGGCCAAAATTTTATAATCGCAGTTCAGCAAAGATATTGGCCTATATGAGGATCCTTATCCGTTTTTAATAGTAAAGCTACTGTTGCTTCATACATGGAATGTGGGAGATCTCCTCTAACAAAGGCCTCTCTATATACCTTAGTTAGTATTGGAGCTATCAGGTCTACATATCGACTATACACCTCCAGGGGTAAACCATCCGGGCCTGGGGATTTACCAGTTGCCACCGAGCCGATAGCTTCCCTTACTTCTGCCTCCGTAATCTCCTCGTCCATTAATTTGACATTTTCTCTTGTTAGTTTTGGGAACTCTACTTCCTCCAGGTACCCCACTATATCCTCCTCTGCACATGTTAATGAGGTGGCATACATTTTAACATAATATTCATGGAAGCATTTCAGTATTTCTTCTATTGTACAAACTAATATCCCCTGTTCATTTTGTATCTTGGAAATAGCTGAAGATGTCTGTTTAGCTATAAATGCCAATAGTCTACTAGCTTGGTTCCCCTATTCCAAAAATTTCTGCCGTAAAAAGAATTGTTTCCGTTTGGCTTTTATTTCTATCTGACCTTTTATATAGCCCACGCAGGTTTTCCCACCTTGCCTGATTTTCACTCGAGGGTTTGGATATAAACTCATCCTCCGCTTTTGTACACTGTTTAGCCAGTTCCTCCTCTCCTTGCCTACTAACACTTTTAACGTGTCATATAGTTGACTTCAAGACCCCCCGCAGGTATGCCTTAAATGCATCCCATACACTACCGTCCATTGGATAGGTCCCATGTGCCTCAATAAAGATATCTAGTTGTTCTGGTATACGGTCATCAGGCCCAATTTGTGCTAGCCAGTATGGATGCATTTTTCAGGTTGATAAAAGCAGAAACATAAAACCAGCCCGCACAGAGCTTGCTAATAGTCCTGCAGCAGCGCTGCAAACCCCTGGTTTGATGAAAAAGCTGTGTGGGATGACCAGATCAGAAGTATCAACAGTATGTGCTCCAATCACCAAAAGGCATTTACCACGTGGGGGGATATAGGGTCCCCTTCGGGGGAAACACTCACCAGACGGTTTCTTTAAAACAGCATTTCAGTATATAACGCCTCACATGTCACCTTCAGATGGTTAAAACAGCATACCACTCTCACTTTTTGATCACCGTTTGGATTTTCACTCCAGGTATTGTATCCACAGGTATATAAGGGAATGAAAATTCATATAGTGCAATATTGTTTTGAAAGCTTTAATGTCACCCAAAAAACGCCCCCGGAGGGGAGGAGGTGTGTGGGGCATAGTTTTGTACTGCGCTCCCACTGACATTCACTGTTCCCACCATGGAACAGATAAATGAGTGTAAGCTTGCACACAACAGCCAAAACTACTATTTAACCTCGGGGCTGACAAAATGTAAAGGATTACAATTGTTTAATACCCAGTACCATGCATATTGAGGAATTAACCACAATACACAATATACGTCTGTGTGCCACAAACGTAGTGTTACGTCTGTGGCACACACCAGTATATTGTGTATTGTGGTTACAGGCAAGTGCTTTGTGAATCAAGCACTTGCGCTGAAAACTTGCGGCGGTGTAACGTAAATGGGATACGTTACGCCGCCGTAATTTTACATGAATCTGGCCCACATTGTTCACTCATGTTTTCCTAACTTTAATAATCTCCAGGGGCAATACTCTCTCAGCTTCCTATCTTCCTTAAAGGTTATCTGTATCAAGTAGAGTGGTAGCGCTGCTTCCCGTGGCAACAAGTTTGTCTCCATTCTAAACCTTCCATTTCTTATACCCTTGTTATACCTTAGTAACTCAAAGTGTAAAAAGAAAAAAAAATGAGACATTGCCTGTGACTGGCATTTACCCAAGTCGCTTGGAATTCGCAAAGTGTCCAGCCTATATAATTAAGGTACTGCAGCTTCTTCCACTCCCTTTCCCTCCCCTACCCCCATCCCCCATCAAGGGGGCAAGGGGATAGAAGAGAAATTTACCAATTGGGAGTACCCAAAAGTAATCAAAAACAAAGATAAACAATCCATATTGTGAAAAAACTAGCTAAAAACAGTGCCACACCTATATTTTTATATACCCATATTCCCCACAACAACAAAAAATAAAAAAAAATAAGGGAGGATTACATAGCCAAGCAATTGGCCATGCAAATTTAAATATTATTACTGTGCAAAAAAAAAAAAGGGGAGGATTGCATAGCCACAAAATTGGCCATGCAAATTAAAATATTATTACTGTGGAAAAAAAGGGGGGGGGAGAGATCTCAGTCCTAAAGAAGAAGAAAAAAAGAAAGAAAAAAAAATAGAATAAAAAAACATTCAGGATTCAAAAAGAAAAATGTTCAAACTTCAGGGTGTCCCCTTATTAATTTGCAACCATTCATTGGCTTGTTCTGCTGTAGTAAAAAACAACACCTTCCCATCGTCCTCCACTCTTAACCGGGCTGGATATGCCATTGAGTATACAGTCCCATTCTCTTGCAGCTTCCGCTTTATCTCATTAAAGCCAGTGCGCTGTTTTTGTAACTCCAGGGAAAAGTCTGGAAATATTGAAATTTTAACATTTTCATATTCTATCAATCCCTTTTGTCAAGCTTTCTGCAGAATTAAATCACGGTCTTTACAATTCAATAGTGCTAAAAATGGCCTTGGGGGAGCACCTCGCTCAATAATAAACGCACATGAGAATTCAGCATCTGGGAATGTAGCTTTCAACCATCTTTCCACAAACTCTCCTGCATTTTGACCTTCTGCTCTCTCTGGTAAGCCTATGATTCTAATATTGTTTCGGCGCATTCAATTCTCAATTTGATCTAATTTCTGCTGCCACATTGCTACCTGTTTCTCAGTAATCTGTAACTTACTAATCATAGGTAACACAGTGTCTTCCAGAGCTGACACTCTATTTTCAGTTTCAGTGATTCGCTCCCGCATACATTGCATGTCCTGTCTCAGATATCCAATATCAATCTTAATTTCTTCCATTTTACCTGAAAGAGCCTTGTTAGAGGTTTGAATTGCTGCTAGCAGCTGTGCATTTACCTGTTCCAACATTAATTTACTCTGATTTTCCACCTTCTCTTTCCATACTCTTTCAGCTTTTCAGCTGCCGATTGTTGTCTGTTTATCTTAACTCAAAATCAGGGTCACCGTAGGTGAAGAGAAAAAAAAAGGGGGGGGGCAGAAGCACCACCGTACTTGTGTCAGTCAAATAAATTAAACAAAGTTGAAAACCCAGCACACAGTTCCCACTCAGGTACACAGGTATTACCCAAATAGAAAGGCTCCAACGACGGTGATTTCCATTTCTGTTTCCTCGTCTCTTGTTTAGATGGCTGTGAACGTGTGGAAGACAAAGAGTTAAGGGAAGAATTGGAGCCTCTATAATTTGTCCAACCTTTAGAATTCTTTAAAGCGGGGGTTCACCCCAAAAAAAAAATTTAATATTACATCTAGCAGAGCCAGCATAGTAAGGGCATTTACTTTCGGCGTTTTTTTTTTTCTCCGTACATGCCTTTATATTCTGTTTTTGTCCAGGGCTTCCGGGTTCCGATGCCTGCGGGACTGGGCGTTCCTATCCTTCCGTTCGATGATTGACGGCTTGTGAAACAGGTGACCTGTCGCACAATGCGCGTCACCAGATGTCGGGAAATAGCCGAGCTGCGAGTCGGCACTAAACGGCGCCTGCGCAGTCAGCTCTACACGGCAGGCGCCGTATAGTGCTGACTCGCAGCTCGGCTATTTCCGGAAATCTGGTGATGCGTGTTGTGCGACAGGTCACCTGTTTCACAAGCCGTCAATCATCGAACTTCTCTAAAGGCTGATTTGTCCCTCCAAAACTTTTGTTCTTTAATGGTAATTGATTCCTTCACAAGTGTATCTACGTGACTCTTCATCCTTTCCTCCTGATCAGCAAATGTGGCTACTTCCCTAAAGGCTTCCAATTGGGCATATATGTCCTCAATTTCTTTTTCTGAGTTTTTTTTATATTTCTCAATCAATAATCGCATCATCATTTTTGTACATTGTTGGAGATTGTTCTCCCACCATTTTTTGAAAGTATTATCCATATCATCTAATGTTGGAAAGATCTACACCATTAATCCGTGGGGGTTAATATCCTCTCGGATGTAGTGCTCAAAATTCTCTACTTGCCAAAACATGGCAACCTTTTTCTCCACTGATACCTTAAGTTGAGAGAATAGTGAATTCATCTCAGAGCCTTTCGCTTCCTTTTTTCCATGTTCCCTATATTGGCCCATCAACGTGTCAAATTCCTTTCCCTTAAACATGGTTCTAAGTAGTATAGGGAAGATATCTAAGGTTCCACACCTAGCACAGTTCACAGACGTATCAAATATCTTCTAGGCAAAGAAAATAATGCAACCACTGTTATGGCATATAAGATGATACCTTTCACGTGTACATATTTCTCTGATTCCAACAATGTGGTACGTGGAATCGATATACAGTACAGTAATATTATTAAGATGGTGAAGACCCCCGACAGAGGCGGGGGTTGGGTATTTGCTACCCATATATTGGACAAAGAGGAGGTGATCACCATCTCATTTTAATCAATCGTATTGGCCACATCCCTAGAATAATGAACAAAAAAGAATAGCTCCCCCTAAGATGGGACTTTAATAGGCCAAACATTGATATGTGTATAAAATGTTTTAATTAGAAAAAGTACACATGATTACAGATTAAAACATGCATCAAACAAACAGTGTGCATGTATGAGACAGATATACATAACAATACACAAAACAACACATATACCACAATATATAACAAAAACTCTCCTAAAAAGATGGTTCCCAAATGCCCGACGCGTTTCTGGTCTTAAACCGTCATCAGGAGTCACAGGTGGGGAGCAATGTAGTCATGGTTCTTTTAAACACTATAATGGTAATAGAGAAATACGTCATAGAATACTGTACATATAGTATGGATTCAATATCCCTATCCTCAGATTCAAAGATTGCAGATAGCAAACAAGCTACATACCGATCCGAGTAGTTACATAAGTATGATTTGTGTGGATACAAAATGTCTAAAAAAGATGGGGTTGCATCTGAGCGTCAGTCCAGCCCTGGTTGTAACAAATCAAAACCAACACAGTGTTTTAGTTTGGGTAGTGAACGGCAGCATTCAAGCCCAGAGGTATAGTGTATAGAATAGAAAAAAAGGGGGGAAGGGGTAAGATAAAGATCATAAAGATATATAATTACCAAAAATGGGCATAGCAGGAAAAGGGCTGAAGAGACCGGGCCCCTAAATAGGGTCAACCCAAACAGTGTCTTGCCCAGGCTTAATTCCTTTAATCCCTACTGGGGTCAAAAATAGACACGCCGTATCTGTAAGTACAATAACAGAAATAGGTAATGACAAAGATGAGCCCTCATACATAAGTGCAGTACAAAGACACCACTCCAATAGGTACTTGCCTCTGTATGCAGCTTCCTTACAGGAACTTGGCATTTTCCCTTAGGCCCCGTACACACGACCGGATCTATCCGCTGGGATTTATCCGCGGATCAGTTCCACCAGACAAATCCGGTCGTGTGTACGGCCTAGCGGACATTTTTCGGCGGACATTTGTCCAGCCGACCGGTTTTCAAGCGGATAAAAATTTCTTAGCATGCTAAGAAATCTATCAGCTGGAAACCTGTCCGTCGGACTTATCCGGTCGTCTGTACAGACTCACCGGATAAGTCCGACCGATCCCCATCCCTTGCATGCGTCAAAGTGATTCGACGCATGCGTGGAAGTATTTACCTTCCAGGGTCGCGCACGTCGCCGCGTCATCGTCGCGGCGACGGCGCGGCCACGTCGCCGCGTATGTTTTCCGCTGGGATTTTGATCTGATGGTGTGTACAGCCATCAGATCAAAATCCGGAGCAGAAATGTCCGCTGGAAACGGTCCGGCGGACCGTTTTCATCGGATATCCACTCGTGTGTACAGGGCCTTAGATGAAGGTGCCTGAACTACACCTCCCTCCTGGGTCTATTTACATAATGGTGCCGGACGCCCGCGAATGCGCCTTTGTATGCGTGCGCGCACACGCCGACGTACCATCTACCAGTGCGTGCCGGAGATATGAAACAAATCTTAAAATCTTAAAATAGTTTGCAGTTTTCCAATCCTTAGATGCAGTGGCCGCATCTCCTTTTTTTTTTTTTTTTTTTTAATCATTTGTTTCCATTTTATTTCCACCTAGTGATTCTTCCAGTAACACATTTTCTTTATAAAGCCTAGTACATACACACGATCATAAAACAGTACAAAAAATACCACTTTTGAAGCGATCATATGATAATCTGATTGTTAGTACACAGCTTTCGAGAGCCGATCATGACAGTTCATTTGAAATTATTCAAAGGGACAAACACAATATTTTTTCTGATACCAGATTGTATGATTTTTGTTTAATCAGTACAGTTTTCATACGAAAATACAATACAATACATTAAATCACTTCCGAAGTTGTATCCTGTTGTACAAGAATTTTCATAAGTTGAGTAACCTCTTAACATGGAAGATGATTCGTCCGATATTCTCATTGTGTGTACAAGGTTTTAGGGGGCTATGCTCCATCTTCTACTGTTATAGAGGAGCAACATACCCACCCTTGGCCAGCAGTGTTGTTAATCTGTCAAGTGGGCAGAGTTAGATGGATTAGTAGATTTCATCTGTTAGATACCTATGTAATGTCTAACTTCTGCTAACAGTTTTGAAACAGTTACAGAAAATGTTATTTTTTTTTAGGATAAAAGTTTTAGATAAATAAAAGCTGATTATTGTAAGCATCCCTGTCAGCATTAAATGTTTTTTCTCAACCCTTCAACTGCCAATTTTGTGTCATACAGTCCTGATCAAAAGTTTAAGACCACTTGAAAAATGGCAAAAAATCATATTTTACATTGTTGGATCTTAACAAGGTTCCAATTAGAGCTTCAATATGCAACAAGAAGAAATGAGAGTGAGACAAAACATTTTTTGAGCATTCAATTAATTGAAAATAATGAATAAACTGAAACAGGCTGTTTTTCAGCTGATCAAAAGTTTAGGACCACACCTCCAAAAAAAAAAAACAAAAACAGAAATCCAACTTCCAAACATGAACTCAGTAATGAGTAGCTTCGCCGTTATTGTTGATCACGTTTTGGCATGCTTGATGCAAGCGTTTCCATGAGGTGAGTGGGAACATTTCTCCAAGTGGTGAAGACCATCTACTGTCTGGAACTGTCAGAAAAAAAAACATTTAGAAGGGATATTATTATTATTTAGGTACTTATATAGCGCTGTCAATTTATGCAGCGCTTTACATATACAATGTACATTCACATCAGTCCCTACCCTCAGGGAGCTTACAATCTATGGCCCCTAACTCACATTCAAATAATAGGACCAATTTAGGCAGAAGCCAATTAACCTACCAGCATGCAAAATGAAGGAAAAAACGTTCTGGACAGCCGCACTCCAAAAATAAATTGCTTTTACACCAAACTTTGTGTTTTTTTGATTTTACAATAAAAGCAATTTATTTTTGGAGTGCGGCTGTCCAGAGCGTTTTTTTTTTCATTTTGCATCATTCCATGCATTGCCAGTACCCTTGGCTTTGGATCAGGTGAGGAGACTTTCTGATTAGTATCTTAGAGCGGTGATTCCTCTTTTTTAACCTACCAGCATGTCTTTGGAGTGTAGGAGGAAACCGGAATACCCGGAGGAAACCCACGCAGGCACAGGGAGAACATGCAAACTCCAAGCAGGTAGTGCCGTGGTCGGGATTTGAACCAGTGACCCTTTTTACTGCTAGGCCCACTCACTACACCACTGTGCTGCCCAATTGAAGGAGAACCAACAATGCACTAGCTTAAAGGAACTTATTTAGAAAATAAAAAATAAACCATTACAACCCTTTTAATACTCCACCATGTAAGAAAGTCATCATGTTTCTGAGTGAGTAATAAACCCTTCCCTGGTTAAGAAGTGCATCCGGCCTGTGTGTAACTTGCTGAGCAGATATTGTGAGCATTGCTAGCAACACCCTGAGTGACCCTGCGTCTAAGGGACATTACAGTGGCAATGAGGATTGTGGATTTTAGCACATATGGCTTTCATAAGGTTTATTCAACCATTTGATCCTGCTGCTGAATCATGGAGCTCCTGAGTGGAGAGGCTGGAGCAGTATATGGAAGCAAATAGTGTGGCTGTAGAAAAGAAAGCTTCAGTTTTCCTCACAGCATTGGGTCAAGCTGCACATGGCACTCTCAGAGACCTAATTTCTCCAGACAAGCCGGCCTCTAAGCCCCCAGTTAATTCAGAAGCTACATGAGCACTACAACCCAAAGCCGTTAGAAATTGCAGAGCGGTTTAAATTCTACACTAGAAGGCAGCATGCCGGGGAGGGCATAAAGACTTATATCATTGCTTTACGTAAACTAGCTGCCACTTCTCAGTTTGGAGACTACTTGCAGTCGGCTATCAAACCTACAGCAAGGAACTACTACAGCCCTTGGGTTATGTGAAACCCCTTGTTACATTAGGCAACCGCAGTCAAACTCTATGCCTTTATGTTGTAAGTAAAGGAGGTCCTCCGCTGTACGGAAGGGACTGGATCAAAGCCCTGGGCATGCCTCCTCCTGCCATTGCTCAATCTACATTGCTTTCTGAGGTAGACCATTGGGTGGAATCAATGAAGTCACGCTTTAAGGGGGTTTTTGAAGACTCTTTGGGCACAGTAAAAGGAAAAATTGCCCCCCTCCTCTTGAAGCCTGGTGCTACACCAATTTTTTTTAAGGCAAGGTCAGTACCCTTTGCCTTGCGGAAGAAAGTGGAAGCAGAGCTGGACCACCTGTTGTCTGAAAACTAAAGTTGATAGAAGTGAATGGGCATCGCCAATTGTGCCTGTCAAGAAAAATAATGGAGACATTAGAATTTGTGGAGATTTCAGGGTTGCCCTGAACAACCAACTTTTTGTGGATCAATACCAATTGCCTCAACCTGAAGATCTATTTAGCTCACTGGGTGGGGGGCAAAATTTTGCGAAAATAGACTTAAAGCAAGCTTACCTGCAACTGTAAGTACACCCAGATTCACGCCATCTGTTGACCATTAACACCCATAAAGGATTATTCCAATATAACCGCATGGTTTTTGGTATCTGGCAGCAAATCATGGATGAGGTCCTGGCAGGCATACCTTTCACCCAATATCTACTAGATGACATGCTCATCACCTGTCCCACTGATGACAAGCACAGAAAGAATGTTGAAGCTGTGCTAGAGAGACTCCAAAGTTATGGTCTACGTATTAATCTTTCAAAATGCGAATTTCTAAAGTCTCAACTGGAATTTTGTGCCCACACTGTGGACCGACATGGGTTACACACTACTGAAGAAAAGGTTAAAGCCCTTACCCATGCCCATACTCCTCAGAATGTCACACAGCTCAGGTCCTACTTTGGCCTCCTAAATTACTACCACCATTTCTTGCTGAACCTAGCACACCAGCTCTACCCGTTACATTGCTTACTGGATGCAAGAGCTAAATGGATATGGACAGCCAAATGTAAAGAAGCTTTTTGGCTTTCTAAAGAACTAATTTTATTTTCTTGAGTTCTGGTCCACTGTGATTTAAAGAAACACGTCACCTTGGCTTGTGATGCCTCGCCTTATGGACTGGGTGCTGTGCTTTCCCATGTCATGCCAGATGGCACGGAGCACCCTTTTTTTTTTTTTTTGCCTCCAGGTCTTTAACCTCAGCAGAACAAAACTACTCCCAGATAGACAAAGAAGCTTTGGCCATTGTATGGGCCACAAAAAAAATTCACACGTACATCTATGTTCAGGAGTTAACAATGATCAATGACCAGAAACCTCTGTTGTCAGTACTGAACCCTCAAAAAGGAATTTCTACAACAACCGCATCTCGCTTACAAGGTACGCTTTATTCTTGGGAGCTTATACTTATTCTATCAAATACCGCTCCCATGATGCCCATGGCAATGCAGATGTATTTTCCAGATTGCCAATTGGAGACCACCCACCAAGAGACGTACGCATAGTGGAAATACACAGACCACAATCCTGCATGTCCACCTCCCTATTTGCCAGACATACAGTCACAGATCCCTTCCTGTTTTAGATATTCTCATATGTTCAGGCTGGATGGCCAGAGAAAGTCCCAGGTGAATTTTGTCCGTACTTTGCCAGAAAATGTGAGCTTGTGACTAATGCTCGTTGCCTACAGGGGCACAATAGTGATTATACCTCAGTATTTGCAACCAACCATGCTAAGGATACTGCATGAGGACCAGCCTGGCGTGGTGCACATGAAGCAGCGAGCCCGGAGCTATGTTTGGTGGCCACAAATGGACACGGCAATTGAAGATTGTGGCTCAATGTCCTGGGTGCTGTCAAGCTCAGTGACCCCAAAAGAAAGGAACCCTGCTACCTTGGCCATGGCTGACAGACCCATGGTCAAGACTCCATCTTGATTTTGCTGACCCAATCCAGGTAAAATGTATTTGATCATGGCAGATGCACATTCAAAATGGCTGGAGGTTTTTTAAATGCCTTCTATTACCTCTGCTTCTACCATTCTAGCCTTATGGGAGCTCTTTGCTCAATATGACTTGCCAACAGCCATAGTCTCGGACAATGGGACTCAATTTCCATCGCATGAGTTTCAATCTTTCCTCAGTGTCTTGGGCATCGAATGGGCTGGCAGAAGGGTTTGTGCAGATGTTTAAGAAGCACTTACTGTCCACTCTGGACCAGGTCGGAATGTCAGAGGAGAAGCTGCTGGAGTTCTTGACCATGTACCGAAATAAAAAACAAGCTACTACTGGGCTGTCCCCAGCTTTTTTGTTTGGCAGGCATCTCCGCACCAAACTTGATTTAGTTCATCCACAGGAGCAGTCACCAACACCTCCTCCGTCAGGCCGTCCTGAATTCCGTGCTGGTGATCTTGGTATGGTTTAGGTATTAGAGTTTTGCCTCATTGCCTTCCTGGCATTATTGATGGACCTCTTGGACGACGATTGTACCTTGTTCGCCTGGAGAATGGCGTTTATGTTCGACGACACCTTTCACAATTGAGAAAGCGCATTTGCCTGCCATTAGAAACAAACCCGACGTCTCTTTCCAACCAACCACCAGAGTCTACTCAGGGCTCTACTGATGACATATGGCATGGTGTCTGGCATGATCCCACAAGTTTACAACCAACCCCAGAAGTGGTTGGTGACCATATTCCTGAGAAGCCCGGACATGTGCCCGGAGTTGCAGAGACTGATTTGTCTGCTGGTCTGTTCGCCAAAGACATCAAACTCCTCTTTGGCAAAGCACTAAAATCTTACAGGACACATTGGAGGTCAGGAAACTGAGACAAAGGGTTCATAACGTGATGCAGGAGGCACAGAACTGAGTTGGAGATACTACTTGCTGAACTGATCCTGCTTGCCTTGTTATTTTATGTGTTGAGTATTTTGTTCTCTTGTTTTTTTTTTTAGGGGAAAAAAAAGGAGGTGTGATGTTTGTGTGGAATCACTTTGACCCTTGACCCTTTTTCTCCTGATGCATGCTAGGAGAGGGGCTGTACCAGGAAGTCAGTCACAGTCTGTGTGGGACTGAAAGCAGCAGCATGATACCTACAAGGGATTACATCTGGTAATAACAGAAGCCTGTTGTATTAAGACTCCTCCATGTAAGAAAGTCATCATGTTTCTGAGTGTGTAATAAACCCTTCCCTAATTAAGAAGTGCATCAGGCCTGTGTGTAACTTGCTGAGCAGATACTGACAGCATTGCTAGCAACACCCTGAGAGGCCCCGTGTCTAAGGGACATAACATTATCTGAGTATATAAAAGATTTAACCACTTCCCTACCGTAGGACGTCATATGACGTCCTGTACTATAGGGGGGGGGGGATATCTGAATGATGCCTGCAGCTACAGGCATCATTCAGATATCCTTCTTTTCAGGTGGCGATTCTGTGCACCATAAGAACAATAATAGTGGCAGTTCCGCCTGCTTGATCGTTCTTATAGGCGGCAGGAGGGGGGACGTCCCATGCCATCGGAGGCCCGGAGAACGAATCGGCCGCCGCCGGATGAGGAGGATAGAGATTTCCGGTGACCAGATGGTCACTGGTCATCTATATGACCGTCGGCCTCCCGGGCGCGACATTATGACGTCACACCCGGGTACCCGAAAGTAAACAAAGCCACAATCGCGGCTGAAAGCATGAGATCTGTGAATTTTTTTCACGATCTGGAGGAGAAGTGCAGAGTCTTATTGACCCCGCATCTCTCCATAAAAACGACCTGTCACACATTATTTCTATTACAAGGGATGTTTACATTCCTTGTAATAGGAATAAAGGTGATAAAAATAAAAAAATTAAGTAAAAAACAAAAAAAATAAAATGTAGAACACCCCTGTACCCAGTAACTCGTGCTCGGAAGCGAACGCGCACAAAGTCCCGCCCACATATGTAAACGCAGTTCAAACCACACATGTGAGGTATCGCTGCATGCGTTAGAGCGAGAGCAATAATTCTAGCAGTAGACCTCCTCTGTAACTCTAAACTGATAATTTAAGTTTTTTTTTTAAGTACCAAAGTTTGGCACCATTCCATGAGTGTGCACAATTTTAAAGAGTGACAAGTTAGGTATCTATTTACTCGGCGTAACATCATCTTTCAGATTATATAAAATTGGGATAAGTTTACTGTTTTGTTATTTTTTAATTCATGAAACCGTTTAAAAAAAAAAGGCGTTTGAAAAATTATTGCGCAAATACCGTGCAAGATAAAAAGTTGCAGTGACCGCCACTTTATTCCCTAGGATGTCTGCTAAAAAAATTATATATAATGTTTGGGGGTTCTAATTATTTTCGAGCCAAAATTATTATTTTTACATGAAGGAGAGAAGAGCCAGAATAGGTCCGGTATGGAAGTGGTTAAACCGTAGAATACTATTGGAAATTACTATTAGCTTCCCTACTTTATCCAATGGCCCACACTTTGTTTGTTCAAATAATTATTTCATCTGACTGTAAAAGACCCAATAAGCTTTACGTCTTTCACTTTATTAAACCTGTAATTTTCAAAACATAATGCAAGACTTTGTTCTTTAGAGCAACCTTTTTTTTAACCATGGTGCCTTCGGGTTCTTTAGGGGTGCCTTGGTAAAATGCCTAAAAATTGCCCCAAATTGCCAAAAAAATGTACAAGCCAGGGAGGGAATAAGAACTTCACTGAAACAGAAATAAAAAGTAAAGCACAATCAAAGGGAAAGAAAACCACAGGTTTATCTAGTGGTAGGGTAAGTGCTGGTGGTGGGTTATGGGGAATATCTGTGATTAGGATGGCTGGGTCTGTAGGTACCAGTTTATGCTAATAGATTAAGTGAATTTCAATGTCCTCGTTCAGACCCCCTGGATTTAAACTATCCAGAAGGTTTCCCTCTTGCACAGAGACTTGATGCGCTCGGCTCAAAACTACCCAGAATGGACTCTATGACCCCAACCCATAGGCCATTAGTAGAGCCCTAATGGAATTCAGTACAGTGTCTTGGAATGGTGAGTTGGCTGTTGTCTTCGCTGGAGTGTCTATGTTCTCCAAACATTTTTCGGAAGGTTCTAATAGTGGGGCCTACATAAAGCAAGCCGCAGGGACAAGAGAGGCAATATTCCACAAATTCAGTTGAACAGTTGAAGAATTCACCAAGGGGATATGTTTTACTTTTTTTGTTTTTTTATGTATATCTCACTAGCTGCCCCTGCTAATGCTCCATTCTAAACTCCTACTCTCTGGGGGAGTGTCACAAACTATGGTGAACGGAAGTGAACCACAACTGCGGTTAAGGAAAGAATTCAATGCACCTCCCTATGTTATGTGAGATTTCAGTATTTGACCCCAGGCATCACTCCAATCAGAGAACAGGAGTTTGGGGGTTCACTACATCATCTCTCTCACATATAGGAATGCGGTAAGCTACTAAGGGCGGAGGTATTACAACATGCCTCCAACCGTTAGCATAGAAAAATTACAATGAAGATCAATGAGCACAATTGCATTAAAGATTTCAATGCACTTCTCTATGCAAGTGATTACCATTACGGGACCCCAGGCATCACTCCAATCAGAGAACAGATGTTTGGGGGTTTTCTACATCATATCACTTTACATAAGGGAATGCATTAGGCCACTAAGGGAGCAGGTATAAAATACCTTCAACCCTTAGCATAAAAAAGTTAAAGCGAACATGTTCAATATTTTAGGGCGGAAGCCCGTATACTTTAAACAACACAAGTCAAGCACGTAGCATATAAGAATACTGTATGCAAGTAATATTTGCGTTGGAGAGGCAAGTATAGCTCAGTTGGTTTGAGAGTGTATATCCCTTTAAGATATTGCAGAGTTATCAGGTGAAGGCATACTAAGAAAACTTAAACGGCAGCATACTATTAAATACACCAGATCCAAATACAGCACTTTGTATGGCATATAGTAATCTTCTAGAATACGTTCAACCTCATAATGTTCTTCACCCTTAACTAGGATTGGGGGTGCGGGTGGAGGATTCCTACCAGAAAATTGGTTGGGTAGGTAGGGTTTAGAAATAGAAACATGAAATGACGGATGGATCCTCAGTTCCGGAGGGAGAGAAAGTTGCATAGTATTTTGATTACCCACTTGACCACCAGGCACGTAAACCCACTTAATAACCAGACCAATTTTCAGCTTTCGGTGCTCTCACAATTTGAATGACAATTACTCAGTCATACAACATTGTACCCAAATGAAATTTTTGTCCTTTTTTTCACACACATAGAGCTTTCTTTTGGTGGTATTTAATCACCGTTGGGTTTTTTATTTTTTGCGCTATAAGTGAAAAAAGACTGAAATTCCACCTAGATGGAATATGGAAAGTGAGTAAAGGTGAGGTAGTAGGTGGTGGCGCCTCTTAATAAATACGTGAAAAAATATATATATATATATATATATATATATATATATATATATATATATATATATATATATATATATATATATATATGATTGTATGAAAAAATGAATTGGATATAGAATGACAAATACAATGCTTAACCAATATGTAGTTGGTAAGCATAAGTGGAGGTTTTCCAGAGAGCGACACAGGGCTAACACTGTGAAGGCTTTACACCCCTTGAGGGTGTGGTGAGGGACCTACCAGAGCATGTGAAGAGGGAGCACAGAGTGAACACTGCTAATTGCATATCATATGAAGCACAAAGCACTTTTTCTTTTTGCATGGACTGTTGTAACCAGCATCTGATATTGTTTTAATACAAGCACGGCACAGAGCACTTTAATTATTTAATATTCATTTATTTATTTTTTCTTTATATAGCACAGACTTTGCATATAATTTATTTATTTTCTAATATAAAGTTTAATTGGAATCACCAGTGGACTAAGCCATAGCTACATATTGGTTAAGCATTGTATTTGTCATTCTATATCCAATTAATTTTTTCATACAATCATATATATATATATATATATATTTTTTTTTTTTCACGTATTTATTAAGAGGTGCCACCACCTACTACCACACCTTTACTCACTATTGCAGAGTATTGCACAGTACGGGTATGGAGCAGAGTATTGTTAGTATGGGGCAGGGATGGCTGAGCAGGGATGGATGGCTGGATCTGTGACTGCATTTGTCACAGATCCAGCCCACAGCACTCGTGCTGCATCCGCTCTCTCACCTCTCCTCTCACACTGTACCGTTCGGTACAGAGAGGGGAGGGAGGAACCGGCGTCATCACATGACGCCGGTTTGTTTACAAGTGATCGCTCCGTCATTGGACGGAGCGATCACGTGGTAAACCGCCGATATCGGCGATTTACTGTGATCTTTCTTCTATAGGGCGGTGATTAAGTGGTTAATAATCTTAGAAATAGGAAATGGACCGAAAAATTGCTTGGCCAATTTCCTAGCAGGTAAATGTAAACGTAAGTTTTTTGTAGAGAACCATACTTGATCCCCAACTTTTACCAAGCCTACAAGCTATCCAGCTTTACCAGCTATTACTGAATCTGGGACTCGATTTAGGGATCTTAGCCAGAGTATCCGCTGTTGCTTGCTATTTTTACCTTTACAAACAATGCTTTAGCCTGAAGTTTTCTACCTCCATATACTATGGTGTTTTAAATAGCCTTTCATAGGCCCACCGGGCTGGTCAGGTAACAACATTGTATATGCCACATATTGTTTTCCAACGGTTTGTCCCACACATTCCTGCGGAGACCTATCTTACCTACCGTTATGCTCCTGATGAAGCGTCCTGAACGCGAAACATGTTGAGTAAAAGCAACATCCATCACTCTGCATATCCAATCCAGTCCTAAGGATCTAAACGTTTTTATATACCCCCTGGTGCTGTATGGTCTTGTCTAGATAGGCATATGTGCATTAGTATAGGCTTTTATGTATTATTTCTTAAACTGTGTACTGTGATAATATGCTGATATTGTACCATTTTGTTCACAAAGTTCTGTATATCACCTTTTTCTTCGTATATCTTATATTTATATATTTATATATTTTCTACAATAGTTACTTGTACCGTCTAAAGTCCACTCTATTAGCCCTGGGGCTAGTACTGCGTTGTCACATAAAGAAGCACATTGAAATCCTTGCATCCGCAGTTGTGGTTCACTCCTGTTTCCTAGAGCTGTTACAGTATTCCACACTGTTCTATTTAAGGCTGAGAGGCATGTGTGCTGAATAGAGGGCTGGTAGCGCTCAGCACTTCCGCGTTCCAGGCTAGAATGCACGCGGTGCTGGGCGATGACGTCATTTCGCGGTCGTCGTGTTACGGTCCAGCATGGAACGCACTATGGCGCCAGGCGCTGATTACAGGGAGGCAATGTGCTGTGCAGCGGCCACCCAGTGCGGGAGAGAGAACCAGAGGAGGAGGAGGAGGAAGCAAGGAGAAAAAATATATACACATATTGTATATATCTATGCCCCCCCCTGCCGACGGTATTACCGCGGTTTCTCAATGGTTTCAATGGGAAGGAGCGGTAAACACCCCGCTCCTATACCGCTCCAAAGATGCGGCTAGCAGGACTTTTGGAGCGGTCCTACTAGTGCACCGCTTCAGTGTGAAAGCCTTTGGGCTTTCACACTGAAGACTGCAGGGCACAATTTTTTCAGGCGGCATAACATCGATATTTTTAGCGCTAAACCGCCTGTAAAACGTGTCAGTGTGAAAGAGGCCTTTGGATGTAACAAGGAATTGACATTTCATAAAAAGGGTTGTGTTAAAGAAGATGAATCAGGTCAACAAATCATCAGAAAGGTAAACATTTTTGGAAACAAGACTAATTAAGTAACTAGCAATGCTCTTGGAGTGCCAGGCCTAGGACATGTTTTGCCGTGGGAGCATGTGAAGCAGTGGTGCCATTGTCTGGTGTTCTCTGGTCTGGCAAGTTCCCCAAACATATGTCATTCTCTCCTAAGAATGCCTAATGAGTCATTTGGCAAAGGTGAAAAAGTTGATTTAGGTGTCAAAGAATGCTTTCATGGTTTCTTCTGGATAAAATTCACCCACCTGTTATATCACATTAGAAATACCTATCCGTAGCTAAAGATGATCCATTCATTTCAGATGTCACAGATTTTATATTTTTCTACAGTTTGCAAATAGCATCCTAGAAAATGTATCAATATATTTTAAAGTTCTTTAGGGCTCTTTCAAACGTGTTCACCCGATCCACTCTGCAGACGGATAGAAAAATAGGATTTTCCTCTGTCTGCAGAATCGGAGCATAGCAGACACCGATGAGATCGGGTGTCAGCAGATGTTCATCCGCTGACACCCGCTATCCCATAGGGATACATATATGTCCCTTTTTCATCCGTAAACGTATGGATAAAAAAACGGACATACGGTCCGCTGGTGTGAAAGTGCCCTTACAGAAAACATTTCAACATTTAAATCAGTCCCTGTCCCTGTGGAATTTATAATCTAATGACCCATAATAGCCAGCTTAGGTAGAAGCAGTTATATCTCTGGATTGTCAAGTATTGAAGGAAAATAGCACCAATGGAGAGTACTGAATCTAGTAAAAACAAGATTTTTAATTAGTCTGTCAACTAATAGCAGAAGAATTCATTAAAACTGTGGGCACCCCAGGTTTTAACGAAGGCTGGATTAACACTGTTGTGGTGCTTTAATACATGGGTGGTAAAGCATGTTGTGTAAGGGCTCTTTCACACGGACGTTCTTTTTTTTCTTTCCGTTCAGTCCAGTTCCTTTTTTTTTGGTGAAAAACAGACGCGGATGTCAATTTTGACATCAGTTTTCATGTCCGCGAACATCCGTTTTTGCATCAGCAGATGTCCGTTTTTCATCTTTTTTTTTATTGCTTTTCAGTTTATCATCCTTTTTTTTATCTAATCTCCCATGAGACTTTGCTCTTCCCCAGCATGCATTATGTTTAACATGCTGCTTTATGGTATATTTGGGTAAAAAACTGATGTCGAGTGCGCATGCGTGGGCTACGGAGATGGCCGCCTGATCCGTGAGCTCCGCTCCAGGCTGTCACCGCGGCGCCCATAACTCGGTGCACGGCTGCCCCAGGAAGGTGTAAGACCACGGGCTAGCTCCTCACAACAGCGGGCACATTTCCACACCGCTTGGTCCACGTTACACCGAGGATTAGAGGTCGTTTTAGAGCGCTGAAGATCCGTGAGGTAATTCCAAGATGGCCGCCACACCGCTGCCTCAGGCTCCAGCACACAGCCTAAATGACCAGAGGGTATACAGGTCAGAGCCAGCCCTCTTCCAGCCACAATTCATCCCTGATCCAGTGGGATTTCTCCACAAATATGCTCCATATCCTCTGCCCCTGGAGATTCATTTCCTAAGCTATTGGTGTCTGAATTAACCCCTTCATCTATGGGAGTAGTTACACCGTTACAGCAAAGTGTCCTGAGCCATGACACACGTCCCAAGGAGCCTGCTTTCCTCATGGAGGACTTGTTCCTTAAATTTTTAACCTTGCTGGATAGGGGATTATCCCAAACAGCTGCTAAAATATCGAGTGATTTAAAGGCAGACTTCCAATCCCTGGGCTCTAGGATTGAGGCCATTGAAAATAAAGTGGAGAAAACGATTGTCGCCACGACCCAGAACTATAAGCACATTCATTCACTTCAAGATCAATTGGATGTGGCGATGTCCCGCATAGACGCCCTCGAGAACAGATCAAGGAGGTCTAATATTAGAATTCGCGGACTCCCAGAAACTATCCTCAATGTCGCTGAGGCAGTTCAGGATCTAATTAAAAATCTCCTCCCTAACATCTCTCCTCAACATTTGGAACTGGATAGGGCGCACAGAGCTTTGGGGCCCCCTAGGAAAGATGGTTCCCCGAGAGACATCATCGCCAAACCCCATCATTATTTCATTAAGGAGGAGGTCATGAGACAAGCTAGGGTGGCTCAAGCAGTGATGTGCCAGGGACACCAGGTACTACTTTTTGCAGACCTTTCTCCGTCCACAATACAAAGAAGGAGATCTCTTAAACCGTTGCTTCAAGCCCTATCCCAGAAAGCCATCAAATATAAGTGGGCCTTCCCCTTTGCAGTCAAGTTCGCTGTCAATGGCAAACCTTTTGCTTTTTCCACCCTTCATGAAGGAGAAAATGTACTCCTGCGTTTGAAGCTCATTTCACACAAAGCTGACATGGATACTACCTCCGTGGGGCAAGGATCCAATAAACGTGCTATCCCTACCAGTCCTCAATCTCCCCTATGGTTGAAGGGCAAATCTAAGAAAGCAAGGGACAATGGAGCAACCTGAAGATCTGACTTTCCTGCTCTACCAGCAGATCCCCGCTTGTTCTGATGTTTGGTTCTGGATAGGATGAACAATCCAATGTGTTTCTCTCCATAATTTGACTTCGTTGCTTTGGTTTTTTTTCCCCCCCCCCATTCATGTTCCTGAAATTCTAGGGTCCTTTTTGCTTTTTTCCTCAACTGGCCATCCCAGATGGCTTTATTGTCTCTCGGTTTCAACATTTTCTCTGTGCAGCTTTGACACACACACACGGAGGTTCCATCCATTCTCCGCTCCTTTGCGGCATACACTATTTGGGCTTGCTGTGCTGTTCACCTGTATAGCGGTACGCATCACAGGCTGACCACAGTGGGCGCTAGGGGGCCTGCACCAGCGACGCTAATAGCATTGCCGAATCCGAGCGGAGGCTCGGATGCCAGTGTAGGTCCGCTTCGGATTGGCATCTATTGGACAAGCACTGGACGTCATACCTGACGCCAGCGCCCCTCCTGTTTGTAACGTGCCGCCTCCCCATCAGCTGTGGGGATTGACGGCCAACACAGGGGGAATCCCTGTGATGGCCATCCGATTTCCCCGCCCACTGACGCAATAGATACCGCCTCACATACAGGTTCCACTTGTTGGGAGCTGATTGTGAGCGATATTTAAGTGATCTCTGCAGCTGTCCCATTAGCGTGGGCTTTGCTGGAGAGATCACTTGGCTTTGCAGTTGTGACACAGCTAGATCTAAGGTAGGCACTCTCTCCTTATCTTTGTCAGTATTATTCTGACACTCTGACTTAATTGGTATCTTATTGAACCTCTTCAGTCACCTTATACCTGCTTTAATCAGTAATATTTCTTTACTCTATTCAATCTGTTACAGCTTTTACACTTTGTTTGGCTACAAAGTGATTGAAACTGCTACATCATTGGCAGATTCTGCTATAAAACTAACCAGGTACTGCTTTTTGTTTAGTAATTCTTTCTAGCACATACAGATAGGGACATATTCTATACAAATAAAAAAAAAAATTTCTTTCTTTTTAACCCTGTCAATACATATATGCTCTGCATCCCTGATGATAGGATTAATATAGGTCATAGTCTTTTTTATATTAATATTCTTTTAGTAAGCTGTATGCACCTGTAGATATATGTATATATATATCTATATATATATTTGTATCCCTTGAAGCATGAATGTGTAATCTATTCCTTTTTATGCTATGTAGCATTACTGGAATTAACCCTGACTGGTCAGCATACTATTTAACCTTGGACCTCCCTCTGAAATTATCCAATTACTCAGTCCATCTGACCTATGGCTATGACTTTTTTCAATCAACAATAATAAGGTAATTCTATCACCTAATAATTATTCTCTCTTTTCCCATTTGAGCGTTTGTCACCTATGTGATGCGCTCTAATAATTATATTATATTTTTTTATACTCAATTACTATATATACATTATACATATACATATATCTTCCTTTCTCATTCTTATTTATTTCCTAGTTTCTGCCTGCCTCCATCTTCTATCTGTGTCTCTAGGTCAGCCTTTTTCATGCGGCCTGCTCTCTATGTGACAGCTAAGCATTTGCTGTGCTGAGACTCTTCCCTCCCCTAGGGGGTCTACATCTGGGATTTGATCTTGACACGGCTCATGCCCCCAACCATCTACTCCGTTTGTGCAAGGTAAGGACTGCTTCACAGTCCACAGCTTTTACATGCATCTAGTCCAGCTTTTCATTTTATTTAAATTAACATGTTTGTAACGGCATTTATTAACTTGTACTTGGATATATATATATGTTTATATTTCTTTGGTCAATGATACATATTGTGTCCAGAATATTATAACTATAGCCTTCTAACTAACGGGCTTGTTTTTTGCCTTTTTGGTTCTTTTGATTTTTGTGTTATCTTTTCTTTTCTTTCTTAGATGAACTGTACTGGTACACAGTATTTTAATTGGTTTTGATGCCTGTTAATATTCTATTGACATACTCTCTATTCATGTAGGCTATCACCCTCCACGGGTTCCTGACGAAGCCCTCTCGGGCGAAACTAGTTGAACCCCCAATTAACGTGGGCTGTGATGAAGATCACCTGCAGCATCTTGCACGTGTAATATACTATGTAAACTATAGTCTGATTGTTTTTAACATGTACTAAACATTCAATTTATATCTTTTGTATATTTTTCTATTTTTTTGTATAAATAAATATTTCTTAGTAAAATCATTGTTGGTATGAGTTGAATGACTGAGGTTTGACCAAGCCTACAGAGTTATTTAAAATACTCTATCTTTATCCATTAAGCTTCAATTAAAGTCCCACAATCCTTCCTTGCTTCAAGGAAACCTTTCTAAACTATTTCTAGAGGGACTCGGTCGCTTATGGTTATTTACCTTTAATTGGTGCTTTTGCTCTACTACTCTATATATATCTCGGTTTCAACGTTACCTTACAAGCTCCTCCTATCTACTGTGTTGAGGCCATGTATTGGAGCTCTCCCTATTGATCCTGAGGAGAGCCTAATCCTGGGCCACTGACCCTGATGACCACAAGTAATTTTTTTCATTTACATGCGTTTTTTTATTTATTTATTTTTTTATTTTTTACTCAGGAGGAGTGACGCCTTTTTAGTCACTGACGCTCTTAAGTGATCCCTATGGGCTCCCCTCGCCTCACTTGGTGGGGTGTCGGGGGCCGGAGTGATCAATTGGGGCTATTTGTTTAGCAATAGAAATATACTTTACTGCTGTGTACCATTCATGAGATTACAATATGTAAGATTGTGGGCGCCCGGTTCCAGCCTGGCTCCACTGCGCCTCCATCACCTGATGGTTTCCGAGGGGTGGACAGCTCGTTCCTGTTTAAGGGGAGCTGACTTTAATCTCGATTCTCAGAGCATCCGGGGAGTCTCCCCCCGGGAGCTGCCCCGTTTTTCCTTTCAGGGAGTTCTACTTTTCTCTGTTCTTTTCTGTCCCTCCTCACCTTACCCAGTATTCCCTATTCAACCACAAATGTGCCTAATATCTGTTTTGATTGTAGGTTCTTCACTCCTTCACTCTGTCCCCAGGGGTACAGCCTTCGAGACTTCGGATGCTTCTGGACTCGGATTCGTTCGGGACCCGAGACTGCGACGGGTGAGTGGTGGTTGCTTTAAACGGGGTGCTAACTCTACGCTCCATGGCTGATACGCTAGACACTAGGCTCCGCATTGCCTCTCATAATGTGCAAGGCATCAACTCTCCAATTAAATGGAGAAAGGTAATGGACCACTACAAATCTCTTCATCTAGACATTATTATGCTACAGGAGACTCATTTTCCTATCCGTTATAGCCCTACTTTTATTCACTCATATTTTCCTCAATTTTATTTAGCCAGTGCCGAAAACAAAACCAAAGGGGTGGCAATCCTGATCTCCAAGAACTGTACTTTTGTTAAAATATCTGATACTATTGATCCTGAAGGGAGGTTTATCTTAGTGAAAGGCAAAATAGGAGACCAACTGTTCTCTCTGATCTCATATTATGCACCTAACAGGGGTCAAGCTAAATTTTTCAAATCGATGCTAGACACCCTGTCTCCCGAATTAGAGGGCACCATAGTTTTTGGGGGAGATTCTAATACAGCTCTGGATCAGGACAAAACAAAACCGCCAGGGTCTAGATTAATACGTCCCACAAGAGAAAGCCTTAAAATTGCAAAAATCCTTCACGAATTTGGCCTAGCTGATACGTGGAGAGAACTCAACCCCTCCAAGAAGGATTACACTCATTTTTCTCACCCTCACCTCACATACGCTCGCATAGACCATATTCTCACTCCTTCTATCATTCTTCCGGCAGTCCTTTCCGCCTCTATTAGGGATTCTGCACTATCTGACCACTCCTTAGTGATCATATCTCTTAAACTGGGTCTTCCGGGGGGGTCACGTACTTTTTGGAGGCTGAATGAATCTCTGCTCTCTGACCCTGCCAGAGTCGCGGAGATCGAAAATGCCCTGACGGAGTACTTTTCATTTAATAACCGAAGAGGTTTCCGCTGAAACGCTTTGGGCGGCCCACAAGGCTTCGTCAGGGATAAGCTTATCCAAATCTCCTCGCAAGTAAAGAAGGGAAGAAAAGCGGAATTAGATCAATTGGAAACTGACTATATTTCCCTTAAGGCTAGGCATAAAAAGGACCCTTTCGGAATCCCCACAATCCAACTTGACAATGCCAGGTTAGCCCTTAACCTCGCTCTCACTACCCGGGCAGAGAAATCAATTAGGTGGAGTAAACATAAATTCTACTCGCAGGCAGACAAAATCGGCCCCCTTCTTGCGTCCAAACTCACACCTAAACCCAAACTACTTTCCATGCCCAAGATTAAAATAGGGGGACTTCCTCCTACAACCAACCCGACCAAGATCTTAGATGCTTTTCAAGGTTTCTACTCAAAACTTTACGATTCTTCCGCCCTCCCCCCACTGACATGACCTCACGGTTTCTAGAGGGACTTCCTATCCCTTCCCTGTCTACGACCCACAGGGACATAATGGATTCCCCAATCACGGAGGAAGACGTAAGGGGTCTCCACAGCGGGTCAGCCCCTGGCCCTGATGGTCTGCCTGTTCCCTATTACAATTTTTTTTTAGACATACTAACGCCACATATGACCAAGTTTTTTAATTTCAAAGCTAAGGGTGATCCCTTCGACTCCCAGATTAATACAGCCTTTATCACGGTAATTCCCAAACCAGACAAGAATACAGAAGATGTCTCTAATTATCGCCCAATTTCCCTTAACAACGATCTTAAGGTTCTCACTAAAATATTGGCCAATAGAATGGCAGGGTTCATCGGGCAATATGTGCATAAGGACCAGGTGGGATTTATACCCGGTAGACAAGGCCCGGACCAAATTAGACGTGCAATAGACCTGGTATCGATCCTACAAACCAATTGGACGGGAGGGAACCCCCAGAAGGGATTTTTATTGTCTCTAGACCTTCAGAAGGCCTTTGACTCTGTGTCCTGGCCCTACATCTTCAATATTCTGGAGAGGTGGGGCTTTGGAACCAAGTTCATGGGCATTATTAGGGCCCTCTACTCATACCCTAGAGCACTCATTAGGATTAAAGGTCATTACTCCTCCCCCATCGGAATTAAACGAGGCACTCGACAGGGTTGTCCGCTATCCCCACTAATTTTCGCCATTGCAATTGAGACTCTGGCAATTGCTATAAGACAGAACCCTAATATATCGGGAGTCCAATGCGGGGGTCGGAACCACAAATGTGCCCTCTTTGCGGACGACATTCTGCTGTTTTTGACCTCCCCCTATCCACTCTTCCCACCCTATGCCGCACCGTGGATGATTTCTCTACAATAGCAGGCCTATCCGTCAATTTCTACAAATCGGAGGCTCTTAACGTTTCTCTTTCCCCTCATTTAGTGTCGGATTTGAAACAATGTTTTAAATTCAAGTGGAGTGATAACTCGATCCAATATCTGGGTATCACCCTCTCCGCTAAGACTGAAACTCTATACGACCTTAACTACGCCCCCATCTATAAAAAACTGGAGGCTGATCTTGCTATGTGGTCCAAACTTTACCTCTCCTGGCTGGGGAAGATCAACTCACTTAAAATGACGCTGCTCCCAAGATTGCTTTACTTGTTTCGCTCCCTTCCAATCACAATCAGGAGAAATCATCTAAAGTCTTTTCAAAGTAAATTACTTAAGTTTATCTGGGGTTCTTCAGGGTATCGTATACCGCAGGAAACACTTTTTCGCCACAGACACAAAGGGGGTCTGGGATTTCTCGACCTTTACAAATACTATCTCTCAGCTCGATTGGCTCAATTTTCATTTCTTTACTCCAGATTTGATAAACCAGATTGGGTCGATATTGAGGAGCAAGCAATCCCGTCTATTCCCCTGGACTTTCTACTGTGGTCCCCCACTAAGTCTCGCCCATCCATCCTATCCCCAGTATTGTCACAGTCCTTTGCAATGTGGGACCACCTCAAACGCAATCCCTGCCTAACGTCCACTGTCCGTCCTCTAGCACATATTTTTAATAACCCCGATTTCCCACCAGGATTGCAAACCACTGACTTTAAGTGGTGGCTGGATAAGGGGCTATATCGGATAGGCCAATATTTCACCTCTAGTGGTCCCATCTCCCTGAACTACTGTATCCACACTCTGAAACTCCCCGATTCCAAGAGGGTCCACTTTGGACAAATTTCAAGTTTTCTATATAATATTTGGAGATCCAAACCCCTACCCCCTGACTTCACTTCATATGAGATTTGGTGCGGACAAGCCATGGGGCGCGGGGGAGGCATCTCAGTGATCTACTCGGCCCTCACTCACCCAATTGATAAAACATCTTATATGAAGGCTTGGGAATCTGATTTTCAGAGAAGCATTAGCTTGGAGTCTTGGCACAAGGCTGTCTCCAGATCATTCAGGGGCATTCAGAATGTCTCCTTGGTGGAGGCAAATGTTAAAGTCATTACCAGATGGTACCTCACTCCCTCCAGATTGTCTGCCATGTTTTCTGATGCTGATCCCCTCTGCTTTAGGGGTTGCCAGCTTCGGGGCACCATGACTCACATCTGGTGGGAATGCCCTAGGATCCGCTCATTTTGGAGAATCGTCTTCAATATGATTTACAGAGTGACCGGATATCGGACTCCAAGGACCCCCAAAATCTAGCCATTAACTTTTGTGCTAAATACAAGAGTCTGATCACTGCGATATTAGTTGGGTGAGGGTATAGTTCTTCATCAACTGCACCCAATATGCATATTAGGGGGTCCAAAGGGACCCTAACTTGGTAAACCGAGGAAATAACCTCAGTAATACTACCATAGAAACGGAGCAACTTAGGACAGCGCCACATCAGGTGGATGAGCGACCCCTTCTCCCCGCAATGTTTAGGGCATAGAGAAGAATCTCTTCTTCCCCAAGGAAACAATTGTATAGACGTGCGGTAAGCCTTATTTAACAGAAACAGGTGAGACAGTCTGTGTGATTGTGAAACCGAATTGAGAGGACCTGCTTGTAAGCATGTGTCCCATGTTTCGCCATTGATGACCCCTAGGTCTTCCGTCCAACCTCTTCTACTTGGTAAAGTCGCTGAGTCCTGTACCGTTGACAAAAGGCTGGAATAGATATGGGATATTAGGCCCTTTTTCTCTCGACCAAAAAATACGTCTTTTATCAAGGGATGACTAGAGAGTAGGAGAACAGAAGTCTGACCCTGGGCATGCCGGACCTGAAGTTATCTATAGAATTGGTGTCTGGGGAGGTTAAATTCAGTCTGCAAGTCCTGAAATTATTTAAGTACATTTTGATTATACAATTGGGCAATATTGCAGATACCAGCCAGTCTCCAGGACTGGAAGCCGTCTAATTTGGACACTTCCACTAAGTTGGGATTATCCCAGAGCGGTGTGTCTGCAATAAATCCTGAAATACGCAAGCTAGACCTCACCATGGACCAGAGTTGTTTAAGGAAGACTACAGTAGATGCCGCCTGTGGCAGGTGAGGAAACCCCGCCTCCAAACTCGCCAGCACTGAGGTGTTTCGTGTCCCTGTCCGCAACAGGTTTTCAATAAAATCAGATTCGCTTAAGTGCCCCAAGGGGATAGCCTATTTAAAGGTAAGCCAATGAGGTGGGAGTTGCAGGAGCCGAGGCAAGAGATGGCCAAGGAGTAAATTAAGAGCTTTGTGGTGACATTGGTTAGGAAGGGGTGTATTATGGAGATGTTGCAGGGGTTGAGCGGAAAGCTTTGCAAAGTGACTGGATGTGGGGCCAAAAGGATAGTTCAGAGTCCAGGATAACACCCAGCACCCTGGCATGCGGGGATGGGTTGATGATTGTGCCATTGATCTTGACAGAGAAGTCAGGGAGCCAGAGAAGACTGATATGTCTGTTAGTACATTAGGGATGCGTGAGGACACTAATGGAGTAAGCTGAGGGGTAGAGAAATACATTTGGGTGTCATCAGCGAAGAAATCCATTAGAGGCTATCAGCTGACCCAGGGAGGAGGTGTAGAATTAGAACAGTAGAGGTCCAAGAACAGAACCTTGGGGAACCCCGACGGAGAAAGGAAGAAGAGAGAAGGAAGCAGAATTGTAATTGACACTGAAGGTGCGGTGGGATAGGTAGGATGAGAGCCAACAAAAAAACACAGCCATGGAAACCAAAGATGTAAAGTTTTTTTTTTAAAGGAAGTGGGTGGTCAGCCATATCGAAGGTAGCTGAAAGGTCCAGCAGGAGGAGTACGGAATAGTGTACATTGGTTTTTGCTGTTAGTAAGTGGTTTGTGAGTTTTAGGGGAGCAGTTTCTGCAGAGTGTTGAGGGCGAAATCCAGACTGAAAGGGATCAAGAAGGTTTTTCCTAATAAGGTGGTCACTCAGTTGGTTGTAGACCAGGCATTCAAGGAGTAGGGATGAGCTTGATGTTCGGGTTGAACATAAGTTCGACTCGAACATTGGGTGTTCGCCCATTTGCCAAAGAACAAACATTATGGGGCGTTCGCGGAAAATTTGAGTGCCATGGAAAGCTCCATAATGCACTACAAGATCACAGTGCATTGCTGTATGATGATTGGCCAAAGCATGCACCTGACTTGCATGATTTGGCCAATTCCAGCGCCATCTGCAGGGTGCCTTTGGCCAATCATGGCTCACGGGGACTAAGTCTACGCCCCACACTTTATAAGGCTGCCTACACGGCGGCCCTGTGTAGTAGTGTTGGTGTGGATGGAGAAATTGCGTGATTAAGATTAAGCAGGCAGGTTATTCAGTTGGTGGCATTTTATATATATATATATATATATATATATTAGGGTTGTCCCGATACCGATACTAGTATCGGTACCGATACAGAGCATTTGCGCGAGTACTAGTACTCGCGCAAATCCTCCCGATGCCTTATCCGATACCTGTGTCCGTGTATAATGCTCATACGGCAGCCATCCAGTGTATAAAAGCCACGCCTCCTCCTCGTCTGTGATAGGGGAACACTCCCAGCAAGTGAGTCAGTGTTCTGCCTATCACGGACATCCTCTCATCCTCGTCCCATGGACGAGGATGAGAGGATGTCTGTGATAGGCGGAACACTAACTCACTGCTGGGAAACTGAGTTCCCTTATCACAGACAAGGAGGAGGAGGCGCGGCTTTTGTACACTGGATGGCTGCCGACTGAGCATTATACACGGACACAGGCATTACACGCTGCCTCTCTCTCTCCCAGGTATCGGGTATGGCCCATGATGTCCTTTGATTCATGGCACGCTCTGTGTGCAGCTCGTCTCCCCAGTGACAGCATGCTGTGTCCGTAATACTGGTAGACTTGCGAGACTGGGCATTCATTCACACATTGAGTAAACCAGGGTACCATAGAGACTCTATACAGCCGCAAAACAGTAAATATTGCACACGGAAAATGTAAATATTCAATGACATGTATTAGTAACGAATCAACTTAGTTATTTATTTATTTTTTTACACACACCCCATCACGCATGCGTGAGATTACGGTGGGGGAAACAAGGAAGGGCGAAATGATATCAAAAGCAGAGTCAGAAAACAGTGCTGAAAGGCCTTATCTCGGAAGACAATTTTTTTTAAAAGCTTGTAAAATAGTAAGTAAGTGATTATGCATACAGTATACTGTGTAATGATTGTAAAAAAGTATCGGTAATCGGTATCGGCGAGTACTTGAAAAAAAGTATCGGTACTTGTACTCGGTCTTAAAATAGTGGTATCGGGACAACCCTAATATATATATATATACTGCATATATATATATATATATATATATAAAGTCAGTCTATATATATATATATATATATATATATATATATATATATATATATATATATATATATATATATATATATATATATATATATATATATATATATATATATACTCTGCATCCAGTGTAGCCTATATCTACAGTGCATTCCTGGTGTACTTTTACTAATATACTTCAGGCGGTGTATTAATATATATATATATATATATATATATATATACAGTCTTGTGTGTATGTGTGTGTATATATATATATTGTAAGATTGGGGTTATTAGACTCCAGCGATAGATGCGTTTTCCAGTGAGTACGCCAATCCAGAACTGAGTTTTTAAGGGCCTGGTAGCCCACTTTTATTTAAAAAAACACGAAAGTTCACAAATACCATAGTAGCCCTCACAGGGGGTACCACCATTCCTGTATCTTGACAAATTTAACAGTTTAGCCTCCTGGCTTTCACATACTTGCCATCCGGCTGTTTCAGGCCTTTAGCCTAAGACTAGTTCTGTTCCTCAGAACACACAGTTTCCTAACGTTAAGCTCAAACCTCGCTTTCTTCTGTCAGCGTCCTGCTGCTCAATCTCTGTTCGTCAGAACAAACAGTCTCCTGGAGTTAAGCTCAAACCTTACTTTCTCCTAATGACATCTGCCTCTTGCAGACATCCACACAGCTGTCTCTTTTTTTTTTTTTTTCCACTTCAGACATAACCATTTACCGGGAGAAGGTAGCGAGACTTGCCCGCCATTCATTTGCCCACCATGACTCCTTCTGGTTTCGCATCATATGTGGAAGTTTTTGTATGTGGAATTTTTTATTTTTTTTCGTTTCTTTTTCTAAATCCACAAGGAACAAGTATATATATTGGCCCAGATTCAAGTAGCAATTGCGCCTGTGTAACCATAGGTTACACAGCGCAATTGCTTACTTGCTCCGGCGTTACGAATGCTCCTGATTCAGGAACATCATAACGCCGACTGCAGCCTAAAATCTGCGTGGCATAAGGCTCTTATGCCACGCATATTTTAGGCTGCATTCTTGCGATGCCCGCTAGGGGGCGCTCCCATTGTGCTCAGTGTATAGTATGCAAATTGCATACTAACACCGATTCACAATGTTGCGCGAGCCCTGCGTACGCAAGTTACGTTGTTTCCGTACAGCGTGTTTAGCGTAAGGCTGCCCCTTCTAATAGTAGGGGCAGCCAATGCTAAAGGATACCCGTCGTTCCCGCGTCGCGATATTTGAATGTTACGTCGTTTGTGTAAGTGATTCGCGAATGGCGCTGGACGCCATTCACGTTCACTCTGAAGCAAATTACGTCCTTGCGACGTCATTTGCCGCAATGCACGTCAGGAAAGTTTCCCGACGGAGCATGCGCTCTACGCTCGGCGCGGGAGCGCGCCTAATTTAAATGATTCCCGCCCCCTACGGGATCATTTAAATTGCGTGCTCTGGCGCCGGGCAATTTTGCTGACTCGCCCTCGCAATTTACGGAGCTACTGCTCCGTGAATCGAGGGCAGCGGAGCAAATTCTCCATACAGCATCTCTGACTTCTCTCAGAGAGGTTGGGAGTCACCTGACTCCCAGCACAGACCTCCTGTCTGTAGGGTGGGACCCTGAGCTGTAGTCAGAACTAAATAGCTGAACACACAGCTGTCTAATGTGTCTTTTTCTCCAACATATGGCGTAACCCAGCAATCTTTCCCATAGCACAGGGTCCCGCCCTCACAATATATATATATATATATATATATATATATATATATATATATATATATATATATATACACACAGCCCTCAAAAAATCCACTCGCCCACTCGCATTTTGCGAGTGGATTTTGAGGGCTGGCAAAAAGGGCTCCCTGGGAGCCCAGAAGGCGAGCACCGCCAATCAGATGGGAAGAGAGAAGAGCCGCCGGCTGGATGATCAGAGCAGGGATCATCAAAGCTTTCATTTCAATAGCTGTGTGTTCCCCACGCCGTGCGCCGTCATATAAGCCCCTCCTCTTTTTCCGGGACTTTGATAGACAGATCACCGTCCAATCCTAGGACAGGTGACATGTATCAAAGTTTCCCGGACAAGAGGAGGGGCTTATGTGACGGCGCGCCGTAGGGGAACACACAGCTATTGCTCTGATCATCCAGCCGACAGCTCTTTTCTCTTCCCATCCACAGGTAGGCTGCATGTGACACAGGCTGCATTATGTGACACAGGCTGCATTATGTGACACAGGCTGCATTGTGGGCACGGGTTGCATGGGACACAGGCTGCATTGGACACAGGCTGCATGGTGGGCACGGGCTGCATGGTGGGCACGTGCTGCATTGTGGACATGGAAAGCATGGTGGACACGGGCTGCATGGTGAACACAGGCTGTATTGGACACAGGCTGCATTGCTGGGCATAGGCTGCGTGGTAAGCACAGGCTGCAAGGTAAGCACAGGCTGCATGGTGGGCACAGGCTGCATGGTGAGCACAGGCTGCATGGTAAGCACAGGCTGCATGGTGGGCACGGGCTGCATGGGACACAGACTACATGGGACATAGGCTGCATTGGATACAGGCTGCATGGTGGGCACAGGCTGCATGGTGGGCACAGGCTGCATGGTGGGCACGGGCTGCATGGTGAACACAGGCTGCATAGTGGACACAGGCTGCTTGGGACACATGCTGCAGGGTGGGCACGGGCTGCATGGGACACAGGCTGCATGGGGCATGGGCTGCATGGTGGGCACGGGCTGCATGGTGGGCACGGGCTGCATGGTGGACACAGGCTGCATGGTGAACACAGGCTGTATTGGACACAGGCTGCATTGCTGGGCACAGGCTGCGTGGTAAGCACAGGCTGCAAGGTAAGCACAGGCTGCATGGTGGGCACAGGCTGCATGGTGGGCACAGGCTGAATGATAAGCACAGGCTGCATGGTAAGCACAGGCTGCATGGTGGGCACAGGCTGTATGGTGGACACGGGCTGCATTGTGGGCAGGGGCTGCATGAGACACAGGCTGCATGATGGGCACAGGCTGAATGGTGGGCACAGGCTGCATGGTGGGCACGAGCTGCATGGTGGGCATGGGCTGCATGGTGGGCACGGGCTGCATGGTGGGCACGGGCTGCATTGCTGGGCACAGGCTGCATGGTGGGCACAGGCTGCATGGGACACAGGCTGCAGGGTGGGCATGGGCTGCATGGGACACAGGCTGCATGGTGGGCACAGGCTGCATGGGGCACAGGCTGTATGGTGGGCACGGGCTGTATGGTGGGCACTGAGTTGTCGCATAGAGAATCGCATTGAAGTCCTTGCTAACCGCAGTTGTGGTTTACTCTGTTTACCAGTGCTGTTACACAGCCGTAGTGCAGTTGCTACTACTTTTCTGGTGGTGTACACAGTACACAATACAGTGCAGCCATAGTGCAGTTGCTAATTCTTTTCTGGTGGTGTACACAATACAGTGCAGCTGTAGTGCAGTTGCTACTACACTTCTGGTGGTGTACACAATACAGTGCAGCTGTAGTGCAGTTGCTACTACTTTTCTGGTGGTGTACACAGTACACAATACAGTGCAGTCGTAGTGCAGTTGCTACTACTTTTCTGGTGGTGTACACAGTATACAATACAGTGCAGCCGTAGTACAGTTGCTACTACTTTTCTGGTGGTGTAGACAGTATACAATACAGTGCAGCTGTAGTGCAGTTGCTACTACAATTCTGGTGGTGTACACAGCACACAATACAGTGCAGCCGTAGTGCAGTTGCTACTACTTTTCAGGTGATGTACACAGTATACAATACAGTACAGCCATAGAGCAGTTGCTACTACATTTCTGGTGGTGTTCACAGTACACAATACAGTGCAGCCGTAGTGCAGTTTCTACTACTTTTCTGGTGATGTACACAGTACACAATACAGTGCAGCCATAGTGCAGTTTCTACTACTTTTTTGGTGATGTACACAGTACACAATACAGTGCAGCCATAGTGCAGTTTCTACTACTTTTCTGGTGATGTACATAGGTGAAAAGGTAACTAGGGGGCAATCAGGTGGTTAATATTAGGTAATATATGGGTGTACCTGAAGCTATAAAAACCTGACGGTGAACCTAAATAACTATCTGGCTACCTAGCGTCATCAGCGACACTAATACGGAGATCGCTTAGCGACACTGACGACAAGGGGTGAAAAGTTTACCTGGGGTGCAATCAAGGGGTTAAACCTTTATTAGGGGGGGGGTTAGGGGGTACCCTGGATCTAAAGGGGCCTAACACTAATATCCCTGACATTTTTTACAGTCACAAATGACATTGCATGCAGTGATCAGTAAAAAAATTACCACTGCAATCGGTGACCCTGTGATGGGGGTGTGCTGGTGTTAGTGTAGTGTTGGTGCAACTCACTATTGATGTCTTCTCTCCTCAAGCTCCGGATGAAAAGACCGCCTCAATGAGAGTGACATCACTTCCTCTGTCTGTGTTTACAATTCACAGACAGAGGAAGCATCTGATTCGCCAGGAGCGATTGTGAGGCGGTGGCCACGAATCGATGGCCGCCCCCTCATCACGGATTGCTCCTGAAGCGATACCGACCGCCGCGGGCACAAGGGGGGCTCAAGCTGGGAGGCAGGGACGTACCTGTATGCCAATTTGCCTGCCCATGCCATTCTGTCGACGTATATAGTCGTGTGGCGGTCGGCAACTGGTTAAGCATGCACTGAGGAATCTGTTAAATTGTTTTATTTTAGCGCACAGAAAATACAACTGGAAAACATATTTTGTATGCAAGAAAAGTAGGTGTTATACATTGGATTTTATTTGATCAACCGTCAATTTTAAACCAATAATAGACCAGAATTCTTTATATGAAACCTATTAATAAGATTGTATATATCAGACTATTGTATTCATTCCTATCCTTGTTGTAAAAGAAGAATACAGGAAGTAAAATCTAGTTTTAGTTACCCTCTTAAGCTGGCCACGCTGCTCCAAATTCAAGCTGGTGAGTGCAGAGGTCAGAAGAAAGTATTGTACAGAATGCAGGTGCCAGGAGTGGATAACACACAGATTGCAGAGGTTGGGATAAAGTAATGCACAGGGTGCAGGGTAATAAGTGCATCAGTGCATAGTAGCTGAAGGATATTCTACTTTGCCCTATGCTGCTGAATAGTCATTTAAAGATATTGGGGTAGATCCACAAAGAAATTACGCCTGCGTATCTATTGATACGCCGGCGTAATTTCAAAATTCCCGCGTCGTATCGTTGTTTTGAATCCTCAAAACAAGATACGACGGCATCTCGGCTAGATCCGACAGGAGTACGTCTTCGTACGCCATCGGATCTAAGATGCAATTTTTCTGCGGCCGCTAGGTGGTGTTCCCGTCGTAATCCGTGTCGAGTATGCAAATGAGCTATTTACGGCGATCCACGAACGTACGTCGGCCCGTCGCTTTTTTTTCCGTCGTTTGCGTTCGGCTTTTTACGGCGTATAGTTAAAGCTGCTATACTGAGGCGTACTCAATGTTAAGTATGGCTGTCCTTCCCGCATACAATTTTGAATTTTTTTACGTCGTTTGCGTAAGTCGTTCGCGAATAGGAATTTGCGTAGAATGACGTCACCGTCGTATGCATTGGCGGGTTCCGGTTTAATTTCGAGCATGCGCACTGGGATACCCCCAGGGACGGCGCATGCGCAGTTCCAAAAAAACGTTGTTTACCTTGGGTCACGACGTATTAACATAAAACACGCCCCCATTAGATCCATTTGAATTCCGCGCCCTTACGCCGCAAGAGATACACTACGCCGCCGTAACTTAAGGCGTGAATTCGTTGAGGTTTCAAAGCAAAGTAAGTTACAGCGGCGTAGCGTATCTCACATACGCTGCGCCCGGCGCAGATGTATGTGGATCTGCCCCTTTCTACCTTGTCATTTGGTTTGGTGGTCGCTCACATCCTAAGTAAATTCTGTCGTTTTTTCTTTCCCCTTTTTTCAATCTATAGTTCATGCACACCTCTAGGTTATGAAGGCATTATCCTTGGCCATCGCTCAGCAGGGTAATAATTGCCCTAAACAAGTGCTAGCTCAACAGTTTTTAGCACTTGGCAGTCCACAGGTGCTCTCTCAGTAATCTATCTCTCTGTGCAATCGTTCATCCAGATTCCAAAATGGTGCCTCTGGAGCTGACTGCATGTGCACAGCAAACTCACTGGTCACCCACTGGCATGGGGCTCCATTGATTAAATTCTGGAATCTGGATGGGCAATTGCTGTTCAAGCACCTGCACATATGGCTGCTGAGATGCCATGGGGGGGGGGGGGCTAATTCAAGAAGACAGACTCCTCAAAAATGGGACAGTCCCTGGCAAACGGGGCATCCTTAAAGTGATACACCTACATAAACTGTACCTGTTTATTTGCATCCTTTTCTCCTCCACAGTCTTCCAAAGTGCAAAGTTAAGATGATATTTCTCAACTTCCAGAAGGAAGGAGGAGGGAAAATGATGTCACATACTGCACAGCACAGATCTGAGTGCAATCTTGAGACCTGAGTAGAGGGAAAGAACACACCACCCTCTACACAGCCTCATGGAGACACATGCCCATTTGAGGCTCTCAGTCAGCTACTGTGTGCTGGGGATTGCCTTGTGTCTGAAAAAACTTTCAGAAGTGACCCATGCAGACAGAGGAAGGAGAGAGCAGACAAGATCCACATTTGCCAAGGATTGAGGCAAGTACACACTATATAAAGATATGCTTTGTTCATTTTATATTTTAGAGGTTTACAAGCTCCCCTTTTCCCCAGTAATATACACAATGTGCACAGTGCCCCCAGAGGCTGGAGGAATGCTTGACTGACGATAAAACAGATTTTCCAAAGCATAGCTGTCAATTCACCCAGGAAATCCAGGAGACATTTTGTATTGGGGGTCTTCTCCCAGGTCTCCCAGATGTTAAAGCAAATCTTTTGGGTTTCTGGGAGATGATCAGTGACCAGAAAGCCCAAAACCTGCAGGCTTTATCTTTCCTCCTCTCTGTATGTGATTGCAAAGGTGATGTGGGTTAGCAGGAACAGTGGTGGAGCATGCAGTGGCAGTGTCACTGGTTTGTGAAGGGGGGAAGGTGCTGGCAGGCAGCAATGTCTGAGGTGTTGGGGTTCTACATTGGGGTGTTGTGCGACAGGGAGGTTCAGAGTCAGGGGTGCAGGTTCAATGGTAGATGTGATGGATAACAGGGAGATGCAATATCAAAAGCTGTCTTATTTCGTCACTGCACATGACTGCCATCCTCCTCCCTGCTTTTACCACCCCTCTCACATACCCAGCCACTTCACTCGTTGCTGCACCAATGCCCAGTTTCTGTGCTCGTTACCACTACAGTGATGCACCTTTCTGTGTTCAGCCTATTCATAGAGTGGGCACACTTTTGTTAGTATATTACTAACTGTAACAGCACCCCAGCTTCCCCCTCTGCTTCCTGCATGTCCTCAACCGCTCCAAACCACTATATATGGTGGGAGCCATACAGCTAACATCTAGCCCCTCACGCACAATTCCAGACACTCTACGTTTACTGGGTGCAATGCACCAGGCAGTCGGATCCCCTGGTGCGGCCGGTGTATTGATCTCCTTTAACCAGCCGCAGCCTTCCTTCCTCCAGTCACCAGGGTCTGGCAGGCACGGATCACTCTTCTCCCCCATTCTGTGGGCTTTTTATCAGTGCTGTAATACATTATTGCCCTGTGGACAATTTATCTGTCCTGTGCCCTACTGCCACCCCTCCTATACACTCAAGTTCCCCAATAAACACCTGCACATTGGGTTCCGTGTGATTTGCCTCCAGGTGCTCTCTCTTTGCGCTTTTAGTCTATCACACTAACATAAATATACATGGCTGAAAATTTTAAATTATAGATTACAATCATTGGAAAGAAACATTAGAAAGTGTTTACTGTGCTTCCTGCTTTGCAATAGAATTTAAAGAACAGTGGGGTTGGTTTACTAAAACTGGTGTAAAAATCTGGTGCAGCTGTGCATGGTAGCCAATCAGCTTCTAACTTGTTAAAAATGGGTGTACTTGCACGCTGCTATGTTGTGCTATTGAGTGTTATAAGACTCCAAAACGTATTAACCGGATTGCTCACACCTATACACTCTCTCTAAATGTGTATCAATGTGCAAAATTATATTCAAAAGTGGTGCTCTCCCAAATGCTAATGTGCTAGTGTCCCCTTTTGAATCTGTTTGCATTACAATTTTCAAACTCAGCATATCATTTCAAACCACATATAACATTAATAAAACAAACAATGCATCGGTTCATAAAGTGTCCTTTGGTATGAATTTGCTTGCATATGCTCAGTCTTTCATAAAAAAAACAGGCTTGTGTTCACATATCCAAATGACTGCTTCAATAATTAGTATTCATCACTATGTGCTCCAGTCATCCACATGCATTGGTGATAATCCCCTAATCTGATTTGCCCTCACCTGGTGGATAAGACTAACCAATGGTCTATATGTGCTTTTGTCCCTCTCTAGGGATCTGTTTTATGCTGTTTCACTCCTTAGCTGGCGATCCAGGTATTATTATCCTCCTTCTCTTACACTTATCTTCATACGCCCAAGTCATAAAGGGAGAAAGCTGGACATAGTGTTTTTGTCTTTTAAAACAACCGATGCACCAGTCCGTAAAAAGCATTCAGTCCTCAAAGTGCGCGTATAAGACAATCAGACAGTATTTCCACGGTATGCTCACAATTTGCGCCTCAGGGTGACAACAGATTGGCCCCTCCCCTATGCGTTACGCCACAGGATCATGTGGCTTCCTCAGGGGAATATCCCCCTGAGCATATGGAAGTGAATTTATACCAAAGGACACTTTATGGACTGATGCATTGTTTGTTTTGTTTTGTTAATGTTATATATGGTTTGATATGATATGCTGAGTTTGAAAATTTCAATGCAAACAGATTTAAAGGGACACTAGCACATTTGCGAGCGTGGCACCACTTTTGAATATAATTTAGAATCTAACTTGTTCACTTAAGCTTTGACAAAAAACCTGAAAGCTGGTTGGTTTCTATGCAGAGCTGCACTAGATTGTGCACTCTCCAGTTTTAGTAAAGTAACCTCACTAGCAGCTTCTCAATATGATCAGTAAATTACAAGTTCATTAGCAAAATGCATATTCCTACAAAGTACTTTATTTCATGACTTCAGTGCAGTCCTTTTATTGTAATGTATATCTTGATATTTGCCAGTCTTTCTATCTTTGCCTGTGGAACATTTGAAGAGAAGTAGCTAAAAGATATAGAATGAACGTGAAGTAGCAATTTTATTCCTTTAATGCAAGAAATGAGGTATAGTATAATCAAACATCTTCTATGATTTTTTATTTTTTTTGTCAACTTATACTTTTATATGTTAAAATAATGGGCTTCATCACATAAAGTGAAATCATCAATTCTAAAACCTGCATCCATCCACAAACCTGTACATTTTGACATTGTTTCATATTTATGGCTTTAGATCTTCAGTGAACCTTACTAAACCATCCATATCACAGAAATAAAACTTTCTCTCCATAGACTTTAACTTAAATTTTACAGATGAGGAAGCAACTAACATGTTAAAAGCTACTTTTTACAGTTCTTTTCTTTTACATGTACCATTGAAAACAGCTGTAATTCTGTACTCTGTCTTGCAGCATTATCTGTGTCTGCTTTGGCAATCCCAAAATAAATCAGTTCTGCAGATACTGGAATGGGCATGTTATTATTCCCTTCACCTTTCAAGAGAAAGACAAACATAATCAAACTGTTAAAATGCAGGTACACATATGTATGGACAATTATATAAAAATGGGTTGACAAACATGATAGAGAGAGGGTAGACAAGAGAGAGGGTAGACAGGAGAGAGGGTAGACAGGAGAGAGGGTAGACAGGAGAGAGGGTAGACAGGAGAGAGGGTAGACAGGAGAGAGGGTAGACAGGAGAGAGGGTAGACAGGAGAGAGGGTAGACAGGAGAGAGGGTAGACAGGAGAGAGGGTAGACAGGAGAGAGGGTAGACAGGAGAGAGGGTAGACAGGAGAGAGGGTAGACAGGAGAGAGGGTAGACAAAAGAGAGGGTAGACAAAAGAGAGGGTAGACAAAAGAGAGGGTAGACAAAAGAGAGGGTAGACAGATAGATAGATAGATAGATAGATAGATAGATAGATAGATAGATAGATAGATAGATAGATAGATAGTAGACAAGATAGAGGGTAATTTGTTGTTTGTGGAAGAAATGGACTTTCTAGGCACTAATAGTTGACACAGATAGAGGGTAGACAAGATAGAGGGTAGACACGATAGATAAAAGATCCATAGATAGAAGTTAGATTGTAGGCAACATAGATCAATAATAGTTATAGATATATAATATATATTAGATATATAAGAAGCTATATAGATATTTAGAGAAATTATAGACAGATAATAGACAGTTGGGTAGATACTTTATTATTTTAAACCATTACTCCTAGTATTATATAGTAATATATATATAATTTTGACGTATTTATATAGCAAAGGTAATTTATGCAGTGTATTACAAATTGAACATCCACATGAGTCTCTGCCCTCAATGAGCTTTCTATCTAAAAAAAAAGCTTGCCAATGTACAATCTCCTCTAGATTTGCCAACACTATGTAACATGAAGACAAACCTAAACAATCGATATAGCTTGTATCCGTGCAACATATTGATGGTACATCTAAAGTAAATTGTACAACCAGACTGTACAGTGTATGGTAAACCTAAGGACCCTTTCTGGCATGCAAAATAAATAGACACAAAGATAGCTTATTTTTAAAGTAACACTTATACGGCTAGAGAATTTGATTCCTTATATTTGAAGTTAGCATGATGGAGATAGATAGTTATCAAAATATCAAATATGACTGGAGATAGGTACAAATATCACTACTCTGATATATATATATATATATATATATATATATATATATATATATATATATTTATATATTGATAGATAGATACCTTTTTCTAATATAATTTCTGTGACTAAATAGATAGATACTTTCCTTTTATAAAATCACTTCTATGACAAGTTAGATAGACAGACATATTTATACGACTAGATAGATAGATACCTTTGTTGTATAATATCACTTCTATGACTAGATAGATAGATAGATAGATAGATACCTTATTTTTATAATATCATTTCTGTGACTGAATAGAAGATACCTTCTTTTTATAATATCACTTTTATGACAAGTTAGATAGATAGATACCTTTTTTTTTATAATATTTTTTATTACTAGATAGATACCTTGTTTTATCATATCACTTCTATGACAAGATAGATAGGTACCTTCTTTTTATAATATAATTTCTGTGACAAATTGTAGATACCCCCTTTTTTAATATCACTTCAATGACAAGATAGATAGATACCTTCTTTTTATAATAGAATTTTTTATGACTATATAGATAGTTACCTTATTTTCATAATATCACTTCTATGACAAGATAGATAACTTTATATATATATATATATATATATATATATATATATATATATATATATATATATATATATATATATATATAATCACTTCAATGACTAGATATACAAATACATACCTTCTTTTTCAAAATGCCACTTCTATGACTGGAGGTAGATGAATATAAAAATAAAGCGATGCATAGTTCTTTTTCCAAAATCTGCCTGGTATGACCGCTCCAGAATGCAATGAGTTAAAGCCATGCATTTTTCCCACTGATAAAGGCTTGGCATTGGGCCAATACAGGGGGGTCTTGCTGTGAACTCTTGACAGCCAGAGGGGCACCCAGACTCCGACAGATCTTCCCAGACAGATAAACCTGGACCGACAAACACGCAAGCAAAACATACCACCAAACCCAAACAGATTGACAGATAAATGTGCACTAATACAAACACCAACTTCAAACTGAGAGATATTACAGCAGTAAGTAACAGAAAAAACAAAAAATCAGCTTATTGAGACAGACCCAGACAGACACATAGCAGACACATGCCGGTTGCTGTGCAGGGAAAAATGTGAAATGTTGGTGGGTCAGGAATAGAGGAGGTGTGCACATATGTTTTTTTTTTTGGTCGAAAGAATGTACTTTATTTTCTATATATAAATAGATAAAAACAAATACTTTAATGGGGTACGATCCACCCTGTACTGCAACGCAGCGCATAAATACACTACACAACAATACGCATCCATGGATCTTACCTGATGGACATGGCAGAGCAGGGGCAGACGCTGAGCACAGGGGAGGGGGGCAAGAATTGGACAGGACCACCAGACAGCAGCAAGACACCCCCAGACACACCCACCCACACACTCACAGCACCGACAAGTAGATAAAGTTCCAGCAATGTTCTCACATGTCAGACGTCACATTCCCAGACAGCTCCAGACAAGGGTCAGACACACAGCTCCACACATAAACAGGTGAAGCAATAGTAAAAAGTGGCCAGGCAGAGAGAGAAAACAGACAGCCAGGGACTTAGAGGAGAAGGAGGGGACAGAGAAGAAGGGGGGAAATCAAGAAGTGGGAGAGGAGGGGGCAGACTGATCTGTCCAATTCTTAGACACAGACACAGGACAGACATAGGGGCACAAATCAGGGGGAGATCCTGACACACTAGACAGAGGGAGGCACACCACAGGGGGAACAGACACACACAGGGAGAAGTGGCAAATAAACAGGGGAGGGACACGAATCACCAAAATCTCAGAAAGAGATAGGCTTGAAGAACAGACCTGCTCAGACACAGGGAAGGCATCAGAGGAAAAAAAAAAAAAAGGCAGCCTCTCACCCAGACAGCCAGACTTCAATCACTCACTCAGGTAGACAGCAATCAGACAGCCTAAAGAGTTCCCATTCAAGCTGGGAACTTCGTGCACCATGCTACCATTTGTGCTGCTCACTCTCCTGCTGCTGACTGTTAGCCGATGCCACCCTATCCCTGGAGGGGACACAATGCAGACGGGTGAGTCACACCAGACCCCCCCACCCCATCCTTCCTCTCTTCTACACCTCCTGCCCTGGATGAACCCCATGCACTCTATAAACTCTGCTGGCACCATGGATCCACTATTGGTGGTCATACACGCTCCCGTAAATGATCCATTTATTTTTTCCGATCGATCTCTTCCGATAGGAATAATCGATCTATAGTCGACAACCCATTCGATCTATATGACGCACACAGGGAAGTGTATTTCGATTGATAGTTAGAAGATGCGATCAAGATTGTTATCGATCACATCTTTGTTTTCACCATGCAATCTCATAATCAGAAAGACGATAGAATTCATGAACAAAGCATCTCAGTGCTGCTGATTGATGCAATACGATTGATAATTTTCCGCCTTGGCCGATTAACTCAGTTTGACTGAATCCGATCTACAGGAATTGGAAAAAAAATGATGTCTTTTTGATTATTTGCTGATTTGATCATTTTGAGCAAATTGAAACGTGTATGGCCACCATTAGGGCTATTTCAGCCAGGCGTTCAGCCCCATGCAGCAGCCAGAGCTGTCTGTTTTCATATTTTTCCACAGCTGAGCTACGTGCAGGCAGCCCATAAAAACTGAATGGGTACACGTTACCTTTGCAGACAGCTGAGTTTGACAGGTGCACGGACCTGGGTGCGCAGGCTTTCGATCGGGGTCTGTGCACCCGTCCCTGCCTACCTGTCAAACTTGACTGTGCCCAGGCAATAGTGTACCTATTCACTTTATATGAACTGCCAGAACACAGCTCAGCAGTGAAAAAAAAAAAAAAAACAGACGGCTCAGGCTGCTGCATGCGATTAAGAACCTGTGTGAATGAGCTCTAAGACTGGAACCAGAACCAATTAGCTTCTAGCCTTTTTTTTCAAAGCTTAACTGAACAAGCTGAAGCTTGGTTACTATGCACAGCTGCTCCACATTCTGTCTGCACCAGTTTTAGTACATTCTACATGTACATCCCTTTACTCAGATGCTAGAAATACACATACACATACACACACAGATAATGGCCTACTGCCTGCTTTTACATTTTTATTGCGTACTGTCATCGTCCATTTTAAGGATGAGTCATAACTAAAAGTGGGTAACTTTTGAATGAATATTCCCAACACCCTTCTGTTGCACAATCGATTAATTTCCCTTTTTTATCTTATGTTGGTCATGCACTGTTCAAATATCAGCCAGTTCCTGGTGAAAGTCAATCAGTGGGTGGCCCTCTTGACCCCCTACCAGCCAACATCCCTTGACTTAAAAATACAAGGAGCTAGGCGTAAAATGGTAATTCGAAAAGCGGCTGCATCCAGTCAGCAGGACATTTGTCCATCCACACTGTGTAGCATGGATGGAGGAGCCTGCAAGCTAAATATAAAAATGTAATATTGTAGCTAGCTTTAGTGCCTGTTTACACCTGTGTGTCTGCGATTTAGCTGCATTTTGTTTGTGATTTTTTTCAATGCGGGTTGTAGCATATTATGAGGTGCTATCACACTACTGCTCACAAACAGAGCTGTACACACAGAACTAAAGTTATAGATCGTATTTTTTAAATTGTGCTGCAAAACATTGCAGGAATGTGAACACTGCTTATTTAGGGCTATGTGATTGTGCATTGCAGTGCATCGCCCATTTCACACCTGTGCGATTTGCCACACTTAAGTCGTTGCACAAGAGGCATCCCAATACTGTCTATGGGGCTCTATACACACCAAAGCAACACACTTCCATGTGACTTGGAAAAAGGTGCAGGTGCTTCTAAGGCCCCATGTATACTGCTGCTGCTAAACGGACGTTCAGAGGTAGTTGGATTCTTTTTTCAACTGACCCTGAACTCATTCAATGTTATTTTATGTGTACATGTACACAGGGCCGTTTATAGTCGTTTCTAGGCAGTTGAGTTTAGAGGCTTTTTTTGTAAAGCAAAAAAATGATTTCAGACGCTGAGTTTAGAGGCATTTTCAAGCGCCAAATGCTTCTAAACACGGCTAAATGCGGTAACCCGCATTTAGCAGTGTTTCGTTTATAGGCGTTTTTCATTTTTGCCCAGTAAAAAAAAAAAAGGAACGCTTCTTAAAGTGGAGGTTCACCCTCAAAAAAATTTCTGACATCACATGGAGTCGAGCCATTTTTTTCTCAGAACATACCTCGTTATCACGATTTTCACCCCCCGGCAATCCCACGGGACTGGGCGTTCCCAAGCACTGCCTGTGATTGACAGGCTTCCGAACGGCGCATACTGCGCGTCACAGGTTGCCGACAGAACCTGAACGTCGGTGCGCAGGCGCCGTATAGAGCCGCACCGACGTTCAGGTTTTTTCGGCAACCTGTGACGCGCAGTATGCGCCGTTCGGAAGCCAAACGCAGCATATAAATAAACACAGCAATTTTGTAAAATCGTCCATGTACATGAAGCCTTATGGTGTGACTTTTTTCATTTCTGGCCCTATAGACTTCAATGAAAACACATTAAAAACATTTGAAAATGCAGACACACCAGTGTAAACCTTGCCTTAGGCTGGCCATACACTGTGCACATTTCGTCAGGTTCCTGATGAACCAGACCAAATTTGCTTCATCCTGCCTGACTTTGACTGACAAATCAAAGGAGTTTGTGAGAAATTGTTGGCCAAACAATGGTAGATAATCTGATAGCCACTGGTGCTGGCTGACAGACTACAGGACAATAACCCAGCAGGGGATTGCGTCCTTCCATGCTGTTTAGCATGGATGGGGGAGTCTGTTAGGTTATGTTATGTATCAGTTTATGATCAATCTAGGTATGAGCTATGGCAAACAAGCGATTAATCATCACTTAAGATATCGAACAATGCAACACACAGGGTACCCATTAAAAATACAATTGATCAGATATGATCTATTGAAAATGATAATTCAATCAACTTATATGATCAGTTGTCTAAATGGAAGCAAAAAGGTATGGACAGCCACACTCCGATAAATGTAAAAAACAATAAAAGCCTTTAATCCAGTAAAAAAACACTGCACAAACAGAGAAACAGCAAACAGTGGGATGATATAGCTGACGCGTTTCACATTGTTGTACAATGCTTAGTCATAGCCAAATATATGATCAGTTGTCTGACACATGTGCAGATAGTCGTTTGGGCAATTAGAAGTGAACAAAAAAATGTCTTTACTGTTTATCAATTTGCAAGTGTCAAAATCAATCGAAAGCTCACTAAATTATTTAAATGGAGGGTCTATAGTTTACAAAACGTATTTAATTTGATCAATTAAGTCACATTATATGATAGATATTGATAAACGTGTCGCACCTTTAGGAACTGAACTGACTGTACACAATTATTATTACTGCAGAAATATAATTAGTGAGTACATTTAAATGTATAGCATGTTTGCCTACATATAGGATAATTCATGTACCTGTAAGTGACCACCTATTCTTTTACTTTTAAAACAAACTGATTGATTAGATTATATCACACAGTGACCTATACAGGCGGTCCCCGGGTTACAAACAAGATAGGGTCTGTAGGTTTGTTCTTAAGTTGAATTTGTTTGTAAGTCAGAACAGGTAATTTTTTTAAGTGTAGCTCCAGCCCCAAATTTACGTTTTTTGGATAGCATAGAGAAGGTTAACCCCTGTAACATTTGTTTTGCTGTCTGTGCCCCTGTTCAGAAGATTTCATCCCAATTTCTGTCCCTATGACAATAGGATTTTGAAAATGTTGGGTTGTTGTAGAAACAAGGATTGATCAATGGAGACACCTTTTTCCCATGATAACTCTTACAGGAGTGAATTTTCCTTCCTAGGGGTAGATTTCCTCTCACTTCCTGTTGTCTCCTCTTCTCCATTTGTAAGTTGGATATTTGTTACCCAGGGACCGCCTGTACTCACTTCAAAAATCCAATTGGAATACAAAATTGTTTATATATATATATATATATATATATATATACTGCTCAAAAAAATGAAAGGAACACTTTGAAAACATATCAGATCTCAATGGGTAAAAATCTCATGCTGGTTATCTATACTGATATGGACTGGGTAATGTGTTAGGAATGAAAGGATGGCACATCATTTGATGATAATGACAATTATCCACCTGCAGAGGGCTGAATTTAAAGACAACCCGAAAATCAAAGTGAAAAAGTTATGCAGCAAGCTAGTCCATTTTGCTGAAATTTCATTGCAACAACTCAAAATGGTCCTCAGTAGTTAGTATGGCCTCCAAGTGCTTGTTTGCATGCCTGACAACATCAGGGCATGCTCCTAATGATGAGACGAAGGATTTTGTCCTGGGGTATTTCCTCCCAGATCTGGACCAGAGCATCACTGAGCTCCAGAACAGACTGGGGTGCAACCTGGCGGCACCGGATGGACCGAAACATAATGTCCCAGAGGTGTTCTTTTTGGATTTAGGTCAGGTGAGTGTGGGGGCCATTCAATGGTATACATTTATTCATCCTCCAGGAACTGGCTGCATGCTCTCGCCACATGAGGCCGGGCATTGTCCTGCACCAGGAGGAACCCAGGACCCACTGCACCAGCATAGGATCTGACAATGGGTCCAAGGATTTCATCCTGATACCTAATGGCAGTCAGGGTGCCATTGTGTAGCCTGTAGAGGTCTGTGCGTCCCTCCATGGATATGCCTCCCCAGACCATCACTGACCCACCACCTAACCGGTCATGCTGAACGATGTTACGGGCAGCATAAAATTCCCCGCGGCTTCTCCAGACCCTTTCACGTCTGTCACATATGCTCAGAGTGAACCTGCTCTCATCTGTGAAAAGCATGTGGCGGACCTGCCAATTCTGGTGTTCAATGGAAGATGCCAATCAAACTCCACAATGTCTCCGGCAGTGAGCACAGAGCAAACTAGAGGATGTTGGGCCCTCAGGCCACCCCCATGAAGTCTGTTTTTTGATTGTTTGGTCAGAGACATTCACACCAGTGGCCTGCTGGAGGTCATTTTGTAGGGCTCTGGCAGTGCTCATCCTGTTCCTCCTTGCACAAAGGAGCAGATACCGGTCCTGCTGATGGGTTAAGGACCTTCTACAGCTCTGTCCAGCTCTCCTAGAGTAACTGCCTGTCTCCTGGAATCTCTTCCATGCTCTTGAGACTGTGCTGGGACACACGGCAAATCTTATGGCAATGACACGTACTGATGTGCCATCCTGGAGGAGTTGGACTGCCTGTGCAAACTTTATAGGGTCCAAGTATCGCCTCGAGCTACCAGTAGTGACACTGACCCTAGCCAAATGCAAAACTAGTGAAAAAGTCAGAAAAGATGAGTAGGAAAAAAAAATGTCAGACACCTCCTCCTGAAAAAACATTCCTGTTTTGGAGGTCGTCTCATTGTTCCCATCTAGTGCACCTGCAACTGATTAACAAACCCCCTCTGTATACACCCCTCCCCCTCTGTTACTTAACTGACCAGATCAATGTCTCAGGAGTTCTGATTCAAAAGTGTTCCTTTATTTTTTTTGAGCAGTGTGTGTATGTGTGTGTGTATATATATATATATATATATATATATATATATATATATATATACAGTTGTGTTCAAATTTATTCAACCCCCCAATGCTGTAAAGGGTTTTAGGGAATTTAGTGTACATTTGTAATTGTATTCAGAATGAAATCCTACAAGGACTTCTTAAAGAACCATATGCAACTAAAATGACATCAATTGGTTTTGTAATACAGTAGTAAATGTTTATTTTGTGAATTCTTCATTTACACAATTACTCAACCCCTTAAAGACTACCACTCTGAAGAACAGAGGTTCATTGAAGTGTTTTCAATCAGGTATTGAAAACACCTGTGGATGTCAGGGAGCAGCAATAAAGCCTAATAAGCACCAATCAGGCAGCTTTAAAATGACTGTGATACTCCGCTCCTTCTAGACATTTACTGGTGTGGTTACAAACATGGTGAAGTCAAGAGAATGGTCTGGGAAGACAAGAGAAGGGGTGATTACTCTTCACAGGAAGGGCAATGGCTATAAGAAGATTGCAAAGATGTTAAACATACCAAGAGACACCATAGGAAGCATCATTCGCAAATTCAAGGCAAAGGGCACTGTTGAAACGCTACCTGGTCGTGGCAGAAAGAAGATGCTGACTTTGACTGCTGTGCGCTACCTGAAGGGTAGAGTGGAGAAAAGTCCTCTTGTGACTGCTGAGGAACTGAGAAAAGTTTTGTCAGATGTGGGTACTGAAGTTTCTGCTCAGACAATACGGCGCACACTGCGTAATGAAGGCCTCCATGCCAGAACTCCCAGGCGTACCCTCTTGCTGTCTCCAAAGAATAAGAAGAGTCGACTGCAGTATGCAAAAATCATGTGGACAAACCACAGAAGTTTTGGGATTGTGTTCTGTGGACTGATGAAACAAAATTAGAAGTGTTTGGGCCCATGGATCAACGCTATGTTTGGAGGAGGAAGAACAAGGCCTATGATGAAAAGAACACCTTGCCTACTGTGAAGCATGGCGGGGGGTCAATCATGCTTTGGGGCTGTTTTGCTTCTGCAGGTACAGGGAAGCTTCAGCGTGTGCAAGGTACCATGAATTCTCTTCAGTACCAGGAGATAGTGGATAACAATGTGATGCAGTCCGTCACAAACCTGAGGCTTGGGAGATGTTGGACCTTTCAATAGGACAATGATCCCAAGCATACCTCCAAGTCCACTAGAGCATGGTTACAGATTAAAGGCTGGAACATTTTGGAGTGGCCATCGCAGTCACTAGACTTAAATTCCGATTGAGAACCTCTGGTGGGACTTAAAGAAAGCAGTTGCAGTGCGCAAGCCTAAGAATGTGACTGAACTGGAGGCTTTTGCCCATGACGAATAGGCGAAGATACCCGTAGATCGCTGCAAGACACTTGTGTCAAGCTATGCTTCAAGTTTAAAAGCTGTTATAACTGTAAAAGGATGTTGTACTAAGTACTAAGATTGAATGTCAACTGGGGGTTGAATAAAACTGATAATGATGTGAGCACAGAAAAGACATTTGTGGTTATTTCATTATAAATGTTATGTTATATTTGTCTGACCTACACGTGCCTCTTTGATTTAATTGTAAGCAGGATGACTGAATGATCAAAATCAATGTCAAACTGGGCAAAACAATCAATTTCAGTGGGGGTTGAATAATTTTGAATACAACTGTGTATATATATATATATATATATATATATATATATATATATATATAGGTGTACTTTCTGACCTATACCTTTATACATTACAGTGAACATGAGGTCATGCAGTGAATTTCATTTATTGCAGATGCACCTGTTCACTTGCATAATGTAAGATGCATAGCTGCTGTCTGGTTTTTGAAATTGCCCTTATAAAAGGGGAAGGGTTTATGGAAAGTTCGGTGGAATGTCTGAAACTAGGCATGCCTGAGCAGATTGTTTGTCTGGGTCCTTTCAGGAGGACATCTAAACCGGCACTCGCCTTACAAATGGGCATCATCTTCATCAAGAGCCTTTGATCATACACTTTGGCAGGGTTTCTTGACTAACATCAAATTAGAGATCTTTTCCGTATGCTGTGGCTGCAAACTCAATATTTAAGGAGATGCAAAATGCCCACTTTGATCCATGCGTGATTTTGCTGGAAAGATGTCATGTGAACAAAAGATCAACTGATGCCACTTGTCCTTGGCCCTCTTGCTATCTCATGCTCTGTTTCTGCCTTAGGTTTTACACAAGTTGTTCCTATATTAAAATTTGCTTACCCTTCTTCTTAAACAATATAGGGCCTCACAATAAAATGGCCAGGGTTTAGTTTAGGCTTTTGTAGTCCGTGCTTTCTTTTATTTAATAAATCCATAACTGCTTACCCTGTAATTGATTTTATTTTGATGCCATTGTTTGCCACATGGAGTGCTCTTCACTCTTCACACATCCCACTCGTAACCAGCCTTGTTGTTTACAATGCTCAGTTGACTACAGTTTATTCTAAACCTAAAACCAAAAATGTTCTATACATATAGGGGCAGATCCACAAAGAAATTACGCCAGCGTATCTATTGATACGCCGGCGTAATTTCAAAATTCCCGCGTCGTATCTTTGTTTTGAATCCTCAAAACAAGATACGACGGCATCTCGGCTAGATCCGACAGGCGTACGTCTTCGTACGCCGTCGGATCTAAGTTGCAATTTTTCGGTGGCCGCTAGGTGGCGTTCCCGTCAAAATCCGCGTCGAGTAAGCAAATGAGCTATTTACGGCGATCCACGAACGTACGTTGGCCCGGCGCATTTTTTTCTGTCGTTTGCGTTTGGCTTTTTCCGGCGTATAGTTAAAGCTGCTATACTGAGGCGTACTCAATGTTAAGTATGGCCGCGTACAATTTTGAATTTTTTATGTTGTTTGCGTAAGTCGTTCGCGAATAGGAATTTGCGTAGAATGACGTCACCGTCGTAAGCATTGGCGGGTTCTGGTTTAATTTCGAGCATGCGCATTGGGATACCCCCAGGGACGGCGCATGCGCAGTTAAAAAAAAACGTAGTTTACGTCGGGTCATGACGTATTAACATAAAACACGCCCCCATCACAGCCATTTGAATTCCGCGCCCTTACGCCGCGAGAGATACACTACGCCGCCGTAACTTACGGCGCGGATTCGTTGAGGATTCAAACTAAAAAAGATAAGTTAAGGCAGTGTAGATACCCGGCGCAGATGTCTGTGGATCTGCCCCTCAATATGCATTTTCATTTTTTTACTGGCTCTTTGTGTGCTGGTTGCATATGTGTTTTTTTTTTTTAAACCTTCTTTTCCTTTATTGTATCTGGTAATCTAGCAAATAGCATTCTTCATATCCCAGGGTGACTACATCACTCCTCTGCTTTTTCTATGGAAGCCATGGTTCTCTTCCTATGCTGCTCTCCTTATAAGAACGTCAAACATGTTCATATCTCTTAATTTTCATTAAACTTGGGCAAGGGCAATTGGTAGTTTACAGTAGATAGCAAGGAAGGAAAATATAGTATTTCATCTTCAAACTTAGAGCAGAAGCACTGAAGTAGTTGTCTAAGCTAGCTCAGCTAACTCTGATACCCCTTCCCAGTAGTGGCTGGCAGCCCTGTAGTCAAATGTAAACACAGACCAGGGGCTCTGGTAGAGGGGAGCATGGTGAGCTGAATGACTTCAGTGCTTCTGCTGTGAACTTTTAGGATGAATTACTCCACTTTACCTGCAGCTACAGAGGGGAGGCCTGGCTATAAATTAAAATGTAATGTAAATGTCCATAGTCCTAATTTCACTTTAAATGTAGTGGTTACATTTTGGATTATATGTTTTTTTTTTTCAAATGTGTTAAGTGTTATTTCCTATCATAAAATATTATTGAGTTCCAATGCTCTGATATAAAACTGTCAACCATATCCAGATTTGTTTTTCAGTTAACTAAAAATAATTGGTGCAGAGCGCTGGTAAATCTATAGTTTTGCATTTTTTGGTTTCATTGTTTTTTCCATACTACATTAGATGTAGCACAGAGATTAAGGATTTTCTCTGTATTTCTGCAGGGGGAACATGCTGGCTTCTACAAGGTTCAAGTTCAACCTGCAGCTTGATGCTGTTAACAGCAGTAACATGGGATGAATGTTGTGGAGATGGACACCTAGACACTGCCTGGTCCAACTATACTGACCCCATGAACAAGATAGACCTGCTGGGTTTCCTAGGACTGGTCAACTGCAAGCCCTGCAGAGGTGAGCCACAAATATGACTGGTGTCCTAGATGGATACAATTAAGTAATTAGAGGCAAGGTGCTAGTATTTTAAGATTGCATGGGTACTGCAAATGTACTAAACCTTCTTTTTTATGTACCTAATAATATGGAAACCTCAAAACCTAATTGTAAGATCCGACCATCAGACTACACTCCTGAGGAAATGTACAGTCCACATAGAGAAAACCTTCATGGCTTAAAAAGTGCTCACTTCAGTTTTTTCAGTGTTTGTTCCCCTTGGAGACAAAGTACATGTAGTACTTTATACCATATTTCTACATGCTTTTTAAGCCTAGCTACGAGGTTACACAGGGCACCCCTTTAACTCAAGGCCGACTGACAACGTAGCTAGCAAGGATATAGCTGTTTAATAACCGTGGCTTGTCTTGCCTCCAAGCACTTGCCCAAGACAATCAGCAAGAGGAATGCAGAGGGAGAACAGGCATGTCAGTCTCCTGTGCCTCTGCATTCCTCTTGCCACTGCTTACCCTGGGCATATGCTTAGACAAGTGACGATTATCAAATGGTTGTCTCCTGCCTAGCTACGTTGTCAGACGACTGTGAGGGAGAACTGGGCCACTCTTTATGAACTTAAAACTAGGCTTTCAAAGTTTGAAGGAACATGGGACAAGGTACTACATGTACTTTGTCTTCTGGGGGCTAGAACAATACAAATAAACTGAAATGAGAGCTCTTCTTTAATATCCTCATTTATTTGACTCACCTGCTCAAATAAGTTTAGTTTAAAGGAAAAACTTAAATAAAAAGTAAACAGAAACATTTTATTTGAAGTGGCATGTGAAAAAAGCATGTGGTGCGTCAAGGAAAATTTACTATCAGAACCAAACTATTGCAAGTCTCTGCAAAGACATCAAGGAGGATTTTTTTTACACAATAATATAATTAGTAGCAGGGCTATTCAGACAAGCAGGTAGGCCCATGGAGAAGCTTCGTGAGAGTAAAATAATTAGTTCTTTAAATAACTGTAATAAAATCATGGAGCGCTGGTTGCCCTAAAGCTCATTGTGGCATACAAAGCTGTGTAGGGTAAAACCGCTCCAAAGCAGCTTGTGGAGATCCCTGGCTGCTATGTGAACCCGGATGCCTGCCTAGTCCGCAGCCAGAGAAACATGTAAAAAAGGAGGCTGGTGGCACTTCCAGGAATAAGTGTGCTTACTGGGGGTAATCAGCAATTATTAAGCACAGAAGTGTGAAACGTGTCTGCTGACTAGTATGTACCGTGTGTGTCTTATTGCTATTTTTATGGATTTTAAATTAAAAAAGTGCTTTTATTCCTAAAAAGTGCCGACAGCCTCCTTTTCCTCATTATGGCATATTTTCCATTTAGAAAAGAATACCCAGATGCAAACATTTGACACACTACAGAGAACACAAAGGAACAGCCTTCTAAATTTCATCAACTCTAGATTACAGAAATTAACTTAAAATTTGTCCTTCTTTCTAGACAGCTAAATGAAGTCCTTTCAGACGGTGGTAATCTAACAGTACTTCTTTCGTTTTTAGCTCCCCTGACAAGCTGCATGTAAAATATATGAATAAAGAATTTTGACAGTGAAACATAAATAAATAATTATAACAGGAACTTAACAGTTATATAAAAAAAATCTAATAAAAACAAAAACAGTCGCGCTTATTGATTGAACCACTAAAAATGAATAAAATGTGAATGTGGATCAAAAATGGCAATCCAAAGAGTATTGAACTCAAGAGAAGTGAGTATTACTAAAAGAGTAATGTGAAAAGTCAATTGAACATATAAATAAAAAAAGTGGTACAAATGTGAACGTCTCTGAAAGGTTAAGAAATAATCTTAAATGCAACAATGTTCTTAAAGTGGATGTAAACCCACTCTCATCCTTTCTAAACTACTGCCATAGTCCTGATCTATCAGGATATAGATGCCTCCTGCATGTATCCTTACCTGTCAAATGTTTCCCTTCTGTCTGTTATAAGAACTGAAAAACTGCAGATTTTGTGGGTGGGTCTGTTGTTTGGAGCTCTGTGGGTGGAGTTGGGATGTCAGTAGACTCCCCGCCCTCCTCTAAACTCCCCTTGTCAACATGCACTAAACACAACACTAAATTCTGCTATGATCACTAACATCCAGTCAAAATCCAGAAAAGTAACCACATGACTTCAGAAAAGGAGTGGGGGTGGGAATTAAAAAATAATGCCTGTCTCCAGGCTAGTGCATGAGATATGTAAATAACCTGTCATTCACAGCAAGGGGGCGGAACGGACTAAGGTTTTTTTCTGTAAAGCCCCATACACACTATCAGTTTTCCTGCAGGTTTTTCTCTACAGGTTTACCAAAACCATGTAGTGCAAGGGCCTGCCTCATTGCATACAAATTGAAACTCTTAAGGTTTGACCTCATATTAGATGGTTTTGGTAAACCGGAAGGGAAAAACCTGCAGGAAAACTGATAGTGTGTATGGGGCTTTAGTCCGTTTAATTACACTGAATAAAAGAGGATTGCTCAGAGCTGAATTAACTATATGTGGCAAGACTGGGCACAGATGATAGGAAATCTTATACTGTACATTATGAAATTTGGGTTTACATCCACTTTAAATAAGAAAGATCCAGCAAGATGAAATGTTCCAGGACTTTCACCACCATCAAGGAAAATGTCTGTGTGATAATCACTCAATAAGTGGGGACTCTTACCGGAAATAGTGGAGCTCTTGTAGCGGTAAGGTCCAATGCGCCTGCAGATATAACCCTCTGCGGGGTCAAAAGGCACGTCCCATCTTGAAGAATTCACTGACAGTCTGGGGCAGTCTTCCTCCTAAATAGTGTATTAAAACGTAAAAAAAGTATTTTATTACTTAAAATCTATGACTGGATATACAGCATAAAAAATGTTTGCGGGCAAAACAAAAAATTGGAACACCCTCACCTCTGGGGTCACGTGGGGCGTGATGACGTCATAAGAATAAAAATATTGTGATGCATAAATGTCTAAACCTAATTCCAGTTAGTCTCCAGTCGTCACATTAAGATGAGGACCTCTAGTGGATATATCAGAAAAAATACATTGGGCCAGATCCACAAAAACCTGACGTAACTTAAAAAATCCAATTTAAGTTACACTGGCTTAAAGTTTCTACCTAAGTGCCTGATCCACAAAGCACTTATCTAGAAAATTCAGGCTGTGTAACTAAAATTCCGCCGGCGCAAGGCGTTCCTATTCAAATGGGGCGAGTCCCATTTAAATGAGGCGCGCTCCCGCGCCGGCCGTACTGCGCATGCGCGTCGGCCGTACTGCGCATGCGCGAAGTTACGTTACGCCGAGTTTTGAGGATCGCGACGGCTTAAAGTTGCGTCGGGGAAAAAAAAAATTTTCAAAGAAAAAATCGGCATGGGTTCCCCCCCCAGGAGCATACCAGGTCCTTAGGTCTGGTATGGGTTGTAAGGAGACCCCCCCACGCCGAAAAATTGACGTAGGGGGTCCCCCTACAATCCATACCAGACCCGTATCCAAAGCACGGTACCCGGCCGGCCAGGAAGGGAGTGGGGACGAGCGAGCGTCCCCCCCCTCCTGAGCCGTGCCAGGCCGCGTGCCCTCAACATGGGGGGGTTGGGTGCTCTGGGGCAGGGGGGCGCACTGCGGGCCCCCCCACCCCAGAGCACCCTGTCCCCATGTTGATGAGGACAGGACCTCTTCCCGACAACCCTTGCCATTGGTTGTCGGGGTCTGCGGGCGGAGGCTTATCGGAATCTGGGAGTCCCCTTTAATAAGGGGGCCCCCAGATACCGGCCCCCCACCCTAAGTGAATGGATATGGGGTACATCGTACCCCTATCCATTCACCTGGAGGCAAAAAGTAAAAGTTAATAAACACACAACACAAGGCTTTTTAAAATAGTTTATTATTCTGCTCCGGACGCCCCCCCTGTCTTCGTTATTAGCTCAATTACCAGGGGGGGCTTCTTCTTCCGCTCTCCGGGGGTCTTCTTCCACTCTCCGGGGGTCTTCCGCTCTCCGGGGGGGCTTCACCGGACTCCGGGGGGGCTTCTCCGGACTCCGGGGGGCTTCTTCCATCTTCTCCCCTCTTCCGCTCTTGACTCGGCGAACCCCGGTTCTTCTTCAGCTCTCCGGTGCCTTCTTCTTCAGCGCTGGCTGCCTGCTATGTTTGTGTGTTAGCTCGATTTCAAACAGGCAGCCGGCGCGGTCTTCTGTGGCGTCAGGGTCTTCTGGTCTTCTGTTCTTCCGATGTTGCCTCGTCGCCTGTTGTCGCTGTAATGATGGAAGCGCGCCTTGCATCCCATTTATATAGGCATCGCCGTCCCATCATGCTCCGGTAGGTACCCACGTGGTGGGTGCCTACCCACGTGCACCCACCACGTGGGTACCTACCGGAGCATGATGGGACGGTGATGCCTATATAAATGTGATGCAAGGCGCGCTTCCATCATTACAGCGACAACCGGCGACGAGGCAACATCGGAAGAACAGAAGACCAGAAGAGAAGATGACGCCACAGAAGACCGCGCCGGCTGCCTGTTTGAAATCGAGCTAACACACAAACATAGCAGGCAGCCAGCGCTGAAGAAGAAGGCACCGGAGAGCTGAAGAAGAACCGGGGTTCGCCGAGTCAAGAGCGGAAGAGGGGAGAAGATGGAAGAAGCCCCCCGGAGTCCGGAGAAGCCCCCCCGGAGTCCGGAGAAGCCCCCCCGGAGAGCGGAAGACCCCCGGAGAGTGGAAGAAGACCCCCGGAGAGCGGAAGAAGAAGCCCCCCCTGGTAATTGAGCTAATAACGAAGACAGGGGGGGCGTCCGGAGCAGAATAATAAACTATTTTAAAAAGCCTTGTGTTGTGTGTTTATTAACTTTTACTTTTTGCCTCCAGGTGAATGGATAGGGGTACGATGTACCCCATATCCATTCACTTAGGGTGGGGGGCCGGTATCTGGGGGCCCCCTTATTAAAGGGGACTCCCAGATTCCGATAAGCCTCCGCCCGCAGACCCCGACAACCAATGGCAAGGGTTGTCGGGAAGAGGTCCTGTCCTCATCAACATGGGGACAGGGTGCTCTGGGGTGGGGGGGCCCGCAGTGCGCCCCCCTGCCCCAGAGCACCCAACCCCCCCATGTTGAGGGCACGCGGCCTGGCACGGCTCAGGAGGGGGGGGGGACGCTCGCTCGTCCCCACTCCCTTCCTGGCCGGCCGGGTAGCGTGCTTTGGATACGGGTCTGGTATGGATTGTAGGGGGACCCCCTACGTCAATTTTTCGGCGTAGGGGGGGTCCCCTTACAACCCATACCAGACCTAAGGGCCTGGTATGCTCCTGGGGGGGAACCCATGCCGGTTTTGTTTTTTACAAATTGACGTGGAGTTCTCCCTCGGGAAAGCATACCAAATGCCGTCGCTGCAATGGGCCTTTACAAGGTGTGACTAACTTTACACTTTGTAAAACGAGCCCTAATTTTACACTTGCAAAATAACACTTACGGCGCAAAAAAGAAGCTAGAAAGCTTTGTGGATCGCCTTAAGTGCTAATTTGCATACTAGCAACGGCATTTCGACTCGAAATGCCCCCAGCGGCGGATGCGGTACTGCATCCTAAAATTAGGCAGTGTAATTCAATTACACATGCCGGATCTTCTGTGTAACTTTGGAAAAAGCCTTTTGAGGATCGTTTCCAAAGTTACACACAGACTGAACAGCACTTAAGTCGGAGTATCTCTTGTGAGGATCTGGCCCATGACATCTGTCTCAAAGACAAAATCCCAACTTATAATTACAATCTAAAGTCAAAAATACGGTTATGAGCAAAAATAAATAATAATATTAGGCATTATCAATAAAAGCATTAATTTCCACATCTGCATTAAGGCCCAAAGGCCTAAGGCATTTAACCATGTATATCCAACTGATTTCAAGTTTAGAGATGGCACGTCTCTTAGGACCTCCTCTCCAGTGTGACTTCAATGTATCCATCCCTATAAGGTAGGTACCTCCTAGGGTTTTGAATATGGACCTCAAGGTTATGCCCTGAGACTGGATGACCTTTAACCACTTGCCCACCGGGCCTATTCTGGCACTTCTCTCCTTCATGTGAAAATCACTATTTTTTTGCTAGAAAATTAATTAGAACCCCCAAACATTATATATTTTTTTTTAGCAGACATACTAGGGAATACAATGGCAGTCATTGCAATACTTTTTGTCACACCGTATTTGCGCAGCGGTCTTACAAGCGCACTTTTTGTGGGAAAAAATCACTTTTTTGAATTAAAAAATAAGACAACAATAATTTTTGCCCAATTTTTTTACATATTGTGAAAGATAATGTTACGCCGAGTAAAATGATACCCAACATGACACGCTTAAAAATTGCGCCCGCTCGTGGCATGGCGTCAAACGTTTACCCTTAAAAATCTCGATAGGCGACGTTTAAAAAATTCTACAGGTTGCATTTTTTGAGCTACAGAGTAGGTATAGGGCTAGAATTATTGCTCTCGCTCTAACGATCGCGGCGATACCTCACTTGTGTGGTTTGAACACCGTTTTTATATGCGGGCGCTACTCGCGTATGCGTTCGCTTCTGCGCGCGAGCTCGTCGGGACGGGCGTTTTTAAAATGTTTTTTTGTTTTCTTATTTATTTTTATAATTTTTTACACTGAAATAATAATAAAAAAAAAAATATCACTTTTATTCCTATTACAAGGAATGTAAACATCCCTTGTAATAGAAAAAAGCATTACAGGTACTCTTAAATATGAGTCCTGGGGTCAAAAAGACCTCAGATCTCATATTTAGGCTTAAATGCAAAAAAAAGAAAAAAAAAATTAAACTGTCATTTTTTTAAATGACAGAAAAAAAAATGTTGCTTTAAGAGGCTGGGCGGGACTGACGTTTTGACGTCACTTCCGCCCAGCAGAGCTATGGGGACGGGTGAAGGAGATTTTTCCTTCAGTCTCGTCCCCAGTCACCAGCCGAACGGTCCCGATCGCCTCCGCCGCTACCGACGGCTCCGGTAAGCGGCGGAGGGCGCGGGAGAGCGGCGGGAGGGGGGGCCCCTCTCCCGCCACCGATAACGGCGATCTTGCGGCGAATCCGCCGCAGAGACCGCCGTTATCGTTTACAGGACCGTTGGCACTAAAGATGCATACCTCGGTTGTGGCAGCAGCTGCTGCCGTTACCGAGATATACATCTTTAAAAACAGGATGTCTTTTAGACATGGGGCGGTGGGCAAGTGGTTAAACCATCTCATACCTGTCAAGCAGAAAATGTTCATCATTGAACTTTTTATAAATTTGCTACTACACACATTTTTTTCTGGTTCAATAATAAGTATTATCTCCAGAATAGAGGCGTTGCTATGGGGGCAATTTGCCCCCAACCTAGCCATTAAATTTATAGGTAAATGGGAGGAGGACATTGTGTATGCCAACCACAGAACTGAATTGGTCTTGTGGGCCAGGTACATCGATGACGTCCTCCTTCTATGGAATGGGACTAGGGAGTCTTTGCACTCTTTCATGGAGGACTTAAATGATTATGATAAGGGTATTGAATTTAAGTATGAGGCAGATCTACATACATCAGTTTTTAGATCTAAAAATATGGGCGGAGGGAGGCCAGCTCCTAACTTCCACCTACTTCAAACCCACAGATAGAATTCCTTCATTCCTCGTGATAGCTGTCACCACCATTCATGGTTAGACTCAGTTCCAAAAAGCCATTATATGCGCCTAAGGTGCAATTGTACTAAAATAGAAGATTTTAAGGTACAGGCCAGTGTTTTAACTAACAGGTTTATCAAGAAAGGTTACTCAGTTTAAGTGCTAGATCAGAGACTGTTGAAAGTTTAAGAATTGAGTAGGAACCGACTTCTGGTCAAGAAACTAAAGTGACCAGTAAACAAACCGATTTCTCTATGCCTTTTGTCACTGGATATTCCCACCAACTTTTCTTGATTAAAGAACGTGTGCGTAAACACTGGCATATACTGAAAAATTATCACATACTTGGCCCCATTCTTCCTGAGGTGGTGTTTAGAAGAGCTCTTTCCCTTAAGGACTCACTAGCCTCTAGTGCTTGTGATCCCCCTAACAGCAATAAATTAATGTTCTTCCAGAATTTAAAAGGTGTACTGTATGTTCCATTAATAATGTTAGACAGGAAAATTACAAAATGTATTTCCACTAGCCCTTCCCAAGAATTTCAGATAAAATCCTTTATTACATGTTTGACTTTCCATGTAGTTTACCTTCTAATTTTCCCTTGTGGATTGCAAAAAGTTGGACGCACAATACAACCTCAAAGTAAGATTCAATGAGCATATTGGGAATATTAGGTGAGGGTTTAAAGGTCATCCAGTCTCTAGGCATTTCCTTGAGGTCCATAATCAAAACCCTAGAGGTCCACCCTTATAGGTTGAAGCCACACTGGAGAGGAGGCCCAAAGAGATGTGCCATCTATAAACCCGAAAATTAGTTAGATATACAGGGTTAAATGCCTCAGGCCTTCGGGCCTTAATGCAGATGTGGAAATTAATGCTTTTATTGATAATGCCTAATATTATTATTATTTAATTTTGCTCATAACCGTATTTTTGACTTTAGATTGTAATTATAAGTTGTGATTTTGTCTTTGAGACAGATCTAATGTCCTTTTGATACTTCCACTAGAGGTCCTCGTCTCAATGTGACGACTAGAGACTAACTGGAATTAAGTTTCAGACTTTTTTGCATCACTATATTTTTATTTTTATTCTTATTTATATCTATCTCGTCTGTGGACTTGATCCGTTTGTCTATTGACAATTTTATTCTTCATATTTCGTGTCCTTGTTTTATGAGACAGCCCAATTGGTTCCCATATCCTGAAGTCACAATGAGGCTTTGTTCTATTACTCTCTATGTAATAAGTGTTAATTCGATATACACCAGTTGCAATATGGTGGCCAGGTGAAAATGAGTCTTGGTTACCTTGTTGTACTATAAATTAACTGTGCCTGGAAGACATCATGTCTGACGAAACATGTCAGGAGGAGCTCTGCGCTGACATCATCACGCCCCACGTGACCCCGGAAGTGAGGGTGTTTGATTATATTTTTTTTGAATCAGTGTGGATGTGATCACATTAGGGGTGTCTGCTGTCGAACATCCTTGCCATGATTAAAATCCGGTCTCCATCTGGCACGGCCCCGTTTTAATAGCAGGCAGGTTGTGCTTTAAAAAAGCACAGCTTTTTATTGGGACATACTCATAATCCCCGATAATGACTATAGCACTACCTTTAGAATCAACCAATTCAGTCGGGCACATGGCTCTTAAGAGCTATATGTTGAAAACAGTCTTTGTAACAAGGAACATAGGGCCCCTCGTAACTCCTTCCCAGAGACAGAGAATAGCTGCAATTGACATCACATTTAACAAAACATGATTACAGTGTCTGTAAAATGTATGGCCTTTAGCTCAAGGATTTTTTTCTTCTTAATGCAGACAGCTGTGATGGGGTCCAGTGCCCCCCTGGAAAGACATGTATTCTGAAGGATGGGCGTCCTCAGTGCGAATGTGCCCCTGACTGTTCAGGACTCAATGGTGATGTTCCTGTATGTGGCTCTGATGGGAACACTTACCAGGATGAATGTGAACTTATCACCCACAAATGTCGTGGACAGCCAGACCTGGAGGTCATGTACTATGGAAAATGCAAAAGTATGTAACCCATTTCCCTTATACTGTTGTCTTTTGCATGTCTTTCTATACTAGTGATAATAATATAGAACATATCTATGTAGGCATGTTTATTTATAACTAAGTGATTGTCTTCGAACTGTGAAAGGACTAATTTAGGCCTTTAGTCTTATGTGTTCTCTCTGGTATTTTACAATGCATGAAAGTGCATCATTTTAATTCCTCCCCTTGTTTAGGGAAAAACTTCCTGGCCCTTGCCATAAAATGCACAGATGTGAACTACATCCATAGGAAACCATGTTAAATGAACGGTAGTGTGTTTCTGCAAAACTAAAAACGCACAAAAAAATGCAAAGGTGTGAACCAGGCCTTCGGGCTGAACAAGGTTATATTTCCTCACATAGGCTGATGATACTTCAGTCTGGGTGTGGGCCTTCTGGTCTCCAACTAAAGATTCTGCAGGTGGTTGCTCCTTCACAAGCTCATTTTAAACAGACCCATCATCCTCTGACTACTTCATAAGGCTGGATTCTTACCTATGCATTTATAGTGCTTTTTGCAGATTTGCACTACAGAATGTGTCCCATAGGAAACCATGTTAAATGGACTGCAGTGCAAATCTGCAAAATGCAGAAAGCACTAAAAATGCATAGGTGTGAATCCAGCCTTAGGGCTCATTTGCACAAGTATTACTCTAAAAAAGGCTATCTGCATTTTAACATCTAAAAACCCACACCACTGTGCCAGAACCACGTGCATTGCATGCAGTTGAGGCGCTGCCCCATTTAGTTGTATAGGTCATGTTCAGTGGACAGTATTGCCTTCTTAACTCAGGTGGGGGAGAATAACTTTTGCCACACCAAAACAAAAAAGCATTGTGGCCCCAGCATGTGTATAACCCACTCCACTGCCTTTGCAGCTTAATGGGGGAGTGCTTGGGAAATGGTAAAAACAATTGATTGTGTGTATTAGACTGTGTTTTTCCTGGTCCAGCTGCAGTCTCTGTTCCAGAATTATATCTATTAATTATTCATAACGAATTTTTGTTACTATGTCATACACCAAGCTATGCAATGGAATAACATCCTTAAAGGATGTCTCCACCTTACAGCCTCAATGCACTGTTTAATTGGGCGACTGTGTGGCAAATGAGGTTAAATGTTGATAAAGTTATGCATTTGGGGGCTAAAAATATGCATGCATCATATATACCAGGGGGTAAAACTGGGGAAGACAATGGTGGAGAAGGATCTGGGTGTTTTGGTAGATCATAAGCTTAATAATAGCATGCAATACCAAGTAGTGGTTTCCAAAGCGAGAAAAATCCTTTCATGTATTGAGAGAGGTATGGACTCTAGAGAGAGGGAGATATCATTTTGCCCCTGTACAAATCATTAGTAAGACCTCCTGGAATATGCAGTTCAGTTTTTTTGCGCCCCAAAATTCCTCACATTTGTACTCTCTCTTACCTTCCTACCTGGCCCAGCTCTGGTACCTCCCTGCTCCCTCCCTCTGTATTGGGCTATAGTTAGTACCTTCTTTTTTATTGGGGTATAGATGGTACCATCCCTCTGTGGGCGGATCTCTGTGTTTAGTACTTTGCTAAATGTTTTTTTTCACCAGAACTGCAAAATAGCAGCACACACTTCATTAACACAAGCCTCAGGACACAGCCTGCTGGATGGGGGGACTGCCCAAAAAAGCTGCCAGCAATCTCTGCCACTATGCACAGTCAGTGCATGCAAAAAAGCCGTCATCGCTGGCTGGGGGGGTGGAGGTGGAGACAGAGTGGCGGTGGAGGCGGGGACAATGCAGAGACATAGCGGCATCGTAAGCTGAGACTGGTGGAGACAGAGCGGAGGTGGAGACCGGGCGGAGGGGGAGACCAGAGCGGCATTATAAGCTGAAACAGGGGTGGAGACAGAGCGGAGGCGGTGGTGGAGGCGGAGACAGGGCGGAGGTGGAGGCGGAGACCAGAGCGGCATCGTAAGCTGAGACAGGGGTGGAGATGCAGCGATGGAGATGGAGACAGGGCGGGGACAGAGCGGCATACTAAGGAGGGGAAGATGTTTATTCCTGTGCTCACGGAGACTGACCGGCTGCGCATGCGCTAATTTGCCGCGTGGCTCGCGGGACTGAGGGGGGATGTTTTCCCTTGCTGGGATACCTACCAGATAAAAAGAGGTAGTGGACGGAAGCTGCTGTGCGGGCCACATTACAAGGCCCGGCGGGCCTTGTGTTTGCCACCCTTGGTATAGGGGGACAACACAATTATAGTATGGTTCAATACAAAATACATTACATACTTTCAGTTTGTTGGTGGTATAAGATTTGCTTAGTGTATAGTGTGATGACATTTACAGATTTTTCTGCAGCAATATGAGTTATTGATTAAAGTAAACCTCAAATTATCAATTGCACTGCAGAAATATTTACCTGTCAGCTGGTGTGAACTCTGTCAGGGTCCCATCAGCAGCAGACTTCTCTTGCAATAACACCTGTTCACTGAGGAAGTCTGTGAAACTGTGCCACTGCCTCAGACAGCCACATGCAGCCCACCCAGTCAACAGACCGAGATGGATGTGGAGACAGCAGCTGGTGGGACACAAATGGAGTTCACAGCTGACAGTATATCATTGGTGCAAGGGATGTTTTGTATGGCACATGGGGCAGTGGACATGGACCTTAGGTTTATAAGAGTTATTGGGGCTTATTTCCTGAATTCAAATATGCTGTTTACTTTTGCAAGCAAAGATGCACTTTGCAAGGAAATTTTACCCCAAGCTTAGTGAATGTGGTGAAATCTCATTTTAAAAAGGTTACCCAATCATGTACAAGGAAAATAAAAAACAAAGTTTTTGCTTGCACATGGTTTAAAGATATAAATGAGAAGTGCTTCAACTTATTCTCCAAGCTCTGGAAAACATTCTTCTGGAAAGTGAAACTTCCCTTGCTAAGCTAGCACTCTATTTGCCTTGTTTTTTTTCTAAACTTGGTTTATTGACAAAAAAGATGCATATACAAGCTATGTACGTTATATCATTACAAAGGCATATTGTAGTTCAGACTCGTAACTGACAAAATATACAAAAACAGATGAAAAAAGCACGCAAATATCGGAGATTATAAGAACAGCAAACGTGCCAGAATCATCAGATAAATACGTGTGTGCACATGCGTCATAAACAACCACACAGAAAAAAAGCTTTCATAGAATGAAGCCCAGAGTAAGCAATGTTGAATACAATAACTACTCTAGTACGTAGGTAGTACTAGCTTGTTCACCTGAAGTACCCCCCAAAACAAAATGTCACTAAAGACACAGTTACCATTGTACCTCAATAAAGGTTAAGGCCCATACACACGATCAGACTTTTTGACAACAACGGTCCAACAAAAATTTGGGAGGTTGAAATTAACCAAAATAAATGCGGGTCTCTTTATGCATTAAAAAATACGTCTATTTGCCTTTAGTAAATCCACCCTAAAAATATGAGAGTCTACTGTAGAATATAGCTTACCAACTTATAAATAGTCAAATCAAATGTGAAAAAGAGAATAGCAACAACTTTGGAATGAGCCTTCCGTCCATCAGAAGCTTCGAGAATTACTTTAATTTCTGTAGCTTTTTGTTGATTGGTGTTAACGCATTCACAATAAGATCTGTAAAGATAGTGACAAATCACAGGAGACAGTTAAACATTTATTTACTAACCTATTGCCACGTGAATCTTTCTCTGAAATCAACAATTTCTTTTGGCAGCTGCTATGTTTCAGCTGACACACACATCAAGCCGCTGGTGCGCACAGGAATGTTTTCAGCCACACAGAAGCCAAACACAGCTTCCGATTACTCCATCAATAGCAATAAAAAGTAGAGCTGTTAGAAAAGTGCTGAATAAAAAAAAATGGTGACAGAAACACTATAACACTATATCATGTCCATACATGAAAGCTGTTTTATAATTAATGCTGGTAGAATACACATATGAACATGGACAGTGCCTTGCGAAAGTATTCGGCCCCCTTGAACTTTGCGAACTTTTGCCACATTTCAGGCTTCAAACATAAAGATATAAAACTGTAATTTTTTTTGAAGAATCAACAACAAGTGGGACACAATCATGAAGTGGAACGAAATTTATTGCATATTTCAAACTTTTTTAACAAATAAAAAACTGAAAAATTGGGCGTGCAAAATTATTCAGCCCCCTTAAAGCGGGAGTTCACCCGAAATTTAACATTGGATTTAGGCTAATTAAGGGGAGCAGAAACGGGTATTTTTTTTTAAATCAATGATGTACTTACCGTTGAAGAGATACATGTTCTCCCGCCGCTTCCGGGTATGGTCCTCGGGACTGGGCGTTCCTATTTGATTGACAGCCTTCCGACGGTCGCAGACAGCGCGTCACCAGTTGCCGAAAGAAGCCGAACGTTGGTGCAGCTCTATACGGCGCATGCGCACCGACATTCGGCTACTTTCGGAAACTCGTTACGCGCTGTATGCGGCGGTCGGAAGGCTGTCAATCAAATAGGAATGCCCAGTCCCGCAGCCCATACCCGGAAGCGGCGGGAGAACATCTATCTCTACATACAATAATCCCTGGTCACTTGACCGCTAACTAAACACATCGGTGTCCCTAACTAACGCCTGGGTACAGCCTAGTGCTGCCCCAGTCCCTAACTCCCTGCTGGTTAGCGTTTTGGTAATAGTAGCCACACAGGCTTTGTCTCACCGCACAAAGATCACTCCCCAGACTATTCACACAGGTCTAGTTCCAGGTTGGAGCATATCTCTTAGCATGCTGGGAGTTTTTGTAGAGGACCTAACAAATCCACCTGATACAGCTGGGCTCATCAATCCTCTCAGCAGGACTCCCAGCACTCCCCCTAGAGGTACAAACTGGCATAAAGCCAGAACCTAGGAGAAATATATACAGCATCTTGGATGCAACCAGTGGATTTAACCTGCCTACTGTCACAGTCCGTTGCTCCGCCGTATAGACACCCCCCTTAGTGGAGACCCCGCAGAATAGACACCCCCCTTAGTGCAGACCCCCCATCAGTATAGACCCCCCCTTGGTGCAGACCCCCCATCAGTACAGAATCCCCCCTTAGTACAGACCCCCACAGTATACACCCCCCCCCTTAGTGCAGACCCCCCATCAGTACAGAATCCCCCCTTAGTACAGACCCCCACAGTATACACCCCCCCCCTTAGTGCAGACCCCCCATCAGTACAGAATCCCCCCGTAGTACAGAGACCCCCGCAGTATATGCACCCCCCTTAGTGCAGACCCCCCATCAGTACAGAATCTCCCCTTAGTACAGAGACCCCTGCAGTATACACACCCCCCATCAGCATAGGCAGCCCCCCCCCCCCCCACACATGTCCATCTACTAGTAGCATGCACAGCACAGTACACGTACAGCCCTCAGAACAGCGTGGCCACGGACATGTACACACAGCAGTGTGTGTCCCTCGGGCTCCTCCTCACTGTATGTAAACAGAGAGGAGGAGGCGCCGGTGGCTTCAGTCCACTCCACAGAGTGAGGCGCTGATCAGTGTGGGGCAGCAGGCGGTGTTAGCGGTGCCCGCACACCCACTCAATTTTCCTCCCTGTTCCACGGCGCCGTAAGGCAAGTGCCCATGTTGCCTTGCGCTAGCGCCGGCCCTGTTTACACATGCCAGAAGGAGCCGTGAGCACTACCGGGGGACCCCAGAAGATGAGCTTTGGGGCCAAATGAACTGCACAGTGGAGATAAGTATGATATGTTTGTTATTTTAAACAAAACAAAAACGAGGGCTTGGTAATCCTTTAAGTAGAATGGACATGGAATTTCAAATGTGAAAACCATGCAGGACATTTTTTCATCTGTCACTTTTTGTGTCCATGCTATTCAAATATTGATTAGTAGCAGGATACTATGGCAGCAGCAGACACAAGCCCAAATATTGGGACACAAAGGTGTTTTCTTAGGAAGAATTACGACACTAACTCTTCACAATCACGCCTTAAGCCGTGTACACACGACCGTTTTTTGGGTTCTAAAAAATTACGTTTTTAAGGGTCTAGAAAAAAACGAAGTTTTTTTTAACCCAATCATTAAAACGCCCTTGCCTACACACGATTGTGAAAAAAAAAATGCTCTAGCAAAGCGCGGTGACGTACAACACGTACGACGGCACTATAAAGGGGAAGTTCCATTCGGATGGCGCCTCCCTTTGATTTTGTGTTAGTAAAAGACGATTCACGCTTTTCTGTCTGTTACAGCGGGATGAATGTGCTTACTCCATTACGAACGGTAGTTTTACCAGAACGAGCGCTCCTGTTTTATAACTTGCTTCTGAGCATGCGCGTTTTTTCACGTCGTTAAAGCCCACACACGACCATTTTTTACAACCTTAAAAACGGCAACGTTAAAAACATTGTGAAAAAATAGAGCATGTTCGAAATTTTTAATGGACATTTTTTAGATTGTGAAAAATGCTCTGAAGCCCACACACGATCGTTTTTAATGACATACATTTTTTTTTTTTTAGAACCCGAAAAACCGTCGTATGTACGCGGCATTATTCATGTCATTTTTTCGGCAGAAATTACATTTATGAGCAACAATTTTTGAGGATGAAGCAGACAAAGGGAATTTTAGAGCCAAAATATTTGATGCGTCACTTAATCAATAACAGTGTCAAATATAGCACTTGTTTTATATTTCCCTCCTTTAATTTTATAATAAAAAATATTACAAAAATGTTTAATTTTATTACTCAGATAGGTACATTATCTTTATCAGTGATTCTGAATACTTGTATTTTGTACACTTACAAACATCTCATGATTAAAAGCGTGTTTGTATGCCGGCCGGCAATAGGAGCCCTTCCTCCTTTAGATGGAACGCGGTGACGTTAGTGTGCGCCTTCCCAGACAACGTTTCGTCATTAACAGACGTTCTCAATCCCCATTGAGAACGTCTGTTAATGACGAAACATCATCTGGGAAGGCGCACACTGACGTCACCACGTTCCATCTGAAGAAGAAAGGGCTCCTATTGCCGGCCGGCATACATACACGCTTTTAATCATGAGATGTTTGTAAGTACATGTCTTATGCATCTTTATTAAATATTTCGTACGGTATCACGCTATGGTCCGTTTTTATTTATATACCGAGGATATGTTCAATCATCGATGTGGTGCAATTTGAGATCTGCTCCCTGGATCCCTCCCCAGTCTGATGCTAATCTGATGTGGAGCCCATTGAATAAAATCTGTCTACATGCCTAATGTTTGGGTGGTTCTGGTAAGCGGCTTTCAGTTTGGTGGTGGTGTGTTCACACTGAAGTTTTGCTGACACATGGTGGTGCTGCTACGAACCTTTTATTGGACTGAATGTGTTTTTATTCATATTATTTATTATCATTGCTTTTTACCAGCCTGATATCTGGTTTCCTACTTGGCGCAGTTCACTTTTATATTGGACTTTAAATGCTTATCACATTTCTTCTGCTGCCTTGACACATACGTTTTTGACAAGCGCAGTTTTTTCTCCCTATAATACCATGATTAGACCTGCGGTCTGCATCAGGTAGGTGCACACATTCTGACAGAGTTTTATTGTGCCATAAAGGAGTATAATCATTGTAAATTGGTATCCCTAGCTTGGTAGAAGCTAAGTCCCATATGCGTCTGTAATGGTACAGCAGGGTCCGTCTGTTGTCCCCCAGTTCCGCACCACTAGAGCCCATAGCCAGCGCGTAGATTGGGTCCTCAGTGCGTCAAGCCCATCTCGGGGAGAGCAGCTGGCGAAACCACTCCTTGTCCGTCTTGTCGATATGGTACAGTTGGGAGGTGATATAGTAGAGATTAAAATCAGGGAGGGCGGTGCCCCCCAGGTCTGTGGGGTTTTTAAGCACCTGCCAAGCCAATTTATGTCTGTTGTTTCCCCATACAAAAGGTTTGAGAAGGGCCTCAGGGGATTTAAAATGTTTCAGGGGTAAGTACACCGGGGAGTGCCAGAGAACAGGAGGACCATTTTAATGAGGTTCACCCGGCCCCAAACCCCCAGTGGCAGACGGGCCAAGGGCCGGAGTTTGGATTTAACATGGGAAACTAGTGGGTCTAGATTTATATTTATATAATCCGCCAGTGTTCTGGATATGCAGATCCCTAAATATTTGATGGTACTTACTCGTTGTAATGGCAAACTGTCCTGAAATTCAGTCGGTGGGAAGCTGTCAAGAGGAAGAATCTGGGACTTACCCCAGTTGATTTTTAGCCCGGAAAAAGTCCCAAGCTGTTCGATTGTCTGGAGAGTCTCGTGTAGAGAGTTCGCCAGGTATAATAGTGTGTCATCAGTATACTTCCAGTTCTTTTTTAAAGCAATCTAATGAGCTGGCCAGAACCACCTCTGAAATATTTCTTCCTCGTAAAGAGTGCCCACTTGCCCTCTGTAATGGCCTTAAAGTGAATAACTCAACACCAAGTTCACTATATGGATCGCTTATGCATTTATACATGTTGATCATATCCCCCCCCCCCCCCTTAATCTCCTCTTCTCAAGAGAGAATACATTCAGTTCCTCTAATCTTTCTGCATGCCTCTTATCAGTTTGGTTGCCTTTCTATGTACTTTCTTCAGTTCCCCGATATCCTTTTTTGAGAACTGGGGTCCAAAACTGAACTGCATATTCCAGATGAGGTCTTACTAATGATTTGTACAGTTGCTTGGTTTTAACCATCTGAAATAGAGGAAGGTTTGTCAATGATTTATGAACGCGGCCCTGTCATTTTTAAACCATTACTCAGAAATTTGAGGAAGTTGTGGATTCAAACACATTTTGACATATTTATGCTTTTGTCTTTCAAAAATTTTCGCTTGTTGTATCACCACAGTAATTACATAAATTGACTTAAAGGCTCCTGTATGATAGTCTAAATAAGTCCCACATTATTGTATTATCAGTTAATATGATGTACAAACTTAACCACGAGCCCGAGCCTCGTTTTGAGATTTGGTGTTGACAAGTTAAAAAAAAAATTCTTTGCTAGAAAATTACTTCGAACCCCCAAACAGCATATTTTTTTTTTAACACCCTAGAGAATAAAATGTCGGCTGTTGCAATATTTTCTGTCACACTGTATTTGCGCAGTAGTCTTACAAATACAATTTTTTTGGAATAAATGCACTATTTTGAATAAAAAAATAAGACAACAGTAAAGTTAGCCCAGTTTTTTTTTTATATTGTTATGCCAAGTAAACTGATACCCAACATTTCATGCTTCAAAATTGCGCTTGCTCCTGGAATGGTGACACACTTTTACCCTTAAAAATCTCCATAGGCAATGTCTAAAAAATTCTATAGGTTTTAGGGCTAGAATTATTGTTCTCGCTTTAATTATCACGGCGATACCTCACGTGTGGTTTGAACACCATTTTCATATGCAGGCACTGCTCACATATGCATTTGCTTCTGCACGCAAGCTCGGTGTGACGGGGTGCGTTTATTTAATTATTATTATTATTTATTTTACCTTTTGTTTTTTATTTTTACACTGTTTTTTTTTTTTTTTTATGTCACTTTTATTCCTATTACAAGGAATGTAAACATCCCTTGTAATAGAAAAAAAGCATGACAGGACTTCTTAAAAATGAGATCTGGGGTCAAAAAGACCCCAGATCTCATAGTTACACTAAAATGCAATAAAAAAAAAAAATGTGTTTGAAAAAAAAAATGTCTCTTTTAAGAGCTATGGGCGAAGGGACATTTTCCCCTCACTCATCTCCATACCTAACAGGGAATAGACGCGAAGACGCGATCGCCTCTGCCGGTGGCACCGGTAAGCGGCCGAGGGCACCAGAGCGCAGCGGTAGGGGGGCCTCTGTCGCTGTCGATAAAGGTGATCTTGTGACAAAGCCACCGAAGAGACCACTTTCATCTGAAAGCAGACCGTCTGCTGAAGAAGAGGATACCAGGGGTTATGGTTGCTAGCTGCTGCCATAACAATGATATCCCTCTTCAAAGTACCGATGTATAACGAAGGCGGGCGGTCCGTAAGTGGTTAAAGGAGAAGTACAACCAAAGCTTGTTTGGTTGTACTTCTGTGGATCACAGGAGTGCAGTTCGTTTTGCACTCCTCTGACCTGTTTTCAGCAGACAGCGGGCTGAAGTCTGCTTCCTGCTGACATCACAGAAGTCGGTCCAGGCTCTGCGTCATCACAACCACGGAGTCAGGATCCACCAGACCCCTCCCCTGGACTGACACCCGGCTCAGCCATTCAGTGAGCCCCTAAGAGCTTGAGCCGGCCACCCCTGCCCCCTCCACAGCCCAGGGCTCCAGTGAGAGAGGAGGGGGAAGAGCAAAGCTCTCTGCTCACAGAGTTGTGAGAAACAATTGATCAGCAATGTTCGATCGCTCGGTTCTCAGTGTAATTGCGCCGGGGTGATGCTGCATCCACCTAGGTAAGTATGATTAAAAAAAAAAAAAAAAAGAAACCCATACTTCTCTTTTAATAAATCATAAAGTAAACAAAAAACATCCTTTACCTTCTCTAAGTCCGTTCCTTCATTTGTATCTCACATACTCCCCCTCTGATACACTGCAGGTAACAGCAGGTTCAGCAGGACAGTCACCTTTTTCAATCTAGAGAGCAGTGGTCAGGACTGGGTGTATCCAGGCAATGATTGGCATTGAAGTTACAAACTTGTGAAGCAGAAGTGACAAAGATAATACCCACGCCCTCCTTCAACATTTTTTCTTCCTACTTTAGCGCAAGCAGGCACAGCCTACATGAGGGTGGCAACTCTGCTTTGAATTCAATAGTAGTGTAACATCATTGCCACACCGTTACAGAAAGCTGCATTAGGTGGACTTCAGTACAAACAAATGGCAACCACCCCAACCCATAACTGCCTTTGGCAGCAAGGAGAACATAGAAGGGTGGCGCATGTCAAAAAACAACAAAGCAAAATTCCCAGCACAACTTACCAGCCAGCCTGCAAGAAACCAAATTGTCCTGTCCAACAGTTCATGTTAAAACCAGGGGTTTAGTTCGCACACATTTGCAAATATATATGCATAAGCTGCAGGGCCACTTCACGCCACCCCAGTGTACTGCAGTTCTGACTCTATAAAATTTGAGAACCTCTAAATTTGGAGCTCATATATAATTTATAGATTAAGGGCAGGTATGCCTGGAGAGAGCCCACACCTCCCTAAAAGGAAAGCACTGGACAACCAGCTACAGGACAAGGTGGACTTCACATGCAGAATCAATGGGTATTTGTGGGACTTTGCAGTGGGACTAAAAAACACATTCAAGCTCATTTTTTTCCTTATGGGCATAATTGTCTTTGCTTGTTACAAATCTAGGCAGTTAAAATTGGGCACAGCTAAAAATTTTAAAGATTTTATTCAGTGAAGAATGTATATCAAAATAATCAGAATAATCATAAATCTAAGCCGCCAAAATGATGCAGATTTCAATGTTATTTGCAAGAGTCAAGTCCCCGTCCCCCCCCCCACGTTTTAAGCCCCCTTTATTACTCAGGGATACTGCTAATCCCAATAAAAAAAAGGAATTGCAGGGTTTGGGAAGTGGGAGAAGGCAGATACATGCTTAGCTTTTATATGAAAAGTCAAGATATGCATGCCCTTCAGCTACCTACTAGTGTTGAGCGGAATACGCCATATTCGATTTCGCGATATATCACGAATATATAGCGGAATATTCGTGAAATATTCACTAAAATCGAATATTCGTGATATTTAAAAAAAAATAAAAAATTGCGAAATTTCGCTAATGCGAATTTATTGCGAACATTTTGCGAATTTTTTTTTTTTTTTTTTTTTTCTGATGCAAAAGAAGGGCGGAGAAAGTATTCTCGAATATTCGCAAATCGAATATTCGGAATATTTTATCAAAAAAAAAAATGTTGTGAAATATTTTGACAACTGTGGTAGGAGAACTCTGATTGGCTCTGATGCAAAAGAAGGGTGGAGAAAGTATTTGCGAATATTCGGAAATCGAATATTCGCGAATACTTTCTCCACCCTTTTTTGCATCAGAGCCAATCAGAGTTGTCAAAATCTCGCAATCAATTTCGCATTCGCATTAGCGAAATTTCGATAAAATATCACCAATATTCGATTTCAGAATATTCGCGAATACTTTCTCCGCCCTTCTTTTGCATCAGAGCCAATCAGAGTTCTCCTACCACAGTTGTCAAAATATTTCACAACATTTTTTTTTTGATAAAATATTCCGAATATTCGATTTCCGAATATTCGAGAATACTTTCTCCGCCCTTCTTTTGCATCAGAGCCAATCAGAAAAAAAAAAAAAATTTGCAAAATCTTCGCAATAAATTCGCATTAGCGAAATTTCGCAATTTTTTTTTTATATTCGGAATAGCGAATATTGGCCGCGAAATTCGAGATATTCGCGAATACTCAAATATGCCATATTCGAGCCGAATATTCGCAATACGAATATTCGTAAGCAACACTACCTACATCTCTGGGTGTATTAATGTGGTTTTCACTACGGTAAATTTAGTTTATGCATTTTTTTAGCATGTGAACTGGCTAGGTCAGCAGGGGAATCTTGAGAATTGCTGAGATTCACAGTAGCAAATTTAGTAAGGGCCACCACAAAGCTAAGTAGAACTTGCATATTATACCGATACAGCAGAAATTCCCCTGAGTTATTCGAGAAAGTCTAACCAGTGGAGACCCACTAGATAATTCTGTTTTTTTTACAGTTGTGTAATACTCAGGGTATGTTATTAACCAGTTAAGCTTGGGATAAATAAACCCCAGTTTTAAAAAAATAAAATACATTTCTACTGATTTAAATTCTACTATAACTGTAGAAGAGCGTGTCACAGTGTTCGAAAAAAGCTTGCAGACCACAAGGTGCAGTTGGTGAGCAACACTGTCAGAGTGATTGTGCAAGTGTTTTGTCATCAGACCGGCTCAGAAATTGTTCAAGTGATCTAGTTGTAAAAAAATACACATAATTACTTCCAGTGTGGCAATCACTGGTTAAGTCAATTTCCCAGCAAGGTGAAACACTGTCTCCTTGCTTACTTTCAAGTTTGAACAAAGACATAATATAAAATGACGCACTTAATTTAGTTGCTTGCACTCAACGAGGAGTTGCATACCACACCACCTACTAAATGAATACCAACATACCAGACATTCAGTGTGGCCAAGACAATAGTAAAACATATGTAATACAGGAAAACACCTTCAGGATATCTTGAATAATGCTTTCAATTGTACATTATTGCACAAAACTCTTTTTGTTTTCCCCAAAAAAAACGTATGTGCTGTAATTCCCACTACAGTTCCGTGTCTACAGTTTTTCCGGTAATACAATTCTATACATAAAATATATTCATTTTTAATAGATCAACAGTATAGAAATTTTAGAAAATAACCATTACAGCCAAAGAACCAACATGACTTAAAAAGAGGAAAGAAATAAGTATAAGTGAAGTAAATAAAGGAAATACAAATGTTCAGCAAAGAAGATGAGGAATTTGAGGAAATATTAACTGAACCCCGTGCTTAAAGTATAAAGACTTAGAGTGGAGAGAAACTAGAACACCTGTCAGGTACTTATTGCTATTTGCGCTCCCGTTAGGGAGATTCATCCTCTCTAATTGTCCTGGTAACTGTTATCATGGAGTAGAACAGTAATGTGTGTGTGTGTGTGGGTGGGGGGATCTTTTCATAGGGACACCAGCTTTAGTGACCCAGATGACAGCCACGGATTCCATCTCTTTGGATGGATTTCCTCTCACTTCTTTTTTGGCTATGGGAAAAGAAGTAAAGTTAAATCTCCCTAATGGGATACAGATGGCAAAATATGACAGGCAGGAAGCTAAACGCTTCCCGGCTGAATGAAAAATAAAGAATTGCCGGCTGAAATTTTTTTTTTTTTTAAAAAACAGCGCTGGGTCCCCCCCATGTCCATTAAAGGGCCCTTGAGTCTAGTAAATTCTAAAATAAAAAAAATGGAGTGGGGTCCCCCCCAAATTCTGTACCAGACCTTTATCCGAGCATGCAGCCCAGTAAGTCAGGAAAGGGAGGGGACAAGCAAGCGCCTCCCCCCCTTGAACCATACCAGGACGCATGCCCTCAACATGTGGGGGGTGGGTGCTTTGGGGCGGGGGCTCTGCGCCCACCACCCTAAAGCCCCTTGCCCCCATGTTGATAGGGTCAAGATCCTCTTCCTGACAACTCTTGCCTGGTGGTTTTCAGGGTTTGTGAGCGAGGTGCTTATCGGAATCTGGAAGCCCCCTTTAACAAGTGGGCCCCTAGATCCCGGCATGCTACACCTACCCACGAGAGTGGGACACAGTGCGGCCAGTGCTCTACGTCACATCTAGCTGTAACACGCTTGATTCCTTAGTGCCAAGGTCTCGGCACTTGCACAAGTAAGCTGCCATTTGGCTTTTGTTTTTAATCTGTTTTATAATAAATTGCAGGACTTCACCATGGCCTGTTTTTCTTCATTTTATCCATGGTAATTTCTTCTGTTGAGTCCATTCCTGGCCAGTCCCATCCAGGTACCAGTACAGACCTTAGGCCACCAACTGTACTAAAGCTCCACCTGATCCTTTTTAAAAACGAAGGATCATGGTGGTCTGGTAAGTAGGCACTTACCTCTAACCGGGTGTCGCTAGTTTGATATCTGTTCGATGGTGATGGTGTCTTCTCTCAAGTTAACCATTTGATGCATGGACTTACCATTTGCTTATCATTTAGTGACCATTGCTGCATTTTTTATGCATTGATATTTTTTGATGTTGTTATCATATAAGCACTTGCACTTTAAATCACTATTGTATTGTTGACCTTATAGTTAACATATTGTCTCGCGTTAGAATTTGGAATTTATTTTTCACTTGCTATTAGCGCCCCCTTATTACTATACACCCTCCACATTGCTAAAGTTGTTTTCACACCACTTTAGGGGAGCAGCTTCCTTAATATATTTTACATTACCATAGCGCAGAGTTCTCTATTTACTTATAATCTCTGATGGCTGCAGAGCCGTTTATAGGTCAATGTGTGAGAGTACAGTTTTGAAATAATTCATTAATATGTTAGTAAGAGCAGGTTTCTTCTGCTCTGGCAGTGATTGGTTTCAGGAAGCATACAATCTGCAAATAAGGGAATTATTTGACAGTTGGATGCCATATTGTGTATGCTTGTTCTTGGGATATTACGTACAGACATAAAGGTAATTTAATGAATCAAGATTTTTCTCCCTTACTTACAAAATAGTTGCAATTGTGTCCAGCTAGTCCTGTTTCAGACAAGTACCCCTTGCAGACAACAAAACCATGTCCTTGATATTTACTGGAACTGCAGCAGCAGTTCCAGTAAACGGCTCGTTGTAGTGTTGTACGTCACCGCGTTCTTCACGGTCGGAATTTGGTGTGACCTTGTGTGTATGCAAGACAGCTTGAGCGGAATTCCGTCAAAAAAAAACATCCGAGTTTATTCCGACGGAAAAAAAATGGTTGTGTGCATTATGTTTTTACAGCATCTGTTTTTATCTATAAGCATTGGTAACCGGAAAGGTGTTCCTCCATGGCTACCTGTCACTTCTGTTTGCTATAAATCCAGCGCTACTAATCTCATGGTGTGGTTATGGCTATATTCTTACATTTTACCTTATGGATAGATTTTTTCTGTAGGCATGTTTTTTTTTCTGAAGAGTGAATAACAGTGCAAAAAAAGTAATTTCAGATTCTAATAGTTATTATCCCTTAGTTCCTTAGTACTATTAAAAGGAATACTTCACTTTAATATCGCACTGACAGTTCGGACATGAATCGGATGGCATGGGTGTTCACACCCATGCGATCCGATTCTGGTGCGTACCAAAAAAAGGGTCCTGTGTGAGTTTGGTCCAAATGCGATATCAGCCACACTATCTGTATGGCTGAAATCACATCGCACGGACATTGCATGTGATTTGCGCTGCAGTCTGGTGCGAATCACATGCGATCTCACATCACGCACAAGTGCCAATATTATGTTTGCTTTGCTTGCAACAGCTTGGCATTGCATGCCATTGCAGAGCCTATCATCTACCAGGACTCCCCAGGTCCTTTTCCATCCTAGTTTCCCCCAGTGGTTCTCCCCCTAGTGAGTAGATTGCATTCATATTTTTGCCACCCAAATGCAGTATTTTACAATTTTCTACATTAAACCTTATTTATCATGTAGTTGCCCACCCCATACATTTTTTCAGATTTTCTTGAAAAGTTCCCACCTCCTGTGGAGAAGTTATTGCCCTGCTTAGCTTAGTATCGTCCGCAAATAAAGAGATTGAGCTGTTTATCCCATCCTCCAGGTCGTTTAAGAATACATTAAATAGGATTGGTCCCAGAACAGAATCCTGAGGGACCCCACTTTCCACACCGGACCAGAAAAAATAAGTATTCCCCATTTATCACTATCCTCTGAATTCGCCCCTGTAGCCAGTTTTCAATCCATGTACTCACCCTATGGTCCATGTCAATGGACCTTACTTAGTAGAGAAAACTTTATGGGGAACTGTATCAAATGCTTTTGAAAAATCCAGATACACCAATTCTACGGGCCTTCCTTTATCTAGATGGCAGCTCACCTCCTCATAGAAGAATAATAGATTGGTTTGGCAAGAATGATTCTTCATGAATTCATGGAAATTACTGCTAATGATACTGTTGTCAATAATAAAATCTTGTATATAGTCCCTTATCCCTTACTTGAGGGTGCTTCCTGTGACATGTCCTGAGGATAAACATTGCAGTTGTGGTTACTGAAGCCCCCCGATTCCCTCATTAAGACTGAGGAGAAGAATAAATTTAATACCTTCGCTATCTCTCCATCCTTAGTAACCAGATTCCCTTCATCATTCTTTATGGGACCAATTGATCTGACCTCCCTTTCTTACTATTTACAGTATATACCGTATTTATCTTCGTATAGCGCGCCCCGGCGTATAGCGCGCACCCCCAACCTGGAAGGGAAATTTCCTGAAAAAAAGAAAATACTTACAGTTTGAATGCCCCTCGTCTGTGTCCGGTCCGGCGCCCGTCTGCGGCTTTGGTGGTGTCCTCCCCGCTTCTCCCGCGCTGTTTTTGAGCCGATCCTCGCTTCCCGCGCTGTGTTTGAATGCCGCCGCCGACATATACCGAGCGCAGTACACTCGGGCACGCTCGGCTCCTCTCGCATAAAGGCTAGGGGGCGGCACATGGCGTGACCGCGAGGGGAGCCGAGCCTGGCCGAGTGTACCCGAGTGTACTGCGCTCGGTATATGTCGGCGGCGGCGTTCAAACACAACGCGGGAAGCGGGGATCAGCGTTTATCGCGCACCCACGATAAATACGGTACTTAAATAATTTCTTGAGATTTTTTTACTCTTCTCTGCAATGTGCCTTTCGTGTGTTATCTTGGCCACCCTGATTACACCCTTACATTTCTTGTTGCATTCTTTGTAAAGTTGGAATGCTGATGATTTTCCTCAGCCTTGTATTTTTTAAGGCCTTTTCCTTTGCTTTTATATGCATTTGTACGTTGGAGTTAAGCCACCCATGACTTTTGTTAGCTCTTTTAAATTTATTTCCCATTGGGATGCACTGGCTAATGCCCTTATTTAATATGCTCTAAAAAGCATCCCCATTTTTTCTCCATGTTCTTTGTTCCTAAGACTTTATCCCAACTGTTATCTTCTAGCAAGGTTCGTAGTTTAGGGAAGTTGGCTCTTTTGAAATTCAGTGTCTTTGTATTCTCCTTATGTTTCCTATTTATGTGATTTATACTAAAACTAATTGACCTGTGATCGCTGTTTCCTAAATTCCCCCGAATTTCAATCAGGTCGGTATTGTTGATTATAAGCAGGTCTAGTAACTATTTGTTTCTAGTTGGTGCATTTTAGAGGTCGACCGATATGGGTTTTTCTCTGGCCGATGCCAATATTTAGAAATTGCGGCGACCGATGGCCGATATATGACGCCGATTTTTATTGGGCCGATATGTTAGGCCAATTTTTTTTTAAATAATTTCCCTTCATTTCATAAAATCTAACAGTTAGACCCCTTTCACACTAGGGTGTTTTTCAGGTGCTTTTGGGATAAAAATAGTGCCTGTAAAGTGCCTGCAAAACGGCTCCCCTGCAGTCTCAGCGTGAAAGCCCGAGTGCTTTCACACTGAGGCAGTGCGCTGGCAGGAAGTAAAACCGCTCCTCCACCACTCCTGTCCATTAAAATGAATGGGCGCTGCTGCCGAAGCGCTTGCAAAGCACTTCTGCAGTGGTGCTACATGGGCGCATTTAACCTCTTCATTGGTCGCTAGCTGGGTTATAAGCTAGCAGCCGAATAGCGCCGCTAAAATGATGGTAAAGCGCCATCAAAACTAGCAGCGTTTTACTATCAACGCCTGTCCGCTCCAGTGTGAAAGCAGCTGAGTTCCGTCGAAAAAAAAAAATATTAAAAGTCAGCAGCTACAGCTAATGCAGCTGCTGACTTTTAATATATGGACACTTGTCTGTGTCCTGGGCGCCCACAATGCCGTTCTCTCCCTCGGCTCTCAGGTGCTGCCCCCGCCATCTTCGGTAAGGGAATCAGGAAGCAGGCACAAAAACAGGTAATCAGAACTTTTGGATGAAGAAAAAAAAAACTGTTAACTTTACTGTTTAGTTTTTAGTGTATTTTTTCCCAAAAAATTGCATTTGAAAGACCGCTGCGCAAATACCGTGTGACATAAAATATTGCAACAACCGCTATTTTATTCCCTAGGGTCTATTCTAAAAAAAAATATATATATATATATATATATATATATATATATATATATATATATATAATGTTTGGGGGTTCTAAGTGATTTTCTAGCAGAAAATACAGGATTTTTAATTGTAAGCAACAAGTGTCAGAAAAGATTTAGTATTTAAATGGTTAAACTGAGAACTTCTACACAGTTCATTTCATTGATAAGTAGAAACATTGGCCTGGATTCACATACATTGGTGCATATTTATGCCAGCGTAGCGTATCTAATATACGCTACGCCGACGTCGCGCAGAGAGGCAAGCACCGAATTCACAAAGCACTTGCCTCCCAAACTGTGCTGGGTTCCCTCGGTGTAAGCCATCGTAGGTGGAAGTGGGCGTGAGCCATGCTAATGAGGCGTGACCCCATGCAAATGATGGGCCGAGTGCCATGCAAGTACTTAAAACGAACGGCGCCGTCCCGTGGACGTATCCCAGTGCGCATGCTCACAATCACGTCGGAACTACTCCCTAAGATACGACGAATCACTGCCTACGACGTGAACGTAACCTACGCCCAGCCCTATTCACGTACTACGTAAACAACATAAAATACGACGGCTGTGTTCCCTGGTCCATACCTTTTGCATGGGTTGCGCCTCATATATATGGGGAATAACTTTACGCCGAGCAAACGACTTACGCAAACCGCCTATAGTATCTCCCTCATTTGCATATGTGCATAGAAAATCAATGGGAGCGGCAAATGCGCCCAGCGTAAATATGCGCCCACGATACGACGGCGTAGGCAAGTTACGTCGGTCGTAGGAAGCCTATTTTTAGGCGTATCTTAGTATGTGGGTTGTCGCATAGATACGACGGCGCACATTTGTACTTACGTCGGCGTATCTTGAGATACGTCGGCGTAAGTGCTTTGTGAATCCGGGCCATTGTATCTTTTCTCACACTTGGCAGGCTGCCCTGAGACAAGTTGCTCCACAGGAAACTTCAGGCAACTTGCAATGACTTCTATGATACAGAAGCTATTTGCAAGTCGCACTGAAGTTTTACATCAGGTTTTTTTTTTAAACAATCGGCCGATGCCGATTAATTAAAAAGTGCCAAAAATCAGCCAATATATTGGTCGACCTCTAGTGCATTTACCATCTGACCCATGAAATTGTCCTGCAAGACATTTAGGAGCTGGCAAGCCTTATATGAATGCACGGTTCCTTCCACCCAGTCTTTGTCTAGATAATTAAAATCCCCCCATTATAATGACTATTCCCATTCTTGCCGCCAATCCAAATAGTGATAGGATAGATGAAGGATTCCAACTCCTCCTTTGCTCCCTTAGTGATGTCATCTCTCACATTCACTTGTACATAATTTTTGATATACAGGCATGCCCCTCCCCCTTTTTTTACCCTTTCTATCCCTGCGATATCGGGAATACCCTTGAAGGGTTGCCAGCCAATCATGAGAGCGGATGATCATCTGCTGACCTCCACTTGCCTATAGAAATACATTAGTGTCCTTTTTTAATCTGTCAACGGATGGATAAAAAACGGACAAACAGAACGCCTGTGTGAAAGGGGCCTTGCTGTGGTCCCTCAATAAATTATAAACTTAGTGCCCCCCAGCTGATGCTAATTATATTCTTGGTTTTTGTCTAGAGGATGATGTAAAAGAGCAAAACTCACCATTCTCCACTGTACAGCAGGGGTTAGCATTCTGGTTACTTGCACTCCCTCCAGAATGTGAGAAGACACTCCGATATCTCCATGTACATGAGGGCGGTGACATGACCATTTAGAGATTGACCAAAAGAGAGACTTTGTGGGACCAGTCTTCACTACTGGAACTGGCATGTGTAATAAAGTAAGCTATACTCATGCTTGGTATGGTCCCTTTGAAGAAAATTGCAATATATCATGCATCAGCTAGTGGGTGTGGAGGGGGCACACATTTTATAATTGTCAAGCTGCCAGAGTTTGACTTGAACATAAAGGGTTTTATTTACTAAAGGCATAGAAACCAATCAGCTTCCAGGTTTTATTGCCAAAGCTTAATTGAACAAGCTGGGGTTAGAAGCTGATTGGTTTTTATGCAGAAGTGAGACTGAGTTTGCACTCTCCAGCTTTATTAACCACTTGCCGACCGCCCTATAGCCGAATGATGGCTAGAGGGCAGCTCAATAACTCTGGGAGGGCGTACATTGATGTCCTCCCAGAATCGCGCTCCCAAAAAAAATGCGTTCGAAAAATTGCTGCGCAAATACCGTGCGAGATAAAAAGTTGCAACAACCGTTATTGTATTCTCTAGGGTCTTTGCTAAAAAAAAAACATATATAATGTTTTGGGGTTCTATGTAATTTTCTAGCAAATACGTTATGATTTTTACATGTAGGAGAGGAATGTCACAATTGGCCTGGGTGCTCCAGAACGTCTGAAGGTGCTCCCTGCATGTTGGGCCTCTGTATGTGGCCACGCTGTGTAAAAGTCTCACACATGTGGTATCGCTACACTCGGGAGTAATAGCAGAATGTGTTTTGGGGTGTAATTTGTGGTATGCATATGCTGTGTGTGAGAAATAACCTGCTAATATGACAATTTTGTGAAGAAAAAAAAATCTTGATTTTGCAAAGAATTGTGGGGAAAAAATGACAACTTCAAAAAACTCACCATGCCTCTTTCTAAATACCTTGGAATGTCTACTTTACAAAAATGGGTCATTTGGGGGGTATTTGTACTTTTCTGGCTTGTTAGGGTCTCAAGAAGTGAGATAGGCCGTCAGTACTTCAGGTGTGATCAATTTTCAGAGATTGGCACCATAGCTTGTGGACTCTGTAACTTTCACAAAGACCAAATAATATGCACCAATTTGTACTTATTTTTACCAAAGATATGTAGCAGTATACATTTTGGCCAAAATATATGAAGAAAAATTACAAATTTGCTAAATTTTATAACAGAAATGAAGAAAAATTATTTTTTTTACAGAATTTTCAGTCTTTTTTCTTTTATAGTGCAAAAAATGTAAAACCCAATGGTGATTAAATACCACCAAAAGAAAGCTCTATTTGTGTGAAAAAAGGACATACATTTCATATGGGTACAGTGTTGTATGACTGAGTAATTGTCATTCAAAATGTGAGAGCACCGAAAGCTGAAAATTGGTTTGTTAGAAAGCGGGTTTAAAGTGGTTGTAAACCATTTACAGACCACTTTAACCTACAGGTAAACCTAGATTAAGACTTACCTGTAGGTCCAAGAAATATCTCCTAAACCTACACTTTAAGGAGATATTTTCCAAAAAAGGGGCACCGATGTCTACGGCGCATGCGCACCGTCGACAGCGGCGCAGGCGCACTGAGCGTGCCATTAGTGCCATCATTTGCGCGGGAGTGACGTCATCGCTGCTCCGGCCAGTCACAGCGCCGGAGCAGCGATACCCAAAAGTCACTTCGGGAGAGATGGCGACGGTGGAGGAGGTGATCGAGGACTGCTTCGGGGGCTTCGATCTCAGGTAAGTAATTTATAATTAGCTAGTTTGCTATGCATACTAGCTCATTGTGCCTTTCTCTTGCAGGGTTTTTTTCCCCCGGATTTTTTGAAGAGGGTTTACTTCCTCTTTAAGTGCCCAGTGATTAAATAAAACCCAAAGGCCCAGATTCAGAAAGACTTACGACGGGCGTATCTGTAGATACGCCGTCGTAAGTCAGAATCCGCGCCGTCGCAACTTTAAGCGTATGCTTAAACTGAGATACGCTTAAATGTTGCTAAGATACGACCGACATAAGTCTCCTATGCCGTCGTATCTTAACTGCATATTTACGCTGGCCGCTAGGGGCGTGTACGCTGATTAACGCCTAGAATATGTAAATCAGCTAGATACGCCTATTCACGAACGTACGCCCGGCCGTAGCAGTACAGATACGCTGTTTACGTAAGGCTTTTTCCGGTGTAAAGTTACCCCTGCTATATGAGGCGCAGCCAATGTTAAGTATGGACATCGGGCCAGCGTCACAGATACTGTAACTTCATTCTTATTACAACACAGTGAAAAAAAAAGTGACCTTCCCATTCAGAAACTAGAATTAAGAAAAGAGAAGGTAAGGCTAACATGACTACCGGTACTTCTTAGCATATGAAAAAGTGTGACTCTTTAAAAAAGGATTGCTAAAATCCTTGTAACAAATATGGTTCTCATGGTGGGGATAGATTTTTTTTTGCAAGAGTTTTTTTTGAGAAACACATTCTGGCATCAACAGTTGGGTATTATTTCTCCAAATGACACCTATGATGGAGCATAAATTCTGACACCAATAACGGGGTACTATTCCTCCCACTTGCACCAATGATGGGGCAGTATCCCTTCCACTGATACCAACAATGGGGCACTATTCCTCCCACTGGCACCAATGATGTGGGCACTGTTCCTCCCACTAATACCAATCATTTGGAACGATTCCTCCTCCACCTAACCACAGGGACGCTATGTAATCACTGGACCCCTTACATTACACAGCACCCTGCATCACTGGACCCCTTACATTACACAGCACCCTGCGTCACTGGACCCCTTTACATTACACAGCACCCTGCATCACTGGACCCCTTTACATTACACAGCACCCTGCATCACTGGACCCCTTTACATTACACAGCACCCTGCATCACTGGACCCCTTTACATTACACAGCACCCTGCACCTCTGGACTACTTTACATTACACAGCACCCTGCATCACTGCACCCCTTACATTACATAGCACCCTGCATCACTGGACCCCTTTACATTACACAGCACCCTGCACCTCTGGACCCCTTTACATTACACAGCACCCTGCACCTCTGGACCCCTTTATGTTACACAGCACCCTGCACCTCTGGACCCCTTTACATTACACAGCACCCTGCATCACTGGACCCCTTTACATTACACAGCACCCTGCATCACTGGACCCCTTTACATTACACAGCACCCTGCACCTCTGGACCCCTTTACATTACACAGCACCCTGCATCACTGCACCCCTTACATTACATAGCATCCTGCATCACTGGACCCCTTACATTACACAGCACCCTGCATCACTGGACCCCTTTACATTACACAGCACCCTGCACCTCTGGACCCAGAGAGGGGGGGTTGCTGGACAGTGTTCACACATCAGAGCGGGAACGCCCTGCTGGGGGGGGCCGGGTTTTATTCTGGAAACATGTCAGAGGCAGAGCTGAGAGCCGCACGCGTGCGCGGGGGGGGGGGGGCGCTGCCGCTGCCTGACACATAACATTTAGTTGCCTGTTACACGCTTCTGCTCGAGTCCTGCAAAGGGAACGACGTTCCTGCTGTGAAAAAAGTGCAGGGACGTCGTTCCCACGCGTTCCCGCAGGACCCGAGCCCTGCATAGTGAGTCCCCATATTTGGATACCCACTTTAAGCTTTTAAGCTCTGCATGTCATACCAGACCCCTAGATTAGCATATTTACTGCATGGTCTTTACCTGGCTCATTGTCATTAAGGACTCCCAGATTGTGAATTGTTACTGAGAGCTGTATACTGAGACCTCTACTGTCCTGTAGATAGTGACCAAACTGCATCAGGGACATTTTGTAGGACTACTCTGCTTGCAGCTTCTACCACTGGCTTATGCCTGAAGTAGGTACATGGACAATATGTGGATAGCCTAGTATTTTTTTCCTGCTGATCCTGTTAGTAGCACACTCCTTGTCCAAGGGTGACAATGCATTTTCAAAGTTTTGTATCTATAGAGAAGCAGCATCGTCACCAAAAGAAAGAACTACAAACACCTCCGTCTCTCCTCTCCTCCGTAATACAGGGATTCTACAGTCATTAGAGGTAGCTGGAAACAGTATAACTAACAATAGTGAGCACAGACAGTTTTCAGCTGACAAAGTTCATGATGGCTTGGTGCGCAGGTACTGCTTACAGTCAAGCGATCCAGGTTCAAAAAAGAGAAGCCCATAGCAATACGCAGTATTAAGTGCAGGGCTGGCATGACTAGGTAGCAGGGAAACAGCACTTATAGTGGTTAAATTAAGGGGAGTGTAGTTAGTCAGGTCAGGGGGTGGCCTGAGTTAGTTTTCCCCAGTGTAGGAGGGGCCTGAGGTCAGTTGGTGGTCAGCAAGAGGAGAAAGAGCTTGTGCCTGCCCCTGCTGTGATGGTATTTTATCTGTGTGGAAGTATGGCTGGCATGGAGGACTTTCTGGCACAACTGCGGGTGGCAGCAGCATCCCAGGGCTCTTCCTGGCTGCATCAGCAGATCGCAGCCATCGACCAGGAAGGGGAGCCAGTGGCAGGTACTTCAGGCGGGCAGCATGCTCGGCGGTCTCGGTCTCCGGAGAGCTTTTCACCCCCTTTTCCCCTTGAGCTCAATGCTATTATGGGAGCCCCAGTGCGGTGGACTCTCCAGGCACACCGGCTCCACCACCCCCACAGGCGGCCAGTGCTAGCGCCGGGAGGAATCCCCGGCAGAGGCGGAGCTCGTCTGGCAGAGGCGGAGCTCGTCTGGCAGAGACTGCGGTGCGCCCCCCGATCCCGCCAGCATGTTGCAGGAGACAGGAGCAGGCGGCCGCCTCCCCTGGTTGACGCCCCTATCAGGGAGGTGGCCCGGCGCGTGAGAGGTCATTTTGCGGGCGCCAGCCATTGGTCCAGTGCGGCCGGCGCCCCCCACCTCAGGCTGATGATCGTGTTCTCCGGTTTCGGGGGTGGAGCCAAATGGGGACCCCCCCTTCCCAGGCTGCAGTGAGGCACACCGTGTTTATAGGGGCAGACGTGGCTTCGGTATGACAAACAATTCGTCAGCGGAAAGCCGTTTGTCCATCTATACGCTGGGACCATAAGGACATCAGCTTATAAATGAAACTTATTTCTTCAGCGCGGGCCTCCCCGGCGTTTGTTCCTGGTAGCGTCGGTGGTTCAGATGCCCCAGGACAGCCGGCCCCGAAAAGAAAAGGGGTGTGTTGGCAGTTCAATGAGGGGCCTGCAGGTTTGCAAACAGTTGCTGTTTCAAACATGAATGCTCCAGCTGCGGGGGTGGTCATACCCTATCACAATGTTTTAAACAGGGTAAAGGACGTTCCGGGGATGCTATGGGAAAAGGGGAGGACTCCGGTGCGGGTGGAAAGGATGCTTCTTTTTCTAAGTAGGTATCCGGACCGTGTGGCTGCCTGGTTCCTGGAATTTGGTTTTAAGAAGGGGTTTCATATTTCGTGCTCGCTGCAGCACATTCCCCTTGTGTCTAGGAATTTGCGTTTGGCTTTGCAGCATCCTTGGGTATTTTCTGAAAAACTGTCCAAGGAAGTGGCATTGGGCCACATGTGCGGCCCCTTTCCAAGTCCTCTATTGGTGGGCCTCGTGGTTTCGCCTGGAAAAGAGCCTGGAAAATTTCATCTGATTCACCATTTGTCATTTCCAAAAGGGGGTCAATGACGCCACTGACTTTTGCATGCATGATTATGGCCATGGGGAGGGTGTTTCTCCTAAGCATTTAATTGAGCTCATGCGGGAGCACTGGGAGGACCTGCGTGTTTGGCATGTCTTCTTGGACTCTTACAACGGCCGGTCTGTATGGATGGGGGGTCCAGTGAGCAATTTGATCTGGAATTTTACACTGATGCAGCAGGGTCATCTGGTTTTGGGGCCTATGTTGGGGGATGGCAGTGTGCAGAGAGCTGGCTGGAGGATTGGTGCGGGGCTGGGTTCCTCCGGAACTTGTTCTTGCTGTAACTTTTTTCCGGTAATTGTGGCGCTGGAGATTTGGAGGGATACCTTCCGGGATTGGAAAATTTGGCTCCACTGCGATAATTTGGGGGTAAACCAGGTCATCAATCAAGTGACTGCTTCTTCGGCGCCAGTGGTGCGCTTGTTGCTTTACCTGGTGTTGCGTTGTTTACAATTAAAAGAATTCTGTATGCACGTCACATTCCAGGGACAACTAACGCTGTGGCTGATGCTTTGTCTCAGTTTCAGTGGGACAGATTCCCGGACTTGGCATCGTAGTGGGAGCAGCATGGGTTTCCTTGTCCCCAGCATCTCTGGCACATTGCGTTGGAGTCGTCACGGGTCTGATCCGGAATTCTGTGAGCGATGGCACCTGGTCGGCCTATGCAAAGGTTTGGCAGGAGTGTTGTGGGTTGCTGAGAAGGGTTGGACAAGTGTCGGGGGATGGGGTTGTCGCGGTCTTGTTGTATTTCATTGGTTTGAATTTTGAGCGACGGGTTTTGGCTTCGGCAATGGACCGGAAGATAGCAGGTTTAGCTTTTTGGTTTAAATTGACAGGGGGTGGGGATTTCACCAAGGCTTTCATGGTTCAACAGGATTTGAAGGGGTACAAAAAGGGTAAGAGGGTCCGTGACAGCAGGCGCCCGGTCACTTTTCCCATGTTACATCAGTTGATTATTCAGGTGAGTAGGGTGTGTGCCTCCAGCTATGAAGCCAGTCTCTTTAAGGCGGCGTTCACTAAGGCAGCCAGATGGGGTTTTGACAAGTCAGTCATAAAGCGGATAGGGCGTTGGGAATCTGAACGTTTCAAGCTCTATGTACGCCCACATTTGGTTTAGATTGTGTAAAGCAATGGTTATCTGTGTTCTGTGCTTATGTTGTAAGTGGTGTTTGTGGTTCTATGTGCCACATTTTTCTTTCAGATGATACGGCTGATCTCGTGTGGATCATGGGACATTCTTATGTCTTTTGGGGGGCAAAACGGGCGGATGTTCGGCCGAACGGCCGCCAGTTGGGAGTTCCCAGGGAGTTGGCGATGGAACGCTGGATCGGAGTTTCGGGCATGCTGTGGAGCAGGGTATTGCCCGAGGTTCATAAGTATTCGCACGGACCTTCCTCACACCCTAGTTGTGTGGTCTGATATTGGCATGCTGATTCGGAAAGGCATAGCTCCTCGAATTCAAAAAAATTATTTTACATACATTTTGCATAATTTAACTGAGAATATGATGTAAAAATGTATGGGGTTACCTTTACTAAAACCAAATGTGCAATTTGTTAGTGTATCTAGAGATATACAGGTAGTTGTCTATTTGGAGAAGTCATACAAATCCAGGCATACTTGATACTTACTGGTCTGAATCTACACTGATTTAAATATTTCTTTTTAAGCAGGACTTAAAAAGGATCTTATCTATTGGGCACACTATCAGTGATAGTAAATACATTTAATTATGCAATTGATTTGGCTTCATCATTATCATATTAAAAGTTATAAACTAATGTACTGCATGAATATGAAAGCTTAAAATTCAGAAGTGTTCCCATGATAAATAGGCGTGATTTATATGTACAGTGTAGGGTGTGTACTAAGATGATCTTTGGGTGGCCTAAGTTGCTCGGATTTGTCAGTGAGGAATGTTGTGAAGTATGCCTAAACCACCCCTAGTAGTACAGCTGCAACAATCATTTGCTTTGGAATCAATATTTTCTGGGGAAATTATCCAAGCCTCCCTGAGTGACTAGAAATCCCCAGCTCTGTAGAGGTAAACAGCCCACAGATCTCTCTTTCCTTCAAGCAGTTTTAGCTATAAAGGCAGAACATATCAAGCAGAAAAGCAAAGACAAACATATTTTTCAAAGTAAATATACTAAAGGGGAAGTCCAGACCAAACTGGGACAGAACATAAAATAGGTGTTAATTGTTACATGTGTCCCATTTTTAAAAGATTTTCCCTCACTTCCGGAGTGATCACTGGGACAGGAAGTGAGAGTCTTTCCAAAAAGGACATGGACAAGTTTTTTTTGAAGGGGAAGGGTCGGAATCTGTCAGGTTTTGTATTGTTGTCAGTTTTGCCATGGGGAAATTTTGTCTCACGTCCTAAATATCCACTGGGACACAAAATGAGTGAAAATCTCTGCGAGAGGAACACAGACCGGGAGGTATGGTACCCAAAACGAAACCAACATTTTTCCCTGGCAGTACATTTTCAGCCCTGCCTATTTATAGCCCATTTACTTCTGCCTCTGGAGCTTGATGAACAACTGTGTTGTTCTGTAATCCTTTCCCCCCCACTATGCCTTTGAAGTTTCAATGAAAGGCATTGAAGCAGGGATACTTCACTGGGTGAAGACACCCAGTCTCCCACAAAACCCACTGACTTTCTTTGACATTTCTCCTGGGCTTCAGGGGCTGTAACAGTAGGATTTAGGCGGGCAGCCGCGGGTTGGCAAAACCACAGCTCAACTATCAGTGTCCAGATCTGAACATGGGACCACCGCAGTGTCTGTAGCTTCTCTCGCTGTGCCACCTGAGATTCTGGACAGCTCTCAGCCTGATTCCTTAGACCACCTTGCATTTTCTTTATTTCTGGTGAGCCTTGAACTCTTTGCTCCTCTCATGAACTTCCTGATTTAAGCCATGTGTCTGCACTTCCTGCTTGCCAAAATATTCTGTTACGGGATCAAATTATGGGTTCTCTACAAACCCCCCCCCCCACGCGCGCCTGGATGTGATTGACAACAATGCGAACCAATGGCTGCGCTGCTTTCAATCCATCCACTCTAGCCAATCAACGCCAAGGCTGAGCGGCGAAGAGGACGTCAGGGGCGAGCACAGTAGGTGAACGGGCTCAGGTAAGTAAAACGGGGGGGGGGGGCGGCGGTATTGTCAGATGTTTTTTTCACCTTAATGCATATGATGCAACCTTTACAACCCCTTTAAGTAATTTTTCCCTGGTTAGCAATCTTGGTCTTGAACATCCATCTAATTTTCCATGTGATTCCTCTGTACGTTTGGCAGGTTTTCTACAACTATGAACAAAATATGTAGTCATGGACTTTGTGTGGACATATAGAAGAGAAACTGAGTACCAAAAAAAACCTTACTATGTACCATTAAAAAATCTATTACACAACGATAAAAATTATTCTCCACTAGGGTTGCACCGATACTTATGCTGGTATCGGTGCCAATACCGAGCATTTTTACGAGAATGTGGTACAATTCCTGTCCAAATCACATGTGAACCCAGGCTTGTCATAGTGATTTTAGCCTGGGTTCACACAGGAGCAGTGGGGAAAAACACATGCGATTCAGATAGGAATTGCACCACATTTCTGTTCAAATTGCATGCGATTCTTTGAAGGGCGATTTGAGCCCATTTATTTTTGTATGGGTTTAAATTGCACGTAAAGGTATCAGTACTTAGTATTGGTGAGTACTTGACCGAAAGTATTGGTACTCGCTAGCAAAAAATTGGTGCAACCCTTCTCTCCACACAACATGCAAAGATTCTGATTGCAGTTTACATGTTGACTCAACAAGTTTCGGGAATCCCTCAGGAAAATATGTGACAGAATCAGTACATTGGAACCCACTCCTATAGCTAGATTCAGATAGGGGCGCGCAACTTTAGGGCGGCGTAGCGTATCGTATTTACGCTACGCCACCTTAATTTAGAGAGGCAAGTACTGTATTTACAAAGTACTTGCCTCCTAACTTACGGCGGCGTAGCGTAAATGTGGCGGGCGCAAGCGCGCCTAATTCAAAATAGGCTGAGGGGGCGTGTTTTATGATAATTTGCTTTGACCTGATGTGATTGACGTTTTTTTGGAACGGCGCATGCGCCGTCCGCCTACATTTCCCAGTGTGCATTGCGGCTAAGTACGCCGCACGGTCCTATTGATTTCGACGTGGACGTAAATGACGTAAATCCCTATTCACGGACGACTTACGCAAACAACGTAAAATTTTCGAATTTCGACGCAGGAACGGCGGCCATACTTTAACATTTCTATTCCAACTATTTGATGGAATATCTTTAGGCCTGATAATGCGTTACGAAAATGGCGTATCTGTACTGCGTCGGCCGGGCGTATGTTCGGGAATAGGCGTATCTAGTGATTTACATATTCTACGCCGACCGCAATGGAAGCGCCACCTAGCGGCCAGCCTAAATATTGCACCCTAAGATAGGATGGCGCAAGCCGTCGTATCTTAGATAGGTTTAAGTGTATCTCTGTTTGAGAATACACTTAAACTTAGGTCGGCGCAGATTCCGAGTTAGCTCGGCGTATCTACTAATACGCCGACCTAACTCTATGTGAATCTAGCTACTAATCTTTAATCGAGTAATATCAACCAGTAGGGTAGACTGGAATTCATAGCATGTGTATTTTGCCCATAGAGGTGCAAGTGAGTAAGCCAAGGAGGCTTCAGGTACAATCAATAAACAGCCAATGGTCTTGTACACATAATCTTAAAATAGAAGGACCGACTCAGGCTGGATTAATGTGAACAGAGTTTGTTTCTAAGAGACTTATGAAGAGCCCCCTCTTTGGAATATACACTCACCCAACACTTTATTAGGTACACTTTGCTAGTACAGGGTTGGACCACCTTTTGCCTTCAGAACTGTCTTAATTCTTCATGGCATAGATTCAACAAGGTGTTGGAAACATTCTTCAAAAATGTTGGTCCATATTGACATGATAGCATCACGCAATTGCTCCAGATTTATTGGCAGTGAATCACCACCACATCCCAAAGGTGCTCTATTGGATTGAGATCTGGTGACTGTGGAGGCCATTGGAGTACAGTGAACTCATTATCATGTTCAAGAAATCAGTTTGAGATTATTTGAGCTTTGTGACCTATTGAATCATCCTGCTGGAAGTAGCCATCAGAAGAGGTAGTCATAAAGGGATGGACATGGTCAGCAACAATACTCAGGTAGGCCGTGGCATTTAAATGATGCTCAATTGGTACTTAGGAGCCCAAAGTGTGCCAAGAAGGTATCCCACACACCATTACACCACCACCAGCCTAAACCATTGATACAAGGCAGGATAGATTTATGCTTTCATGTTGTTTGTCCAATTTTGGTGAGCCTGTGCGAATTGTAGCCTCAGTTTCCTGTTCTTAGCTGACAGGAGTGGCACCCGGTGTGGTCTTCTGCTGCTGTAGTCCATCTACTTCAGGGTTCAATGTGTTGTGCGTTCAGAGATGGTATTCTGCATACCTTGGTTGTAACGAGTGCTTTTTTGAGTTACTATTGACTTTCTATCATCTCGAACCACACAACTGGATATTTTTTCTTTTTCGGACCATTCTCTGTAAACCTTAGAGATGGTTGTGCGTGAAAATCCCAGTAGATCAGCAGTCTTTGAAATACTCAGACCAGGCCACCTGGCACCAACAAACCATGCCACGTTCAAAGTAACTTAAATCCCCTTTCTTCCCCATTCTGATGCTTGGGTTCAGCAAGTTGTTCTCACCATGCATAGATGCCTAAATGCATTGAGTTGCTGCCATGTCATTGGCTGATTATCAATTTGTGTTACTAAGCAATTGAACAGGTGAGTGTATGTGCCTTGACTATTTTGATTACATGCTGCTTTATGGTGATTTACTCACATTTGGCATGGATGGTTCCCCCATTGGGAAGTCAGTCCTTCTATTTAAAAATTATGGGGTTTATTTACTATAGGCAAGTCCACTTTGCACTACAAGTGCACTTGGAAGTGCAATTGCTGTAGATCTAAGGCACAGGTGTCAAACACAAGGTCTGCAGTCCTACTCCAGACCCTTACTTTCCGCTTTCAAGCAATGCATCCAGGTTCTTCCCAGAAGCAGCATAAGGAAAGGGGGGTGCACTGTGATGTCAGGGAAATTGGGGGACTCAACTTCTTATGGTGGGGTGGCTCTTGAAATCGAATGTAAAGGGCAGGGGAAGCGCTGGACATCTAATCTTACAGATACAACCAGCCCTTTTGAGGGCAATCATAATGCTGATGCGGCCCAAGATGAAATTGAGTTTGACTCCCCTGATCTAAGGGGAAGATCCAAATGAGGGGAAACTATGCTGATTTCTATCATCCAATCATGTGCAAGCAAAAATGCTGTTTTTTTTCCTTGCATGTCTACCTCAGATCTACAGCGACTGCACTTCCAAGTGCACTTGTAGTGCAAAGTGGATTTGCCTTTAGTAAATAAACCTTTATGTCTACAGGACCATTGGCTGTTTAATGATTGTACCTGAATTTCCCACCCAATAGTGACAGAGTGCTTCGGGAGATGCATACTAGCGATGCATACTAGCACATTATGACGGTGTGTTTTTTGTTAATTGTGTTAATTTTCAGACTTTACTGCTTTACTTAAACTTTTCTAATAGACATAAGGATTGGAAATGAATGTTACTTGTATCCTCTTTTATGTTAAGGAAAAAATAAACTATACCCACAAAGCCAGACAAGCAACAACTGCTGATCTATTGAGTAACTCATGGCATACTGAAAGGCCATCTGAAAGATGAAAAGTAGCAAACTTATTTGGAGAAAAAGAAGTCCCTCACAGTTAGGCTGTGACCTCCTTTCCAGCAACTCTAAGGGATCTTTTGTCTATGACAGTCCTCCGCAAATGACCTCATTATACGTTTATTAAAACAGTCCTGTGTGCATCTGGGTCCTTCTTACTCTGGCAAAATTGACCATGTAATTGCCCACACAAGCATTCTCAATCGTTTGTTCATTTGGCAAGACCAATTGATTTAATGGTGACTTACTGTAGCAAAGAGATTTTAGCATAGGCAGCTGGCTGCAGAAGTGTTACTCAGCTGTAAGCAGGTCTGTGCCAGACTTCTGCTAGCAATAGAGACTTCTAGCTGCAGAGGAAACACTGGACTAGCTTTTCTGATGGATTTGAGTTGTCTAATAAGAGTCAGCATTGCTGCCGTTTGTGTGCATGTATCACTGAATATAAGATCTAATATTGAGTATTGTGAGTCAAGTTTTAAACCTAGACGAATTATTTTAATTTAGTTTTATTTTGCTTAAATGGAACCCTTTCAATTATAGTTTGAAAAAAATCTTTGAGATCATGCATCTATTCATTAAAATTCATTACAGCCTGTTTCACACTTTTAATTGTAATTTTGATGGATTACCGCAGGCAGGTTAATGTGCAATATTTTGAACACACATTGCGTTAGGGCAATCAGTTCACTTAGAATGGGCGTTCCATGCATGGAAATAAAAAAACTGGGCTTGATTGTATTTATTTTTTTATGCAGTGACCACAACACACATAGGTAGATTCACAAAGAGTTAGGCCGGCTTATCTACAGATAAGCCGACCTAACTCTGAATCTAAGCCGACCTATGTTTAAGTGTATTCTCTAACAGAGATACACTTAAACATATCTAAGATAGGACGGCTTGCGCCATTCTATCTTAGATTGAAATGTTTTGGCTTACCGCTAGGTGGCGCTTACATTGCGGCCGGCCTAGATTATGTAAATGAGCATTTACGACGATTCCCGAACGAACGCGAGCCCGCCGCAGTCGATTAACGTAGTTTCCGTAAGCGATAGGCCGCCTAAAGTTATTCCACCTATGAGTTGGAATAACAATGTTAAGTATGGCCGCCGTTCCCGCCGCGAGGTTCGAATTTTTTACGTCGTTTGCGCAAGTCGTCCGCGAATCGGGATTTACGTTGTTTACGTACACGTCGAAATCAATAGGCCCGTACGGCCTACTTAGCCGCAATGCGCACTGGAAAATGTAGTCGCCCGGCGCATGCGCAGTATGGAAAAACGTGAGGTCAAGCCTCATTTCCATACAACACGCTTACGCCCGCTCGTTTTAGGCTACGCCGCCGAAAATTAGCAGGTAAGTGGTTTAAGAATCACTACTAGCCTAACTAATTTACGGCGGTGTAGCCTAAAAAGACTAGGCTAGGCCGCCCTAAAGTTAGGCACCCCTACGTGAATCTACCTAACAGTATTTGCCTTTTTGTGTAGTGCTATGCAGGTCTATCAGCACCTACTGTGCTTGTGTTTTGGGGTGCCATTCTACATGAATGTCCTGCAATGCATTACACAGAAATCTATTTATTTATGCTTGTGTTAACATGACTGCAGCATAGTTAAAGTGGAAGTTTAAGGCCCCGTACACACGAGAGGATCTATCCGCTGGTATTTATCCGCAGATCAGTTCCAGCGGATAGATCCTGTGGTGTGTACGGCCCAGCGGATATTTATCCGCGGATATTATTCGGGCCGATGGATTTCCAGCGGATAAAAATTTCTTAGCATGCTAAGAAATCCATCCGCTGGAATCCTGTCCAGCGGATTGATCCGGTGGTCTGTACAGACTCACCGGATCAATCCGTCCGATTCCCTCCCTCGCATGCTTCGTAATGATTCGACGCATGCGTGGAAGTCTTTATCTTACAGCGTCGCCGCGTCATCATCGCGGCGACGGCGCGGCCACGTCACCGCGGATGTATTCCGCGCGGATTTCGATCTGATGGTTAGTACAACCATCATATCCAAATCCGCCAGAGGATTTATCCGCGGAAACGGTCCGGAGGACCGTTTCCAGCGGATAATCCTCTCGTGTGTACTAGGCCTAAGGCTTGGTTCACACTAGGTTTGCCACCTCATCCCTTTAGAACCAAACGTATATTAATTATACAGGTTCTGTGGCTGATTAAGGTGTTAATTAAACTTACTTGGTACCTTATCTGCATAAATTAGTGTAATTCATATGTGTTTGCGTTTAAAGGGATGAGGTGGCAACCCTAGTTCACACTAGTCTGAATTGGTTGCGGGTGGATGAGGTGGCAACCCTAGTTCACACTAGTCCAAATTGGATGCAGGTTTCTCCGCGTCTAATTCCCATGACAGGAGACTGTGACTGGCTCTCAATGGAGCCAGTTCACACATCTCTGGGGCGACATGCAGAATGAATTGCAGAGGGATCCTGTGCATCTTTGGCTCCGTTTCTGGTCCGAATTCAGGCAAAAATTCTAGCCTGATTTGTCCCTGACGTGACTGCAGCATACTTAAAGTGGAAGTTCAGCCAAAACCGAACGCTAAAGCTTTCAGCCATATTTTAAGTCTAATCTATCTAACCCTGTAAAGAATAAATCACTATACTTACCTGTTTTCCAACTGCTGAGATCCTGTCCCAGGCTGAGCTGTCAGCGGCAGCTTCAGTGTGTGGGAGTGTGCAGGAGGGGCAAACCAACAGCGGAAGCCCCATAGTAAGTCTATGGGTGACATAAATTCCCTGGCATTTCACAGTCATTGTTCTCTCCTGCACACAGCATCCACCGCTGGAGACCAGACCGGATCAACTTCAGAAAAGGTCTTTATAGCGATTTTTTCTTTACATGGTTAGTTAGATTCATTTTAGAATGTGTCTGAGAGTAGATTTAGTGGTAGATTGGCTAAACTTCCACTTTAAAATAAATACCCAAATCTGTACTTATATTAGCTTTATATAATACTCTACAGTAGCACAGTAGAGTAACTAGAGGTCTTTATCCAATCAGGCCCATGTTATTTTCAGGCCTCATGCTGTTATTTTTAGGCCTCATGCACATTGTGCTTTTAGCCCCTGTGCATATGGTTCTGGCTCTTTGATACAGGCAGAAGGCACAGGTGCACTGCCCACAGCCTGTAAAACTCTGAAACTTACTGGGGCTGTACCGGCTGGAAGGTGCACAGAGTGGCACTAGTGTTTAGGGCAATATGCACCCAATGACTACTAATGAGCCCTGTCCAGCCTCAACAGCTTTTTTTTCCCCACAGGCTGCTGGATACATGGCTAGACCTTGCACTTGTGCCTTAAAACACTGGAATCTCATGCACAGGGGCTAAACGTTCTGTGTTCATCAAACCTAACACTACACATGGGAAAGCACAGGAAAGACCTTATTAATGTGTTGCTGCACCTTCACTGTCCAATCAGGAAGATGGGGGGAGATGAGCTAACTAACAAGACAGAGTCTGAGCTGCCATTTTTTTTAATAATCACCCTTAGATGGGTAAATTCTATTATTGGGATTTAGATAGGGGGAAAAAAGCGTATATACAGGATATGGGACTTTAACGGTGCAATGTATGAAAGTTCACTCAAACACAGAATAAGACAAATAGAAAGACATTTATTGATACTAAATTCTAAAAGTAATGAGTACAGATAGTTCAAAGTCTTAGGTGTACACTTACTACCTATAAAATTACAATGAGATACTATACACATATACAAATTGATGTGGCGTCCATTGTTTCAACAGTTTCGCCCGTAGGGCTTCTTCAGGATTTAGACGCTGAGGCACTTTTGTTTCATATGGTAATACATAAGTCATTCAACTGATTGGTGTATATATAAAAAAGAACAAAAACAAAAAAACATTGTTAATACATCATACAAATATATATATATATTTTTAAACAGCTCAATATATGATGCGACTCTAACTTAAACGCGCATTGACCATGGGTCACATAAATGGACAAAGTCCAATACACAGAACCCCATACCTCTAAATAGAGCGCAGGAGTCAAAACCATTGAAGTGGTTCCTCCCAGGCATACCACGGCCCCTCCACTCGTTTCCATCCAGGTCCCCCGTAGGGAGGGATGTATATTAAGACCAAAAGATAAATATTCCAAAAAGAGTGCCTGTAATGCATATTCGAAATGTCAGTGAGACAGATGAGGGAGAGACATGTGTCCACAGCAAGCTCAATAGAGTGGACTGTACTGACCTCACTCCTACATTGGAGTTAAATGAAAAGCTGGGAGCTCCAATAAGCAACGGGATAAGGTGTGTATTAAGATATCAACAGGATCCGCACATCCAGGGAGGCCTATGTATATACAGATATGTATCAGTGTAATAGAGTATGTTAATTCCATCTCTATCAGATAAAAAATGTCTCTCACCCGTAACAGTAGGGTACTCTATTTCTAGTTGATGTGCCCAAATGCCCCTCTGGGGGCCACCAAACGCTCCATTCCAAAAGGAGAGCCAAAGTGGAACCAAGGGCAACCGGATCCCCAACAGGGTAACCACATCTATATCTATGAAAAAGAAGAGACCAGCTCTTGAAGATCGTGCTACAGCCTCCCCCACCCACCATTGAAGGGGTAGTTTCCTGTGTCCAATGTCCCAGTCAAGCGTAAGCTCCCAGGAGATCCCAAACATGGCTGGTTCCATGTGGGATTTAAATATCCCTCCTCGGTGCGCCAATGACGCAGCATGTGACGTCACTCCGCGATGATGCATCGCGGATGCAAAAAGGGGAGGGACCGAGAGGCATGGACCAAAGCACCGGAAATAGGAAGTGCGGTCATTTCTGGTCCACGGCTGAGTGAGCACAGAAACATCCTGTGCTGATACCTGCTGAACCAAAAGCGCACAGATCTTTGGCCCTAGTAAGGTGGCAGCACATGGCTTTTAAATTTCACGGAAGCCATGCCACATCGGACCCTCTGGGTGGGCAGACACTGAAACCACCCCATCGCAGATGGATAAGGTGGTATTATGGACACCCTTAGGCCTCCGTACAGGAAACATGGCACCCAGGCGGAAACAGCAGAGGAGAGGAACTCCCCGCAGGATGCCAGGGAGGAAAAAGATGATATGATATTGCCCATACGTGACCAAAACCAAAATATGGCCACGCATGCAGAGTCTCGTCACACCACATGAAATACAGCAAAGAAAATAAATTTATGTTCCTGACATGTAAATAACTTTGGTTCAAAAATAAAGAACCAAATATAACAAAGAACAATATAAATATGTAATAAATTTACCTCACCGCAGGGAGGCAAAAAAATGCTGGAAAAATTTGTTCAAGATACTTTCACAAAACACAGGACCAGATAGCCCATCCATCGCACGACCGTACCTCAAAAAAAAAAGGGGGGGGCAGCACAGCACAACCAAAGCAGGCAAGGATATGTAGTGTAATGTGTGTTGGCTAAATAGAGGCAACAACAGCAGACAGGCCCACACAGAGACCAGAAACAGAAGGGCAACCAAATAAGGAATCTTCCAAAGTTACAAAAATGGCTTATAACTTAACCCCTCATTCAAACCAGGGGAGCGGGTCGCTTGCAACAGGTAGATCCATCTACTCTCAAGTTGAAGGAGTTTTCAATTATTTTTTTTTAAATGTCACCTCCACGTTCATGTTGTGGTATGTGTCCCAAACTGAAAAACCTGATTGATTTAAGATCAAAATCATGATACAGTCCCACATGGCGGCTGATGGGTCTCCATTTTGCATTTGGCAATCAAAGAGACATGATCCCTGATTCTGCAAAATAGGGGATGCTTCGTTTTCCCTATGTAGAAAGCTTACCCTTTTGAATGTGGACATTTTTCTAAATGAAATGGGTGAACTATGTTCGACCCTATACAGGAAACCCTCAGCCAGCAATAGCCTACTACATGCCAGCAGCTCGCATCTAGAGCAATTGATTAGGAGTATTCCTTAGGCCTCATTTCCATGGATGTTTTTACAGCCACATTTCTGAGCATTTTTTACAGCTTAAAAACGCCTGTCCATGTTATTCTATGGCTTCATGCCCACATAGGCGTTTTTGAGCTGCAAATGGCATAGGCGTTTTTGAGCTGTAAAAAAAAAACAGGACCAGGGCGTTCTGTGGCGCCAACGCCAGAGCTGTAAAAACCCCAGACGTTAAAAAAAAAACTTAAAAACGCTACCGCTGCGTTTTTGAGCTCCAGCGTTTTACCAGCAAAAATTTCATTGGTCACTGAAGCCTCTGTAAACACAGGAAATTCCTGTCTGGACATTTGAATTACCCAGGAGTGCTTTGCACAGATGTGTGCTTGTGGGTATAGCAGAGAGAGCAATCTAAGATGGCAGTGGCAAGTTCTGTATCCCAACTTTCTCTGATCACTGCTGTTCAAGCACATCCTGAACTGTGGGATGTGGCACATGCTCTTCATGGAGATCATATTAGGAAGGTGAAGGCATGTGGATAATCCACAACTTGTGGCAGGTGACATGGCCAGGTGACGTGGCAAGTGGACAATCCACAACTTGTGGGATGAGTCGTGGTCAGGTGACGTGGCAATTGGACAATCCACAACTTGTGGCAGGTGACGTGGCCAGTTGACGTGGCAGGTGACGTGGCCAGTGGACAATCCACAACTTGTGGCAGGTGTCGTGGTCAGGTGACGTGGCAAGTGGACAATCCACAACTTGTGGCAGGTGACGTGGCCAGTTGACGTGGCAGGTGACGTGGCCAGTGGACAATCCACAACTTGTGGCAGGTGATGTGGCCAAGGATTGCCTGATCAATTTTCAGGATGACAGGACCCATATTTCTCCAAAAATTTCACAAAATGGCAAAAAAAATCAAATAGACTCAGAAATGCTCTCTCCTCTCTCTCTCGCCTAACAAAATGGCACCGACACATGCTCTGTAACATATTTATTACGTTTTCTGTGGCATTGTGGGAAATTTGGGAGTGTATATAGCCTAGAGATGTGTTTTTCTTCAAAAAAACGCTGCCTAACGCTAGCGCAAAAAAACGCGCAAAAACATTAATGCAAAACGCGGTAAAAATCACGTTTTTAACGCTGATTTTTCCAGGAGTCCTACCTAGCTTTACAGCTCGTTTTTAAAAACGTCCATGGAAATGAAGCCTTATAGTCAACTTCTGAGGATAAGGAGGATTTGCACTCAATATGAGGACTTCCAAAATGAGGCAGACCTCCTAAAGGGGAACGCCTGTTGATTAGAGGCTACAGTAGTACATGTCTAAAAAAGGCCTTTAATAGCGTAAAAAATGTGTTGCCTCTGTTTTAGCCAACACACATTACACTACATGTCCTTGCCTGCTTTGGTTGTGCTGTGCTGCCCTTCTCTCCCCCTCCCTCCCTTTTTTTTTTGAGGTACAGTCATGCGATGGATGGGCTATCTGGTCCTGTGTTTTGTGAAAGTATCTTGAACAAATTTTGCCAGCAATTTTTTGCCTCCCTGCGGTGAGGTAAATTGATTACATATTTATTGGTCTTTGTTATATTTGGTTCTTTATTTTTGAACCAAAGTTATTTACTTGTCAGGAATATTTTCTTTGCTGTATTTCATGTGGTGTGACAAGACTCTGCATGCGTGGCCATATTTTGTTTTTGGTCACGTATGGGCAATATCATATTATCTTTTTCCTCCCTGGCATCCTGCAGGGAGTTCCTCTGCTCTGCTTTTTCTGGCCAGGTGCCACGTTTCCTGTACGGATGCCTAAGGGTGTCCATAGGACCACCTTATCCATCTGTGATGGGGTGGTTTCAGTGTCTGCCCGCCCAGAGGGTCCGATGTGGCATGGCTTCCGTGAAATTTAATAGCCCTGTGCTATTAAATTTACTAGGGCCAAAGACATGTGTGCTTCCGGTTCGGCAGGTGTCAGCACAGGATGTTTCTGTGCTCACTCAGCCATGGACCGGAAATGACCGCACTTCCTGTTTCCGGTGCTTTGGTCCATGCCTCTCGGTCCCTCCCCTTTTTGCATCCGCGATGCGTCATTGCGGCGTGACGTCACACGCCGCGTCATTGGCGCACCAGGGAGGGATATTGAAATCCCACATGGAACCAACCATGTTTGGGTTCTCCTGGGAGCTCACGCTTGACTGGGACATTGGACACAAGTAACTACCCCTTTAATGGTGGGTGGGGGCGGCTGTAGCACGCTCTTCGAGAGCTGGTCTCTTCTTTTTCATAGATATAGATGTGGTTACCCTGTTGGGGATCCGGTTGCCCTTGGTTCCGCTTTGGCTCTCATTTTGAAACGGAGCATTTGGTGGCCTGATAGAGATGGAATTAACATTTCCTCTATTATACTGATACATATCTGTATATACGTAGGCTTCCCTGGATGTGCGGATCCTGTTAATATCTTAATACACACCTTATACCGTTGCTTATTGGAGCTCCCAGCTTTTAATTTAACTCCAATGTAGGAGTGAGGTGAGTGCAGTCCACTCTATTGTGCTTGCTGTGGACGCATGTCTCTCCCTCATCTGTCTCACTGACATTTCGAAAATGCATTACAGGCACTCTTTTGGAATATTTATCTTTTGGTCTTAATATACATCCTTCCCTATGGGGGACCTGGATGCAAATGAGCGAAGGGGCCGTGGTATGCCATTGGGAGGAACCACTTCAATGCATTTGACTCCTGCGCTCTATTTAGATTTCATCTCCAAATATGGAAAGGTTTCTTCACAGTAAGAGCTGTGAAAATGTGGAATAGACTCCCTCCAGAGGTGGTTCTGGCCAGCTCAGTATATTGCTTTAAAAAAAGCCTGGATTCTTACCTAAATGTACATAATATAAATGGGTATTGACATTTACATAGTTAGTCAGGTTGAAAAAAGACCATCTATTTCAACCAAAAAAAAAAGTTATACAATCCCATATACACATTCTTATACCCACAGTTGATCCAGAGGTAGGTGAAAAACCCCAGCAAAGCATGATCAAATTTGTTCCAGCAGGGGAAAAAAACTCCTTCCTGATAACCGAGAGGCAATTGGATATTCCCTGGATCAACTTTACCTATAAATGTTAGTATCCAGTTATATTATGTACATTTAGGAAAATATCCAGACCTTTCTTAAAGCACCAGACAGAACCACCTCTGGAGAAAATCTATTCCACATTTTCACAGCTCTTACTGTGAAGAAACCTTTCTGTATTTGGAGATTAAATCTATTTTCCTCTAGGTTTAAAGAGTGTCCCCTTGTCCTCTGTGTTGACCTTAAAGTGAATAACTCAACACAAAGTTCACTATATGGACCCCTTATGTATTTATACACGTTGCTCAAGAGAGAATAAATTCAGTTCCTCTAATCTTTCCTCATAGCTGAGCTTGTCCATGCCTCTTATCAGTTTAGTTGCCCTTCTCTGCGCTTTCTTAAGTTCCCTGATATCCTTTTTGAGAACTGGTGGCCAAAACTGAACTGCGTATTTCAGATGAGATCTTACTAATGATTTGTACAGGGGCAAAATTATATCTCTCTCTCTCTGGAGTCCATACCTCTCTTAATACAAGAAAGGACTTTCTCGCTTTGGAAACCGCAGCTTGGCATTGCATGCTATTATTGAGCTTATGATCTACCAAAACCCCCAGATCCTTCTCCATTATGGATTGCCCCAGTTGCACTCCCCCTAGTCTGTATGATGCATGCATATTCTTACCCCCCATGTGCATAACGTTACATTTATCTACATTAAACCTCACTTGCCACATAGTCGTCCAATTAAACTTAAATTTAAATGCATTGAGGTCAGTTTGTAAGTTGGAGACATCCTGTAAGCACGATAATCCACTGCATAGCTTAGTGTCATCTGCAAAGACAGAAATGGTACTTTTATGCCTCGTATATACGGTCGGACTTTTGACCATGCAAAAGTCTGCCGTGAGTCCGTCGGAAGTCTGACGGAAAGATAGAGAACAGGTTTTTTCTCTCGGAAAGTCCGACCGTGTGTACGAGGCATTAATCCTAGACCCTATATCATTTATAAAGGTATTAAAAAGTAAGGGTCCCAACACTGAACCTTGGGGTACACCACTGATAACCTTAGAACATTAGCCGTGTGTGGGGAACTGTGTCAAACACTTTTGCAAAATCCAAGTGCAGAACCCAGGTGGGTAGGTGCTAGTGTAGGTTTTTGTGTAAGCTGCCAGCGCAGGTAAATTTAAGCAGGCCTATGTTGTGAGATAGGCCTGTTTGTTATGATCTGGGGGCATGGAAGTGGTTTAGTGTAGCAGTAGGTGACTGACATGTGCCTCAGCTCTTGGGCGCCTCCTCTGTTTCCAGATAGAATGTTCTGGAAAAGGGGCAGGGCAGAGAGCTGGAGTGACATGGTGTGCATGTGGGAGCCCTGACCAATCCCCAACTAGAATTGGCAGGGGGCAGGACTCATATATATATATATATATATATATATATATACCCATGGTCAGCCTGCTGGGGGAGGAGTTGTCGGCTGGATGAACTGGATGATGGAGTGTTAGACTGTCATGTCTGAGGGAACCCCCTTTCTGGGGGTGTACCTCAGGCGAGGAGCTTGGAAACTGGGAGGGAGCCTGGAGAGGTGTCCTGGAACAGGAGCTGTAAGGACAGTTGGTCCGCACGTCCTGGATTAAAGTCATTCAGGAAGGATCCAGGACAGGTGTCGGTGAGTGGAAAGCACAGTGGAAAGCTCTGGAAGAGACATGCCAGGGGAGCTGGATGTAGAGTCAGAGGGAGAGACTGTTGGAGTTTTGTGCCAAGTCGGACTTGCTGGGATCAGTAGTCCATCTACATTTATTCTTCTCTATCAAATCGGTTGCTACCACAAAGGGGTACTGCAGACCCCGGCCTACAAAGGGCTATCAAGTAAAGACACTACGACTTATTCAGAGTGAGGCCCAGTCATGTGCTAATGGTGTGACAGGAGTACTGAAGTTGGACAGTGAAGTAAGAGCTCCTAAGTAGTGTGCTGGAGGAAGTGTTCTGAGGTAAAGGACTGTCAAGTTTAGAATCAACCATCTTGTTCAGCTGAGAAGTGTGATTCAGTTACTTTTATTCTGCCAAACAATATTTATCCTATGGGCATCTCATGTCCCTTTTCCCCAACCAAGTTTAATCCCCCAATAATTTTTCTTATATTTCCTGTATGTGTTTGATGCTTACAGCTAACATTAACCTTCTTAGCGGTATTCCCGAGTGTGGCTCGGGGTGAATTTTCAGTACCAAAATCGCTAACCCCGAGCCACATTCGGGATCGCATCGCAGGATCCATGTTCAGCTTACTTTCCCTTGTCCCCTGGATCTTGCAATGTCTCCCTGCTGTGTGTGCAAGCCGTGTGTCTTCCGCTCGATTCACAGTGCCGAGCTCCGTTCCCTGCGAGCGTTGCGACGAACGGTGACGGAGCTAAGGGCCAAATTCAAAAAGTGGAAAACACAGTATACATACAGTACACTGTAATCTTACAGATTACAGTACAGTAATACCTAGGATTGCGAGCATATTTCGTTCCAGAAACATGCTTGTAATCCAAAGCACTTGTATATCAATGCGAATTTCCCTATAAGAAATAATGGTAACTTAGATGATTCTTTACGCAACTATTTACCCCCAGAAGACTTCATTTGTGTGACGAAACGTGCGACGGGAGCAGGAGACGTGCTGACGTCATCGCGTTCCAGTCAGAGCGGACGGGCGTTCGCATAGCCGGCTGGCTTATTTCTTGTTGCTGCTTTTACTTCGTCTATGTGTAAGTGTTTTTACCAGAATAAAAGTTTATATTTTATACGGAGTAACACTATGGTGAGTCCCCTTTTTTTTCCGAATACCTTAGTTGACATCTGAACTTGTGCAAGCATCCAGTGATCCCCTAGTGACTTTCTATAGCTGTGTGTCTGGTTAAAGGCCCAGGCTGGGGTTTACACCTGCAAGCTATCCATGCTTGCCTTGTGGTAAGCGCGCATTCTCTAAGGTGCATTCACTTTTTGGTGGTGGAATTTCCTTGATGTAATTCACTCAAGACAAGTTTTTGGTGCTGTTTGTGTCACGTTAATTTGGACTTTATTGACCACTTTGATTTTCACATCACAATTTGGTAATTCACATATTATTTTTTTGTTTCTTATTTAGGATTTATTCCTTCCTACATTTTATATCACTATTTATTTATGATTATTTAATGCGACAGCACAGCTAAAAAATTTTATTGTTATTGGTGTGTATTTTCACTTTTAGTTGCTGCTTATTTTAGTTATTCACATTTAGCGCGGTAATTTTCCTATAACCATTTACTCATAAGTTCTTCAGTTTATAGTCCATATAAAAAGATTATAGCGATGTGATCAGGTTTTGTAACCATAAAATGTCCATCCACAAATGGAAGCTTCAAAAAGGATTAAAAGCAAAATCCAGCTGGAGCTACACAAAGTATAAAAGAGAAAAGATGGAGGGCGTGACCGGAAGCCGACCTGGATGGACGCTTAGCTTGAGAGCTCTCCTCCAGCCCGCAGCTATTAGGCCAAAATTCGGGGGAAAATACAGTCATCCATGAGCAACACCTGCACCACTAGATCCTCCTCAGCCAGAGGATCATCCCTGCCGCCGCTGGGTGCTTCCACGTCCTTTAGGAACTATTTTAAGCCGGGCGGACACAGCAAGATGGCGCCAGACACCGAGGCCTCCTGCCATCGGGCCTCCACACCGTCATTCCTGTGGGGCCGCCATCTGCAACAGGATCCACCTGCATCCCCCAACAGCGACCCTGGGCTCCGCTGGGTCCCAACAAGTGGTGAGTGTCCACCAGCATCCCCTCCATGTCCCGCCCATCCCATGTGGCGAAAAGGCCGAGACTCAGCCTCCATCGCAGTACACACAGTGTACAGAGGCCATCCCCAAGCTGCTAAGAACGGTACCAGATCCAGACTTGCAGGATACTGGCTCTCTCTCCCCCAGATGCTATGAGTGACTTTCCGGCCCTCCCGAGTTCCATGCACCCATCAGTGGCCCTGGGGCCTGAGGAGAGCAGTGAGCCTTATCCCACCTCCGGGCGGGCTCCAGTATCACCAAAGGCCCAGATGCCTTCTCGCTCAAGGGAGCTCTCCGGGGGACATGCAACAGCCCCCCCACCCCTCTCCTATGCCCAGGTGGCACAGACCCGGCCCCCACCATCAAGGGATGACTCCCCAGAACCCACCCTGCAGTCCCCTCACGCTACGTCGTGGTCCAAGCCCTGGGATCCATCATCCTCGTGGCCCCCACCCTGGGGCCCAGGGTGCCCCTGCAGTGGACTACTACCCACAATCTCGGTCCTCTCACCCGCCTTGGGGTCAGGCTCCTGCAACCCCTACAGATGGGAATTTCCCCTTCAGCCTGACCGCCAGACATCAGGGAAAATCGGCTGCCCTACGCAACCCAGAAGATCTAGATTCCTTTTGTGACACCCTGGGTATCCCCATCCCCCAACTGCTGGACTGGGATCTGGTGGCCACCCCCCCTTCCACCAATGGTGAAGTCCCGCTCAACCAAGCGCTCCAGAGGACAGGAGTCCTCCCGCAAATCAACCAAACACAAGACTGGCTAAGTCCCCACCGGGGGACCCCCCCCCCCCCCCCCCGGCACCCAGTTAAATTACCCACATATCCTTGTTTGCCTGGCTGGGCAACATTAAGAGCTAATCCTTGCTCATGGAAGATCACATGCCTTATAAACATGACTTTCCCCCCCGAAGGCCCTCGCCTTATTTTTGTTTTTGTATCCCGGGCTGCTCTGGACCGGGCCCCCAGGTTGGTCTACTTTAAGGTTACAGACCCCCCCAGCTCTTTGACCTGGTCACATCGTCAGCCGAACCACATAAGTACACCTGTAGCCCATCCCCACTGTACAATGGCTAAGATATTTTCACTAAACGTCCACGGCCTCAACAAAAAAAGACATTTGGCGCTCCGAGAGTTTAGGCAGTTGGGGGCAGACATCATTATGGTGCAGGAAACGCACTTTAACATTTACATTTTCCTCCAGACACTTCCCCCAAGTTTACCAAGCCTTCGACCCGTGTAAGAGGGTGGGCGTCGCCATCCTTTTTAAAAAGGGTACCCCCTTTACTTGCTCCTCCACTTACCTTGATCCGCAGGGATACTTTCTTGTCCTTCGGGGGTCTCTGGCAGACGCAGAACATTACCCTTTGTGTAGTATACTCTCCAAATACACGCCAACACTGCTTCCTGACCAGGGTTCACGCCCGCCTATCCCGGGAGTCCCATGACTTCCTAGTGATCGGGGTGACTTTAACTTGGCTCACTCTAAAACCTGTGACCGCCTAGTGGCGAGCCCCCCAGGCACCACAAACTTGAACCCTTAGGGACTCTAAGCTGTTCCGTCAGCTCACTAGGAGACATGCCCTATTTTATGCCTGGCGGGCTCTCCACCCGGGCGACCGTCAATACACATTTTATTCGGCCCCCCACCGCACTTACTTGCGCATAGATTACTTTTTTCGTAAATAACACATTGCGTATTACAGAATCAGCGCACATACTGCCCATCCCTGGTCCGACCATGCCCCCATCACGCTCTCATTAAACCTAGACACCCCCCTCTGCCGGCCCTAAAACTGGAGGCTGAATAATTTCCTCCTACAACACGTCCCTTCGAAAATAGAATTAGAGGCCACCCTACAACATTACTTTGTGGAAAATGACACCCCGGACATTCCCCCCTCCACATTGTGGGCTGCTCACAAGGCTGTTCTTCGAGGACGGTGTCTGGCACTCTTTTCAGCTATGAAGAGGGATGCCAACGCTGCCAAATTGTTGGCGGAAAAGCAGCCGAGGGCCCTTGAAACCCAGCTCCTGCAAACACTGATCACTTCACTCCTTAAACAGATCGTTCGTGTACGTATGACACTTCGGGACGTCGGGATGGGCCAGGTTGAGAAGGCGCTGATCCGACTGAAACAGCTTTACTATGACAAAGGCAACAAGGCGCAATCACTCCTGGCTAGGAAGCTGGCAGACCGGGCCCTCGTCTCTACCCCACACCAGATAAAGAACAGAGGAGGTGACCTTCTGACCCACCCCCAGGATATAGAAAACACCTTTGATGACTTTTATACAGACCTGTACAACAAGCAGAGATCCCACACAACCCCCCCTCACCTGACCTGACAGACCTTATGACTCAATACCTTGAGCAGGCTGGACTGCCCCGACTTTGCGAAGAGTACCTACAGGACCTAAACGCCCCCATTACGGCAGAAGAACTAGCGGCGACCATATAAGACCTCCCGACCCACAAATCCCCTGGCCCGGACAGGTTACCGTACGAGTATTATAAAGCCTTCCTTCCCCTCTTGAGCCCCCATATGACCAAATTATTCAATGCTTTTCTCCAACAGACCCCCGTCCCGAATGACATGCAGGGATACTTCTTGACCCTTATACCAAAACCAGATAAATATCCCGCGTCCTGCACCAGTTATATGCCTATAGCCCTGCTAAACTCAGACCTTAAGATATTTACAAAACTTTTATCGATTAGACTAAATGTTATTCTCCCCGCTCTGATACATAAGGATCAGGTGGACTTCATCCCTTTGCGACACATGGCATTCAGGGGACCCTTCCTGCCGGCAGAACCACTACTTTACTCAAATCCCACCTCCCAAGTTAAAACCCCCTTTGCCACATCACCCTCCTTCCTGATAGCCAATGGTACACGCCAGGACTGTCCGCTGTCACCCCTGCTCTTTGCCCTGTGTGTAGAGCCCCTGGCGGCGACCATTAGGGGGAATCCGGACATCAGGGGTATTTTGGTAAGGGGAAAGGAATTTAAAACGTCCCTATTTGCAGACAACATCATCCTCACCCTGACTCAACCCAGGATCTCCCTACCCAACCTCCACACCGAATTGGATAAATACGGGATGCTCTTGGGGTATAAAACAAATGTGTCGAAGTCCACGGCCCTTCCAGTCAACATCCTGTTGGATGAGGTTCATCACCTGCAGTTAAATTTTCCTTATAAATGGGAATGTTCATCCCTCAAATACCTGGGGTACCCCATCCTTCGGCACCCTTTACCAAGCCAATTTCCCTCCTCTATACCGGACAATCAGAGAGCTCCTCCAAAAATGGAAGGCACATCATATTTCCCTCCTGGGACCGATCGCATCCATTAAAATGGTCATCCTCCCCAAGCTCCTCTATTTATTTCAGACATTGCCCATCCCGTATGCCCAACTACACAGACTCCAAAACGATATCCTACAGAATGTATGGAACTATAAAAAAACACAGGATACCCTGTTCAGTCATGACAACGTCATGTAGGGACGGGGGCCTGGCATTCCCTAACTTTGTTAGATACTATCAAGCAGCCCAGCTGCGTTTCATAGTTTTGTGGTTCCCCCAGATGTCCTACAACAAATGGACGGAGATAGAAAAAATGTGGTTAGCTCCTGTACACCCAAACAGCCTCCTATGGCATGCGGGTGTGGAGGTAGACCCCAGCCGCCTACTGGGCTCAATGTCCCTGCTTCGCAGGCTCTGGCGCAAGCTGTCCCGTGAAAGAGAACTCAAGTCAGAATGCTCACTGATGAACTCCTGATGAACTCCTTCATCTGCAACCCTAAAATACTAGACAGCCTGACCCACCAGATGTCCTGGCCCTGGGCCTCACGGAACCTATTCCACTTCGGCCATTTAGTTGACCCGAGGTCCGTAGGCTGCTGACATTCTCGGAGCGCCAAACAAAACATGAACTGCCACAACAGGTGTTCTATAGTTACTTGCAGATCTTCCCAAACCATTGCCCCACGGCTTCAATTCTCACCGCACTCCCCATTTGAACGTATTGTTTTGGCTCTCTCTTCCACATCTACTGGTCCTGTCCCCTCATAGCCCCGTTCTGGCAATCTACGCAACAATTACTAACCCGTCTCTTCGAGGTACCAATTCTTCTGACACCTAAACTGTTTTTGCTGGGCCTCTCTCAGCCTAAAATTGTCAAACCGTACAAAAAACTACTCAGACATATTCTAACGGCAGCTAGATGCCTGATAGCCCTCAACTGGAAGAAATCCACCCCCCATCCAAGAGGCCCTTTACTCCAGGATCAAAGATGTGGAGAGAATACGATATAGGCTGGGCGACCACGATGAGGTCTGGAGGGAGTGGTGTCGGCAGGAGGACATGCTGGGAGCGGGTGTAGGAGCAGACGCAGTAACCTAAAACTCTTCTCTTTTCTTTTCTTTCTCCCCTCTTCTTTTTTTTTTTTTTCTCCCTTCTTCTTTCCCTCTCTAATTTGGTAGACTACTTATGCAGAAATGTTTGTGATACTAATTGTAAGATACTGCCTACTGTGTTATGTTTGCTGACATTACCATTGGAGGTGTTGGTTCTTGTTTTTGCACTGTTTTGGCCAATGGCCCATTCCCTCCTACACCTACCACGTGTGTAACACGAGCTGCTATCTTTTCGTCATCAAACACTGAAAGTAATGATAGCGACAATTCTGCAACTGAGCAAATTTCAGTGTTTTTGATTTGATTACATTATTGAATAATTTTTATTATTATTATTTGTTATAATTACTTCATCATACCCAGGATGTCTACTAGACTCTTGTTTGGGCAGATTTAAGTGAGTTATTTCCAGAAATTACAGGTCTACAATATAAAACGACAAATTTCCATGCGGAAAAATTGTACCGCTTTCAGCATTAAAAATCTGACATAATAATACCGGCAGGGAGGTTAAATGAAATCATGTTATGGTCACTGCTACCCAGATGTTCTTTTATATGAACATTAGTTATAAGCTCTGCATGGTTTGAGATTACCAGGTCCAACAGAGCATCATTCCTAGTTGGTGCCTCAATAAACTGGACCATAAAATTGTCCTGTAATAGGTGTATACATTTTTGCCCTTTAACTGTCCCAGCAGTGCCATTACTTCAGTCAATTTCTGGGTAGTTAAAATCCCCCATTATTATCACTGTCCCAGCCCTTGTAGCCCCCTCCATCTGTGCAAGGAGCTGAGTCTCCACCTCCTCATTAACATTTGGTGGCCTATAACAAACTCCAATGATTAACTTTGAACTACGCACATCTGTATGCAGTTCCACCCATAATGCTTCAGACTCATCACACTCTCCATCAACCAGGTCCTCTTTCAAACTCGCTTGAAAGATTAATTCTCACATAGAGACAGACGCCACCACCTTTCTTTTTTACCCTGTCTCTCTAAAAGAGTGCATAGCCAGGAATATTAATAGCCCAGTCATGTGAGGAATGAAGCCAAGATTCAGCAATACCGATTACATCATAGCTCTCCTTGAGCACCAGAGCTTCCAACTCACCTATTTTGCTTGGCAGACTACTGGCATTGGTGAACAAACACTTTAATGCATTATTACATTCTGCTCTGGTGTTTTACATATCTTTTTTAGTAGTAAAAATAGCACTATAATTCACAATGGTTGATTATAGGTAAAGTTGATACAGGGAAAATCTGATTGGCTCTCAAGGGATCAGGAAGGATTTTTTTCTACTCCTGTACCAAATTGGAGCATGCTTTGCTTAGGTTTTTTCGCCACCCTTTGGATCAACTGTGGATGAAGGATTGTGTATATTGGATTGTACTATGTTTTGTTTTTTTTTTGGTTGAACTAGATGGACTTGTGTTTTTTTTTCAGCCTCACTAACAATGTAACTATGTAACTATGAGAAAATTGGAAGAAAAATCCTGCAGGAGGCATGATTATTCGATATTCGTATAGTGTGTACCTGGCTTAAGTAACTGTTGTATTAACAAGACATGGTTTTTATGTTTAGATAAGTCACCCTACTTCAATAAATCTAATCAGCTTGCCTCCAAATCACATCTCTTGTGATACATTTTTGGATGAATGTGCCCTACAGCAGGTGACATAAGCTTTCCTACTTATGACCAAAACCTTGCCAATACTTTATGAGATGGTCAGATCATGCCTAAATGTCTTGACCAACAACTAATATCTTCAGGCAGTATTCCTGTTTTATATATATATATTATATATATATATATATATATATACTGTGTGTGTGTGTGTATATATATATATATATATATATATATATATATATACACACACACACGTAAGAGCAATCATTTCTGCTATTAAAAAAATAAATATTTGAAAAAAAGTTTGTTTCTTTGAATAGTGTGTTGAACATGGTCACATGACTGCATTTCCTTCAACATGCTGCCAAACAGACGCTGATATGTACAGAATCTCTTGGCAGCACTATTTGTAAGATTTACTTGCCAACAGTTGAAAACAAGTTAAGGAACTTTTCTGAGCAGGTGCATATGTACATGATATACGAAAAATGGTAAGTGCCAACAGACAGTATCCACATGCAAGACATGACTACTTTATTTTCATTGGGATTTTCAGCTCTATTACATAGACTTGAAGTAAAAAAACAAAAGATTCTTGTATAGTTTTTACATTTCATGATCATTTTCACTAAGATTCTTTTAGTGGTAATACAAATACTTAAAAAAATGTTTTAAAAATGTATTTGCTTTGATTCTGGAAAAATGAAAAATGTTCGGTGTGGCTCAAGTGGATAGTGACATCTGGGGATAGACTTTCACAATTATTTAAAGTTGAACTCTATTCACACTAAATACACAGATTCATTACATATAAGAGAGATGTTTTACCTGAAAAATAATTTAGTATTTCTCTAGTACCAAGATTTGAACAGCCCCCCAGTAGAGCCAGGCAGATGACACCTTTTTTCCTGTAAGACCTTTCACACTGAGGTATTTTCAGATGCTTTTGGGCTAAAAATAGCACCTGTAAAGTGCCTGAAAAATGCCTCCCCTGCAGTTCCAGTGTGAAAGCCAGAGTGCTTTCACACTGGAGCGCTGTGCTGGCAGGACATTAAAAAAAAGTCCTGCAAGCAGCATCTTTGGGGCGGTGGAGGAGTGGTGTATAAACTGCTCCTCCACCACTCCTGCCTATTGAAATGATTGAGCATCACTGCCGAAGTGCCTGCAAAGTGCTTCGGCAGGGGTGCTACACGGGCACATGTAACCCTTTATTTGGACGCTAGCTGGGACTAAAAGCACCCCACTAGCAGCCGAACAGCGCCGCTAAAACAAAGGTAAAGCGCTTCTAAAACTAGCAGCGTTTTACCGTCAACGCCCACCCGCCCCAGTGTGAAAGCAGCCTTAGGGTAGATTTAGACATTCTTTCCGCGGCAAGAAAGTCCATTAAGGGCACAGGGCGCCGCCCCCTCTCTTCAGGCCCCCCTCTCTCCAGCCCACATACAAGCATGTAGGTTGAATGCGAGAGGTGGATCAGCAGGATGAATGTGCCAGGACAGGTAGCCGTGTCTCATCTCTGCTTCCTTGCACCACTCTGCATATCACACATATCATAGATGAGACGAGGGTACAGCAGTGTAGCAGATGTGTAAGACAGTGGGCGGTGGGACAGAAGAGCAAGTGGGTTACAGTGGTGGGACAGATGAGCAGGGGGGGTTCAGTGTTGTGTCAGATGAGAAGGGGGTTACAGTGGTAGGACAGAGGAGCAGGGGGTGTTCAGTGATGGGCCAGATGAGAAGGGGGTTATAGTAGTGGGGAAGAAGAGCAGGGGGTACAGAGGTGGGGCAGTTGTGCAGGGGGGTACAGTGGCAGGGCAGAGGAGAAAGGAGGTACATTGGTGGGACAGGTGAGCAGGGGGTTACAGTGGTGGGGCAGAAGAGCAGGGGGGTACAGAGGTGGAGCAGAAGAGCAGGGGGTTATAGTGGTGGGGCAGAATAGCAGGGGGAACAGTGGTGGGGCAGATGAGAAAGGGGGTTACAGTGGTGGGGCAGATAAGCAGATAAGTTAAGTGTTGGGACAGTTGAAAGGGTAGTTCAGCAGTGAGACAAAAGAGCATGGGGGTACAGCGGTGAAGCAGATGAGAAAGGGGATACATTGTTGGGGCAGATGAGTAGGGGGGTTACAGTGGTGGGGCAGATGTGCAGGGGGTTACAGTGGTGGGGCAGATGTGCAGGGTAGTACAGTGAGGGGACAGATGAGCAGGGGGGTACAGTGAGGGGACATATTTGCAGGGGGTACAGTGATCTGAGGTGTGAAGGTGCAGGAATTGGGGCTGATCTGAGTACTGAATGTACAGGAATTTGGGCTGATCTAAGGCATGAGAGTGCAGGGTGTTAATTAGTTACTGTAATGGAACCCCAAATGGGACAGGGGTTAAAGCCGTTTAGGATATTCCATTCCCGAACACAAGGCAGCTACCGATACGCCACAATCCGGCGAACACGACCCATAGAATAATACGCGACACAGCTCTGTATGAAGTTCAAGCAGGTTTGACCATCTTTATTGAGAAAGCAGGCTCTTATATACACAAAAAGAATACTGCAGTAACCAAATGAACAATGACCCAACTCCACCCACAACATCATACAATGCTTACCTAATGAGCCCCAATACACATCTTTTAGTAGACATCCTGACTCCGGCACTGACCTAATTTACATGATCTAATTAACTACAGTTGATGATTCAGACACATGACCTTTCGGCTGTCTGTTAACTTGCGATACACATTATCATCAATAGACCTTCACACAATACAGGGTCAATTAGCACAAGCAACAATGAAAGATCCTTATAAGCCATCACAACAGACAGACAGGTGGGCTGCAGTCCAAGACATATTCTGCATGTCCATTAATTTCTGGCTCATGCTTTCTAAGAGCTTCTGGATTCCACGGGCCCTCCCGTTACAGTTACTATCACTCAAGTAGTTTACATCATTTACTTTATAAAAAATCCTTTTTGTGATTCAGAGTGTGAAGTTAACATTTTTGTGCTCAAAAGGTTGCCTCCCCCTGGGTTAGTGAGTACATAACTAGATGTAATTGTATATTTTATAGTTGCTATGGGATATACAGTATTTAGCAGTTTATGTGTAGTTCAGGTTTAATCATGACACTGACAGACTTGGCAGAAACCTATTTATCGACTTGCCAGGAACTTTATCTAGCTGATTAAACCGCTCACATTTTTGTTGGAGACAGATTCTCTTTAATGTAGAATGAGGCAATAAAACAAAACTACCACCGACCAAGTTGATGCTGAAATGTGTTTGTACTTTCTAAACTATTGACGCTTTCATTATAAATGTCAGCTGTAACATCCTCCCCCTCATGCCCTATGTATGAACTGGCATAGTGTAAACTATTGTACAAAGCAGAGCTAGCAATTTGGCAATTCTGAAATTGGTTGCAAGAAGATCAATGGTCATATTTTGTGCTAGGTGATGATAGCTCACATGAATATCCATGAAAGCTGAATTTCAGACAAATACGCAATAGTATATTCCTTTAAAAATAATGATATGCATACAACTAGCATAAGTACTTGAATTTGTCTTGGTATAGGCCTCTGTCATGTTTTACATACCAAAATTCAGACTGGGAGATGTTGGTGAAGTACTAAGAGGGGAAAACGGGCAATAGGACATTCATTCTAGAGCCCCTAGTAACAACCAGCGATTTCCTCACTTTGAAGGGATTTTGTTTCACTGTCCTGATGTGACTATAGGACAGGAAGTGAAGGAAAAGCTCCCCAAAGGGACTCAGATGACGAAAAAAAAATATACAGGGTTTAAAGCCCTCACTCTATCCAAATGGAAAAAAAAAGTTTGCCTTTAGTTCTAGTTTAACTATAAAAGAGAACAGTGTTGGTTGGTGGTCAATATTTTGGGGGAGGGGGGAGGCAAACAAACCTGGCCCCCTTGCTCGCACTACCACCCCCCGTGAGGCTCTCAAACAATCGGTCAAAGCGGCAATCCACTCGCACTACGCCTGGCACAATCAATGGCCTTACCTCATGCTTCGGTAGAGGTGCAGGGAGTAGGACAAGGTGGTGGTATTGATGAACTGCTGAATCCAGGGTAGGGCTCCTGAAAGGGGCCATTGCTTCTCCTCCAGGCTGAACAAGAAGCAGGTCCTGAGACCCGATTGGCCGGGAGTCCTAGGACTCCCGGCCAATCGGGTCTCAGTTCCCGCTGCCTGATTGTCTGGGAGGAGAAGCAGGAAGACATTAACGAATATTAATTTGCTAATGTCACACAAGTGGATGGGCTTGGCACTCAGAGCCTACCCTTTTTGAAGCCAATTAGACCCATATAGAACCATATATAGACTGTTTTTCTAAAGTTTTTTAGTTTTTTATTTTATAATATTTTCTTTATAAAAGTAGACGTAGTAGTCATTGTAGAGCTGTTCCCGAAATGTTAGTCTGATTGTAGAATTAATCCAGCATATTCCAGCAAATTGCATTAAGTTGCATAAAACAGAGAATGGATGAGAATAAAGAATTTTAGTAATATCTAAACTCCTGGTGGCCAAGTACACAGCACTTGTTGTGCAGACTTCGGGCCCTCTGCAGACAGTATTCCGTGTTTTCATTAGCTAGGTGCTTACTCTTTCTTAGATAAATAGTAATAGCAATGATCCCTCCTCACTTTTGTTTGCATGTCTTTAGTCACCGACCATTTTCTATAGTATAGCTACAGTTTCTGACCATCTCCTGTTGCAAGCCTGCAGTCTCTGACAGCTTTTAGTAGCATAACATTTATTTAATATTATGTGCTCCATTTTGTGACATCAAGGGCACACTATAGGTCCCCTATATCAAAAAAACTGACCACCACAGATCTAAACACTTAAAGTAAAGATGGCAACATGTCATGTTTGAAATGGATACTAATTTGGACTAGAAAGTTGGACTTTAGACGACACACAGGTAATTAATGTAAAAATCTAAGGGTTTTTTATTATTGAAATCTGCTGCGACACAGGAGAGTCTCCCTACAGGATTCTCTATTACGCCAACTTGCCTGGTCTCAAGCCTGGCTACGTTACCTTCTCTGGGTTACCTCTTGGACAGATTATCCCTGCCCACTCTACACATCAGATCTTTATCAGTGTGCAATCTTTTGGTGTTTTAGAGCTAGATACACCTGGAAGGAACCCCCTTTTTTCTGCTTACCAGCAGACTGTGCTTTGCTTAATACCCCGCTGTCTTTTATTATAATTTCTACAAATTCAACTGGCTATCTGGTTTAGATACTCTGCCAGTGTGTTGGTATTCAGGCTCGTGTTTCACTACTTAATATGACCTGCCTACCACCATGCTCCTGAAGAAGCGTCATGTATAAGTATCTCTTGTAATTTGAGTTTACTTACGGTATGTTATTACAGTTTTTTGGAAGTGATATTATAGCATTACTCTGGGCCACATACCGATGATTACTACATTGATATTTATGAATGTACTTTTATACAGATTTCGATAATAAAAAACCCTTAGATTTTTACATTAATTACCTGTGTGCCATCTAAAGTCCAATTTTCTAGTCCAAATTAGTATCCATTTCAAATATATCGGGACTTTGGCACACTTCATCCACAGTGTCACCCTGTGAGGATGCACATTTAAGCATTTCCTTTAAAACATGTCATGTTTACTAGTTTCAATCATTTATTTATGCTTATTTTAAATTAAATTGCAATGCCAGCAGCCAGCTTTACATAAAACTGTTGTATATGTTTAGAACCACATTTGACGTCAACGTGAAGGAGAGAACAGTGTAAAAATGGCGAGTTTGCTCAGAAGTTTGTCACTATGAAAATTACGACGCTAGGGGGAGACTTGTTGCTGTAAAACACTTTGACTAAAGTTATTCAAGGCTTTCCTGGTGATATTAAAATACAAAACAAGCTGATTTCTGTGCTGATGGAAACAATTTGCATTGTGCTTTTCTGGGTAGGCAAATCATTATCTAAAATCTTCAGTAATTTCTGTTTTTCATGCAATCCACCATCCAGGATATATAATAACATTCCTCCTCCTTAGTTCTGTTACAGGAACTGTGTGCTTTACTTTCCGTTTGTTACTTCTGAGATTTTTTTTTTTTCCTTTTTCTTGGAAAGTGAAAAGAAACACATTTTGTATTCTTAAGAAAAGCAGCAGAAATCAGTGTAAACACTTGGCAGTAGGAGAAGGAACAGTCCGTCCGCTCAAACACATGTCTTACATCTTCCTAACTCCTCCAGTTTAAAGAAATACACTGATTGCATTCATCCTCAGTCTGGAGAAACTAGTGCAAGACTTAGTTAATATGGCTGCAGCATGGAGTTTAGTAATGACCTCAAACTCTGCTCCTATGCAGGGAGGGGGGAAAACGTTGAGCTGTGACCTAGTGAAATGATCCTGCAAGGAACCATGGATCTTTTAAATTTTAGATAACCCCCGAACAAAAAATTGGATCTTTTGCAGCTTACCTGCCCTAAGATATGGTGGGCTGCATTTGTTTTCTTTTTTGTCTGTTTAATACATTTTTATTAGAAGGTATAAAACAGTTTATAATGAAAGAGAAGGGTACATTTCCCCAAATTGTCAAGTACAATTGTCTTACATCATAGCATGTAGCGGGGTCGGCTTGTGGGAACAGAGTAGATACATTTGATAAACTTTCTAATTAAGGGCTGGTCATTAGACCTGAGCCAGCTCGATTCTCTGGCTTAGGTGTGGAGCAACATGCATTAGGAGTGTCTCCTCAGGAGATGACGTACTTCAATGTAATGGAACCTCAGTTTAAAAAAAAACGTGTACGACAGTAGCAAAGAATAGAAAGCAATTAGGAAAAGGGGAAGGGAGAGATATAGGGGGAAGGAGGGGGGGGGGGGGTGGGGGGGTACCCTGCCTCTGCAGAACACCAACTTATATGCTAATCTTCTAAACATAACATAGTTATGCCTTTTGGGACATCAGTTCTGCATATGAAGCTGAGAACTTAAAGGTAAACCAACAGGACCATATCTTCTTTGATAGATCAGATTTATGTCTGAGTGTGTACGTGCTGTCTTCCATATGGTAGATCCGGTCTACCTCCACCAGCCATTGGTGTAATGTGGGGGTTTTCTGTTTCAACTATTTGGGAATAAGGGCCTTGGCTGCGTTCATTTTTTTTATACGGTCCTATTGGTTTACCTGTACAGTGGAACAATACCTCCCATGGGTCATTTGGAACTGCAAAGCCCTTTGATCCAGTATAATATAGTGTCCCAATATGGAAGGATGTGTGGGAGTGAGCACGAGTTGCCCGTTCTCCACATCCTTGCCAACAAAGATCTAACGTAGACGGAAAGATTCTGTGGAGTACCATAGGGGTGTAGTGCCACCAGCATTTTGTAGTTTACCTTTGCTGCTTTAGAGGATATGGAGGAGATGTGGGTTAGTTGAAGTATTGTAGAACAATGAGTTTCTGAGAGTGGGCCGTGAAGGTCTTGTTTCCAAGTAGCAAGAAACATGTGGTTGATTCTCGACAAGTAGACTCTCCACCGGGGTTAGATCTTACAGGGACCGCAGTGGTGCATTTTTTTTTTCAAGGTTTTATTCCTTTTATTTTCTATTTGTGATTATGCCAGTAACATAAGTTCAGTCCAAGAATGACAAGGTCTACTTGTCTTCTGTATCAGGACAACAGAAACAAGACAGGACTACTAATACTCTCTCACTGTCTAACATAGATGGGTGTGGTACTGTAGTGCACTGGGTTGGCTGAGAACAAGGTAATTGATTATAGTCACAACAGACAGAGAGTGGAAAAAGTTATCACACGTCTTCTGGCAAGATCAACAGGTATTTTTTTTAACTTAAAACATATATAACATAAAAAATAAAAAAAAAAGAGAGAAGTTGATGGTTAGGGATTACATACACTTTAGGAGCTGTTTTTAGCCACTTGGACTTTAAGGCTGCTTTCACACTGAGGCGCTTTACAGGCGCTATAGCACTAAAAATAGCGCCTGCATAGCGTCTGTAAAGCGCTTGTCCAAAGGATTAGTGAAGATGTGTTCTTTTATTCTGGCTCATCGCTTGACATCACCTACACTGTCTGCTCTCAGAGGGAACAGAATGAATTTAGACACAAGCTTAAAGGAAATGAGAGCAAATGCAGATTTCTGGAACCATTTTATGGGGGATAAATGTACACAAAATTTTAAAGGAATAGCAAAACAATTGAAAATTTAGACATAAAGCATATATGTATTTTTTGTTTTTACTTTAGTTACATTTAAGGAATGAACCTCATAGTTTTCTTTAGTGCTGATCAAGTTTTCTCTATCTTTGTCACTTTCTTTTTGGAACATTTAAAGAAACAAAGGAGCAAAAATCAAGTTTACAGCAACTAACTTGGAAATGTTTCTGTTATGATTGTAGCATATGTGATTGTAGATGTTATAAGTATAGAATTTTACAATAAATAATCGATGTATAGAACAGAAAGAACATTTACAGCGATCAGCTAGCAGGCAGTTCAAGATGCTACAATGACGCTGTCAATGTATGAAATGAGCGCTTGGAACGCTTAAAGCTGGAACTTTTAATGACCTAGATCACCGTTTCTCAACTCCCGTCCTCAAGGCGCCCCAACAGGTCATGTTTTCAGGCTTTCCATTATTTTGCACAGGTGATTTGATAAGTTTCACTGCCTTAGTAATTATCACAGCCATTTCATCTGAGGGAACTTCTAAAAATATGACATGTTGGGGCGCCTTAAGGACTGGAGTTGAGAAACACTGACTTAGAATGATTGACAAAGATCTCAGAAGCAGACAGTTGTGCCAAGCATTCCTTTCTGCTGTCTAATACAGAGATTAATTATTTACATTACTGTAGACCACAATAGCCTATCCTTCATCAGTTTTGCTCACTGCCAATTAGAGGCCATCATCCTTCTCATATCTCTGGAACATTAATTGCGAGATCTTCCACCCACCCACCATGGAAATGACAAGCGGTCTGCCTGTTTGTAATGGATTTTTATGGGAAATGTAGCAGTGAGACAGCATTAGGAAGGAACTCTGAAAACGTACTGTTTGAATCACTTCTATATAAGAATTTGCTGGGTGACCTATAGTGGCCTGTTCAACATCCTTTTTATCCGCCAGTTCATCAAAGTGAATGTAACTACTCAGGGTCAGAAGGCACACTGCTAACACAAAACGTGTCTGCTGCAGCTAATGTATGGAATACAATGATGCTCTGTGTCTTGGAAATCAATAGCTGTTCTATTTTCTTTCAGAATCGTGCTCCAATGTGGTCTGCCCAGGGACACATTCTTGTGTTGTGGACCAGACAGGAAGTGCCCATTGCGTCATGTGCCGTACATCCCCCTGCCCGATGCTCGCGCTTGACTACATGCTGTGTGGGAACAACAATGTCACCTATCCCTCTGCCTGTCATCTTCGAAGAGCCACTTGCTTCTTAGGACGATCTATAGGGGTTCGTCACTCAGGCAGCTGTGCAGGTATCTATTTATTTTCTAAAGTTTATATATGGAGGATGATGCATCTTTTACAGTAGTTTATAGAGATATTAGAAGCCTACAAAGTGCTCTATGGCCATATCAAAGCACAAAACCTTAGGTCAAGTGTGTGCTTTATTCAGTAAAAAAAGTCAGATGGAGGCAACACACGGCCGGACTTTCCGAGAAAAAAAGCCAGTCTGACTTTTTTCTCAGAAAGTCCGGCAGTGTGTACGAGGCATTAGTTGACCTGTCATATCGTTACATTTTACTTTACATTATATTTTACTCTAGTTACATCATACATTTAAATACAAAAATGTTACGCAACCCTTTTATCTCTAGGCTTTATCCTTTCGATTCCCTCAGTAATAAATGGAAATATGGCTAATTAAAGGGGAGTACCTAAATTATATTACACGCATACTCCTTTTGTGTTCTACTCAAGACACATAAAAGATTTGCTTTTGTTTTGATTTTATCATTTGATTTTAGCAATTTCTATATACAGTGAAACCTTGGATTACAAGCATAATCCATTCCAGGAGAATGCTTGTAATCCAAAGCACTCGCATACCAAAGCAAGTTTCCCCATAGATGTCAATGGAAACGAAGATAATTCGTTCCACATTGACTTCTATTGCATGCAATACCGCATGTGGCCAGAGGTGGGGTAGGCACCGAAGAGCCTCGGAAAAAATCGGGGACAGCTTGGCTGAACTCGGAAACCCTCGGAAAGGCTCAGTAAAACACTTGAGAACGGAGAATTTCCAAGTGATTCCGAGTATTTCCAAACGGCTCCGTACCGTTCCGAATGTCACCGGCGCCCCTGCACCTTCTGACAAATGTGGTACTGCACATCCCATTGGCTTGAATTCTGCTCGTTTTCCGAGACAACACTCGCAAACCGAGTCAGGATTTTTTTTAACAGTTGCTAGACTTTCAAAATGCTTGTTAACTGCGTTACTAGTTAACCAAGGTTCCACTGTAGAAGTTTTTTTGTTTGGCATATTGCATGTGTGTTTGCTTGTTCTTTAATTTGACTCCAGTTACAATCAGAATTACTTTAGTTTCTATTTTGTTAAATCTTTTTAATTTGTGCACCATTAAAGGTTGAATCAAGAAAATATGTATTTCTTAATTGTACAGTACAGGACACAGGATTATAGTCTTATAATATGGGTTATATCAGGGCTCAAAATTTCAAGTCCTGAGCTACTAGCCAGGCCTCAAGAGTTACTCGCCAGCAGTTGCCCCACCTAATTCATACACTGCCCTGCGCCTAATTGTACCCGTAAACACGCCCTCGTAGATTATCTCATGGAATGACAATGTTTTATGCAGAATCAAGTTACAAAATTAAATATTACCAACAACAACTTCAACAAAATGGGACAGGGCACTGGGGGCAGACCAGAGGGACAGGGCACTGGGGGCAGACCAGAGGGACAGGGCACTGGGGGCAGACCAGACCTTTTATTCAGGCTGGCAGAGAGGAGAGGAGCTGCAACACAGCGGGAGGGAGTACAATCTAGCGCTGAGATCCACACAACTGCACAGCCATTGACACCATAGCACAGCGCACACTGACAGCGCACAGCACACATTGAGACCAGTCTGTTCAAAGTGCTCAGGCTAAACTGTTGGACACTTACATAGAGCACAAGGAGAAGCAAACTAGAAGGCTGCGGCTCTCATGTCAGGGCAACTTTCAGTGAGCGCTGCACCGGAGTGGTCATTTTTGCAATCCTCCACCTCACTCATTACTTTCTGCTCTCCAGCTACATTGGTCGGGGCCCGGGGGAGGGGGGGCAGGCTCAGAGAGGTCATACTGTTAGGTCCCATGGCTTAATGAGAATTGTAAGGAGAGCACCTGTGTACTGCTCTGCCTGTGCGCGGCTCACCAGACTACTTTTCCCGAGCACGCACCTTTCCTCTTCGGCCGCCAATCTCATCGGGACTCTAAGTGTAGGCACAGATTGGAGGGAGATTGGTCATGCAGCCCTGTCATCACTCGCCCCCAACTTAAATCCACTCGCCAAATGCTAGTAGGCGAGTGGAAATTTTGAGGGCTGGGTTATATGCAGTTACCTTCAGGTAATTAGACATGGGCAAAAAATGCTTCAGGGAAATCCTCTAAAAATAACACATCCCACTCCCAGCAAGTCTCATTTTTTTGTTGGTGTCTATAGGTGTTGGACATCTTCCTTTTAAGCTTACCTCTCTTGTGTTGAGGTTTTGAATTAGGATGTGGGGCCGACCTGTAAAGTCACTTTGGGTACTAGATCTTGCGAGGGCGCTTACCTTGGCACGTGATGCATCATGTTGAGTTTGCCACAGGGTCCAGGACTCTGGTCTGCTTATGGTGGAGCCCTGTCTCTGAAATGCGCCTCAGGGGTATGCCCATCATAGACCACCAAGACAAGATGGGACTGGTCCTTATTACCCTGCCCAATATGGAAGACAATGTAATATATGTAATATACAATGTAATGTAGGATGCAAGATTTATATTTTAATGACAAGGTTTGACACTGTTTTCTATGGCTTGGTAATTTTAGGATTATCTCAAATAAATTAATATTGATATCCTTTTTATTCTTTTTACAGAGCACTCAAAATTTTCCATGGATCTCGATGATGCAGTGAAGAACTATGTGTGAAGTCATCATGATTTAATAGCCATGTCAAAATGAGCACACGGGCATTCCATGTGTATATTGTACATAGCGTGAGGCATATTTATTAACTGGAATTGTTATTTATATGTATCAGACAGACTCCACTACCCAAGCACACTCATAACAGAGTTCAAGAGCTAAACTCTTGAAAACTATAAGATGGTATGATATTGTGTTGGAAATGCTATGTTTTATTAATCTGTTGCCACTATGTATTGGTGGACACAACCCATGTTTAAATAGCATTTTGAATGTGTACCTAGGGCAAAAGATAACTTCCCTCCATGTTTTCCAGGTTTGCATGGAGGAGTGCAGAGAATATTATCCCATACCAAGCCAAATATGATATTGAGACCACTGCTTTACTGTCACCTGAAGACACAAAGGAAAGCTAAGGGACATTGTGAAACATAAAAATGAGCTGTTATCATCAGTTATATTACATAAGTTAGTGAATGAATCAAAAGATTGCGATCGCCTCCCCTCCCCATAACAAAACACCAGAATGATGCCCACATGACATTTATTTAGAATACATTGATCGTTGTAAGACTATTGTACCATATGACATGAAAACATTTGTTGCTGGCACATCCCATGCCAGCATATGACAGCCACATCAATGGGCTTTCTGTCATTGTATAATCCCTATCTCCTGTTCAGTTTTGGGTGTAACTTGCCTCCTAAATGTAAAGGTCAGAGACCACAGTGCTATTTTTTTCTATTTTTCTATCTCTTGTGTCCTTTCTCTTTTTTCTATCCATGACAATAAAAGATACAAATGTAACACATATTCATTGTTTCTTTAATGGAATTAAATGCTGTTGGATCTAGAAGATTAGCCTTTTTTATAGACAAGATTATCCTTGTTTCTATATACAGTATTCTTTTTTTACATTATTCCTTTTCACATTAGTCCCCTTTTACACTAGGCGGATCCGTCACAGAGGAGTCCGCCAGCTCAGTGGGCGATCTCTCCGTGGATGACAAGCTACTCTCTGCTCACTGAGCGGGGAGGGGCTTGTACAGCGCCGCTGTCTTCTATGGAGAGATCTGATGAAAACGGACAGCATGTCCGTTTTCATCAGATCTCTCCCGATCCGCCATGGACGGATGGTGACGAATTGCCATCCGTCTGATTTTAGCGGATTGAGTCGGATGTTAGCGGACATGTTTCCGCTGATCTCCGCTCCGTAGAGATGTATGGAGCAGCCGTTCAGGTCCGCCAACAAATATGACAGACGGACCTGAACGGTCCGACCATGTAAAAGGGGCCTTACGCATATCAGAAATGTATTTTGATTGGAAGCCCATATTTGCTTGCTTTTATATGTAAAGCAGCAGCACTGTGATGGGCAACCTCATTAACTAATGGTGATGCCTGGGGGGTGAAAGGGAGTGGGCTAGAGCCAGTGCCTAAGAAACTTTGGGGATCCCGGGAGGCTGGACAGACCTGGGGTACAGGTTCATTGAGGACATTATGTCCTATCATACAAAACATGATAAAATTTTGGGTTTACTCTAAGGCTGAGCAGGTAGTACTATTACATACAGAACTGTACCTAGCCATATGCAAAAAAAAATCTAATTTGGACATGTTTTATTTTTCCAGGGCACGAAGATTGCATATAGCGTGGCTAAAGATTTGTATAAATCATACCTGTTGAGTAATTTTTCATGTGTGTACTTTTAATAACAATAGCTTTTGTCAATTAGCTATTCATGTGTTGTTTATGTACAGTGCTGTGCTTCTATACTGTGTCCTCTATTGCCATCTAGTGATGTTATGTTATAATGGCCCCTGTCTGAGTGTCATAGACAGAGCATTCTATAGACCCCTGGTTGCCAACCTGCAGCTTTTGGTGTTTTTTTAGACTGTATTCTAAATGGTTTGGTTTATTTATTTCACGCTATCTTACTATTGTATGTGCTTTGCTCATTTTATGTTTATAAACGCTGGAAGAAACTTCAAATGTAACACAAGTAGTGTTACTTGCCTAGTGGGTGCTTTCACCCCCCTTCCTGCCGAGGCCATTTTTCAGCTTCAAGTGCTCTTGCACTTTCAATGACAATTCATGAAACACTGTACCCATTTCTATAATTTTATTGAGACAGATAGAGCTTTATTTTGGTGGTATTTAATCACCACAGTTTTTTTTTATTTCCTGCTAAACAAATGAAAAAATTTCAGAAAATTTTGAATACATTTTTGACTTCCTTTCTGTTATAAAATTTCCAAAAAAAAGTTATTTTTCTTCTTTACTGATGTATGCTGATGAGGCTACACTGATGGGCACTTATAAGGCAGCACTGATGGGCAGTGATATGCTAGACTTATGGGGCTGCACTGATAATCAGGGCACTGACAATCAGTGCCCTGATTATCATTAAAAATGTACCCTGTCACGGGATAGCTGGTTATCGGCTTTCCTTTCCTCAGACAGTGACAGCACTGAGGAAAGGCCGATAGCCGGCATTGGTTTACCTATGATCAGCTGTGATTGGACACAGCTGATCACACGGTAAAGGGCCCCTTTACCTTGATCTGTGATCAGCTGTGTCCAAAGAACACGGCAATCACAGAGTGTTCCTCACGCAGGGGAGCATGGTTCTGGAAGGATGTCTATAGACGCCCTCCTGGAGATGTGTGATCATGCTCTAGCCGTCATTCGACTGTGCAATGGTTTTTCACAGAGCAGCCTGGATCCTCCTATTTTCATGTCCCACTCTGACGCTCCTGGCTCCTCACTCCTGCTGGATGCCCCCACAGCAAGCAGCTAGGGGCACCCGAGGAGGTGTGCTCTCGAGCCATGGCTCTGTATGTCCATTCACACACAGAGCCATCGATTGGCCCTGCCCTGCCCCCTCAAATCTCCTGATTGGCTCACTTGCTGTGATTGACAGCAGCGGGAGCCAATAACATCCCAGCTTCTGTCAAAAGCCAATCAGGAGTGTGAGTCCCCGGAGAGGCAAGGCTTGCGAGGGGACTCAGGTAAGTAATCGAGGGGGGCTGCTACACAGAGAAAGTTGTTTACCTTCATGCATAGAATGCATGAAGAAAGGAAACCATCTGCCTTTACAACCACTTTAAAGTGGTTTTAAACCCAAAAGCAAATATTTATTATATTGCAGCCTACCAATTCTTAGATGTGATGGCTGCATTCAATATATATATATATATATATATATATATATATATATATATATATATATATATATATATATATATTTATTTATTTAGGCTTTCTTTCTCTCATTTTCATTTGGTGACCCAGCCAGTAAGTCTTTTGTTTTTCTTTTTTTAGGCTTTCTTTCTCTCATTTTCATTTGGTGATCTACCCAGTAAGTCTTTTTAAACTCTCCTGCAGAATGTATCCGTTAGGCCCCTTTCACACTGTCAGTTTTTTAGGTGTACCTGAACGGATGTTCCATGCACCTCTATGGAGCCACGGATGGCAGCGGAGACATGCCCGCTGACATCCGACACACTCCAATCCGTTAAAGTGTGATGGATGGAAACCCTACTTTTTCCTTCCGTCTGGCGGATTGGATGAAGGCGGACTCTGTGGTCCGTCTTCATCTGATCCCCCATAGGGGAGAGCGGTGCTCTGACCGGTCGGTCCCTGCACAATGTGCAGAGACTGACCTGTCATCTGCCTGCTCAGCGGGGATTGACGGAGCGATCCCCGCTGAGCAAAGAGGAGCCTGCACACGGACACGTCCATGTGAAAGGGCCCTTACAGAGATGAGACAACCCATTTACCACTGCTTACAAAGATCAGCTTCTGTTTATTTATGCAAGTCTTTATCCCAAAAGGAAACAACTTTTTTGTTTGCTTTAACTGATTATAAAGTGTGAGTTTGCTTCAATTTGTTAGTGTATCAGATTTAGCTAGTACATCTAACACTCCCTTCCCACCAGAATGACAATGCTGCTGTCTAAAAGTTCCCCCCTGTGCTTCTTCGTCCAGAGTGTGGGCACTCGAAAACAGAAGGTGTGTTACTGGCCAGATCACCAGGTGAAAACAGAAGGAAAAAAAGCTTACAAAAGAAAACGAATGCAGCCACCACAGCTACTGGTTGGTTTAAAACCACTTAAGGCTGGGTTCACACTGGGGAATGCAGCGGCTCACAGCAGGAGTCCGGTGCGTCTCCATTCATTGTTTCAGTTCCGATTTCAGCCCGAATTTTGGGCTGAATTCGAACCTGAAATGAACTCCTGTGCAATTTGCACTTGAAGCGCTTCGGAGATGTGTTAACTGGCTCCATAGAGAGCCGGTCTGATCTCCTGCTATGCGAACTGGATGCAGAGAAATAAGTGCCTATACTGTTTAAAATCCAGTAATGCACGCTTTGCACATGCTCTCTATATTTAGGCACTATGCTAAGAATCAGATCCACTGACAGCCTAAAGATTTACTGCCACTCGGGGGCTCTGGGCTTCGGCAGAATGGCAGCCTCTGGCAAGAATAAACAGGAGCAATGTTGGGGGCAATTTACAGAAACGCTTATTTTAGTAGTATAATTATACATGTAGAATGCATGTTCCTTGCTAAAGAACATTGTTTTTTTTATCAAGTTGTTATGGGTAAAGTTCCACTTTAATAAAGAAAATAAAAAACTTTTCATAGTAATACAACCCCACTGCTTTTTATGCATTTGCATATTAGAAAAACAAACAATTCAAATGTTCTCTTACACAATTGTCTTTATATTTATTGTAATTAGCACATTTTCTGAACAGCAGTTGTCTATTTTTTCTTCATGCAAGCGTTAGTGGCTTTAGTAGCCAACATACCAGTTAATTAATGCGGTCTATAAAAATTGCCTGGCAGCTGCTATGAATTAAATCATTGGACATTCATATTATAAATCCATGTAAATCAAAAATATTGAATGTGTTTTCTCTCAGGCTCTGTTTATCACTGATTTAATCCAAGACATAAATGATGAAACGCGAGTGTAAACATCAGGAGTGATAGGATTGCCACAGCGAAATCCGGAGAAAGAAACCACTCCTTCAACACGATCCTCACAAATAAGGGGTCCTCCAGAGTCACCCTATAAACAAGAACCATACACAGGCTTGAATTAGCTACTTGTCATAATTGTACTATGTGTCAGTAAAGATCATCATTTTACTTACAGAACAGAAACCCTTGATGCGCAGCCCTTGGCTTGCGGTACAGACCATGGTGTCAAAGATGCTCTGTTTCCAAGACACATTACAGGCCGCAAGTGTGATCACATTTACATCTGTTTCCATCAGAGCCCTGGGTAAAGTCCCAAAATCTGACACGTATCCCCAGCCAGCAACAGAGCAAGAGGTCCCGGGAAGCACATCTGTGTCAGCAGAAGCAAGCTTAATAGTTTTTACATAGGGAGTAATATTGGCCGATGTGTTCAGCTGAAAATAATAAATGGCAAATTTAATAATATAAAGAAAAACATATATAAAAGTAGTTTCTAAGACAGTTATCTAAGACTATTCAATGTCACATTTTTTACATGCTGCTCCACGTGAGATTAGGTTCCACACTCCACAATCATATCTCAGGTGCTGGCTTGACTTGTTTGCGTCAAATCAATCAATTGTACAAGCAACAAGCATGACACACAATGAAATGTAAAAAAACAAAATTCCTCCCTTTATTAAAGCACCCAACAGGAACACGTTATATTCTGAAATTGTTGACACTGGGCACAGCCCTTTCTCAAGCGCGAGAAAGTGCTGTGCCTATTACAGAACATGTCAGAATAAATCTTGGGCTAGATTCAAGTAGCCCGCCGTATGTTATTTACGCTACACCGCCGCAACTTAGACGGGTAAGTGCAGTATTCACAAAGCACTTGCTCCGTAAATTGCGGCGGCGTAGCGTAAATCAGCCGGCGTAAGCGCGCCAAATTCAAATTTGCAAGAGGTGGGCGTGTTTTACGTAAATAAAACATGACCCCACGTAAATGACGTCTTTAGCGAATGGTGCATGCGCCGTTCGTGAAAGAATCCCAGTGTGCATGCTCTAAATTCCGCCGCAAATCGTCAATGCTTTCGACGTGGACGTAATTTAGGCAAAGCCCTATTCACGAACGACTTACGCAAACGACGTAAAATTTTAAAAATTCGACGCGGGAATGACGTCCATACTTAACATTGCGTGCGCCTCATAGAAGCAGGAGCAACGTTACGCCGGAAAAGCCTTACGCAAACGACGTAAAAAATTCCGCCGGGCGCACGTACGTTTGTGAATCGGCGTATCTAGGTCATTTGCATATTCTACGCCGAAAACGACAGAAGCGCCACCTAGCGGCCAGCGTAAATCTGCACCCTAAGATACGACGGCGTAAGAGACTTACGCCAGTCGGATCTTAGCCTAATTTCGGCGTATCTTGCTTTCTGAATACAGAAGGAAGATACGCCGGCGCAGCTTTGAATTTACGCGGCGTATCTATAGATACGCCGGCGTAAATCTTTGCTGAATCTAGCCCCTTGTCTCTCAGTGTGTGGCATTCCTGTTGGTGCAATTAAACATATAACACTATTATAGCTAAGGATTTATGTTAAAAGCACAAATAAACTAAATTGTATTGATTTCAACTACTTTCTCCCCAACTGCAAAAAGGTCCAAAAGTAGTTCTCATCATCTTCATGTTCCAGCGCCACACTTCAATTCCTCCTCAGGACTAGGAACCTATTCATCATCCATGTTAAAAGAAACCAATTCATTGGGGGTTCAGGATGTCAAGGACATGTCCCCTGGGGGTACATCATTAAGTGACCCCAGATTACAGGAAAATGCTATAGACAACAGAGAACACAACAACATGGCACTGTCCTCTGCATCACTGAGGAGCACACATTGCAGTGGAATAAGCAGTGGTGTATCCTGGGTATGGCACATATGGCAAGTGCCATGGGCCTCATATGAAGGGGGCACTCGTGAGTGGCTGGTAGGGTGACCACGTGTCCTGGGCAGAGTGCCCGGGGCTGTCCTGTCCCGGGCACCTTCATTCCCCGGACAATACAGTGTCCCGGAATGAAATAGTGGACACAGCTACTGTAGCCACCCTATTAACTACATTTGCGGAACTGGTTGCTAGGGCCGGCCCCGCCTGGCATCTACCAATCAGTGACATCACAGACTGTCAGACAGGGAGGCCAGGAGCAAGGCCTGCGCCTAATGCTGCCCTGCAGTCTCCACCCACCTCTGAAGTCGGCACCTCCTTCCTTTTCCGGCGGCATGCAGCAGGGAGTCAGGAGAGTGTCTCCCAAGTCCCTGACCAGCCCATCTACTGTGTGTCAGGCAGCCCCACTGCTACTACTGTTCGGGTGGCAAGTGGTGGGTCTGGTTACCAGCGAAGCAGGAGTGGCAGAGGCTGTCAGGCTGTAACGGCTCTGGGTAGCGGGAGTGAACCACAACTGCGGATGCAAGGATTTCAATGCTCTTCCTTATGTGAGAATTCAGTATTGGACCCCAGGCGTCACTCCACACAAACAGAAGTTTGGGGCTTCTCTACATCATCTCTCTCTCACATAAAGATAGGCGTTGAGCTACTGAGCTTGGACGCATTACAACATGCGACCAGAGCTTAGCGTTTAAAATGATAGTATGCACTATAACATTCCAATGCACAACTGCATGCAAGCGATTATCAGTATTACATAGCGTTGTGCATTAGGCGACTAAGGGAGAAGGTATGAAATACGTCAACCCTTAGCATAGGAAAGTTTAGGCGAACATGTTCCGCAACTTAGGGCATAGGCCCATAAACAAGTAGCACTTATGTCAAGCTCGTAGTAAATAGGTGTTGTAGCAACAACTAATGACTGTATATGACAGGCAATTATAGCTCAGGTACTTGAGAGTACACGTAATATAGGAGTTGTGACAACTAATAGTTGCATATAAGAGGCAATTATAACTCAGGTACTTTGAGAGTACACGTAGTAATATAGAAGTTGTAATGACAACTAATAGTTGCATATCAGAGGTAAATAGCTCAGGTAATAATAATTGCATATGAGAGGCAAATATAGCTGAGGTAATTTGAGAGTAAATGTCCCTTTAAGATATTCCTTAGCAAGAGCCATAGGCACAACAGTCTATCCCAAGTAGTAGTCTCAAGCCTTAATAAATAACAGCAATTGTTTTAGATGGAAAGTATACAGCAGATCTTTCTGTAGAACTACAAGTGACACAATTGCCACTTATCCATTTGCAGGGCTTCTGTGTAGACAACAAGGGATTCCTTAGTGTAGGTTGTCCTGTAGGAAGATCTCTTTAGGGAGTGCAGCGTAGATACAGGAGAGGATGGTTTGCAGCCTGGGATTGATGGTTGTAGGGGATGCCATGCAGTCCAGGAATTGCTAGTAGACATGTGCACTGTCAAAAAATTAGTTTTTTTAGTTTATTTTCGAATTTTCAAATTTTAGAAATTTCGTATTTTCGAAATTTCGAATTTTTCAGTTTTCGAATTTTTTAATTTTCGAATTTTTCAGTTTTCGAATTTTTGAATTTTCGAATTTTTGAATTTTCGAATTTTTGAATTTTCGAAATTTCAATTTTTGAATTTCGAATTTTTGAATTTTTCAATTTTCGAATTTTTCGAATTTTCGAATTTTTCAATTTTCGAATTTCGAATTTTTCAATTTTAGAATTTTTCCATTTTCGAAATTCCGAATTTCGAATTTTTCAATTTCGAAATTTTAGAAATTTCGTATTTTCGAAATTTCGAATTTTTCAGTTTTCGAATTTTTTAATTTTCGAATTTTTCAGTTTTCGAATTTTTGAATTTCGAATTTTTGAATTTTCGAATTTTTGAATTTTCGAAATTTCAATTTTTGAATTTCGAATTTTCGAATTTTTCAATTTTCGAATTTTTCGAATTTTTAAATTTTCGAATTTTTCAATTTTCGAATTTCGAATTTTTCAATTTTAGAATTTTTCCATTTTCGAAATTCCGAATTTCGAATTTTTCAATTTCGAATTTTTCAATTTTCGAAATTTCGAATTTTCGATTTTTGACATTTCGAATTTTTCAGTTTTCAAATTTTCGATTTTCAAATTTTTCAATTTTCGAAATTTCGATTTTTAAATTTTTCAATTTTCGAAATGTCGAAATACGAATATTCGGAAATACGAAAATTCGGAAATACGAAAATTGAAAAATTCGAAATGTTTTCATTTTCGAATTTTTCAATTTCGAAATTCGTAAATACGAAAATTTGGAAATACGAAAATTCGGAAATAGAAACATTTGAAATTTGAAAAAATTCCAAATTTCTGAGAAATTCGAAATTTGAAAAGTAAAAAATTCGAAAATTGAAAAATTCGAAATGTGAAAAATCCTTAAATTCGAATTTTTCCATTTTAGAATTTTTCAATTTTCGAAATTTCGATTTTCGAATTGTTTAATTTTCGCATTTCGATTTTTTCAAATTTCGAATTCTTCAAATTTAGAATTTTCGTATTTCCGAATTTCGAAAATTCGAATTTTCGAAAATTGAAAAAATCGAAGTTCGAAAATAGAAAAATGTTTCAAAATTCGAATTTTTCAATTTTCGAATTTTTCAATTTTCGAATTTTTCAATTTTCGAATTTTTCCATTTCGAGTTTTCGAAATTCGTAAATACGAAAATTCGTAAATACGAAAATTCGTAAATTCGGAAATGGAAAAATTCGAAATTTGAAACATTTTTCAATTTTCGAATTTTCGAAATTCGGAAATACGAAAATTCGAAATTTGAAACATTTTTCAATTTGAAAAATTCAAAATCTGAAAAATTCGAAATTGGAAAAGTGAAAAATTCGAAAATTAAAAAATTCGAAATTTGAAAAATTCGAAATTTGAAAAATTAAAAAATTCGAAATTTGAAAAATTCGAAAATTCGAAACTTGAAAAATTCGAAAATTGAAAAATTCGAAAATGGAAAAATTCGAAAATGGAAAAATTCGAAAATTCTAAAATCCGAAAAATTTTCGTATTTCCGAATTTCCGAAAATCCGAATTTCCGAAATTCGTAAATACGAAAATTCTGAAATTAAAAAAAATACGGAAATACGAAAATTCGTAAATTCGTAAATACGAATTTTCGTCAGTTCGTAAATTCGTAAATACGAATTTTCGTAAATTCGAATTTTCGGAAATACGAAAATTCGTAAATTCAACATTTTCGGAAGTCCGAAAATGCGTAATTAACGAATTTCCGAATTTTCTTAAAAAAAATGAATTAGAAACAAAACGAATTGCACATGTCTAATTGCTGGTACTATAGCCTTAAGTGGATGCCTCCAGGCCGAGGAAAGGCTGGTAGCCTAGCCGGCTACGGCCCACAATAATAGAACGGGGAATGTATTTGAAATGAACGCCTTTATAGGCTGAGGAACAGGTGCAGTGCATCGTATGACGTCATCGCGTGGGCGCCGTATGCGTTCCAGCATGGAGCATTAGGAGTGACATGCATGTAAGACAAAGCAAGAAGCAGATAACGACTGAATCAAGCCTCCTAAGGATAGTTATGACATACACAGCTCCTCCAACTAAAATGAGAAATTATCGTTGCATATTTTTGCAATATTTTTCTTAGATTTGTGGATGTAGCGCCCCCTTACTTTCAGTAAAGGCGCTACGCTAAAATTAGTGGGGAATGAGAGAGATCATTTGCTCTCATTCCGAATTATGTCAAATTTGGCTGTCGCCAAATCTGGATTGTTCTGTGTGCTAGACTGCGTTCTAGGGATGCGGTGCCATCCCTGGGCAGCAGGTGGCGCCAGAGAGGTCCAGGCGGAGCCGCTTTTCCTCAGCAGCCAATTAGAAGAGTTTTCCCTCGCGGGGCATGCTGGGGAGGAGTATTTCTGTGGCGGAGGCCGTTGCTCTTGGTTCTTCGCGGGTTCCGGCACCCACCTTTAGGGTGTGCGCACATCGCGGGCCCCACCACTATGGCCTACTTGGCCTGGGGTCGCGCGCAACGCGGAGTTCCTAAATCTGGGCCCTCCTGGCCTGGAGCAACTGATGCCACAGAGGGGCCCCAGTGACTGACTGGGTCCCCCTTTCTACTGAGGAGATCCCAGGCTGTATGCTGTTCGGTGGGGGGTCGGCTTAAGGAGAACCCGGAGGCAGGTTGTCCAAAAGGGCTTGAACGAACAGTCGGGAATCTGGTGACCGGGACATTGACAGGTACACTTCCACTGTCAACCAGTGACCCTAGCGCAAATTTACTGGGAGGATAAGCTCAACCATTTAGCTCATCCAAGTTCTAGGCCTGTGGCAGAGGCTTCTTTAGAGCCAGGTCTGTGGCAAAGACCTGCTCCTCCCAGCATCTTTAAAGTGACACTTCGGCTGCCAGGCCTGTGGCAGGGGTCTGTCCGGGGGCACTTCACCCACTCTGGCTGGAGTGGCAACAAACTGTATCAACTACTACTGAAAGCAGGATTGCTTTCTTCTTCTATCCAGGCCTGATACTGCAAGGTTCTCTCACTTCATCAGCCTTTTCTGTCCTACCTCATGTTGATGTTGGTCGTGTTGGGCCGAGAAATAAAGCATTCAGAAAACCTATTTCGCTGATTGGACATTCGTTTACTGCTCTACTCACTGCTATCGACATCGATTAGAGGTAACTTAATTTGCCGATCCTAAAAACAACCAGCGGCTCCTGAGGGGTTGGCGCTACACGGACAAAATGAGCAACTCCTTGACTGGTCTAAGCCTTGCATAGAAACAGTTAATTTGTTTGTTTTTTTTCGATGAAGTGCCATTTACTGCTCTTGCTATAGGACATCAAACAGAAAATATACGATTCCTTATATTATCGGTCAAGTGGCAATTTGCAAAATTGACCATCAAATTTTTAACTGCTGCATGGGTAAAAGAAGAGAGCTTACCTTTAGCAACTGAAGGTCATTCTGTAAGCTGTTTGGGTTATATCCTGGGTGCTGAAATGATTCTTGGACAGGTGATACCTGAACACAGTCATCTGGTTGATTCAGGTTATGAGCTCCGAGAACAACTCTTACCATGTCCACGGGTCTGTAACAGAAAAAGTGTTTTACCTCTATTTCTTGGTATTGCTGCTGTAACATGATATGAATGGTAAATTCAAGACTATAATATTTTTGAGCTATGAAAATATGTTTTATTTTAAAGTGCATCTAAAGCCAGATTTTTTTTTGACAGGGCAGAGAATAGTTAACCTGGCCCCCAGGTTTTTGGTCTGTTTGTGTCCCATTGGGGGGATTTGTCCTGACAGGAATCTCACCAAAGTGAGACTGTTGTCATCATCAGAACATATGTTTCCATTGCAAGATGTTCCTGTTCCAATGACAACTGTTAAAATTTTGATTCTGAGTTTTCCCACTGAAATGGTCGCCAGGACCAATAGAGAGGGAGAATTTTCCTAGTGGGGACAAGGGCAACCATAAAAAACCCAAAGGCTCTAATCTGTCACTCTATGCGAAATAATAAAATAAATTTGACTTTATACTGTATACTTTAACATGGAACTCTACCCTAGATTTTCCATGGTTTGGGGGGAAAAGAAAGCAAAAAATTTGATGTGCATCCCGGTGCCTTTTTGATGCATTTTGTGGTGTTCCATATAGAAAAAATTTAACATGTTCTACTTTTGTTGACTGCACTGAAACGCACTGCACTGGTGTGAACTAGGGCCCTTAAAATCCATGTTAAACATTGTCCATGTGTTTTTATCGCAGAATAAAAATGCACTGGACTGTGTGAACAAGCCCTGAAAAAGGCAATGAAATGCACAGCTGATGATCAAAAAGTCTATCCTAAATCCGCTAACTTGCATGGGACTTTCTTTAAATTAAAGTACGTAAACCCATAAAAGATTTAGAGCAGTATTAAACCCTCCAAAAAATATCTATTATTTTAAAGCTTACCAATCCTTAAAGGAGTTGTAAATAAAATAAAACATTATGCTGAAATGACTGTTTACAGGGTATAGAGACATAATAGTTAACTGATCCTTTTAAAAATAGATACAAATCAATCATATAATGTACCTGCAGTTTAGTTTCGTTTTTGCATGTTGTTTCCTGCCTCTCTGCTGTACAGAGCCACAGAGCAGTGATGGTTTGGAAAATGAAACTAATCCAAAGGGGAGGTGCTGAGGGGTTTTAGACACACAGTAATCACACCTCCTTGAAGTTAGTGACCACAGAGAGAAAGCTCCCAGCACTGTGGTTATCAGGAAACAGACAACCAGGAAGTGTGGAGATCAGAGAAGAATTACAGCAACTTGAGAGCAAAAACGAACAATGAGGGCATGAAAACAGCACTGCATTAAGGTAAAGGAAGCTATTAAGATAAAAAAAAATCCTTTACAAACCCTTTAAACATGGTGGCTGCATTATATATCTTTTTTTGGGTTTTATTTCCTTTATTTTAATCTGGGGATCCGACCAGCAACACACTTCCTGTCTTAGGCCTCGTACACACGACCGAGGAACTCGTCGTAAATTAAACATCGTTTTCCTCGACGAGTTCCTTGTCAGGCTTGTGGAGAAACTTGACAAGCTTTCTTTGCATACACACTGTAAAGACCAAATCTCCTCGTTCTCAAACGCGGTGACGTACAACATGTACAACGGCAGGGGAAGTTCGATATCACTGGCACACTGCTTTTGCTAATCTCATGTTACTGCGTGTTAAAGGGGTTGTAAAGGAAACATTTTTTTTCATAATAAGCATCCTTTACCTGCAGACATTCCTCTTTTCACTTCCTCATTGTTCGTTTTTGCTCAGAAGTTGCTCTATTTCTTCTCTGTTCTGTTCACTTCCTGCTTGTCTGATTTTACTGACCACCGTGAAGGGAGGCTTTACTGCGGTGGTCAGTAACGTGCTCACCCCCTCCTGGGAACTACATCTGTGCGGCAGGACGCTCTCTACGTGTTAAAAACTTCAAGGAGGTGTGAATTACTGGGCGTGCCGCAACCAGGAAGTGAATGAGAGAACAGAAACTGGGCGAACAGAAACTGGTCGATGCAAACCAGGAAGTGAATGAGAGAACAGAAACTAGAACGCCAGAGGTGATATAGATGAAGGAATTTAATAGGTATTTACTAGTTTTTTTTAACAGAATCATTACACTTTTCTGTCTGTTTACCTTGCAGACATTAATTTTAGGCAATTTTTTTTATCCTTTACAACTCCTTTAAGTAAAAGTTTGGTAAGAGACGATTTGCACTTTTCAGACTGTTACAGCGTGACAAATGTGCTATCTCCATTACAAACGCTACTTTTACCGAAGGTGCGCTCCTGTCTCATACTTTATTCTGAGCATGCGCGGGTTTCTTAGCATACACATGAATGTGTTTCTCGTCGAAAACCAGCCCGACAAGGAAAAAGAGAACTTGTTCTCTTTTTTTCTCGTCGAGTTCCTCGACAGTTTTTCGATGAAAAACATACACACGACCATTTTCTCGGCAAAAAAGCTCTGCCACCAAGTTTCTTGATGGATTCTGTCGAGGAAAATGGTTGTGTGTATGAGGCCTTAGGCCTGGGTGGCAATGATGGGCAGTGATCAGAACTGGTAGGTGAGACTGATAGGCAGCACTGCTAGGTGGCACTGATGAGGCACTGATTGACACCACAGGTGGGGATTTATAGGTGGCGCTCGTAGGCATTGATAGTTGGCACTGTTTTGCACTGGTGGTCACTGTGGGCACTGGCAGGCGGTACTGGTGGCCACTGATGAGGCGGATGTGCCTCTTCCACTCGGGACCGATGTCTCTAAAATAAAAACCGGTGATCGGCTTTTTTTTCTCCTCACGCTGTTAGCGTGAGGAGAAAAAAAATTATTACCGAGCTCTTGTTTACATTACGTGATCAGCTGTCATTGGCTGACAGCTGATTACGTGGTAAGGAGCCGGGACCGGCCCCTTACTTGGATCTGGGATCACCCGTGTCTCAGTGACTCGTGATCACAGCGTGTGCCACGCGCGCCCTGCAGAGGGCGTGCAAGGAGCGTGTAAAGGGGAGGCCGTCTATTGACGGCCTCCCGGTAATTTAGGTCTTTTAGGGGTTTAAGGTTTTTACATAAATGAATGATAACTGTAATCACCCATGTCAATTGTAAATGGTTTGTCTCAACCCTCTAACTGACAATTTTACTGCATAGCTTGATATGTAATGTAGTGCCTGTGTACTTTTCAGTACAGGTGCTATCTCAAATTTAGTGGGATGAGAGAGTTATTTGCTCTCATCCATGTTGATTTGTTTAAATTTGGCTGTCGCCAGCCCTGGACTGTTCTGTGGGTCATTCTGTGCTCCAGAGATGTAGTTCCATCTCTGGATGGCATGTGGCGCCAGAGGGGTCCAGGCGGATGTGCCCTTTCTCCAGCAGCCAATCAGAGGAGTGTTTCCCTCACGGGGCATGCTGGGGGAGGGTATTTCTGTGGCGAACGCCATTTTTCGGGGTTCTTAGCCCGTTCCTGGTTCCAGGTGCGGCACACACCTTTAGGGTGTGCGCACATCACGGGCCCCGGCCTGGCCTACCAGGTCGGGGCGCACGTGCTATGCGGAGTTCCTGACTTTGGGCCCTCATGGCCCGGAGCAACTGATGCTGCAAAGGGACCCCAGTGATTTACTGTGTTCCTTCATCCTATGAGGAGATCCCAAGCGAGTTGTGCTGTTCCATGTGGAGTCGGTCTGAGGTGAACCCGGAGGCAGGTGATCCAACAGGGCTTAGACAATCCATCGGGGATCTGGGTGACCAGACACTGACAGGTTGTATGTTGCAAACTGTCAGTCGGTGACCCCTAGCTATCAAGTCTACCTGAGGGAGATTCAGGCGAAATTGTGTTACTGGAAGGATTCGCTCTACCATCCAAGTTTCTGAGCACTGGGCCTGTGGCAGAGGTCTCACTAATAATCTAAATTTTACTAGAGCCAAGTCGGTGGCAGAGCATTGGGGGTTATCCACAAAAGGGATACGCCGGCGTATCTACTGATACGCCGTCGTATCCCTGTTTCTATCTATGGAACTGATCCACAGAATCAGTTTACCATAGATAGGCAGAAGATCCGACATGTGTAATTGAATTACACTGTCGGATCTTAAGGATGCAATTCTAGGCCGGCCGCTAGGTGGCGAGGCCATTGCGGCCGGCCTAGAATATGCAAATGAACACTTACGGCGATCCACGAACGTTCCGACGGGCCCGTCGCGCTAAATCTACGTAGTTTACGTCGAGTTACGCCGTGTAAAAATAGGGCTAAGTCCTATTTGACTAAGCCCTATTAAGTATGGCCGTCGTTCCCGCGTTGAAATTTTAAACTCTACGTCGTTTGCGTAAGACGTCCGTGAATGGCGCTGGACGCCATTTACGTTAACGTCTAAGCAAATGACGTCGGAGCGACGTCTGTTAGCGCAATGCACGTCGGGTAAGTTACCCGACGGAGCATGCGCAGTACGTCTGGCGGGGGAGCGCGCCTAATTTAAATGGGACTCGCCCCATTAGATTCGGCACGCCTTGCGCCGGACACATTTAAGTTACACCGCCGCAAATTTCAAGGTAAGTGCTTTGTGGATCGGGCACTTAGGTAGAAATTTTGCGGCGGTGTAACTTAAATCGGAAGATTTAAGTTACGCAGGTTATTTGTGGATCTGGCCCATTGTTCCTTTCCAGAAGTTCTAGTGACGCTCCGGCTGCCAGGCCTGTGAGAGGGACCTGTCCGGGGGCACTACACCCACTCCGGCTGGAGTGGCGACAAAGTAAGGGTTGCTACTAGAAGCAGGACTGCTTCCATTTATCTATAGGCCTGAATCTGCAAAGTTCTCTCCTTTCACCATTCTGTCCTATCTTCCCTTAAGTTGATTGTTGGTCGTGTTGGGCCGCAAATTAAAAGCATTGAAAACGTCACCCTGCTATCTGGACATTCCGTTATTGCTTCTCTCCATCATCATCATCCCTAGACACATCACAGAGTTAACATAATTACGCCGATCCCAAATCTAACCAGTGGCTCCTGAGGGGGTAGCGCTACAGTAAGGAAGTTGAGAAATAACAGACTTCAAGTGGCCATTTCAACACACATTACCCAGACATGGTCCTGTATTGTTACCATCAGGAAACACATCTTGAGAGTTTCCATGCAGCTATTGCTGGAACACGTTATTGTAGAATTCTCAAGAAATTAAAAAACAAATGTAATTCCTGAGAATGTGGGCATGGCTAATTGTAGTGTGATAGGTGGGCAGGGCTGAATGGTGGGTATGGTCAAATTATACTTAAAAGTAGGAGGGCCATAAATGATAGGTCCAGGTTCAATAGTGACAATATGCAAACAACAAACAGGAAATCATGGCAATTTGAGAATAACAAATAAGAAATGTGACAATAACAGTGGCAGCAAAGACAATAAGAATGACATGCTCCATACTCCAGTCCTGCTGCCGCCTCCGCTTTGTGGAGCTAATAGTTTCTGTACAAAGGCTGGAGCCTGGGACATGTAGTTCTACAGTGAAACTACATGTCCTAGCCTGTGTACAAGCCTGTGTACACACACACTGCTGCAGGCCACTTTACACCCACCTTACTACACAGGAATAGTACACCCAACTGGCTAGCACTCTCCTTCTCTATTTACTTCACTCCCCAGCTGCCAGCAAATCCTGCCATTCAGAAGCATAGCTGCTATTGGGGGTACAGCCATCCCCCGACAGTCCACTTATACTCCTGCACAGCATTCCGCTTGTGTACAATCATTGCAGGTCATTCTGGAGAATGGCCTGAATCTATTAGGCCTTATTCAGACATGCGGTTGGGGGGCCATAAAAATCCATGGTGGAGCCACGTTTTTGCGGCCCCCAACTTCCCCCCTTAAGCTGCAATAGACAGCAGACATATTCACAATGCTTCACTTTGCAGCCAAGGCAAAATCTACCTGACATAGTAATTAGCAGGAGGCAAGCCTGCCAAAAGCAACATATTCAAGCACATGGGGAAGCACCGCAAGCGCCCTGCAACTCATGCAATGAACATTGTTGCAGCGCTTTTTTTAGCAAATATTTGGTTAAAACAGGCGGCGAGGGGGTGTCACATTGTCTCATCACTGCCTGTCAATAGCCTCTGAAATTAGATCCAAACACAGATTGTGCTTCAGGGGAAAGGTAGATTTGGATGCACGTCTATATACACCATTAATGATCTAGTGACTGGTTAGAAATTCCACCATTGCTGGCTCAGTTCCAGCAAGTAATCAGGTATAATGTACAGTGGAAGGACCTGCGAAGATCAGCATCACTGGGATGTAACAAATAATGAATAAAAGGTGAAAACTAGTGTTTTATTAAAGATATTGGCTTGATACAGGTCAGCAAACTAAAAGTCTTTCTATGAGGTTTTCCATCTATGTAATAGAGCTCCATCCTCACAACATTATTTGGTTTAATAACTGAGTGGCTAAGTATGTTTAAAACCCACCTACTTTCTGCATAGATTTTAAATGTTCTAACAAAGTTCTGTGGGCTTCTTCTGTAGTCAAATGAGTGTAGAGTAGAGACATTAGATTGTAAACTCCTTTAGGGAATAGAAAGTAATGTGAGTTAAAGGCTAACTTCACCTTTTTTCCATTGGCACATAGGAATTCGTCAATGTGAATGCGCATGCTCAAAAGGGCATGATCGGTCGGGAGAATTCATGTGCTCGTAAGCATGTGTGTACGCCAAAGCGCATGCAATGCATGACAAATTCTGGCGTCCAGTGGCCTATTTAAAGCCAGCATCATGAGCCATTCGTTGCTGGATAATCTTCAGCTTCCCAAGTGAATTCCTCTGTTCCTAATATTATTGGATTTCCTGTTACCGACCCAGCTTGCCTTTGACCTGTCCTGTCTGCCTTCTTGGCTTTGACCCTTGGCTTGTTCCTCTGACTCGGCTTCTGCCTGCTGATCCATGTTTGACCCCTGGCTTGCTCTCCTGACTCCGCTTCTGTCTGATTTCCAGTGTATGACCCTGGCTGACGCCTGACTCTGCTTGCTGCTTTTCACCTGGATGACCTTCTGTGCATGACTTCTGGCCTGGATCCTGACTCTGCTCCTGGCTCTCCCAGCTGCCAAGTCTCACCTGGCACTCCTGAGGGACTACTGCCCAGCAGTGCATCCTGCTCATCAGCCCCCATTAAGCAGACATCCCATCAGCCTGTCGCAGCTGGCACCCCCTGCTATCTAAGCATAGAACTTCCTGTTACCACCTTCAGGGTTGCTCTGCAATCAGCCGCAAGGGACGCCCTCTCAGCACTTCGGCCTCCGACCAGGTACGTAAGATTTTCAAAGGGATACAAGTGCGGTTATTACAGCACATTTACACTTTCTCCAGTTCTCTAACTGAAAGTCTGTACCGTGGTACAGACCAGAACTCAGAGCTGTCAATGCATGGGCACCCCGGCACTGGCCTGGGGCCCCAGGTGCATGGGGGCCTCATTACAATTTTTCATTACATCATACTTGTCAACTGTCCTGGATTTTCCACAACAGTCATGCTTTTTACTAAGTTGTCCCTGGCTGGCCGTGTCCTAGGCAGCATCCCGGGATAAGCCTGTCACTGGGCTAGATCTGCAATCAGAATGACATCTTTCCCCACTACTTTACACTTTGAAACTTTGCAGGGGAAACTGTACCGTGCCCTCCTGCCTCCACCCCGTACTGTTCCCTTTGTGTTGATTAGTCTTTGACTTATGGCATGTTTTATTACTGTTTAAAATACATTTTATTGAAAGTATTATTAAATATGTGTTTAATTATATTATATTTATACTTACATTTTTTAGAATCAGTGCATAAATTAACTCAGGCTGGTAGGGGCCCCAGAGCATTATTTTGCCCAGGCGTCCGTGATGCTATTAAGATGGTCCTGCCAGACCTGCAGGAAGCCTGGCTTTGCACCCACTGATCATGGTTGCAATGCTTTGCAGGCTCCTATGCAAAAAGTAATAGCTGTCCTTTTTGCTGAAAAAATATGTGCACTAGGTGGACTTAGCTTTTAATGTGTTTATCTCACTGGGGTTGATTTACTAAAGGAGTAAAAGCTGTTCACTTAACATAGTAAATATTACTGTTTACCAAGTTTGGTGAATACGGTGAAGCTCTATTCACTCTGAATACTCAATCATAGGTGAGTGAAAGAATTTTTTTTTTTGCTAGCACCTGATTGGATGGTTTAGGTGGACACAACATCCCCTTATTCTATAAACTCAGAGAACAATCACTTTGATAGCAAACAGTCTCTATTCCTTTAATAGATCAGCCTCAGCAGTGGTGTCGCTAGAGGGGTGCGGGGGGTGCAGTCCGCACTGGGTGACACCCGCTAGAGGGGTGAAACCATCCCGACTCTCCTGGGGGGAGGTCTATGCTAATAGAGGATCTGCACTGAGGGGGTCTATGCTGATGGAAGGAGGTCTGCACTGAGGGGAGGTCTATAATGATGGAGTGGGATCTGTACTTAATGGGGGGGTTTATACTGAGGAATGGGAGTCTGTACTTAGCGGGGGGTCTGTACTGAGGGAGGGTGGTCTGTACTGAAGGGGGACTATAGTTGGCGGAGGGGGGTGACACCAATTTTTTTCGCACCGGGTGACACCAACTCTAGTGAGGCCACTGAGCCTCAGTCAATCACTGCATAATACTTCAGCATCAGCACCCCAAAAAAGAAAAATCCCAGGTCACTTACGTGTCTTCCATGCAGTGTGCTGCAGTTAGAACCCATTTGGGATCGATGAGGGCTCCTCCACAGAAGCTTTGACTCTTGATCTGTAGAGACACCATGTATGGCCTGGAATGTGCTTTGGCCTCTCGACCCCCTACAATTCTATATGCTTCTGTTTTAACATAATAATAATAATACAGTTAAATATATTTAAAAAGTATAACATGTTCAATGTGCTTTTCTTCCATTGGGCCCTCAAAACCTAAAATAAGATATGTTGAAATCCTTATATCACTCTATTTTGTTACTGATTTAATAGGTAGATAGCTGAATAGATCATTATTAATCAGAACAGATGAAAGTATAATTTATTATCTGATTAATATATATTTTTTCAATTTCAGGCAAGGTCTCCAAGGAGTGCAACAAGGATTGATACTGTGTGTAAATATTGATTAAAAACTGCTACAGACCCAATTCAACACAAAGGGGGTTATTTACAAAAAGCAAATCTACTTTGCACTGCAAGTGCACTTGAAAATGCACTGAAACTGCACATTCAAGTGCAGTCGCTGTAGATCAGAGGGGGACCTACAAGGAAAATAAATAACAACATTTTGGCTTGCACATGATTGGATGATAAAATCAGCAGAGCTTCCCCTCATTTCAGATCTACCCCTCAGATTTACAGGAACTGCACTTACAAGTGCACTTTAAGTGCAAAGTAGATTTTCCTTTAGTAAATAACCCCCAAAGACTTGGAAAACCACAAATATATGTTAGTTCACTATAATAATTAGGCCCCTTTTAGGTGTGCGGTATGATCAGGTTGGCCTGTCAGTTTTTAGGTGCACCTAATTGGAATCTCTAGCTAAATCTATAGGGAGGTAGATATTAATGTACATGCATTCATTTACATCTGACTACTGAATCCATCCAGGTTCAGAAACAAATGGAGGTCTGTGTCTTTTTCCACTTTTCACGTCCTAAACATGGCGGATCACAGATAGTCTAATGTAAACAGATGCATGCCCGTTGACATCCAGCCATTCATAGAGTTAAAAGAAGGGAAAAAACTGAACAGACATGAATGTCACAAAAGTGACACACATCTGGTTCTGCAGATGACGCCCCTGTGAAAGGGAGCTTAGATCATAGGTTTTCATTTTCTGAACAAAATACTGCAGGCCATATTCACTCGTAATGTTTTGTTTCCATTGTGCACACAGACCCATATAGGGGGGCGTGTCATATGCCTACATACAATTGCTTGTAGGTGTCCCTCATTCCCATCTCAAAATGTTGGGAGGTATGGTGGTAAGGATAGGTCTGAGATCTGATTTGAGGGAAGGGATACCCCCCCCCCCCCCCTCTGCACAGCACACTGGAACAGAGCTGAGGCTATCAATCATCTGGAGATTCCACCCGTCACCTCTTTTCTCTTGGTGTCAAGAAAACTTGTCAGAAGTGACTCATGCAGATAGCAAGGGAAAAAATCAGCAGACAGAAATGATGCGTAGTGCTCTTAACTGAGACAAGTACACACTATACAAGGATATGCTTTGTTCATATTTTTGAGATTTACAAACACTTTAAGTAATGGTTGGTAGAAGGTTTTATTCTGTCCCAGTTCTAATTTAGAGCAGCTAGGGGAAGAGCTGATAAAGGAGGAATTTATGAATGAAGCTACTATATTATAATAAATCTGTCTCATAATCTCTCTCACAGCTCCTGTTTCACATTGACGGGCTATGTGACAAAATTGATACATGCCCCTCTGACTTTCAGCTGCCGCTTTCTGCACACTCTGCCTATGATATTTCCCATGGGTGTTCCTTGCAATGTCATTGCACAGTATACACAAACAACATTCATGTAGCCTGTAGCTAATTTGGAGCATCTTTATTGCAGCCAAGCACTGGTAGACCTTATGTAAAACAATGATATGTTTCCTTCTTCAGATACACTTAGAGAGCCAATCATTCTAGAGATAGTTAATCTATAACAGAGGTTCCCACACTGGGGTGCAAGGTGGAACTTCAGGGGGTGCGACAGAGACTGGCTTATGTCATGTAGTGACCAGTAATCTGTCATCACTCAGCCATCTACCGGTGTGCTTTATACAGTGGTAGTAGCTGGTTATACACATAGAGATACAAGGAGTTACGCGCTACTATGCAAAGACAATAAGCTAAGATTGCTGCTGCTGTCACCTATGTGCTCCCACAAAAAACAAAATTTGAAGTATATAAATGAGACATCGCTATATAAATAACAAACAAAATAATAAAATAAAAATAGAAAATAATGTGCAATATAAGTGCTCCACAAAAAGTCCAATAATAATTGAAAATTTGAAAGTGATATTTTCTTCCACTGGCATGCAGGGAGATGTGAAGGGTTTCTTTGCTTCAAATTCCATATCCAAAGTGCTCCCACCACCACATTCAATGCTTACTCGCCTCCTTAAAAGACCCTACTAGGGGTCAAACACACCTTACACACAGTGCAACTCTCCCTCCAGGAAATCCCCACTGGCCCCCAATAAACTCTGTTGGGCTCGCAAAAAACAAGTAATGCTCTATATCAGATATAGGTTCCTTCCATTATCATGCTTCAATCTTGAATCCACATTAGCTGCCTGCGATCTCACAGATGCATAGAAAAAAAGTGCCTCCAAAAGTGCAGTATCAAAAGGGGTTAAAAATGTACCCTCACCACACCAGCCAATATTCAACTCACATTAATTAAAAAATGTAAAGCATTGATACAAGATACATCAGAAAGGTCTCACTTATTGCGACAAGGTTCCACCGCCAGGCTCCAGATGAAGTCACGTGTGAGGTGGTGAAACTAGTAGAGATAAAGCCTGGTGGTGAAACCTTGTCGCAATAAGTGAGACCTTTCTGATGTATCTTGTATCAATGCTTTACATTTTTTTAATTAATGTGAGTTGAATATTGGCTGGGACGGTGAGGTTCAATTTTTAACCCCTTTTGATACTGCACTATTGGAGGCACGTTCTGTTTTTTCTATGCATATGTGAGATCACCGGGCAGCTAATGTGAATTCATGCATGATAATGGAAGGAACCTATATCTGATATAGAGCATTACTTGTTCCTTAAGAGTCCAAAAGAGATTATTGAGGACCAGTGGGGATTTCCTGGAGGGAGAGTTGCACTGGCTGCAAGGCATGTTTGAGCCCTAGTAGGGTCTTTTAAGGAGGTGAGCGATCATTGCATGTGGTGGGGGAGCACTTTGGATATGGAGGTTGTTTGAATTAAAGAAACACTTCACATCTCCCTGAATGCCAGTGGCAGAAAATATCACTTTCAAATTTCCAATTATTATTTGACTTTTTATGGAGCACTTATATTGCACATTATTTTATTTTATTATTTTGTTTGTTTGTTACTTATGCAGCGCTGTCTCATTTATACACTTCAGTAGCTGGTTATGTTGTGCTGTAGATAGTAGTCTTGTTTAATTAAAGGGAGAGAATAACAGAACAAATGCATAAAGTAAATAATTGATTGACATGGTATTTCTTTAAAAAATCATTATATAACACAACATCTGACATTAATATTGTCTATTGTTTCACTCAAAAATTCATAAATGTATATTGTTTCACTCAAAAAATCATAAATGTATATTGTTTCACTCAAAAAATCATAAATGTATATTGTTTCACTCATACAATTTGATGATTTTTTTATACTGTTGGAGACCTTAAGATTTCAGAAGAAGGGATCAAGAACCCATATCGCTACAATTTGAAACATATTAATTTGTTCATCTGTGGTATCGTATGTTATTCAAAAATACTAAATTAGACTTATTCATTCTTAAATTTGATATTACATTTGAAGGGGGTACAAACATTAATCAAACATTTCCTAGGAGTGTGAGGTATAGAAAAGGTTGAGAACCATTGATTTACATAATCACATCTTTATACTCAGTGAAGGACATGAAGCATTGTGAAGGAAAATACGTTTAGTTCAGAGATCAGATATTATTCCCTTCATGTGTAAAACTAAAGTTCATTGTACCTATTAGGTTAAACTATGAAACACAGCTAAATATCCAATATAATATGCTTTAAACTCAATTTACAAAAACTTAGTTTATATAAGAAATGTGTTACCTGAGAGGTTCAGAAGGCATAAGGTTGTGGCCAGCAGCACCAAATATTTCATGGCTTGAAAGTAAATGTACGACTCACCAGAAACAAGAATAACGATCAGCTTTTAAAGGAAACATGCCAATGTCCGTTAGGGAATTTCACCAGACCTTGGTGATGTAAGGATGGTGGCTTTTTGTGTATGCATGGAAATATAAGGAGAGGAAGTATATTGTAACTGTAACCTCTGAGTTATTCAGAAATTTGTTAAGATTCTTGTTCATTTGAAGTCTTGGGTAATTCATCATTCCTTTTCCCTTTTATACCTGTGCCAGTTTCTCACTCAAATAAACCTACCAATATTTTCTTCAAAATTGTCATCTTTTTTTTAAGGATCAAAATGCAGGTTTGTGGTACTGTAGCCTGTATATAGCAAGCCACAGAAGAGATATACTTCTTTTTGGAGAAGCGATTATCTAAAGCAAGCCATATATAGATCAAAATGTGACCTGTTCAGCAGGGACTGGCCAAATTCCGATCCATGTATGGGCAAGCTGGTTGTACAGAAGTTGATCTACCAACTGTTCAACCACTACTGGAGGTATTCCCCCATCCATATCGAGTGTGTGGGTAAGGAAATCAGGACACTGTGCTACACAGAAGATTTTTGGAGAAGTCAGCACACCGATTGCACAGGTGTGTATTGGGATATTAGTTGTGCCCCAACTATGGCTCAGGCCCCCACCCAACAGACAGGAGGTCTGTGCATGGGAGTCAGGAGTCAGGAGGACTCCCATCCTCTCTGGAAGTCAGGAGTCAGAGAGGCTGCATTGGGCAGCCAGAGCATGCATGTCTCCAGGAGGCATGTTTAGTCTCTGAAAGTCAGCAAGAAGCTGATCATGAGTAAGTTATGAGAGAGCTTGACTTTAAAGTGTAAGTTCACCTTTACAGAAAAATCTGTAAGGTGAACTTACACAGGTCCCCCTCCTCGCCCCCTGGTCCCGCTGACCTGGACCGCTGAAATCTCCTGTTCTAAGCCCCAGTATATCAGTGTCAGAAACCCAGGGCTTAGAAATACTCTCTGATTTCTTGCGGCATCTTCATAGCTGACAGGATGGGCTATGCGGCTGCTGATTGGTCGGTGCCGCCCATGTGACGGCACTGACCAGTTAGAATGCTCCAAAACGTCTCCCTGATGAGGGATGTTTTTGACATTGAGCTGAGAGAATTTCTATGCCCCGGGCTCCTGCCGTGGATATACTATAGGGTTGTCCCGATACCGATACTAGTATCGGTACCGATACCAAGCATTTGCCCGAGTACTTGTACTCGGGCAAATGCTCCCGATGCTTCACCCGATACTTGTACTGTCGGCAGTGATCAGTGCGTGGGGAAGTTACAAGCACCGATCACCGCTGATTTTAAAGCAGCTGAAAGCCGCCGTGTATCCCGTGTATGCTTCCGTGTGTATCCCGTGTATGCCGCCGTGTGTATACTGTGTATACCGCCGTGTGTATCCCGTGTATGCCGCCGTGTGTATCCCGTGTATGCCGCCGTGTGTATCCCATGTATGCCGCCGTGTTTCTCTCCCCTTCGGTGCTCCTCCACCACCCCTGGAAATGTCAGGATGGAGAGCGGGGTAGGAGCCGGTAAATCCGGCTCCTTACTGCCCTGAAGTGATCACTGACTCTGTCCATTCACATAACTGAAACATTGTAACCTGTGTTTACAAATGTTTTTGTTTATGAATGAAGAGAAGACGCTGTCTTCACTCCATTAATTTTCAGCGCAGCTGATGCTGCTGAGAAAGGGACAGGGGAACATGTGTCCCTAGTCCCTTTCCCTGTCTCAAAGGGAAGATGTCAGAGGTCTGTTAAGACCCCTGATATCTCACCAAAGCCCCCCCTACAGGGCTGAAAAAATAAATAAAAAAAATAAAGAATAAAAAAACAAAAGAATAAAAAAAATGATTGTAGAAAATAAAAAAATTAAAGAAAAAACACACTGACACGGTCCACCCCCCCCCCCCTTAAAAAAAAAGAAAGCATTATAAATTAAAAAAAATTAAAACATTTTTTTTAAAAATTTAAAACAAATTGTTAAAGATAACAAAAAAAAAAACATACTGACACATGTGCCGTTGTCACATGAGATTAAAAAAAAGTATCGGTATTCGGTATCGGCGAGTACTTGAAAAAAAGTATCGGTAATTGTACTTGGTCTTAAAAAAGTGGTATCGGGACAACCCTAATATACTATGGCTTAGAACCAGAGATTACTGCGGTCTAGGTCAGCGGGACCGGAGGGAATGAGGAGGGGGACCTGTGTAAGTTCACCTTACAGAGTTTTCTGTGAATGTGATCTTACCCTTTAAGGGATACTTTGTATTGGTCCGAGGAGCAGAACTAAGGCCTAGGCTTGAGGCCTGAAGCAGCCGTGTGTCAAGAGAGTAAGCCAGGAGGCTGAAGTATTCTGTTACAGTAATGGTGGGAAACTGATGTCTATTGTGACCTTATCCATTCTTTTAAATAAAAGTGGGCTACTATGCTCTTAAAAAATACAGTTTCAGACTGACGCCAGTGGCGGTACGTCCATAAAGGGCGCACGGGCGCCGCCCCCTTTCTCCTGCTACCTGTCTATCACCATAGATAGATTCTTGCATTGCATGATTATGGTCGCCACGCCCTATTTAGATGCCCGGCTCCTTGTCTGACACTGGGCACCTGAATTACAGCCGCAGTTTTTTTTTGGAAGCACCTGATTAGAGCCTTAGGCTCTAATAGGCGTCCAAAATGGTGAACAGCGGGCGTCATGCTGGATGTTCGCTGTTCACTCAGCTGTGTGTTAGGAAAGCGAATGAATCGCTTTCCTAACACTGAGTCACGTGGAGGACATTGCCTTGACCCGCTGCCCCACCAAGACAAGGTAAGTGCCGGGCGGGGAATGCACACTGGCAGCAGTTGAAGGGCACAGTAGCGGCAGTTGATGGGCACACTGGCAGCAGTTGATGGGCACAGTAGCGACAGTTGATGGGCACAGTAGCAGCAGTTGATGGGCACACTGGCAACAGTTGATGGGCACACCGGCGGCAGTTGATGGGCACACTGGCAACAGTTGATGGGCACACTGGTGGCAGTTGATGGGCACACCGGCGGCAGTTGATGGACACACTGGCAGCACACTGGGTCTGGAGAGGGTCAAGGAGGAAAAGAGACGTTGGGGGGGGGGGGGAGAAGAGGAGAGGAGCTAGTGCAATGACTTTTATCTTTAATCCACAGCGTGAGGTGTCTGGCCTCCACCCATTTCAACCATATTTTCTGAAACTTTTTAGGACACTTGCGACCCATATATGTCAGCGTGTATAATGGAAGGGTGGCATTCACCACTCACCAGGCTTTTCTATGCAGAAATCCGGGGTGGCTGAGGTGCCTTCCAGTGAAGCAAAATAGTTTTCCTGGCGTAGTATGCACAGTAAAACATAAAGTGTGTTGGTAGGTAGATTATCGGTTACACACAAAAGAAGGATCATGGAATCAGGTTTGAAGGGTATCCCACTAATTGAACTGATGTCAGCAGCCACCACCTGCCAGAATGTCCGTATTCTGGGGCAGTCCCAAACCATGTGTATAAAGTTGCCTATGCCCCCTCTACAGCATGGACAACGGTCATCAGTCGTGCGATAGATGACCGACAGCCAGTGCGGCATATAGTACACCCCAGGGGCGGACTGACCATTCGGACACTCGGGCACTGCCCGAGGGCCCCATGCCACTAGGGGGCCCCAACAAGGTTGCCAGCCTCAGTAAAACCAGGGACAGTATGTAAAAATCTTTTTTTTTACATCTGTCCCTTACCGACATCCTTATGGTCCAAAAATCCCAAGATTATAGCTGCCCCGCCTCTCCAGTACCTTCTCAGTGTATGTATGTATACTGTGTGTGTACTGTGTGTCTGTATGTGGATTCTGTGTGTATGTATACTGTTTTTGTATACTGTATGTGTGTATACTGTATGGCCCCATAATCTCCTATTGCCTGGGGGCCCCATAATCTCCTATTGCCTGGGGGCACCATAATCTTCTATTGCCCTGGGGCCCTATAATCTCCTATTGCCTGGGGGCCCCATAATCTCCTATTGCCCGGGGGCCCCATGAGTTGTCAGTCCGCCCCTGGTACACCCTATGAAGAAATTTTATCTGAATGAACCGATCTTTGGCTGCTATCATAAGGGGGATATATTGTTGGAGGCTCTCGGACCAATTTTCCTCTGTCAGACTCGGTATATCTCTCTGACAGGCATTGAATGCCCTGTCAGCTCTGTTACTGCCAGCACAGGTGAGTCTAACGTAGATGGAGGATAGCGTTCTGTCTATGTTGCAGGTTGTGAGGAGTTGTTCAACTGAATGTGGGGCTAAAGTGACCGACTCTGGAAACTGGGCCCTAAGTGCATGTCGAAGCTGCATAAACCAGAAATACATCCATGCAGGGAGTGAGAATTTACTCTTTAATTCATTAAATGGGAGGAGACGGCCCATACCTGCGGGTCGGGCACGGTCCTCAAGTGGGGCAACTCTGGTTTGCGCCCAGGGCTTTTTTTCAGCGGGAACGCGGGGGAACGCAGTTCCGGCACCTTTTGAACTGACTGTATGTAATAGCAAGGGATGCTGGGGTGTGCTGCAGGGTATTGATGCTCACAGCTGTGGATCTATTTTTGCAGGGGGGTCTATTGTTGCTGGTGGGGGACCTATTGTTTCTAGGGGGGTCTTATGTTGCTAGGGGGGGGGTAAATTGTTGTGGAAAGAGATCTACTGTTGGAGGAGGGGTCTATTGTTGATGGCGGCCAGAGTCTATTAATGCTGGCTGTATGGACATTTTGTTGTGGGTGGTCCATTGTTGTTAGGGGGATCTATTGTTGCTGGCTGAAGGGGATCTATTTTACTGCTTTTTTTTATATCATTACCAAATTCCATATAAATGACTTAGCACCACAAAATGATACTTGGTTCTATATTGTCTAAAAGGGGCGGTACTGGGAGGTGGGTAGGGGGCGGAGAAAAGGGGTGACTCGGAAAGGGGGAGTTCCTGCACCTATTGTCTGAGAAAAAAAGCCCTGTTTGCGCCATAAGGGAATATAGGGAGAATAGGCCCGGGGGACTCATGAGAGACCCCGAGACCCGTCTTCACACTCCAACGGTGGTTCTCATATGGGTGGTGATGTGTATGTTAGAACAAGGCCCCCGGTACACTAGGTTGATGAGTTCTGCATATGAACCTAATATTACCGCCTCGAGGTTCACCGCGTAATGGAACTTAGGGAGGAAGAATATCTTTATCAAATTTATCCTACCCACCGGTGTAAGCAACAAGGGGCCAGATTCAGGTAGAACTTACGCCGACGTATCTGTTGATACGCCGCGTAAGTTCTATGATGCGCCGTCGTATCTATGCGCCGTATTCAGGAAACAAGATACGCCTGAATTTTGGCTTAATACGACCGATGTAAGTCTCCTACGCCGTCGTATCTTGGGTGTATATTTACGCTGGCCGCTAGGGGCGCTTCCGTTGATTTACGCGTTGAATATGTAAATGACCTAGATACGCCGATTCACAAACCTACTTGCGCCCGTCGCAGTAAGCTACGCCGTTTACGTAAGGCGTACGTCCGGCGTATAGTTATCCATCATAAAGCAGGGGTAAGTCATGTTAAGGTATGGGCGCGGGAACAGCGTCGTATTTTACTTTGTTTACGTAAGTCATACGTGAATGGGGCTGGGAGTAAGTTACGTTCACGTCGTATGCATTGAGCCGTCATTTCTTAGGGAGTATATGCGACGTGATTCTGAGCATGCGCGCGCATGCGCCATTCGTTCGGCCATTCATTTACATGGGGTCACGGTTAATTATAATACAACACTCCCACTACCTTCCAAATTTGAATTAGGCGGGCTTACGCCGGCCCATTTACGGTACGCCGCCGTAACTTAGGGAGCAAGTGCTTTGTGAATACTGCTCTTGCCTCTCTATGTTACGTCGGCGTATCGCATATGAGATGCGCTACGCCCGCTCAAACATACGCCGCTGACTGTGAATCTGGCCCAAGGTCTTCCATGTAGTGCATTTTTGGAGAAAGTTTTGCAAAATCAGGTGCACATTGGCTTCCAACTAGTCCGGCAGGTTTCTCTGGACATATATGCCAAAATATTTTAATTTGTCGAACCCATTGAAGGGGGGCCGGTAGGCTGGGTGGGGGCCCATCGGGCGTAGAGGAAAGAGCACCGATTTGTCCCAATTCATTTTAATGCCCGAGAACCTGCCAAACCCCTCGAAAATCTCAAGGGGCGCCGCCAAGGAAGCATGGGGGTCACCAAGATACAGAAGGTGTCGTCCACCTACATGGAGATCTTTTCTACCAGAGGTGGCACCGGGATGCCAGCCATTCTATCGGAGGATCATATCTTAGCAGCCAGTGGCTCGACAGCCAGGGCGAAGAGGGTGGTAGAGAGGGGGCAGCCCTGTCTAGTGCCCCGGCGGAGTGGGAAGGCTTCAGACAGAATACCACCGTATGGACCCTGACTGTCGGGTTAGAGTACAGTAGCCGTAACCACGATATGAAGACCGGTCCGAACCCAAATTTATGCAACACCTGGCTTTGGAAGAATAAAGATCAGTATAATAGGAGGCAAAGCATGAGTTAATCTCATCTGGATCTGTTAGTAGTCTCCCCGTCCTGTACCTAACATTAGCCACCGGAGTGGATATTGTCTGTTCCCTGGAGAGCCAGGCCAGCATGCGCCCTGTCCTCTCACCCTGCTCAAAGATCCTTTGTGACTTGTAGAGCAATTGTTTTTTGGCCCTGAGTAGCTGAACCTCCCTTAGTGCTGCAGAGAGTGCCAACCTGTGGCTCTCTTCTCCGGTCACTGCATACTGGGCCTCCAGCGTCTGGGCACATGATTCAGCCTGGAGCATAGAGCCCCGGGAGGACTTGCGGGCCAAGCCAATGGCACTTTGGTATTGCCCCCTGATATGAGTCTTAAAACATTCCCAGCTAGTGGGGGATTTACATGGAGGAGGATCAGAAGACCAAAATGCCACTATGGCCAAGTCTACCTGTGGCTCTACCCGTTCGTTCGTTACCCAGTACCTGGAGAGCCTCCAGAGGCAGTTAGCAGGAGTCAAAGTAATCTGTAGCTGCAGTAAGATGGGAGCGTGGTCCGAGATACCTCTGGAAAGGGCAGTGACCTCTTTCACATGGGGCTGCTGACATAAATAAGGACACTATGGGACATTGCCAAATACATGGCTGAGTTGAACGTATACCCCCTGGTCCGAGGGTGTTTCCACCGCCACACATCAGTTAGACCTAGCATTGTGGCCCAGCGGGAAAGCGGAGAGTCTAAGGCCGGATCCTTAGCCAGTTTGTCTAGATTTGGACAGGGGACCATGTTGAAGTCCCCAGCCAAGACGACCGCAGCGGCCGGAAATTCAGCCACTAGCTGCGCTAACTTGGTGAGGAGTCCCCCAGTGGCAAGGGGAGGGATATACAAGCCCACTAGTACCATAGGGGGGCCGTCTACTCTTGCATGTAACACCACATACTGACCCTCAGGATCCAATTTCAAGTCTAGTAAAACAAAAGGTAGGGACTTGCATATGAGAATGCCTCAGGCACGGGAGTTGTATATGGAGTGGTAATAATGCCCCACCCACAGCTTCTTGAGGCAGAGGATCCTGCCCCCTACCAAATGCTTCTCTTGGAGTAAGCAGATATCCGGGTTGTAATCTTTAAGAAATTTGAAAATCTCCTCTTAATAGGGGAGTTCATCCCCCTGACATTCCATGATACTAACAGCAGTGCCACCATGTCAGGGAGATGAAACATTATATTGGGAGCCCATCCCCCCAGCCGAACCCCGAGAGAGGGTCAGTGGGGGGTACAGCCACCCTAAAGAATTAGACTGTGTCCGCCTTGCCAAACGCAAGTCCTGTAAGGAGGGACTCTGCTGGGGACACTTGATGTAAGGAGGGACTCTGCTAGGACTGCCTGATGTAAGGAGGGATTCTGCTGGGGACACCTGATGTAAGGACGGACTCTTCTGGGGACACCTGATGTAACGAGGGACACTGCTGAGAATGCCTGATGTAAGGAGGGACTCTGCTGGGAATGCCTGATGTTAGAAGGGGCTCTGCTGGGAATGCCTGATGTAAAGAGGGACTCTGCTGGGGACACCTGATGTAAGTAGGCACTCTACTGGGGATGCCTGATGTAAGGAGGGACACTGATAGGGACACCTGATGTAAAGAGGGACTCTATTTGGGCACCTGATGTAAGGAGGGACTCTGCTGGGTTCACCTGATGTAAGGAGGGACTCTGCTGGGAATGCATGTTGTAAGGAGGGACTCTGCTGGGGACACCTGATGTTAAAAGGGACTCTGCTGGGGACAACTGATGTAAGGAGGGACTCTGCTGGGGACCCCTGATGCCATCTGGTGGCAGGCGACGTTGGCGACGCTCAGGGCTCCCACTGATTCTGCATTATGGTGGATTGAACTATTTCATTTTATATTACAATATAATAATAGAAATAATGCGCTTCAATCATCCTGACACCATAACAAGTATGGTGCCGTGATGATTGAAGTGCTAAGGTGTTTGGCGCATCTTTATCTGTTAATTGTTAAACTTTCTAGAATACACATATTGCTATTGTGGTGTAGTATATGGGCCTGCTGTCCCTCCATCCTTCTTTCTTTCTTTCTTTTCCTTCCTTCTCTCTCCCTCCCTATTTCTTAATTTTTTTCTCCCTCCATCCCTCATTCATCTCAGACTCGAACCACACCCCTTTGAGCCACGGCCCGTAAAGCCACGCCCAATATTTAGTTTAAACCACACCCATTTTCATGTGACTAATTTCCCTTCTCCCGATACATCACGCCTACAAAGAATACCCCACCCCTAATTATAATAAGACTCCTTCTACAGACAAAAAAGTGCCCCTATACATTTTTTTACAATGTTGGCAACTATGGTACTCACAGTGAGATGTTCTCTCCTCGCACACTGGAGCCGAATGGGCTCCAGGGGAAAATGACATTGCTTCCTGTGCCTGTGTTTACATTACACAGGCACAGGAGGATCTCTGATTCGCCAGAACTGATAAGCAGGTCCAGGCCAGAAATCATTGGCCTGGACCTGAAGATCGATCAGTTCTCTAGCGAATCTGATCGCCCCGTGGACAGCGGGGGCGCGAGTGATGTACCCGTACGGGTGATTCGCGCAGCCGAGCCCCCTTGTCGCAGTAAAACTGCGGCGGGTGCTTGGCAACTGATTAAACCAACCCATTTTAAGAGAGAGTGGGGGCTGAATTGCGGAGAAAAAAAAGTGAACAAAGATTTTTATGGCGCGTACACACAATCATTTTTCGGGTTGTAAAAAACAACGTTTTTCAGCCTCTAGAAAAAAACAAAGTTTTTTTCAACTTCATCATTAAAACGACGTTGCCTACACACGATAGTGAAAAAAAAAGGCTCTAGCAAATCGCGGTGACGTACAACGCGTACGACGGAACTATAAAGGGGAAGTTCCATTTCGGATGACGCCGCCCTTTGGGCTGCTTTAGCTGATTTTGTGTTAATAAAAGACGATTCGCGCTTTTCTGTCTGTTACAGCGTGATAAATGTGCTTACTCCATTACAAACGGTAGTTTTACCAGAACGAGCGCTCCCGTCTCATAACTTGCTTCTGAGCATGTGCATTTTTTTCATGTCGTTAAAGCCCACACACAATCATTTTTTACAACCCGAAAAACGACATTGTTTAAAACTTTGTGAAAAAATAGAGCATGTTCGATTTTTTGTTTTTTGTTTTTCAGAACCCGAAAAATGCTCTGAAGCCCACATACGATCGTTTTAAATGACATTTTTTTAAAAACGTCGTTTTTTACAACCCGGAAAATTATCGTGTGTACGTGGCTTCAGGGTCAGACTTTTTCACGAGGACAAGCTGCCAACTAGCTTGACACACACACACACACATCTGAATTTACAAATCTTTATCTCAAGAGTATAAACTACATTATTGGTATTATTTTTACATTTTGTATTTTAATATTTTTCTTGTAATCTTATGCTATTTTATTATTACATCCATTTAGAATTTTTTAACAAAAACGGGAAGGGCTTTTTATTTTGGACTTTTCTCACCAATACAAGTTTACAGAATATCGAGATTATTTCCGATACTTAACATTGATCCTCTAGAGACTGCCATTATTCCGGGGGAAGGGCAGTCCATCCTCTGTGACGCCTCCTAGTCTTTATGCGTAAGAGGCCGAGCGTGGCCGAGCGTGCCCGAGTGTACTGCGCTCGGTATATGTCGGCGGCGCAGTTCAAATTCAGCGCGGGAAGCGGGGATTCGACTCAGAGACAGGGCGGGAGGACACCACCGAGGCCGCAGACGGACGCCGGACAAGGCCGCCGATGGACACCGGGCAAGACACCGACGAGGGGCATTCAAACTGTAAGTATTTTTTTTTTCTGAAATTTCCCTTACAGGTTGGGGGTGCGCGCTATACGCGGGTGCGCGCAATACCCCGATAAATACGGTATATAGAAGTTTTCCCTCAAGTTGTTCTACTGTGTCAAATTCGAAATCCCATATTCCTTCACCCCCAACCAAATTTTTTTCCCTCATTAACCTCCCTGGCACCAGGGCCGGCCCTACCATGGGACCCGATGGTACCATTGTACCAGGCAGCACTTTCAGGGGGGCGGCAAATTCCCGCCCGCACGCCATCCCATTCCGCCAGCTCCGCTCTCCACTCCACTGTGGGGCTAATTGCCCCCGACCGCTCCTCCCTCAGTGCAAACACCCCCCCCTTCAGTGAAATCCCCCCAGGTGCAAACACCCCCCCAGTGAAACCCCCCCAGGTGCAAACTACCCCCTCCCCATTCAGTACCTCAGATCATTGCAGCAACGCCGCCGGTCACGGCACATGGACAGAAGGTCCCCTCGGCCCCTCCCCCTCTGTACACACAAACAGAGAGGAGGGGGAGGCGGCAGCGGCTTCACTCGGCTGTACCTGTGTGCCGAGCACCGCTAACAGACCGTGACTGTGAGAGGAGGGGATAGATGGTGCCACAACCCCCCCTCCTCTTGTACCGCGGCGCTCGGCCTGACACCCCCCAGTGTGCCCCCCCCCTGCCCCCCACATGTCAGCTAAAAAAAAAAAATCCTCAATGTCGGGATGGTGTCACCCCTCTAGCGGGTGTCACCTGGGTGCGGACCGCACCCCCTGCACCCCCTAGCAACGCCTCTGCGTTCCTGTGCGTCGTAATGTCGCAGGGAACGGAGCTCGGCGGCACACAGGCACTGTGTGAATCGAGCGAGGACACAGCTCGATCACACAGCGGAGATCCAGGATCCAGGGACAAGGTAAGTAATTCCCTGCCTGTGGATGCTGCGAGGCGATCCAGAGTCTGGCTCGGGGTTAACGCTTTTGGTTCTGAATATCCACCCCAAGCCAGACTTGGGAATACCGCCAGGGGGGTTAAAAAATTAAAAAAAAGCCCATGGACTGGTTACTGTGTGGAAGTTGGAAAATGCATGTTGCCTGGCTGTGCGGGAATAGGGGAACCCAAAAGTCCAGCGGCCCTCTAAGGGGTAGTGCTATATGTGTATTAAGAAAGGGTTAAATAGCATGTAAGTCAAGGTGTAGAAGCACCCCAAATAAAAGTTCTGGAATCAGAATATTAAGATAGATTTTTAAACCTTTATTAGCTCAAGAATTAATCAAATATGCTAACACATATCTGGCGTCTTAGGATACCTTTTTCGGGACTTCTGTATCTCTGTATGCCCAAAGCTTGTGTATGTAAGCGTTAAAAGTTGGTGTTCAAGTTTTAGAAGCAGGTTTGCGATCTCCATGTCCAGAGGACTACCTCAACACTTTGACCAGTACATACATGGCATGCTGAAATACATGTTTTTGAGTTCTGTTTGCTACCTAAAGACCCATTCACACCATTGTTTTTTATAAGCCCTACACAGGATCACAGTGTGCTGAACTCTATTTGCCATTATAATCTATGAAGCTGTTCATATCAATGTGCTGTCAGAGGGCAGTGCATTATGTTCTGACAAAATCCTGCTTTCCACATCTTTTCTGAGTTTTTGGTAAATACTAAATATGCACATTTCATTATAGTCAATAGCAACACATTGAAAACACACTTAAAATGCACTAAAACACAATAAACATTGCAATAAGAGCATTGGTACATTTCCCAGGAAGAAAAAGCATTCAAAGTTTGCGTAACCTGCATTTTGCCTTGCATTACATTTTAAGCAATAAAATTGCACTTTTTATTTAAATGCATGTGCCCTTTCTAATGCAATATTGTAAACTTGGCCTAAAGCTTCTGTTCCTTGTAAGCTGTGCAAAACACAATCGAATCAAAATCAATCAGATCAGTGACAGCCTGTCTTTCAGAAACCTCAAAATGCGTGATGACAAACCCTTCATTTATGAGCATATTTCTCAAGTAATTTTCATTAAGCTTTACCATATGAAACTTCTCTCCCCCAACAATAAGGAATGTGCTATTTAAAGGTCCATAAATTATCAAGCGCCCACCAGGTTTCAGAAGCTTTGAGATTTTCCTGAAGTTTCTCACATAATCTTCAAGATCTTTGCTGATGCAGTCCAGAGTAGCCCAAGACACCAGGCAGTCAGCTTGTGGTACCTTGATTGGGTCTGTGAGATTTTCTTTGTTGATATCGAATTTTACAACATGTGTAATTGCCTCCCTGAGTTTAATTTCTTTGTGCTCACTTTCGACCCTGGAAGGCAAAACCACATCCTACGTCACATACAACAGTCAACTGATATTCTGTGAGGCATTGATTATATTACTGATATTGTGAGCATTTGGAGTTTTTTTGGGGGAAACTAGAACCTCTCCACTTGCTCTTCCTCTCCTCTGCTTCTCTCCTTTCCCCGTGTCCCCCCTCTTCTCCTCTGCTGTCTTCTTCTTTACTCCCCTGCATATTGGGTGTAGTGTACATGGGGACCAAGGGGTCGGGGCCCACTGTGGACTTACTGCACACATTAGGAGTGTGTTCGGTACTAGGTAGCACCACTTACAGGGCACAGAACAAGGAGTAATATGTGGAGGATGGGCTTTTTAATTTTTTTCCCATAGGTAGTCAGAGTATATCACACAGATAATTAAACATAGGTGCGCTATCTCATGTCAAACTCTGAAATTCCTCAGATGATTGTGAATACTATCAAAACAATAATCTTATGCAGAATATTTCATAATGAACATTGAAGTGTAATTCAATAGTAAAAACAAACACTCTGTCAGAAAATAAAATACAAATAAAATAAGTCTTTCAAACAGAAAATGTGTCCATACATAAGTCCAAAAGGACCCCTTTAAAAAGTCTCCTTTCCTAGTCGAAGCCTGTTATGGGGAAACGCGTATGGCAGAGCCATATTTGTGATGTTATCCCGCACAAGCAGACTGGTGCTGACCGCTGCCATGTTTGTTTTTTCATGCTGACATTAAAGCGGAGGTTCACCCTTAGAGAGCACATTTTCCCCTTAGATTAATGCTCATTTTTCCTAGGGGAATCGGCTAGTTGTTTTAAAATATGATCCGTACTTACCGTTTACGAGATGCATCCTCTCCGTCGCTTCCGGGTATGGGCTGCGGGAATGGGCGTTCCTTCTTGATTGACAGTCTTCCGAGAGGCTTCCGACGGTCGCATCCATCGCGTCACGATTTTCCGAAAGAAGCCGAACGTCGGTGCGCAGGCGCAGTATAGAGCCGCACCGACGTTTGGCTTCTTTCGGCTACGAGTGACGCGATGGATGCGACCGTCGGAAGCCACTCGGAAGACTGTCAATCAAGAAGGAACGCCCGCTCCCGAAGACCCATACCCGGAAGCGACGGAGAAGATGCATCTTGAAAACGGGTAAGTACTGCTCATGTTTTAAAACAAATAGCCGATTCCCCTAGACCAAACGAGCAGGAAGGGGAAAAGAGGAAAAATTAAATAAATGGGTGAACTCCCGCTTTAAGCTGCCTAAATGTAAGTGTATACTTTTTTTAATAAATGGTTTTATAATTGTAATACACTATGAGGCTCTCCTCTTCTTTTCATATATTAGGAGTAACTGCTACCGCATCTCTGGGCATTGGCTGTCATGGAGTTACTATCTTGAATACCAGTGAATCAAACCTCTTCCCCAGCCTGGCTGCTGAGTGCTTTGGAATTTAAACAAGCAAATGTGATCTCTATTAACTGAGATCCACTATGTCTGGTAAGTGACATGTGCATATGGTGAGGGGATTTGTCTGAGCGTGATTTCTGGGTCCTTGGGAGACCCAGACACCATTTGTGGGTATTCGTGACATTTGTACTTAGTGTTCATATGCAATATATTTGCTTGGCTGAACGCGTCTACAATCTCTTAAGAAGGTGGCTTTACCTCTCAAATATGGTGGTTCATACAGAACCTAGGTAACTTTTTGAGTCCTGCTTTCCAATGTCTGAGCATATTGTCTTAACATGCAGATATCATATCTGATGCCTGGCTTTTGTCTCTACCTTATACCAGCAAGGTGTAGTGTCAATAATGTTTTAAAAGATACTTTAAGTCAACCACTGATAATGAAGCCTTGAAAAAGCAGCCTGTGCTGCGAAACATGTTGGTGTTTTCCCTGTGACACGTGTTACACTATGTTCAATACACCTATATTTTCTTTTATATACAGTATGTGGACTTATAGTTGTCCTTAACTTTTGATATGATATATTGTATGTATTAATAGAAAGAAATGTATGCCTTTAAAGAAATGTATACGGTATGTATCTGTGTGATATACTCTAACTATCTATGGGGAAAAAAACGTTTAAAAAGCCCATCCTTCACATTTTGCTCCTTGCTCTTATACCCTGATTCAACAGGCAGAGAGGCAGCAGTGTGCCAGTCAGGGCCGCAGAAAAGGGGGACCATCATCCCTTCTGTAGAAGGCCCGGGCAAACAGGGGGGCCTGGACAGCAGAGGGAATCATTGTGGTCAGATGGAGGGGCAATTACAGAATTACTTCCCCCTGCACCGATCCCCCTCCCTATTCTGCCTGCTTCTGATCCCCCTCTGTGCCCCCTGTCACTGTGCTGCCCAACCACGGTACTACTGGCTTACCTGTCTCTTAAAAAAATAACAAATTGTAAAATAAAATACATTTTAACATTCTTTAAACAATTATATAAAAAAAAAAGTTTAAAGATTTTTAAAAACTATTTAAAAAAGGGCTAATTCACACAGGTTCTCTGTTCTGTTTGCGTCCGCTAATAATGATTTTAGTGTATTTGTGAAAATATTGTTTTGATATATTTGGGGGGGGGGGGGGGCTGTCGGGTAGGCTGTATGGGGCCCTGTGATTTCTAACAGCCGCCCTGGTATCAGTTACTGTAATGCTTTCTGTGTTCTGCCACCTGGCACTAGAATAACCTCTATCCAGCGCTCAAACATCTGCTAGCAGTTGGAGGCAGGTACAGACAGCTCTGTGCCCTTGTCTTCACCTCCTCTCCTCTCGTCCTCTTCTGTCCTTGCCTATTCTCTGTTCCCCTCACTACATGCTCTTTTCCGGTCCCCTTTTTTTCAGTTTTATCCCTTCTCCTCCCCCTCTTCCTCTCCACCTTTTTTGCTGGGAATCACATGTCACAAAAAAAGATTCTCCTAGCCTTATTACAATGGATGTTGGCAAAGTATTAAAGAGGAGCTCCAGGCTGCTTCAGAAAAAAGTAAAAGTCAGCAGCTACAAATACTGTAGCTGATGCCTTTTTTTTTTTTTGACAAGGAGAATGATTACAAACATTTTTGTCAAAGAGGGTATACAATCTTGGTGAAGAGTACCATAATCATTTCTGCAGGGAAAGAAAAAGAAAAGAAGAGATGTGAAAGTTTAAGGAAAGGAGGTTGACTAGGGGTGAGTAGGAGAAGAAAAAGAGAAGAAGAAGGGAGAGAGATCCTTTGTGAAATTTGAGGGGAAAGGAGAGACCGAATAGGACTGACCGAAAGTGTTTTTACCCTTCGGTGACTCCAAGTGAAAACCTGAACAAAATAGTGAGAGTTACCATAGTAAAAGAAAACTATTTACATGTGAATCAGTTAGTTGTATTGGACCTAATATATAGCCTCCCTATGTAAATTGCAAGAATTTGTGGAGTGAGAGAGTTCCAAGAGGTGGGACTCTGGAGAAGGGAAGGAGTGTTTACCGTTGGTGGGGATTGTTGATTAAACTGAGACCCCTTTCGGTAAACAAGAAGGAAGATGAATTTTAATTGAGTTTTTTCCTGAAGATGTCAGACAACATTTGATAAATGACTACCATCTTTTCCTAAATTTGTTATCGGACCAATTTTGATGGATTATGGCATCCAATTTTTTATCAACATAACAGGGATATGAGATGTTTTATCATTTCAGACACTGTAGGTGGTGTGGGAGATATCCAATGGTTGAAAATGTTCCTGCAAGCTATAAGTAGCGTTAGGAGGATCCATTGAAGATTTTCTTGGGGTAATATGCTATAGGTACTTGGGGATTCATTTTTTGTGGGTGGGTATCCAAACAAAAGGAGCATAGGGTCTTTTTTCAAGTTGGCAATTAGATACTTCTTGTATAAACTCGAGAATTGTGGACCAGTAGGTGTCAATCCGAGGGCACAGCCATAGACGATGCAGTAAGGATGATTTATGGAATGAACACCAAGGACAGGAGGGTCCTGTGGTGAAGAGGTGTTTCGTTGAGAATGGGTAGTAGGCTCTGTGCATCAGTTTGAATTGAGTTTCCCTCCAGGATTTGTTCGGTATGATGTTAGTGGTGATCCTGTAACCTGTTAGGATGTTGTCTATGTTGGCTTGGCCTGGCAGGTCCGCTAGCCAGGATTTTATTGAGGTGATGTGTATGGGTTTAGTAAATTTCCTGTTAAGAGGGTGATAAATGTCCGTGATAGAGTATCGGTGTTCGGGTAGCAGCTTATCCAAGAAAGAGGATTTGAACCTGATGTTCTTCTTAAGGCAGGTTTTGCTGATGAAATACGAGTATCGTGAAAGTGATAGCTGGGTAGGTTGAATTCTTCTGCAATGAGGTGAAAGGGTCTGAGGACACCATTTTTAACATTGTATAAAGAATAAGCTTTAGTTAGGCCCTTATCCCTTTATTTGGAGAAGGGTTCGTACTGGAGACCAAGGAGGAACATGGGATTCCCTTGGATTGGGAGGAACTTGGAGACGAATTTAATGGACGAGCCATATATGATTCCATACCCTAGTTGGAGTATCTTAACGAATGTAATATCCAATCAATACCTGTTCTCAGTAGACACGTATACTCTAATGTTTGAAAGGCTGGCCCCCCCCTCATTCTTTGGGAGAAAAAGTTTAATTAAAGCTATTCTCGGTTTGCACTTTTTCCAAAGAAAATTTGTAATTGCCTTATGTAAGGACTGTAAATTCTTGTGTTTTAGTAATAGAGGTAGAGTTTGCAGGGGGTATAAGAGGCAAGCAAAGCTCACCATTTTAAAAAGAGCGCATCTCCCAAAGAGTGATAGTGGAAGGTTGGTCCAGGCCTCCAGTTCGCCTACCATTTTTTAAATCAGGGGAGGGTAGTTAAGATATTAGAGAGAGGATGGTTCCTTCCCAATTTTTATGCCCAAATAGGTCATGTGTTTTTCGTTTATGTGGAAAGGGGAGGAGGGCATTCAAGAGCTTGTTCTACTTGTGCCTAGGGGAAGAATTTCGCTCTTGTCAAAGTTTATTTTCAGGCCAGTGCATTTTGCGAAAGGAGTTGAAAGTAGATTGTATGATGAGTATATCTTTTTGGGGGGGAAGTCGTGAAGATCAAAATGTCATCTGCTAAGAGGGCAACATGCAAATCATCTTGCCCAAATGGGATTCCTTGAATGGAGGCTGTGGCGCTTAGGAATCGTAAAAGGGGTTCAATGGCTAGATTAAATAGCAGGGGGAAGAGGGGGCAGCCTTACCTTGTTCCTTTGTGCAGCCGTATCGGGTTAGATTGCGATCCTGCAGCTATTACCGTGGCTGATGGGACAGAGTATAGGTTGTGTATGAAATGATATAAGTACCTCGAAATCCCCAACTTTTGCATCACTAAGGATAGCCAATGAAAACTGACGTTATCAAAGGCCTTTTCGGGATCTAATGTAATGATTGCTACATCTTCTAGGGGGTGTTGTTTTGCATATTCTAGGGTGGCTAGAACTTTTCTCAGGTTGGATGAGGCTGATCTACCCTTGGTGAACCCAGACTGTGCATGGTGGACAAGAGATGGCATAATATTAGCTAATCGGGAGGCTATTATCTTAGAGAGTATCTTGGCGTCTATGTTTAGCAATGAGATTGGGCTATATGACCCTGGGTTCTTTGGATCTTTACCTTTTTTGGCAATTAGTTTTATGATGGCTTGATGAACTGTTGGGAGGTAGGGGCCCCCATCCCATATAGAATTATAGACTGCTGGTAAAGAGCGGGTGATTGTCTCTTTTAGAATTTTATAAAATTCGGCTGTGTACCCGTCAGGGCCTGGAGCTTTTCCATTTGATAGACCACTAATGGAAAACAAGATTTCCTCTTCAGTGATTGGGGAGTTTAAGGTTTTTAGGAAGTCTGGGTTAATCCGAGGGAGGGGCGTCGAGTCTAACCATTTGGCCACTTTGGTAGAATCTATTGATTTTTGGGCATAGAGGTTTGTGTAGAATGATTCTAATGTTTTAATAATTTCCTAGGAAGATATGGAGACTGAACCATCAGGATTGTGTAAGGCGGTGATATGAGAGGGCTGATATGTACCTTTGGTTAGTCTGACCAGCCTTGTTTCCATGTTTGTAATAGTGGAGTTGAGTGTGCGTCATTTTCATGTGTAGGGATGAGCCGAACACCCCCCCGTTCGGTTTGCACCAGAACCTTCAATCGGACCGAACGTTCGCGAACATTGACGTCAATGGGACTCGAATGTTCGAATTCAAAAGTGCTAATTTTAAAGCCTAATATGCAAGTTATTGTCGGAAAACGGGTTTTAGAACCCGGGTCTTGCCCCAGGGAACATGTATCAATGGAAAAAAAAGTTTTAAAAACGGAGCAGTGATTTTAATGATGCTTAAAGTGAAAGAAAAAAAAATGTAAAATTCCTTTAAATATCGTACCTGCTGGGTGTCTATAGTATGCCTGTGAGGTTCCCTGTGTTTAGAACTGTCCCTGCACAAAATGAGATTACTATAAGAAAAAAGTCATTTAAAACTGCTTGCAGCTTTAATGTAATGTCTGGTCCCTGCAATATAGATGAAAATCATTGATAAAAATAGCATGGGTTTCCCCCCACTCCCCCCAGGTCATTACAAGCCCCTTTGGCCCTATATACTTTGAACAGCATTATACAGGCGGTGCAAACAAGACAGGCACTGTAGGTTTGTTGTTAAGTAGAATCTGTTTGCAATTTTGAACTGGTACTCTTTTAAAGTGTAGCTCCAGCCATAAAATCTATTTTTAAGCTTTTCTGAAAACATAGAGATGGGTTATCACCCCTGTAAACATTTGTTTTGCTGTCTGTGTGCATCTGTTCAGAAGATTGCAATTCACTTTATGTCCCAATGACAAATGATTTTTTGAAAATTTGTTTCATGTGGGGAACAAAAAAGAAAAGGAAAGGGGAATATATAGAAGTACATAGTCCAATATACAAAATGTACATACAGATTTTGTACTAGTACATTAACTATCACAATTATTAACTTACAGTAGTTAAAATGCACTGACTGTAGTTCAAGGAGAAAAAAATAAAAAATACCCGGGGTGGTGGTCTGGCTCGCTGTTAACAAATATATAAATACTGAATACTAATTTTCTATATCTTAGTTCGGGGACAACAAAAGACTGGTCAAAGTCAGTGGGGAAAAGATGTTTTACCCAAGGTTGCCAAATCTTATGAAAATTATTAATTTTATTGTTATCAATGGCTGACATCTTTGCATGGATAAGTGATCTATTCATCCTGTGTTTGGCTTCCGCTACAATTAAAGTTTTTGTTTTCCATGCTTTAGCAATGGTCTGCTTGGCTGCAGTGCTAAGGTGAATTAACAGTTGAAATTGAGTATTTGTGAGCGTTGCAGGTTTTAGGTTTTCAAAGTGCTGTAGCTGGGTCTGGAGAAATATTTTTAGATGCCATATGAAAAATACCTGACCAGAATTTCTTGACGACCGGACATTGCCACCATATGTGGAAGTGAGTACCAGGTGCGTCACAGCCTCTAAAACAATTTGGTGAATATGCAGGAGCAAATTTTGCTATTGTAGCTGGTACTAGGTACCAACGTGTCAAAACCTTATCATTTGTTTCCACAGTAAAGCAGTTAGGACAGGAGTTCTTAGTGGATAACCATATATCCATATGTCATCTAATATTATGTTCATGTCTTGCGTCCATTTAGTCGCATACAAAGGTAATGAATCATTTGAGTTTTCATTTATTAGGCGATACAGAATTGAGATTAGACCTCTGACATGTGGGTTGCTAATGCAAATCCGTTCAATTTGGGAGAGTTGAGTTAGTGAAGAGCCAGTATTGAGTAGCGGTTCATAGAAATTTTTAATTTGTAAGTATCTGAATAATTCAGACCTCGGAAGCCCGAATGATTCACATAGTATAGGAAAGGTGTGGATATTAGAATTAGATACTAGGGGCCAGATTCACAAAGGACTTACGACGGTGTATCTCCATGTACGACGTCGTAAGTCCGAAAGTTCGCCGTCGTATCTATGCGACTGATTCATAGAATCAGATACACCTCAAGATACGACCGACGTAAGTCTCCTATGCTGTCGTATCTTGGGTGCATATTTACGCTGGCCGCTAGGGGCGCTTCCGTATATTTCCGCGTTGAATATGCAAATGAGCTATGCCGATTCACGAACGTACTTGCGCCCGGCGTATTAAAATACGCTGTTTACGTAAGGCGTATGACCGGCGTAACTTTACCCCTCATAAAGCAGGGGTAAGTCATGTTAAGGTATGGATGTCGGAAACGTCGGAACAGCGTCGTATTTTACGTCGTTTACGTAAGTCGTACGTGAATGGGGATGAGCGTAGGTTACGTTCACGACGACTAAGCATTGAGCCGGCGTGTGCTCCAACATGTGAATAAGAGGGACAGGCTCACTGATGCATGCACTGTCACTGCTCACCACCCTCGTGGCCTCCTCAAATAGTGACAGGACAGTGCATGCATCCCTGATCATGGCCCACTGGCCTGGGAAAAAAAAAATCCTCTGACCCAGTTCTGCTGCCATATTGGCACAGATACTCATTGATGGCCCTCTGCTGCGTGTGCAGCCGCTGCAGCATGGCCAACGTAGAGTTCCACCTGGTGGGCATGTCACAGATTAGGCGGTTTTTGGGCAGGTTGTATTCCCTTTGGAGGTCTGCCAGCCGAGCACTGGCATTATATGACCGTCGGAAATGCACACAGACTTTCCTGGCCTGCTTCAGGACATCCTGTAAGCCTGGCTACCTGCCCAATAACCGCTGCACCACTAAATTAAGGACATGAGCAAAACAGGGCACATGGGTCAGTTGTCCCTGTCGCAGGGCGGAGAGGAGGTTGATGCCATTGTCGCAAACCACCATCCCTGGCTTAAGCTGGCGAGGCGTCAACCACCTCTGAGCCTACCCCTGCAGAGCTGAGAGAACCTCTGCCCCAGTGTGGCTCCTGTCCCCCAAGCACACCAGCTCAAGCACCGCATGGCATCTCTTTGCCTGCGTACCTGCAAAGCCCCTTGAACGCCTACGGAGCACCGCTGGTTCCGTGGACACATCAGCACAGGAAGAGGCCACAGAGCAAGAAGAAGGGGGTGGAGGAGAGAGGTGTGTCACAACCAGTAGTAGCATTTTGGAGGCGTGGTGGCGGAACAACCTCCAACACTACTGTACCCTGTCCTGCATCCTTCCCAGCTGCCAACAGAGTCACCCAATGCGCCATGAAAGATAGGTAACGTCCCTGTCCATGCCTGCTGGACCATGAGTCAGCAGTAATATGCACCTTACCACTGACCGCCCTGTCCAGCGAGGCATGGACATTGCCTTCCACATGGTGGTAGAGAGCCAGAATCGCCTTCCGTGAGAAAAAGTGGCGTTTGGGAACTTGCCACTGAGGTACCGCACATTCCACAAACTCATGAAAGTGGGGAGAATCTATCAACTGAAAAGGCAGCAGTTGAAGTGCTAGCAATTTAGCTAAGCTAGCATTCAACCGCTGGGCATGTGGATGGCTGGGAGAGAACTTCAAACTGCAGAGGACACGGGCAGTACACACCAAGTAGCTTTAGGTGCAAACTGCAGAGGACAAAGGCAGTACACACACTACGTAGCTTTAGGTGCAAACTGCAGAGAACAAAGGCAGTACACGCACTACGTAGCTTTAGGTGCAAACTGCAGAGGACACGGGCAGTACACACCAAGTAGCTTTAGGTGCAAACTGCAGAGGACAAAGGCAGTACACACACTACGTAGCTTTAGGTGCAAACTGCAGAGGACACGGGCAGTACACACCAAGTAGCTTTAGGTGCAAACTGCAGAGGACACGGGCAGTACACACCAAGTAGCTTTAGGTGCAAACTGCAGAGGACAAAGGCAGTACACACACTACGTAGCTTTAGGTGCAAACTGCAGAGGACACGAGCAGTACACACCAAGTAGCTTTAGGTGCATACTGCAGAGGACAAAGGCAGCACACACACTACGTAGTTTTAGGTGCAAACTGCAGAGGACACGTGCAGTACACACCAAGTAGCTTTAAAGGCAAACTACAGAGGACACGGGCAGTACACACCAAATAGCTTTAGGTGCAAACTACAGAGGACACGGGTAGTACACCCCAAGTAGCTTTAGGTGCAAACTGCAGAGGACAAAGGCAGTACACACACTACGTAGCTTAAGGTGCAAACTGCAGAGGACACGGGCAGTACACACCAAGTAGCTTTAGGTACAAACTACAGAGGACACGGGCAGTACACACCAAGTAGCTTTAGGTGCAAACTACAGAGGACACGGGCAGTACACACCAAGTAGCTTTAGGTTCAAACTGCAGAGGACAAAGGCAGTACACACACTACGTAGCTTTAGGTGCAAACTACAGAGGACACGGGCAGTACACACCAAGTAGCTTTAGGTGCAAACTGCAGAGGACAAAGGCAGTACACACACTATGTAGCTTTAGGTGCAAACTACAGAGGACACGGGCAGTACACACCAAGTAGCTTTAGGTGCAAACTGCAGAGGACAAAGGCAGTACACACACTACGTAGCTTTAGGTGCAAACTACAGAGAACACGGGCAGTACACACCAAGTAGCTTTAGGTGCAAACTACAGAGGACAAAGGCAGTACACACACCACATAGCTTTATGGTGCACACTGCAGAGGACACAGGCAATACACCATGTGAGAATACTGCAGCTAGCACAATCACCTGCCTGCCAGTAAATTAGTTATAGCTGATCTAGCTAAACTATACAGTGTATAAATAAATGTACAACACCTGGGATGCATATATATCCTCTACACACTGTAACTTTAACTGACTAGCCTGCCTGCTCTATCTACCTAGGAAGAATGACACTCTCTCTCTCTCTGTCTCAAACCACCGCCGCAACACACTACACAAGGCCGACCTGCAAGCGGGCTTTTATAGTGTGGGGCGTGTACTAAACCCCCTGAGCCATAATTGCCCAAAGTTTTTTGCGCGCTGTGATTGGCCAAGCATGTGGGTCATAGTGCATGCTTGGCCAATCATCAGCCAGCAATGCACTGCGATGCAGCAGTGTATTGTGGGCCATGATGCGCCACTCGAATTTGGAGCGAACATGGGTTCGACTCGAACACGAAGCTCATCCCTATTCATGTGTTCTATATTATTTGCCCAGGTATCAAAGAGGTCCTATTTGCTATTCTCTGGGGTATTCTGCACGTTTAGTCATGACTGGGCAGTTCGTATTTTATCGCTGATATTTAGATAATGTTTTTGGGTGGAATTTTTATAGGCCTAAACAAAGGATAAGATCCTTCCTCCTGTAGCAGTGCAATGGCTGATTGTAATCTTTTTAGATGTCTGAGGATCTTCATTCTTTTTGCAGGGGAACACAGCCCCTTAACATTCCATGGTGTTATTCGTAGAGTAGTCATGGGTTCAGGTGGGGGGGGGGGGGGAGATGTATGGGGTTGTGTTGTAGTTTACCTGTATCGTATGATTGATGGTCAAATTTGGGCAAAGTAGTAGTTGGAAAAGTAGTTCAAGTTTATGGTTTTGTGGCTGGAGGAACCATCCCTTCTTAGGAGAGTTGGGCATATAGGAGAGAAGAAGAGGAAATAAAGAGGATAAATTAAACCTGAGATACATAACATTTTGTGACTTCACTTTTTTCCGCATTCCTATTCACCACCGGTTGAACCGATAGCCAGAAGGTCAGAGAGAGATATGATTGAATCTGAGCGCCCCTCCACTGACAGAGCAGAAGATTAGGGAGGGACCTAGGCTTATGTATTCCCTTATTGGGTTGAACAAGTGGTGAAGGAGCAAAATACCCCTCCTGAGGAAAAAATATAATCATAATAAAAAAAAATACATGGTGAGGTTTGTTGGCGGAAACCATAACTAAGAACATAACATACATTGCTTGGAAAAAAACCTGAAATGTTTCCAATACATCACCTAGGAAAGAAGAAAAGTGAAGAAAATATATATTAAAAAAATCTCAACTGACAAGTAATGTATAGTAGCTCTAGGAGCATATTTTGTTCCTCTGCCCTAGAGGCTATAGGTTCCTGGATATCAGGAGCTCAAAAAGGATAGATGCCTGCACATCGATGTGCGTTTACAGCCTGCTTAAGAGAGGTTTCAGCGATGGTCAGGCTGATCATTAGCAGAGGTGGTCTTTAGACTTTTTGGTGGGTCTTTCCTAGGGCTCAGTTGCTCTCTAGGCCCAGATTTCACTTTATCTGCGTAGGTTTCAGATGGGGCATGCTTGAGTGATAATGAGCGCAGAAAAGCGGTCGCCTTTTACGGAGATTGAAAGGTAAGCTGTAACCCATCCAGGGCATGAAGGCGGAGAATTGCAGGGTAGGCTAGGATGAAGCGAACGTTTCTCTTGTAAAGCTCTGCGCATACGGGTTGGAATTCCTTGTGCTTGCAGGATACCTCCTCCGAATAGTCCGTGAAGATGAGTAGCTTGTTGCGCTCTATCACCACGGATCGTGTTTTCCGAAAGCTCTGCAGAATGTCTGTGCAGTCCCCATAGTTGAGATACTTCGCTATGATAGGTCTCAGTTGCTTGCGGTCATAAGTCAGGCCCCCGATTCAATGAGCCCTTTCCATGGTGCAGCGGCGGTTTATACAGAGGACTTCTGGAAGGGCTGAGGTGCAGAGATCTATGAGTGATCCATGTTTGTAGGATTCAGGGAGGCCTATAAGTCTCAGATTGTTCCTACTGGAATGATTTTCCAGGTCCTCCATACGATCGTGCAGATGTTGCTGTGCTTTGGAATATTTCTCCATGGCTGCACTCATATTGTATTGGTCATCTTCTATTGAAGATATACGCTGTTCGGCTTTTGACAGGCTGTGTGAGTGTTCGCCCAGTTCTTTTATCAGTTGTATTATGCCTGCTAACACCGCTTTATCTACTGTGGCTGTAATGATGGGGGAGAGCAGCGCTGCTACTGCCTGGGCAATCTTGTCAGAGGAGCTATGTGTCACCTGTCACCCCGACCCACTATCATCCATGTCCTCATAGTGAGTCTCTTGTCTCTTGTGTGTCCTGCAGCAGGAGATCGTTCTGTAGGAATGCCGATGAGCATGCTGCGGCGGCCATCTTGGGATGCCCTGGCGCTCCTGAGGGAGAAGGAGAAGTGTCCCTCGAGTGAGAAACAGAGGGGGATCACGCCTGTGTGAGGTACCGCTCCATTCACGACACTGCTGGGAGGTTGTGCGGGTGTTTTCTGGTTGGGGGAGAGTTCGCCCCGGAGGTTTAATATGCTGATTCCTCTGTGGGCTGAGTGGAGCCACCGGTCTCCATGTCTCTTACACGCGGCGCCGGAACCAGAAGTTCTGATGTTTTTTAATATTAGGGCACTTACTTGTCCAGGCAGCCAGCGATGTCCTCAACCGAGCTGATTACTCAATCGGCTATTGGGTTCTGGCATCGCCATCTTGACTAACTACTGGGAAACCCCTACTGCGCATGTGCGAAGCGTGCTACGCTTTGTGAATGAGCGAAGGAGGGTGGCCCTATCAAAACCAGGTACTCGCTCCCCCCTCCCCCAAAAAGGTGCCAAATCTGGCAGTGGAGGGGAAGGGGAAGCAGACAAGCAGAGCTACCCTTTTTTTGTGGAGTTCTGCTTTAAGGCATTCGGAGAGAAAAAAAGTTTTATTCCCTTGAAATAAAACTTACTAATTAATCTGATTTACAAATCTTCTCACAAGCTGAAGAGGCTAATAAAATAAAAAACTGATATAATGTCTGTTCCCCCTCTTCACAATACTGGCTCATCACACCAGGCATTCAGCCCGACTCTGACAAGACACTGGCAGATACTTCACCTATTTCCTTCCATCTCTGTAGCAAGTGTTGAGGAGTGCGACCAATCAAACGCTCCGGTTCGGCTGTCAGTCCATTTTTTCACTTCTACAATGCAGTGATCAGAAGGCTTGAGAAGGATGATATCTCTGAAATATTCCAGCGCTGCATAGAGATGTTGAATGAAGGGACCAATGGTGATGTCAATTAACACATCTCCTTTAAACTCACCTGCAGAAAAAGATTCAAAACAACTTTCAAGGAGAACTGTGATACGGTCTCTATACACATGTATTTCAATTCAGAACACAACTGTGTTTCACCTACAGCTAAATTGCTAGCTAGCATGACACACTATCCCGCCTACAGTAATTGTATATACATATTGTTCACACACATGATATAACATAATATAAACATCAACTATAACATGCTCTGAAAATTATGCAGCCCTATCAGTATAAGCAATGTAAGGAATTGGAATATACAGTATTTAAAGGGCCAGTTCATTAAAACAAACGATAGTTATTTAGTTATTGGTCGGTGCTGGAGTTACACCACCTGCAAGTTTCTTCCGTCTCTTCTGGATTCTGTTGATGAGATCTCTATGCTGAAGTCCTAGGTGTGTACACCTGGTGTGCCCATTATTATAGGCTCTCACTGTCCCTGCAAGTAGTCCTGGGTCTGCTCACCTGTTATGCATGATATGAGACGTTACCGCTATTCCTGCATTGAGTTCATGTGTGGATATACCTGCTGTGTCCATTATGAGGGGGTCCCACTATCCCTTACAGTGTTATTTGTTTTATTTATTAGTATTATTATACAGGATTTATATAGCGCCAACAGTGTGTGCAGCACTTTACAACATGGGGGTAGACAGTACAGTTACAATACAATTCAATACAGGAGGGATCAGAGGGCCCTGCTCGTTAGAGCTTACAGTCTAGAAGGGAGGGTCAAGTGGAACAAAAGGTAACAGCTGTCAGGGATGATCAGATGGGGAAAATTAAATTAAAGTTGTTAGGCGTGGGTAGGATAGGCTTCTCTGAATAGAAGGGTTTTCAGGGATCGTCTAAAAGCTAATAGAGTAGGAGATAGACAAACAGATTGGGGTAAGGAGTTCCATGGGATTGGAGAGGCTTTGGAAAAGTCCTGGAGTCGAGCATGGGAGGAGGTGATGAGGGAGCTAGAGAGCAGTAGGTCTTGAGAAGAATGAAGAGAACGATTAGGTTGGTATTTTGAGACTAGGTCAGTGGTGTAGCGGGGGGCAGAGTTGTGGATGGCTTTGTAAGTAGTTGTTAGTACTTTAAATTTAATTTGCTGGGTGAGTGGAAGCCAGTGGGGGGATTGACAGAGAGGAGAGAAGACACAGAGCAATCGGTAAGGTGGATGAGTCTGGCAGCAGCATTCATGATGGATTGAAGGATAGACTAGAACAAGCGAAGAGTACAGTCACAGATACCAAAGGCGTGGAGTTTATTGAGGAGGAGGCGGTAGCCAACCGTATCAAAGGCAGCAGAGAGGTCCAGGAGTAGGAGTAAAGAATAGTGTCCATTGGTTTTGGCTGTTAGTAGATCGTTTGTTAGTTTTAGGAGAGCAGTTGTCAGCAAGGTGGTCACTCAGTCAGTTGTAGACTAAACGATCAAGGAGTTTTGATAAAAAGGGGAGCAAGGAGATGGGGCATAGGTTGGCAGGATTGGATGGGCCAGTGAGGGCTGTTTAAGTATGGGGCTGACAAATGCATGTTTTTAGAGAGTTGGGGAAGATGCCATAAGAGAGGGAGAGATTGAAGATGTGGGTCAGAGAGTGTAGAATAGAGTCAGAGGGTGAACGTAGCATTTGTGAGGGAACAGGGTCCAGGGTAGATATGTGCATTCCCGTTCATACGAATGTTATTTTCGTACGAAAATGTTCATTTTCGTACCCGCAGAATAATGTGTACATACGAAAAAATTAAAGCACCAAAATACGAAAACGACGGGATTACGAATGAGCCGTATAACGAACAACCGCAAATACGAACGAACGATCTGACGAAAATACGACAAAACGAAAACGGCAAAAGAACGAAAATTACATCTATAACAAAAGATTTGCATTCTGTATCCTGTTTGAATCCCCTCTCTGCTCGTATCCTCAGCCGTATGTTCACACGACATCCACAACAAAAGATTTGCATTCTGTATCCTGTTTGAATCCCCTCTCTGCTCGTATCCTCAGCCGTATGTTCACACGACATCCACAACAAAAGATTTGCACTCTGTATCTTGTTTGAATCCCTTCTCTGTTTGCACCCTCAGTCGTATGTTCACACGACATCCACAACAAAAGACCCGCACCCTGTATTTTGAATTCCTTTTTTCTGTTCGTATTTTGGATTCAACAGAATGCAAATCTTTTGCCACAGATGTCACACGAACACACGACCGAAAACACCAAAAGAAAAAGGACCCAAAATACAGAATGCAAATCTTTTGTTATAGATGCAATTTTCGTTTTTTTGAATGGGCAGTGAGTGTAGTTAGTTAGTGAAGCACCTTCTCTTTTGTGCTGAGTAGTACAGTAAAGCCAAATAAACTTTTCTGTGGATTTTCATCTGAAGGGAGATCAGTTGGCCAGACTTTTGAACCCAAAAATGGTTTTCTGATGGAGTTTAAAAACAAACAAATTTTCTGAGAACGAACGGAAAACGAAAGTTTTTATGTTTGTTGTTAAAAAAGTCTGACCAAGTGTATGGGGCTTAACAATCGTTAATATGGATGAGCCGTGTGTTGAAAGTGCCGCGAATCCCGCGATATATTTACGAAAGTACAAAATGATGAAAATCCTTTTTCTGTTCGTATCTTCAGTCGCATGCCCACATGACATCCACAACAAATTGTCATAGATGTCACACGAACACACGACCGAAAACACGAACAGAAAAAGGAATCCAAAACACAGAATGCAAATCATTGACGAAAATTCACGAAAATTATTGTCTAACAAGTAACGAACATGAATTAAACAGAATAATGAACCATCCCGCATGTACGAAAATAAAACGGTAACGAAAATACGAAACGATCGGAATACGAAAAAATCTCGTTGTACGAAAAACGAACGGGAACGAACAGGAAAACGGGCGTCTTACGAAAAACGAACAGAAACGAACCTACGGAACGATACGAAACAGAACAAAAAAAAAGATTTTTTTTTCTGTGCACATGTCTAGTCCAGGGGGCAGGTGGGCGTTAGCAAGTAGTTTAGCAACCTCTTCTTTAGTGGTGGGGTTGAAAGAGGGAAGTAGTGATTGTACCTGTGGGCATGAAGTGTAAAGCATGGAGGGTATCTGAACAGTAGAGATCTCCTCGCGAATTGTATCAATCTTCTGTTTGAAGTGATTGGCAATCTCCTGGGCAGTGAGTGAGTTGGTGGGTGGAGGCAGTGGAGGACGAAGTAGAGAGTTAAAGGTAGAGAAGAGTTGACGGGGATGGGATGATAAGGTGTTAATGAGAGAGATAAAGTAGGTCTGCTAGGCGGTGAGGAGGCAGGAATTGTATTTTTGGAGGGCAGATTTATACTGGCTGAAATCTTCATCTTACATCATAGGCGCTCAAGAGCACAGCTGTGTTTTTTCAGACTTCTAATGTCATTTGTTTGCCAGGGTTTAAGGGGGCCTGATTCTGTGTGGTGTAGTGAGGGGGGGCAGTGTGTCTAGTGAGGCTAGAAGTGAAGTGTTGTAGACAGAAGTGGCTAGGTTGGTGCAGGACAGGGGTGCGATTTTGTCATAGAGGTGGTCGATAGCAGAGTAGAGAAGAGAAGGGTTGAGATGGCGTAGGTTTCTACAGGTAACCATTAGGCAGTTGGAGGGAGAGGAGGTGGAGGAAAGGGAGAGAGTGAAACTAATAAGGTAGTGATAAGATAGAGTGTAAGGATAGTTGCAGTGGTTGCACAGAGTGCATACGAGGGAGAAAATAAGATTGAGGGTATTGCCTTCAGAGTGATTAGGAGCATGTATCCATTGCTGCAGGTCAAAGGAGGAGGTTAGACTGAGAAGTTTGAAAGTAGCAGGAATGTTAGTATTATTAGGGATGTTGAAGTCCCCGAGAATGATAGTGGGGATTTCATAGGAGAGAAAGTAAGGTAGCCAGGCAGAGAAGTCATCAAGAGAGGTTGATACTGGTCCAGGGGGCCGATAGATCATAGCTATCCTTAGAGAAACTTGGGAGAAAAGATGAATGCAGTGTGCCTCAAATGAGGAGAGTGACAGAGAGGGAGGTGGGTGGAGCACCTGAAAGGTGCTATGTGGGGCTAAAAAGATTCCAACCCCCCCCTCCTTTGCGTCCACTGGGTCTGGGGGAGTGAGTCCAAAGAAGACCACCATGGGATAGGGCAGGAGAGGACGCAGTGTCGGATTCATGAAGCCAGGTTTCGGTAATGGCGAGTAGATTAAATGAGGTAGCGATAAAGAGGTCATGGAGATGTGAGTTTGTTACAGACAGAGCAGGCATTCCAAAGGGCACAAGAGAAAGGGAGTCTGGTCTTGGAAAGAAGAGAAATTGGGACTAGATTGTGTGCATTGCGGCTGCAGCCAGAAGGTGTAGGGTAATGGGTGCGTTGAGTACAGTTAAATGAAGGAGGCCCAGGGTTTGGGGATACATCACCAGAGCTTAGGAGAAGCAGAAAGGTAAGGGAGGTAATTTGGGAGTGTGATTTATATGAAAGGACATGTCCCAGTGTCCTGGGGTTGTTTTTGTGCATGTGGATTTAGAATTAGCAGGAGTTGGTAAGTGCAGTAATAAGGAGAGGACAGAAGTGAGGTTGATATATATGTTGCGCCTGGTTACTTTCCAGAACCGGTGCCAGTGTAAATTTAGAGTGGGTCAGAGAGTTAAGTAACTCTGACCATGTTAATTGGTTCAAATTTGAAGCCTCTGTCTCAGCTTTGGCTGGCTGTGGGCTCATTCTGTCATTTCTGGGGTGCTGATCACACCCCAGGTCGACAGGTGGCAGCAGTGGAGTCAAGGATTTGGATACTTTTCTCAGCAGCCTATCAGGAGGGGTTTCCTCGCTGTGCATGCTGGGAAGGAGTATTTATGAGGCAAACGCCATTGGCCTGGGTCTTCTTGCTGTGTGACGCCCACCTTCAGGGTAGCCATACCACGGCACCCCGGCAAAATGGCCTTCCGGGCCAGGGGGTGTGCGTGCCACGCGGTGTTCCTGGTTCCGGGCCTATGTTGGTCCAGAACATCTGAGCTACGGCTGGGGCCCATTGATCGACTAGGTTCCTAATCTAAAGAGGTCCCAAGCGTTAGTCCTGCTAGAGGAAGCTGTTTGGTGGAAAGTCTGCCAGAGGAGTTCCAAGAGAGGCTGGCGTTCCAAGAGTGTTTAGACCATCCACCGGGGATCAAGGTAACCGAGTGCTGAGAGGCTGGACGTCGGTCGCCTATCAGAGGATCGTGCAACATGTCTGTGCCCCCGACTCCGTTTGAGAGATTGAGGCCTCCGATGTCTATGGTAGGAGTCAATCTGATGTCTGCTGTCACCTGAGCTTCCCTGACTGATACAGGGATCCGATTGGGGACGCAGGGGCGGTTCGTGCTGCTTACCAGTGGCAGCGTGGAGGTCCTTGGCTTGTCTGGTCCCCGATGTGAGGAATTAGCTCTCAGGATCCTGCCTTATGCTTGGTGCAAGAAATGTGGCAAGTATTTGTTTCGGGTGGAGCAACCGATGGAGTCTCCCTGCGAATACCAGGTTAATTGGATCACCGGTGACCGGTGAAGAGGTTGTTCCTTGGCCTGCACCTGATACTACTGCTGATTCTGCGACTACTACTACTGCTACGATCACTATGTCATCGGCTGCCGCTCCGATTGTGTCCCCCGAAGTAAGTGACTGTGAGGCTAAAGAAAGTGTGCCTGCTGTTAAGGTGGATGCTGCCACCGAGACTGTGTGTATGGCGGTGGTCCCTGCTTGGCTCACTTCTGAAAAAATGGGCCCCGTAATGGTCTCCCATGGCTGAGGTCGAGGCCTTCCTATGTGCGGACATGAAAAGGACTCCAGGGGGAGTGTTGCCCCTGTCGAGGCCAGAATCAAGGACAAGGTCAGTGCATCTGTTGTGGAACATGCCTGTTTGCCTGCGGAAGAGTATAACAGTTCTGAGATTGACTCTTCCTCTGATGTGGGCGATGATCAATGGTTTAAGCCGGAGCAGCCCGAGCTACAATGGGGCAGAAGTTCCCGTGCTTCAAAACCGCGCGAGTCTAAGGGACGTTCCCGGGATACCGCGCCACGGGCGGATATCCCGCAGTTAAACAGGAACAACCATTTTTCTATTTTGTTTTTATTTATTTTTTCTCCTGATCCACATTTGGCTGTGATGTGACGAACTTCGGGGGGAGAGAATAATATGTTAGCTAGTTTAAATTAGGTTCCTGTGGGCTTCATCAACAAATTAAAACAAGAGAAAGTTTTCTCCTGATTTGTTCTACTTTTGAGTATTGACTGTGCTGCACTTGCTATATCGGGACACTGCCGTTAGAGGGCAGTGTTCTGCAACTTCTGACAAAGAACATTTCTCTTCTCAGGCCTTTATAGTTGGAGAAAGGTTCCAGCACTTAGTTTTATAGATGTCTCTTTGGGAGGAAGGAGACTTCGCCTTGGTTGGCAAAGGTGCAGCTTCATTCACCCTTAGTGATTGTAGAAAATGTAAATGGTTTCTGTGTGTATTTTTCTATTTTTGTTTTGCAGGTTGTTGATCATCTATCAAGACTGTCGGAGAATGGGGCAGACTAGATAGACAGGCATTTTAATGTCAAAATGTACCACTGTGAATATTTTAAAAATGTTTTATATATATATTTTTTTTATGTTTTATATTTTTATATTCTTCTTTATCCCTTTTCTTCACTTTACTGTCAAGCAGATTGAGGTAAGGTGTTTAAAACTGAACACCATTTTCATGCAGACACTGGGGACAGTGTCTATTCAAGTGGGGGGAGTGTGTAGCGCCTAGTTACTTTCCAGAACCGGTGCTAGTGTAAATTTAGTCCGGAACATCTGAGCTACGGCTGGGGCCCAGTGATCGACTGGTTCCCTAATCTAAAGAGGTCTCAAGCATTAGTCTTGCTAGAGGAAGCTGTTCGGTGGAAAGTCTGCCTGAGGAATGCCAAGAGAGGCTGGCGTTCCAAGAGTGTTTCGACCATCCACCGGGGATCAAGGTAACCGGGTGCTGAGAGGCTGGACATCGGTCGCCTATCAGTCGGTAACCTGACTACAATTACCTGAAGGAGATCCAGGTGTCAAGTCTGCTAAGGAGGATTGTCTCAGTTGTTTCAACCATAGGGAGTGTCTGTGGCAGAGACTTTTCTCCAAGTTCCATGTCTTCGGAAGCAGGACTGTTTCCCTATTACTTACACCTGAATCTGCTATTTCCATTTCTACCAAATCTCTACTCTTCACCAAGTTTTATTGTTTTTACCCGGTTGGGTAATAAAGAGCACAGAAAAAGACACCTGTTGTGTAGACATTCCATTACTGCAACTCTCATCAAATACCCCTATACAGCAGAGGAACATGAGGTAACATGCCTCCCAAAACAAACCAGCAGCTCCTTCGGGGGTAAGTGCTACATATATATAGCCAGATTCAGTAAGACGGGTGCATCTTTAGTTCGGCGTAGCGCATCCCATTTGCACTACGCCGACATAACATAGTGAGGCAAGTACTGTATTCACAAAGCACTTGCCTCCTAAGTTACGTCGGCGTAGCGCAAATGGCCCGACGTAACCCCGCCTAATTCAAATTAGGCAGGTAGGGGCGTGCTCCATGTAAATTACCCGTGACCATATGTAAATGAGGGCCGTTGGTACGGCGCATGCGCACGCATGCTCAGAATCACGTCGCAAATACTCCTTGCTTTCAGCGTGAACGTAACCTACGCCCAGCCCCATTCACGTACGCTTACGCAAACAACGTAAAATATGACGGCTGTTCTATCGTCTATACCTTGCATGGGCTGCGCCATCTTTTTGGTGGTTTATCTTTACGCCGGAAAAGCGCCTTACGTAAACAGCGCATCGGGCGCAAGTTTGTTCGTAAATAGGCGTATTTTGCTCATTTGCATATTCTAGGCGTAAATCCACGTACACACCCCTAGCGGCCAGCGTAAATATGCAGCTAAGATACGACGGCGTAGGAGACTTACGCCGGTTGTATCTTAGCAACATTTAAGCATATCTCAGTTTGAGAATACGCTTAAAGATACAACAGTGCAGATACGGACTTACGACGGCGTATCTACTGATACGACGTCGTAAGTCTTACTGAATCTGGCTAATTAGGTGTGGGGTGGAGGAGAGGTGTGCAGTAGAGTTAGTTTAATGATAGAGGACACAGCTGTCAGAAGTAGTGGTAGACAGTACATTTTAAAAGGGGGGAGGAAGAGCGTAAGGTGTAAACAAGGTAACCTGTAGCCTGTGTCGTATTTTTCAAGGTGCTTTCTTGTGTTCCCCCTCGCTTAATGCATTCGCAGAGTCAGAAGTGCTCCCGCTTATAGAAATACCCCCACTTGGCGAAAGAACCCCATCTGCAAACTTGCCATCCCTTGACAAATGTGCCTTTCCCAAGAGTTGCTTAGTTATATACTGCTAGGAATGGGGGCTGTGTTCTAATTACTAATCAGGGAGTTAATAAAAAATGGCTGGCTATGCAGAGCAAAATTCTCACTTAAAGCGGAGTGGAACCCTCCCCCCCTCCGGTGTCACATTTGACACCTTTCAGGGGGGAGACAGGTATTTGCACCCACTTCCGGCCACACAGTCTCGGGCAGACTGCGGGCATGACGTCACCTCCCGTCCCCCCCCCCGTTGTGTTCTGGGAACACTTGGCTCCCAGTACACAGCGGTAGCCAGTCGGCAGGCATAGCGCGACTCGCGCATGCGCCGTAGGGAACCGGGCAGTGAAGCCGGAGCGCTTCACTTCCTGGTTCCCTCACCGAGGATGGGGGGGGCAGCAGAGTGACGAGCGACAGCGCTGGACTCCGGACTAGACTCCGGGACAGGTAAGTGTCCTAATATTAAAAGTCAGCAGCTGCAGTATTTGTAGCTGCTGGCTTTTAATATTTTTTTTTCAGCGGAGCTCCGCTTTACGAAACAGACTTACAAGCGGACAGCTAATAGAGATAAGAAAAGGCCATAATTTAAAGGTAAGGCATAGGGAGGAAATGAAAACAAAAGCAATGCATGTGGACAGTCCACAGATGGTTAAGCAAAGGAGCACACCAGAGTTAAAAAGGCATAAGGAAAACTCTTTTCAAGCTGTCTTGCATACACACTGTCTGACCAAATTCTGTCTGACCACGTCCAAAACGCGGTGACGTAAAACACTACGACAAGCCGAGAAAAATAAAGTTCAATGCTCCAGAGCATGCGTCGACTTGATTCTGAGCATGCGTGGCTTTTTTCTTCGTCAGAGTTCCACACAGACGATCGGAATTTCTGACAGGATTTTTTTCCAGCGGAAAAAAATAAAACATGTTCTATTTCTAAACTCCGATGGAAAAAAGTCAGATGGGGTCCACACACGGTCGGAATATCCGATGAAGAAATTCCGTCTGACTTTTTTCATCTGAAATTCAGATTGTGTGTACAAGGCATAATTGTTGGAGTATTCATCACACATAAGAAGCCAGGGATTTAGTCAGACAAGCAGGTTCTGCCTATAGCTGGGTTGATTGGCCTTTTAATACATTTGGGTATATGAAGTCTAATAATCTTCAGTCTCCTCATGGATATTCTTATATTCTAACAACAAGATAAAATATCAATAGGTTTTCCTAAAGAGTGGATCAGCAACAATTCTGCTTAGTCTTTACCTGTTTTTTCTAAATAAGGTTCATTCATCCTCTGTTTCCATCATTTCTTCACCTGCACAAGATCCTTCGGCAAATCAATAGTTCATGCTTCATTTCTCCTAATATATACTTCCTGTACAAAAATGTATTATTCAAAATAAGCTTTACCTACCTGAGGAAAATACATCGTGAAATTTCTTTATAGGATACTTCAAACACTCAAAGATAAAGGCCATTTCTGGTTTACTAGAACCGAATGAGTCTAGAAAACTCCGGGAGTGGAAGCCATGTATGTGGTAGAACTTATGAGGGACTGGATCCATCTTTTAATATTGTTATCTCCACTACAGCAATCTTCCAGTGTGTCTTCTATCTTCTGATGTGTGTGATAAATTCAGCTTTTTAAATAATAAGATTTCATTAGCATATCACCAAATATTGGTACATTGTGACTCAAGTCATCATGCTTTGTTTGCAGAGATCAGGTGACTGCATCATCTGTTGTTGTTCAACCAGCAAAATTATTTAAAGTATATCAAAAAGCCAGTTATTTTCTTTGTAGCCAAAATGTCTTGTTTTGCTTTAGATTGAGTGGGTAAGGCCCCATGCACACGAGACGCTGCTAAACTCGAGTTCAGAGGCATTTGGGCATTTTTTTCAACTGCCCCTGAACACATTTAATGTTATCCTATGTGTCCATGCACACCATCACGTTTTTTGGCGTTTCAAAGCAGTTGGGTTTAGGGCCGTTTTTCCAAACCCAAAATTTTGGGTTCAGAAGCATTCAGCTTTCGCGTTTTGGACACAAATCGCGGCAAATCGCGGCAAAACGCGGTACCGGCGTTTTGCCGCGATTTCGTCTATAGGCGTTTTTAAAGGTGACCTATTTTTTTACATTAGAAATCTCAAAAATGATGGCAAATGATGAAAAACCATAAAAAAAAACATAAAAAATGTAATTGCTTGTATTGCATTGTGGACAATCCACAACTTGTGGCAGGTGACGTGGCAAGTGGACAATCCACAACTTGTGGCAGGTGACATGGCCAGGTGACGTGGCAAGTGGACAACCCACAACTTGTGGTAGGTGACGTGGCCAGGTGACGTGGCAGGTGATGTGGCAGGTGACGTGGCCAGGTGACGTGGCCAGTGGACAATCCACAACTTGTGGCAGGTGACGTGGCCAGTTGACGTGGCAGGTGGCGTGGCCAGTGGACAATCCACAACTTGTGGCAGGTGATGTGGCCAGGTGACGTGGCAGGTGACATAGCCAGGTGACATGGCAAGTGGACAATCCACAACTTGTGGCAGGTAACGTGGCCAGGTGACATGGCAGGTGACGTGGCTAGTTGACGTGGCCAGTGGACAATCCACAACTTGTGGCAGGTGATGTGGCCAGGTGATTTGGCAAGTGCATAATCCACTTGTGGCAGGTGACGTGGCAAGTGGACAATCCACAACTTGTGGCAGGTGTCGTGGTCAGGTGACGTGGCAAGTGGACAATCCACAACTTGTGGCAGGTGACGTGGCCAGTTGATGTGGCAGGTGACGTGGCCAGTGGACAATCCACAACTTGTGGCAGGTGACGTGGCCAGGTGACGTGGCAGATGACGTGGCAAGTGGACAATTCACAACTTGGCAGGTGACGTGGCCAGTTGATGTGGCAGGTGATGTGGCCAGTGGACAATCCACAACTTGTGGCAGGTGACGTGGCCAGGTGACGTGGCAAGTGGACAATCCACAACTTTAAGCAGGTGACATGGCCAGGTGACATGGCAGGTGACGTGGCCAGGTGATGTGGCCAGTGGACAATCCACAACTTGTGGCAGGTGACGTGGCCAGTTGACGTGGCAGGTGACGTGGCCAGTGGACAATCCACAACTTGTGGCAGGTGACGTGGCCAGGTGATGTGGCAGGTGACGTGGCCAGGTGACATGGCAAGTGGACAATCCACAACTTGTGGCAGGTGACGTGGCCAGTTGACGTGGCAGGTGATGTGGCCAGTGGACAATCCACAACTTGTGGCAGGTGACGTGGCCAGGTGATGTGGCAGGTGACGTGGCCAGGTGATGTGGCAGGTGACGTGGCCAGGTGACATGGCAAGTGGACAATCCACAACTTGTGGCAGGTGGGGTGGCCAGGTGACATGGCAGATGACGTGGCAAGTGGACAATTCACAACTTGGCAGGTGACGTGGCCTGTTGATGTGGCAGGTGATGTGGCCAGTGGACAATCCACAACTTGTGGCAGGTGACGTGGCCAGGTGACGTGGCAGGTGACATGGCAAGTGGACAATCCACAACTTGAAGCAGGTGACATGGCCAGGTGACATGGCAGGTGACGTGGCCAGGTGATGTGGCCAGTGGACAATCCACAACTTGTGGCAGGTGACGTGGCCAGTTGACGTGGCAGGTGACGTGGCCAGTGGACAATCCACAACTTGTGGCAGGTGATGTGGCCAGGTGATGTGGCAGGTGACGTGGCCAGGTGACATGGCAAGTGGACAATCCACAACTTGTGGCAGGTGACGTGGCCAGTTGACGTGGCCAGTGGACAATCCACAACTTGTGGCAGGTGACGTGGCCAGGTGATGTGGCAGGTGACGTGGCAGGTGACATGGCCAGGTGATGTGGCAGGTGACGTGGCCAGGTGACATGGCAAGTGGACAATCCACAACTTGTGGCAGGTGACGTGGCCAGTTGACGTGGCAGGTGACGTGGCCAGTGGACAATCCACAACTTGTGGCAGGTGACGTGGCCAGGTGATGTGGCAGGTGACGTGGCCAGGTGATGTGGCAGGTGACGTGGCCAGGTGACATGGCAAGTGGACAATCCACAACTTGTGGCAGGTGACGTGGCCAGTTGACGTGGCCAGTGGACAATCCACAACTTGTGGCAGGTGACGTGGCCAGGTGATGTGGCAGGTGACGTGGCAGGTGACGTGGCCAGGTGATGTGGCAGGTGACGTGGCCAGGTGACATGGCAAGTGGACAATCCACAACTTGTGGCAGGTGACGTGGCCAGTTGACGTGGCAGGTGACGTGGCCAGTGGACAATCCACAACTTGTGGCAGGTGACGTGGCCAGGTGACGTGGCCAGGTGATGTGGCAGGTGACGTGGCCAGGTGACATGGCAAGTGGACAATCCACAACTTGTGGCAGGTGGGGTGGCCAGGTGACATGACAGATGACGTGGCAAGTGGACAATTCACAACTTGGCAGGTGACGTGGCCTGTTGATGTGGCAGGTGATGTGGCCAGTGGACAATCCACAACTTGTGGCAGGTGACGTGGCCAGGTGACGTGGCAGGTGACATGGCAAGTGGACAATCCACAACTTGAAGCAGGTGACATGGCCAGGTGACATGGCAGGTGACGTGGCCAGGTGATGTGGCCAGTGGACAATCCACAACTTGTGGCAGGTGACGTGGCCAGTTGACGTGGCAGGTGACGTGGCCAGTGGACAATCCACAACTTGTGGCAGGTGACGTGGCCAGGTGATGTGGCAGGTGACGTGGCCAGGTGACATGGCAAGTGGACAATCCACAACTTGTGGCCAGTTGACGTGGCCAGTGGACAATCCACAACTTGTGGCAGGTGACGTGGCCAGGTGATGTGGCAGGTGACGTGGCAGGTGACGTGGCCAGGTGACATGGCAAGTGGACAATCCACAACTTGTGGCAGGTGGGGTGGCCAGGTGACATGGCAGATGACGTGGCAAGTGGACAATACACAACTTGAGGCAGGTGACGTGGCCAGGTGATGTGGCAAGTGGACAATTCACAACTTGTGGCCAGGTGACGTGGCAGATGATGTGGCAAGTGGACAATTCACAACTTGGCAGGTGACGTGGCCAGTTGATGTGGCAGATGACGTGGCCAGTGGACAATCCACAACTTGTGGCCAGATGACGTGGCAGGTGATGTGGCCAGGTGACATAGCCAGGTGACGTGGCCAGTGGACAATCCACAGCTTGTGGCAGGTGGCGTGGCCAGGTGACGTGGCAAGTGGACAATTCACAACTTGGCAGGTGACGTGGCCAGTTGATGTGGCAGGTGATGTGGCCAGTGGACAATCCACAACTTGTGGCAGGTGACGTGGCCAGTTGACGTGGCAGGTGGCGTGGCCAGTGGACAATCCACAACTTGTGGCAGGTGACGTGGCCAGGTGACGTGGCAGGTGACATAGCCAGGTGACGTGGCCAGTGGACAATCCACAACTTGTGGCAGGTGGCGTGGCCAGGTGATGTGGCAAGTGGACAATTCACAACTTGGCAGGTGACGTGGCCAGTTGATGTGGCAGGTGACGTGGCCAGTGGACAATCCACAACTTGTGGCAGATGACGTGGCCAGGTGACGTGGCAGGTGATGTGGCCAGGTGATGTGGCAGGTGACGTGGCCAGGTGACGTGGCAAGTGACACGCTAAATACACGTACACTGCTGCTCTCTCAGCTGCTCTGGTCTCACAAAATAGCTGAAATGGTTAAATAATATTGTTTTTTGAGCTTAGGGAGGGTCTTATGATGTTTCTTAACCAAATGCTTATAAACGCAAACGCGGTAAAACGCCGCAAAATTCGCGGCAAAAACGGGCGTTTTAAACGCCGGTTTTTGCGTTTGAAAACTTGTGTTTAGATGAGTTTGCATTTGCTTCTCGTGTGCATGGGGCCTTAGAAATTCTTTATAGATGTCCACATACATTACACTCTGAAAGTATGATCTCTGTACTATCTCCTTCAATATTACAAACGACTATTCAGTGCAAGGGTCCTACCTAAGCTATCTAGTTAATTTATATACACCCAGGTAAAGCTAGTGCATAGTTGTCAACATTTAAAAAAAATATTCCAGAAACACTTTTTTTTTTGCTGTGCGTCTAGCAATTAGGGATGAGCTGAACACCCCCCAGTTCAGTTCACATATAGAACATGCGAACGGACCAAAAGTTTGCGCAAACATTCGAACACCGTTAAAGTCTATGGGACTCGAACATGAGAAATCAAAAGTGCAAATTTTAAAGGCTAATATGCAAGTTATTGTCTTAAAAAGGGTTTGTGGACCCGGGTCCTGCCCCAGGGAACATGTATCATTGAAATTTTTTTTTTTTTAAATGGCAGTTTTTTCGGGAGCAGTGATCACTTGCTTAAAGTGAAAAAATAAAAGTGAAATATTCCTTTAAATATCGTACCTGGGGGGTGCATATAGTATGCCTGTAAAGTGGCGCGTCTTTCCCGTGTTAAGGAACAGTCCCTGCACAAAATGACATTTCCTGACAAACTCCATGGCAGACTACGTGTGGGTTAACCCTGCCTCCTCTCCAATGCTATAGGACCCCATACCTATAAGTTTAAGCTCACCACACTGTGTTCCTTTTTTGTCCTCCTCCATGGACCCTACATCACATGCTTCCTGTATGATGTCCAGTTGGATGTTCCTGCTCTTGGTACCAAGATTTGCGGTGCAACCTAGGGCCCAGCTATGAGCGGGCGAGTGGTTTTTGGGCTCAGAGTATCCCTATTGTGGAAGGGAGGTGGCCCTTGTGTACCAGGACGGACGTCAGGCAGAAGCTCCTTCTCAACTGGCAAAGGTCTGAAACATCTCCTATTTTGCATTCATGGCAGACGTTTTTGTTTGTGTGTTTGTCTGTAAGCTCTTTCCGTCTTTTTGTTTCTGTATTGCTGCCTCTCGGCCCTGGAACTCTTCTGCGTTCCGGGATGCTGCATCTCTTCCGGGTTCCCAGCCGCCGCACATCTGCGCATGCACGATTCCTCAGTGAGACCGAGGTTTGGTTTCGCACAAGCGCGGAGCGGCGGTGGGTTCAATGGCCGCACAGGCGCCGTTCGGTCGGTCTCCACGCCGCAGGTACGCGACGGAGGCCGGCGGAAGGTTCAAGTCGCGGTGAGCCCCAGACAGGTTGATATACCTGTGGGCAGCTAGCGACAGCCTTCTGGAGCCAGCACCACTTAAAGCGGGGGTTCACCCTGTTAAAAAAAAAAAAAAAGTTTTTTTTTATTAGACCATTAAATTCGGCATCGTAGCGCGAGCTACGGTATGCCGGTCTTACATTTTTTATGCCCGTACTCACTGTGCTATCGATGATTGAAGAATCCGGGGAATGGGCGTTCCTATGGTGAGAGAAGGTGATTGACGGCCGGCCCTGGCACGTCACGCTTCTCCGGAAATAGCCGAAATAGGCTTGGCTATTCACGGCGCCTGCGCATAGCCTGTGCGCAGGCGCCGTGAATAGCCGAGACCTACTCCGGCTGTCTTCGGGGAGCGTGACGTGCCAGAGCCGGCCGTCAATCATCCTCCCTCTCCATAGGCACGCCCATTCCCCGCGGGAGTCGGATTCTTCAATGATCGATAGCACAGTGAGTACGGGGATTAAAAATTTAAGACCGGCATACCGTAGCTCGCGCTACGATGCCGAATGTAATGGTCTAATGATGGAAAGGAGGGTGAACTACCGCTTTAAGAGCAGGGTAAGCACTGAACTTTCTTGACTAGTATTCACCCACACGCACTCCAGGAGTGGCCTACAGTCAGGTATAGGCTTGGCTGGACTAGAATGCAGTGGATATATATTTTATGCACTGCAGCTCACTGAGTCGCCTGCCTGAAAGTGTCTTCGAACACGCACTCCAGGAATGACCTACAGTCAGGTATAGGCTTGGCTAGACTATATATCTATACAAGCCTGTATATATATATATGAATATATATATATACAAGCCTGTATATATATACATAAATATATATATATTAAATGCACTGCAGCTCACTGGGTCACCTGCCTGCCTGCCTGCCTGAAAGTGTCTTTGAACACGCACTCCAGGAATGACCTACAGTCAGGTATAGGCTTGGCTAGACTATATATATATTGTAAGATTGGGGTTATTAGACTCCAGCGATAGATGCGTTTTCCAGTGAGTACGCCAGTCCAGAACTGAGTTTTTAAGGGCCTGGTAGCCCACTTTTATTTAAAAGCACAAAAGTTCATAAATACATTAGCAGCCCTCGCAGGGGGTTCCACCATTCCTGTATCTTGCAAAACTCAACAGTTTAGCCTCCTGGCTTTCATACTTGCCATCCGGCTGTTTCAGGCCTGTAGCCTAGGCCTAAGTTCTGTTCCTCAGAACAAAAAGTTTCCTAGAGTTAAGCACACACCTAGCTTACTCCTGTCAGCGTTTTGCTGCTCTATCACCAATGACATCTGCCTCCTGCAGACATGCATACAGCCTCTGACTCCTTTCAGAGGGATGGGAGTCCACCTGACTCCCAGGAACAGACTTCCTGTCTGTTGGGTGGGGCCCTGAGCCATAGTCAGAGTACAACTAAATAGCCCAACACACAGCTGTGCAATCAGCGTGACTTTCTCTCCCAAATCTGGCGTAAACCAGCCATCTTTCCCATAGCACAGAGTCCCACCATCACATATCCTCCCCTCCTGTTTCGAACCGGAGGGAGGAACACATAGACCCCCCACCACAAATGGGACACCTCCGTGCCATTGGCTGCCCATGTTTTTTGGGTATGTTGTCACCAACACTTCACCGTGGCGCCCCTGAGCCAACTATCAGCAGCAGGATTCCTAACCTGCCCAACCTTTTCTCTAAAGGGGCACTCCACCCACATCTTCTTCTGTGTGTGCTTCCACCAGAACTTCTTCCTGAACCGTGGGCTCCCACTAATCTCTCTATCCCTTCTACCTTCTGGCATCAAGATCCTTCTTTTTCCTCCCACAGACCTACTCTCCTGGGACTGTTGGGGACCCAGTTCCATGAAATCTGTCAGGGACTGACCGCTCTCACTAACTGACGCAACATTAACCAACAACATTTGTTTCTCAGGTTCACTAACCCCTATGTGGTTACCTTTGGCAACCAAACCATCTGAGATCAACACCACATCCTTCTGTTTAACCTCACTAGCAATGTTCCACAAGGGGTTATTCAACTCAACATTGTCATTGGGACCTCTTGTCCCCTTGTTTGCTAGGACAGTGTCTATGGAGGGACCACCAGGGCCGGACTGGCCTACCGGGAGACCGGGAAAATTCCCGGTAGGCCGCCTGCTGTCAATCAAAAATGTGTCAGCTCAGCTGCCTGTGGGCCACGGCGGCGGCCGCCTTTGCGGCCGCGGCCGCACTTTCAATTATACGCCTGCCCTCTCCAGTGTTACTCACTGTCATGTTAATGCCTCACACATGATGTATGTTAAAAGCAGCGGCGGGCCGGCCGCCGGCGGATTGCGGCCGCCATGCTCGCCCCTGCACTTTCCTTCCCGCGCTGACTGGAGCGATCATGTCACGTGTCGACGAGGGAGGGGAGGAGCCGAGCAGGAAGACCCGAACGTCAGATCTTGCTCCATCTTCCCGTGCGGCGCCAGCACCGCCCATGTCACATGTGAAGGCAGAGGAGAAGAAGTGAACGCCCGGCCACCCTGGAGCACAAGGTAAAGAACACATAGATTTCAAATCCTGTATACTGACTGTCTCGAATCTCTCTCTCACCATATAACGGTGCACCCCCCCGGGCCCCCCCCTCCTCTCTCTGTCACCTACCTTTGCTGCCCCTGGAAATTGTAAACTGTCTGTATAATAATCTCAGAGAGAGGAGAGGGGGGAGGGAGTGCACCGTGCAATGGTGGTGTGAGAGAGAGATTATACAGTTTACAATTTGCAGAAAAGGTAGGTGCAGACTGCAGAGAGAGGGGGGGGGGGTTGCATGGTGCACCCCCTTTCTCTGTCACCTACCTTTTCTGCAAATTGTAAACTGTATAATCTCTCTCTCACACCACCATTGCAGCCCCCTCTCTCCCTCCCACCATTGCAGCCCCCCTCTCATCATTGCAGCCCCCTCTCTCCCTCCCACCATTGCAGCCCCCCTCTCTCCCTCCCACCATTGCAGCCCCTCTCCCCCCCACCATTGCAGCCCCCTCTCTCCCCCACCATTGCAGCCCCCCTCTCTCCCCCGACCATTGCAGCCCCCCTCTCTCCCCCGACCATTGCAGCCCCCTTCTCTCCCCCGACCATTGCAGCCCCCTCTCTCCCACCACCATTGCAGCCCCCCTCTCTCCCCCGACCATTGCAGCCCCCCTCTCTCCCCCGACCATTGCAGCCCCCTCTCTCCCACCACCATTGCAATGATGAGAGGGGGCCTGCAATGGTGGGAGGGAGAGAGGGGGCTGCAATGGTGGTGGGAGAGAGAGAGAGATTATACAGTTTACAATTTGCAGAAAAGGTAGGTGCAGAGAGAGGGGGGGGGTTGCATGGTGCACCCCCCTTTCTCTGTCACCTACCTTTTCTGCAAATTGTAAACTGTATAATCTCTCTCTCTCTCCCACCACCATTGCAGCCCCCTCTCTCCCTCCCACCATTGCAGGCCCCCTCTCATCATTGCAGCCCCCTCTCTCCCCCGACCATTGCAGCCCCCCTCTCTCCCCCGACCATTGCAGCCCCCTTCTCTCCCCCGACCATTGCAGCCCCTTCTCTCCCCCGACCATTGCAGCCCCCTCTCTCCCACCACCATTGCAGCTCCCCCCTTTCTCTCTCCCACCACCATTGCAGCCCCCCTCTCTCCCCCGACCATTGCAGCCCCCCTCTCTCCCACCACCATTGCAGCCCCCCTCTCTCCCCCGACCATTGCAGCCCCCCTCTCTCCCCCGACCATTGCAGCCCCCTCTCTCCCACCACCATTGCAATGATGAGAGGGGGCCTGCAATGGTGGGAGGGAGAGAGGGGGCTGCAATGGTGGTGGGAGAGAGAGAGAGATTATACAGTTTACAATTTGCAGAAAAGGTAGGTGCAGAGAGAGGGGGGGGGGGGTTGCATGGTGCACCCCCCTTTCTCTGTCACCTACCTTTTCTGCAAATTGTAAACTGTATAATCTCTCTCTCTCTCCCACCACCATTGCAGCCCCCTCTCTCCCTCCCACCATTGCAGGCCCCCTCTCATCATTGCAGCCCCCTCTCTCCCCCGACCATTGCAGCCCCCCTCTCTCCCCCGACCATTGCAGCCCCCTTCTCTCCCCCGACCATTGCAGCCCCCCTCTCTCCCCCGACCATTGCAGCCCCCCTCTCTCCCCCGACCATTGCAGCCCCCCTCTCTCCCCCCACCATTGCAGCCCCCCTCTCTCCCACCTCCATTGCAGCCCCCCTCTCTCCCACCACCATTGCAGCCCCCCTCTCTCCCACCACCATTGCAGCCCCCCTCTCCCCTCACCATTGCAGCCCCCCTCTCCCCTCACCATTGCAGCCCCCCTCTCTCCCCTCACCATTGCAGCCCCCCTCTCTCCCCCGACCATTGCAGCAGCCCCTCCCTCTCCCCCGACCATTGCAGCAGCCCCTCCCTCTCTCCCCACCATTGCAGGCCCCCTCTCACCATTACAGCCCCCCTCTCTCCCTCCCACCATTGCAGCCCCCCTCTCTCCGTCCCACCATTGCAGCACCCTCTCACTCTCCCACCATTGCAGCCCTCTCTCTCTCCCACCATTGCAGCCCCCCTCTCCCACCATTTCTGCCCCCCTCTCTCTCCCCCCACCATTGCAGCCCCCCTCTCTCCGTCCCACCATTGCAGCACCCTCTCACTCTCCCACCATTGCAGCCCTCTCTCTCTCCCACCATTGCAGCCCCCCTCTCCCACCATTTCAGCCCCTCTCTCTCTCCCCCCACCATTGCAGCCCCCTCTCCCCCCCACCATTGCAGCCCCCTCTCTCCCCCACCATTGCAGCTCCCCTCTCTCTCCCCCACCATTGCAGCCCCTCTCTCTCTCCCACCATTGCAGGCCCCCTCTCATCATTGCAGCCCCCCTCTCTCCCTCCCACCATTGCAGCCCCCCTCTCTCCCTCCCACCATTGCAGCCCCCCTCTCTCCCTCCCACCATTGCAGCCCCCCTCTCTCCCTCCCACCATTGCAGCCCCCTCTCTCTCTCCCACCATTGCAGCTCCCGCTCTCTCTCCCCCCCACCATTGCAGCTCCCGCTCTCTCTCCTCCACCATTGCAGCTCCCGCTCTCTCTCCCACCACCATTGCAGCCCCCCTCTCTCTCTCTCCCACCACCATTGCAGCCCCTCTCTCTCCCTCCCACCATTGCAGCCCCCTCTCTCTCTCTCTCTCTCCCTCCCACCATTGCAGCCCCCTCTCTCTCTCTCCCTCCCACCATTGCAGCCCCCTCTCTCCCTCCCACCATTGCAGCCCCCTCACTCTCCCACCATTGCAGCCCCCTCTCACTCTCCCACCATTGCAGCCCTCTCTCTCCCCCACCATTGCAGATCCCCTCTCTCTCCCCCACCATTGCAGATCCCCTCTCTCTCCCCCACCATTGCAGCCCCCCCTCTCTCTCTCCCTCCACCATTGCAGCCCCCCTCTCTCTCTCCCCCCACCATTGCAGCCCCCCTCTCTCTCCCCCCCACAATTGCAGCCCCCCTCTCTCTCTCCCCCCACCATTGCAGCCCCCTCTCTCCCACCATTGCAGGCCCCCTCTCATCATTGCAGCTCCTCTCTCCCTCCCACCATTGCAGCCCCTCTCTCCCCCCCACCATTCCAGCCCCCCTCTCTCCCTCCCACCATTGCAGCCCCCTCTCTCCCTCCCACCATTGCAGCCCCCCTTTCTCCCTCCCACCATTTCAGCCCCCTCTCTCCCTCCCACCATTTCAGCCCCCTCTCTCCCTCCCACCATTTCAGCCCATCTCTCTCTCCCTCCATTGCAGCCCCCACTCTCTCCCTCCCACCATTGCAGCCCCCCCTCTCTCTCTCACTATTGCAGCCCATTTCTCCCACCATTGCAGCCCCCCTCTCCCTCCCACCATTGCAGCCCATCTCTCTCTCCCTCCATTGCAGCCCCCCTCTCTCTCCCTCCCACCATTGCAGCCCCCCTCTCTCTCTCACTATTGCAGCCCATTTCTCTCACTATTGCAGCCCTCTCTCTCCCCCTCTCTTAGTATTTCAGCTCCCCTCTCTCCCACCATTGCAGCCCCTCTCTCTCCCACCATTGCAGCCCCCCTCTCTCTCTCTCGCCCACCAATGCAGCCCCCCCTCTCTCCCACCATTAAAGCCCCCTCTCTCTCACACACTATAGCAGCACTTCTATCTCTCTCACCATTGCAGCCCCTCTCTCTCTCTATTGCAGCCCCCTCTCTCTCTACTGCAGCTCCTGTCTCTCACTATTGCAGTCTCTCTCTCTCTCTCTATTGCAGCCCCTTTCTCTGTCTCACCACTGCAGCCCCTCTCTCACCACTGCAGCCCCTCTATCTCTCATCATTGCAGCCCCTTTCTCTCTCACACCATTGCAGCCCCTCTCTCTCTCTCTCTCTCTCTCTCTCTCTATTGCAGCTCCTATCTCCCACCATTGCAGCCCCTCTCTCTCTCCCACCATTGCAGCCTCTTTCTCTTTCTCTATTGCAGCTCCTCTCTCCCTCCAACCATTGCAGCCCCCCCTCTCTTTCTATTGCTGCTCCTCTCACTATTGCAGCCCCTCTCTCTCTCACTATTGCAGCCCCTCTCTCTCTCTCTCTCTCACTATTGCAGCCCCTCTCTCTCTCTCTATTGCAGCCCCTCTCTCTCTCTATTGCAGCCCCTCTCTCTCTCTCTCTATTGCAGACCTCTCGTTCTCTCTATTGCAGCCCCTCTCGTTCTCTCTATTGCAGCCCCTCTCTCTCTCTCTATTGCAGCCCTTCTCTCTCTCTCTATTGCAGCCCTCTCGTTCTCTCTATTGCAGCCCTCTCGTTCTCTCTATTGCAGCCCTCTCGTTCTCTCTATTGCAGCCCCTCTCGTTCTCTCTATTGCAGCCCTCTCGTTCTCTCTATTGCAGCCCTCTCGTTCTCTCTATTGCAGCCCCTCTCGTTCTCTCTATTGCAGCCCCTCTCTCTCTCTATTGCAGCCCCTCTCTCTCTCTATTGCAGCCCCTCTCTCTCTCTATTGCAGCCCTTCTCTCTCTCTCTATTGCAGCCCTCTCTCTCTCTCTCATACTATTGCAGCCCCTTTCTCTGTCTCACCACTGCAGCCCCTTTCTCTCTCACCATTGCATCCTCTTTCTCTCTCTCTCTCTCTTTCTCTCCCTCGCCATTGTAGCCCCTCTCTCATGGAGTTAACTTATGTATTATAATAAAATAATATACTGTAAATAATAATAAAATGTGAATGTATTTATTATAATAATAAATAAAAAAAAAATTCAGGTAAAAAAATGTGCATTTATATATATTTTTTTGCCTGTTCTCTCTGCATTGGTCTCTTGTATCATGTCTGCAGTCTCTGACCATCTCCTGTATTATTGCAGCCCCTCTCTCTCTCTCTATTGCAGCCCTTCTCTCTCTCTCTATTGCAGCCCTCTCGTTCTCTCTATTGCAGCCCTCTCGTTCTCTCTATTGCAGCCCTCTCGTTCTCTCTATTGCAGCCCCTCTCGTTCTCTCTATTGCAGCCCCTCTCGTTCTCTCTATTGCAGCCCTCTCGTTCTCTCTATTGCAGCCCCTCTCGTTCTCTCTATTGCAGCCCCTCTCGTTCTCTCTATTGCAGCCCCTCTCTCTCTCTATTGCAGCCCCTCTCTCTCTCTATTGCAGCCCTTCTCTCTCTCTCTATTGCAGCCCTCTCTCTCTCTCTCATACTATTGCAGCCCCTTTCTCTGTCTCACCACTGCAGCCCCTTTCTCTCTCACCATTGCATCCTCTTTCTCTCTCTCTCTCTCTCTCCCTCGCCATTGTAGCCCCTCTCTCATGGAGTTAACTTATGTATTATAATAAAATAATATACTGTAAATAATAATAAAATGTGAATGTATTTATTATAATAATAAATAAAAAAAAAATTCAGGTAAAAAAATGTGCATTTATATATATTTTTTTGCCTGTTCTCTCTGCATTGGTCTCTTGTATCATGTCTGCAGTCTCTGACCATCTCCTGTATTATGTCTGCAGTCTCTGACCATCTCCTGTATCATGTCTGCAGTCTCTGACCATCTCCTGTATCATGTCTGCAGTCTCTGACCATCTCCTGTATCATGTGAAGTCTGCAGTCTCTGAGGGAGTTTGGAGAGGAGTCAAGAGTGGGAGTGTCGCTGGGATGGGGGTCATGGGAGAAGTCAGAGGTGTGTGGACTGTGGAAAGTAGGGTTGTCCCGATACCACTTTTTTAGGACCGAGTACAAGTACCGATACTTTTTTTCAAGTAGTCGCCGATACCGAATACCGATACTTTTTTTAAATGTGTCCCCAAATGCAGCCATGTCCCCCCCATATGCAGCCATGTCCCCCACATATGCAGCCATGTCCCTCACATATGCAGCCATGTCCCTCTAGCCATGTCCCTCACATATGCAGCCATGTCCCTCTAGCCATGTCCCTCACATATGCAGCCATGTCCCTCTAGCCATGTCCCTCACATATGCAGCCATGTCCCTCACATATGCAGCAATGTCCCTCTAGCCATGTCCCTCACATATGCAGCAATGTCCCTCTAGCCATGTCCCTCACATATGCAGCGGCAGCGGCGGGGGGGGGGGGGGGAAGGGGGGGAAAGTATTCTATTTAGGTATCGGGGGTATTTGCGCGAGTACGAGTACTCCCGCAAATACTCGGTATCGGTCCCGATACCGATACTGGTATCGGTATCTGGACAACCCTAGTGGAAAGGAGACTATAGGATAACCAGAGCCACCAAGCTGGAGCCGCCTGACTGATCCCTGCAAGGTGCACCTAAAAGGAGGTCAGTGACAGCGCCGCAAGGCCAGCCTAAGGGGGGGGGGGTCATTGATGTAAGGGGGAGTTAATACAATAATGTAAAGGGACACTGATATAAAGGTTTCCCCCTTATATCAGTAACCCCCCCCCCCTTACCTTAGGCTGCTTTCACATTGAGGCGTTGGGGGCGTCGGCGGTAAAGCGATGCAATTTTTAGTGGTGCTTTACTAACTTTTTTGCAGTGCTTTTCGGGGGGCAGTGGGGCACTTTTAACCCCCGCTAGTGTCCGAAATTTTTTAAAACTATGGGGCTGGTATGACATTTTTCCAGGGCTGGTTTTTATTCCCAGTCCGGCCCTGGGGACCACCTACAGGCAAGCAGTTACTCCCTATGGGACAATCCCACAGTTTCACATCGCCCCATGTCCAACACTCCGATAGCAATTGTCTTACCAACGCACATTTTTCCACACCAATCTCTTTAACCATTTCTGTGACCATTGGTACCTCAACCAGGACCTCTACAGTGCTTCTCATACACCTTTTCGTTACAGTTACCATTACTGTTATTTACTATCAAAGTGTCTCCAGGTACCTCATACTGCACCTCTCTGCGAGTGATGGAATGAATTCCCACTACTGTCACGTCCATTCCGAGCCCTTCCCTTACATGAGGTCTAGAGGGTGAGACAGTACACGCGCCATGTACCAACCACTGCTCAGCCGTACCTCGGACCGCACCAGCAGGAATACATCCCATCACATCAGCATACGGAGAGACTTTCACCATATCTATTATTTCTGATTCCTCTAACAATTCCCCTGAGCGCCTTCTGCACACAACCGCCGCTGGAAGCACTCTCGAAGAGAACTGTGAGACAACTTTGCACAAAATTAACCAACAGTACAGCAACCAATTTTCATCAACATTGCCTAAAAACGCCTGTACCACCTGTGTCAACCGATTGGTACTACGCAGTACCATGTCGCGCCTCTGCTGTGGATACATGCAGGTGTACATTGGAAAGATTTTCACCCATTGCAACAATATCTCAGTTATTTCTAGACATCCCGCATCTAAACACAGAACTCTAGGAACTTTTCCTTTACTAACGATGTGGAGGGGCTCATTTGCTAAGTTGTGAGAGGCTGAGTCACTTAAAGAGACCTCTACCTCAAAGGCAACTGACAAAACTTGCAGCTCCCCATGAGCATTGCAAATCGCATGTGTCACACTCATCCTCTCACTTTCAGCAACACTGAGCGACTCCAAATTGCTCTCCATTACCCCATCAACCTGACGCTCAACATTCCTCATCTCTTTTGCTGTGGACAAAACCTCTGCTATGTATGCGCCCTTTTCAGATCCTTCCAACTGGAGAGGGTTAACGTCTGCAAAAGCCAACGCACCCGTGTCCACCGGCCCTGCAGTCTCTCCCTTTATCACAGCAGAAATTGTGTCCACTTCACTGTTACCCACTGCAAACACATTTTTAAACACAGCAGGCTGCAATAACATAACTTCACCACTTTGCTCGGGTGGCGCTTCATTAAACTCATGAGGACTTTTTCTGCCAGCAGTGACAGACCGCAATAACCTATCATCATTACAAGTAATTTTAAACATTTGAGTTTTACCATTTTCCTCATCACCAAAGTCAAGTACCCTCTTATCCATCAGAGTGGCACCACAGTTGTCCCAGGCAACCTCTGGCTTCAACACACAGAGCTTCCTGGAGGTTTCTAAGGACAACTCTGCAGCCTTATATATGGTTGTTAGGGGAATCGCGTATCCTGTTTAGCGATCACCCCTACCTCATTAAACATCACATCACCATAAGTACATGTATCATCAGCAATATCTTCATCATCAGCATTCATAAACATAGCAGTTTTATCATCTCTATCAGACTGTCTTTTGTCAGAATGCATGGCACCCTGCATGCCACTCTGCACATCACCCTTCCTCTCCAAAGGAATTATTTTTCCCACTAGGGCGGCTTCACAGTTGTCCTGGGAAACCACTTGCCTCACCATTACAGGCTCCTTGGCGGTTTCCCTTGGCAACTCTGCAGCACCTGTCTCTATCGCTAGGGAACATGGCACACCAACTATTTTAGTCACCCCTAACACATCTCTCCCAGCACTCTGCTGGATTACCTTAGGTGCACACAGAGTCCATATGTCCTTTTCAGTCTTTGACCTTGCTGCAAGGAGGGTTTTAACCTGTGTCTCCCCACTGATCTGGGTAACACACTGCAGCAAGGCCATTTCCGGACACACTACTACTTCACTTGGATCACAAACTGCAATAGTCTTACCACATTCCGTAGCAGGTAACTATCTTCATTTGAGTGCACTGTCTCTCAGTTGCATAGTTACTGGCCAACTCCCCCTGGTGGCCACAGGATGAAATCACAGCAGGCATCTCCCACTGTTTAGCACCCCCTGCAGACACAACAGAAATCTCCTTGTTGCCAGGGGTGACTGCAAACATATCTGAAAGGGAATTATAGCCCACCGACAAAGAGTTCTGCTCAGCAACATTACCTCCAGCTGCACTCTAGAATCTAGGGCAAGAAAATATGCCGTGCCCCAGCTGACCACATTCCAGGCATGGTGTTTGGCGACTTTCTCCTGTTGTTAAGGGAGATGGCACTCTCCCAACACGCAGTATTTCACTTGCATCTTTATGGGGATCGTGATATACCTCTTCCCTGTAGCTCCTCCTTCCCATTGACACATTTGCTCCTGTTGCTAACAGAAACGGTGCTCTCCCAGCTGCACTTTGCTGGCTCTCCCAGACTTCTCTCTCCATGAAGCAGCGTTGCTTTAAACTTGCCACGACTCTCTGTGGGCAATATCCTTGTCTTGCGGTCCACTGACCTGACATCACAGGCATTGCTATGGGCAACTGCACCCATCTGCTCACTCTTTACACTCAGGCCCCATACACACGACCGGATCTATCCGCTGAAAACGGTCCGGCGGACCGTTTCCAGCGGACAGATCCGCTGCGTCCGGCTGCCGGATTTCTATCTGATGGTTGTACACCCAATCAGACAGAAATCCGCGCGTAAACAATATGCGGGGCGTGGCCGCGCCGACGTGGGCGGCCTTGTAGTTTAAAGCTTCCACGCATGCATCGATTCAGTACGACGCATTCGGGGGATGGCGGTCGGTCGGACGTGTCCGGTGAGTCTGTACAGATGACCGAACATGTCCGACGGATAGATTTCCAGCGGACAGATTGGTTAGCATGCTAACCAATTCTGGTCCGCTGGAAACTGTCCGATCCGCCGGACAATTGTCCGCTCGGGCCTACACACGACCGGATCGGTCCGCTGGAACTGGTCCGACGGATAGATCCGGTCGTGTGTACGGGGCCTCAGAGCAGGCTTCTAATACCTTTGCTTTGCTGAAGCCTGGGACAAAGGGCATTTGGAAACTTCATGCCCCCACTCACTGCACTGCAAACAGCGCACCTGGCTCTCAACACTTTTCACATTAATAGCTGGCCGGCCTACACCAGCGTTGCCAGGGGCAACAGCATGCACTTTCCCTTTGACTTGGTTCAGTGCAGCCAGGTGCATCTTGCACCAGTCTGGGGCTTGTTCTGTCGGTAACAACCCCTCCAGCCACAAGGTTCTGTCTCTCATTTCTGCTATCATTGCTTTCTGTTTGCGTTTTGACCTCCCCATCACTGCAAACAGGGCAATGGTTTTTAACACAGTTCCTTTTTAACACAGGAAAATGTTGGAAACAGCACACTTTCACATGCAGACTTCACTCTTTGCGGTTCCGCTTGAACCATCCACTCACTGGGCCTTCCCAAGTGGATATATCTTCTCACAGCCACCTGTATGCAACACAGTCCATCAATTGAACTCCTGTGCAATGCAGTTCGCCTGGCTGCCACACACAGCTAACAGGAGTTCAGCGCAGAAAACACACAGTTTCTTTCTACTATTGTTTTTGGTATGCAAGAATCTGGAACTTTTCCAAAACTGCCCGCATTCTCCACCATATGTAAGATTGGGGTTATTAGACTCCAGCCATAGGTGCGTTTTCCAGTGAGTACGCCAGTCCAGAACTGAGTTTTTAAGGGCCTGGTAGCCCACTTTTATTTAAAAGCAAAAAAGTTTACAAATACATTAGCAGTCCTCGCAGGGGGTTCCACCATTCCTGTATCTTGCCAAATCAACAGTTTAGCCTCCTGGCTGTCATACTTGCCATCCAGCTGTTTCAGGCCTTTTAGCCTAGGCCTACATTTCTGTTCCTCAGAACAAACAGTCTCCCAGGGACAGGGGCGTAACTAGAAATCACAGGGCCCCATAGCAAAATGTTGTATGGGGCCCCCCAGAGCCGCCCTAGTGTCAATGCAGCGTGACCTGTGCCCCATGCAGCGTGACCTGTGCCCCATGCAGCGTGACCTGTGCCCCATGCAGCGTGACCTGTGCCCCATGCACCGTGACCTGTGCCCCATGCAGCGAACGTGCTCGAACGTTCAAATTCAAAAAAGTGCTAATTTTAAAGCCCAATATTCAAGTTATTGTTGGAAAACGTCTTTGAGAACCCGGGTCTTGCCCCAGGGAACATGTATCAATGGAAAAAAACGTTTTAAAAACTGTAGTTTTTTCTTGAGCAGCGATTTTAATGATGCTTAAAGTGAAAAAAAAATCCTTTAAATATGGTACCTGCTGGGTGTCTATAGTAGTGGCACGTGTTTAGAAATGTCCCTTCACAACATGAGATTACTATATATATACATACACACAGCATATGTATGTTTTATGTACTACTTTTTTAATGAATAAACTGCAATATTTATTGTGAAGCGCCAGTTTATGAGTTGAGGACACATCTAACATTCACATGCATTAAACAAATAAATATAGCACAGATGTAACAACAAAATAATTTAATCTGTATGCTATACTAACAATAAAACACACCACACTGTGTGATAATGGTTCCCTCGCAGGGATATTCTAAAACAAGTTGCAACAACTGGGACTCCTTCTGCACTATATTTCTATTCAGGCTCCAATGTGTGGGACCCCTGCTGCCCCAATGCGTATGCACACATGTGTTAATCTGTGCAGAAGAGTAAGTTTGGGATTGCTGAGTATGCCTGCTTGTGGCCCCTCTCCTCAGGCTGCCTGCCCTGGGCCACTCACTCCTCAGTGCCCATCAAATGCAGCCTGATTAGTGCCCATCAATGCAGCCTTGCCAGTGCCCATCAAATGCAGCATGATCAGTGCTCATTATTGCAGCCTTACCAGTGCCCATACAATTCAGCGTGATCAGTGCCCATCAAATGCAGCCTGATCAGTGCCCAGTAATGCCGCCTTACCAGTGCCCATCAAATGCAGCTTGATCAGTGCCCATCAATGCAGCCTTGCCAGTGCTCATCAAATGCAGCTTGATCAGTGCCCATCAATACAGCCTTGCCAGTGCCCATCAAATGCAACCTTACCAGTGTCCATCAAATGCAGCCCGATCAGTGCCCATGAAATGCAACCTGATCAGCGCCCATGAAATGCAGCCTTGCCAGTGTCCATCAAATGTAGCCTAATCAGTGTGCAGCAATGCAGCCTGATCTGTGTCTAGCAATGAAGCCTGGCATGTGTCTGAATCTGGGATTTGAATATCCCAGCGCCATCCCGTCCTCCCCTCCCTCAGTCCACCTCCTCCTCCTCCAGTGGCCGCTGTAACAAAGTCCCGGCTCCTATAATTTACATCACATTGATTCAATTTGCCAATGAATCAGTGTTCACCCATCACTAGAGCTGGGACTTTGTAACAGCGGCCGCTGGAGGAGGAGGAATAGGAGGACCAAGGTAGGGGAGGTCGGTGCACCTTGACAATGAGAACGGCATTCCTGCTGTGGAAAAAGTAAAGGAACGTTGTTCCCATGCGTTCCCGCAGGACTTGAGCCCTGGGTGTTCACACCCATGTGATTCAATTCCTGTCCGAATTTGCAGATCGCACTGCGATATGCGAACTGATTTGGGGGTGCCATTAAGTTTTAATTGGCACTCCCAGCAGTTCATATGGGGCAGTGTAAACTGCCGACAGGAGACATGCGATGTGGGAACTGCTCTGCATTTGCGATTCCTGTGCGGGCTGCGACTCCAGAAATGGTGGAGGGTCCTTTTGACCTTTTCTTTGTATTTAAGGAGGCACAGCAGCCCACACAGTATAAATGGGCTGCCATGCCCACACAAAATACACCTTGCAGAGCCACATCAGTGTGAACTAAAGGAAAAAATCCCCCCCTCTACTGCTTAAGAACCCCCACAAGCAAAACTCCCCACTGAAAAACACCACCCTCCCACATATATCCCCACAATATTAACCCCCCTGTCTCTGATCACACCTCAAGGCAAAAATATCTCCCTCATATCTAATGCTAAATAATATCTCCCTTCATTTAACAAACTTCCCACCCAGAACCAAATCCCTGCCAACCACGCCCTGTAAACTTCTCTACAAGAAACTTACAGGGGGGAGGGGGGTCCTTCTCCAAAAGCAAACCCACCCCCTTTCCTTAACCTCCCCACTAAAATAAACTGCTCCAGGCAGGAATTCTCACCCCCTCCTTCCTCCACATAGAAAGCCATGCTTCTCCACCTACCTGACCTCATCTTCAGAAATCGGCACCCCCGGTCTCCCTTCGGCTGTGTCAGAGCTGTGAAGTCTCTAGGAGATCCCTCGGCAGTGTGCTCTCATTGGCAGAGCGTGCCTGGAGCAGTGTGTGTGTGTAAGCAGCCACAGCTGCTGACGGGAACAACGTTCCTGCCGGGCCCCCCTGATCCTCACTCGGCTGCGGGCCCCATAGCGCCCGCGTGGGTCGCTATGGTGGTAGTTCCGCCACTGCCCAGGGATAAGCTCAAACCTAGCTTTCTCCTTATAAGCGTCTTGCTGCTAAATCATCAAATGACATCTGCCTCCTGCAGACATGCATACAGCCTCTCACTCCTCTCAGAGGGATTTGGGAATCCACCTGATTCCCGGGAACAGACTTCCTGTCTGTGGGTGGGGCTCTGAGCCATGTCAGGTCAGACTTAAAAAGCCCAAGACACAGCCGTCCAATTAATGTGTCTTTCTCTCCAAAATATGGCGTAAACCAGCAATCTTTCACATAGCACAGAGTCCCACCCTCCCAATTTATATAAATAAATATACAGTATATATATATATATATATATATATATATATATATATATATATATATATATCCTGGGGCCCTTTACTACAATCCCACAACGGGCCCTTTCACATGTTCTGCAGTGAGCTCCCTCCAGGGTGGCAGAAAACAAGAGATACATGTCACCAGCACACCAAGAAAATATAAGGGTCCAAAGCAGTGGGAGAACTATCAGGGTTGCAAAGGTTGTCTTGCCACAGGGGCCCTGGTATTCTGCCACTGTGGGGTTCCCCAGCTGTCCTGTCCCTGCTATTGACAGCGCTGGTCTGGCATCTGTCTCCTTGGCAGCGGCGGCAGTCTATTAGGACCTAGTGCTGGTGACATTATGGGCAGGCCCGTCGGAACACGACAGGCAAAGCAAGCAATTGCCTGGGGCCCCCGAGCTGGCCAGGGGCCCCAGCAGGGAAGGCCCTTGCCGCACCGCTGCGTCCTCCTGCAGTCCGGTCGGCCGTGTACCATAACCGTGCGGTACAGGAGATTCAGGTTCCATGTTCCCGGCCGGACTGACAGGAAGTGCACACACTGAGTGGAGTGTTCACTTCCTTTCAGTCCGGCCCCGGGAACAGCAAACTGAATCCCCTGTACCGCGCGGTTATGGTACACGGCCGACCGGACTGCAGGAGGACGCAGCGATGCGGCAAGGGCCCTCCCTGCTGGGGCCCCTGTGCGAACACCAACATATGCCGACATGTGTGTGCGTGTGAGGCGGAGCATAGAGGTAAGCCGCCAACACCCCCCCCCCCAAATGTCTTCAAACGGCCCTGATTATGGGTGCATGCAGGGGGAAGGCTGGCACCATTGGTTATAGAGAGCAGAGCCCCCAGCTGGTCACCTATCAGCAGTAATGCTGTATAATCTTCTCTGACATGCTGATCGGGATGTGATCCAGGTGATGCTCCCAGGCAGATCTAATAAACACAGTATTTATTAGCATCAAGAGTACAACCACATATATATATATAATCAACCGTATGTTCAGCAGCCATGTGGGCTCTATGCCTGTAAAGTGTGGGCTTTGATCAATAAAATCACTGATATTTAACACTAGGATTTGACTAGGAGCATCACCTGGATTGCATCCCGATCAGCATGTCAGAGAAGGCTCCATTGCTGCTAAGCAACTTGCAGGGAGCTCAACTGTCTACAACCAATAGAGATGGGATCGGGTGTGTTTGAAATCCCACATGCCCAAACCTGCCAGGAAGCCGACACTCCACAGTGCTAATCACAGCTAGTGAGACATTTCCTGATCTGTGCAGAGCTGCGGACCGGGAAATGTCTCACTGCCTGTGATTAGCGCTGTGCAGTGTGGGCTTCCTGGCAGGATCTGGCATGTGGAATTTTGAACATGCCCCGCCTATCTCTAACAACAAATTGTGCTGGCCCTCCAGGGAGGCCCGGAATGAAAAGACAGAAAGGCAAGATAACGTAGGGCCGGGCATGACTGTGTGGAGGTTGGACAACAGAGAGTTAATTGGGAGAGGAGGTGTAGGCTGGATGGGCTGGAAGCACGTGGGAGAGCAGAAGGGGTGGAGTGTTATATAAGGAGGAGGCGGGGGACGCACGAGGCACAGTGTGGGAAGGAGTTTTACACAAGGAGGCAGTTTATCTCTGCTCCTTGTCTTTTGCAGCATGGGGGACATTGATAGGCTTTTTGCCAGACTCAGGGCAGCGGCGGCATCGCGGGATCCCGGGTGGCTGGAAGCACAGGTCGGGGGGCTATTGCGGGATGAGGCGGGGGAATCCCAGGACACAGAAATGCGGTCGCCACGCGCTCGGCGGTCTAGGCCGCGGAGTGTTATTCGCCAGGCCCTGCTTCCAGAGCCCAGCGCCATCCTAGGAGCCCACCAGTGGACCCGTCGCTCCCCCCGGCCAAGCGTGCCAATGCTTCTGCAGGGGGTGAGGCAGATCGGAATCGGGGCTTGGTGGGCGGGGCTACGGGCAACAATGGTGCCCGGACCTCGCCTGCACGCCGTGGGCAGCATGACCCGTCGGTCTCCCCCTCTACCCCGTGGATCGTAAGGGGGGACTCAGCGAAGGAGAAACCGTGACAAGGCCGGTGGGCTGCCTTTTTCCTCGGCCACCGGCTCCAGTGCAGGGGGGAGGCCGGAATCCCCGGCCCGTGGTGGAAGGTCGGTGGGGCCCAGTCGGGGGCCCTGGGGGAGTCGATAGGCGGTCTGCCCCAACGACACCCGGGTCCCAAGCCAGAGGTCGCCGGCTTCAGAAGATCGTTCTGAGGGAGAAGCATCTGACTCTGAGTGTGAGGATCCAGCGGTGGTGTCGCCGGCGGTGGACGTGCCTGCTACGGCGGTGGGTGTCGGGCCCAGCCAGCATGGTAACTCTTTACATTCTACTGATGGGGATATGGCTGCTGTATTGTGTAGATTGCTGGGGGTGGGGGGGCTGTGATTGATGTTAATGGTGGGTCGGGGGTTCATGTGGGGCACAGTGTTTCGCCCCCTGCTGGCCCGCGGTTGAATTTTTTTAAGGGGTTAAAAGACTTGGTTCAGCGTTTCTCTGGGGGGGTGCAGCCACATTCCCTGGGTTACGCCGTGGGTAGGGGGGGCAGGGGCGGCGGTTGCGGCTCCCCCTGCGGTGGTGGCGGACGTCCCCCTCGCCGTGGGGGTGGTTGCAGTCGCGGATAGCAGCACGTCGGGGGACCAGGGGGGGGAACAGCTTTCAGTTAGTGGCAATGTTTCGGAAATGCTTACGGAAAGCTGGGTTCGAGGATAAGCAATTCGCCTCGCACTTCTTCTGTATCGGAGCGGCTACTGAGGCGGCCTGGTGCGGGTTGGATGAGGCGGCGGTCAAACGGATTGGGCGGTGGGTATCCAGGAGATTCCAGTCGTATGTTCGGCCGCATATGTTAATGGACTAAGGGTGTTTGGATTGCGGGGACAAAGGGGATTGTGATTGGGCATATGGTACGTTTGCAATTTCGCATGTTGCTCACTGTTGTAATTTGTTTTTCAGATGGTGGTCAGGAGCGCCTCGTTTGGATTTTGGGGCACTCTTTTGTTTTGTAGGGGGCCAGGAGGGCTGACGCCAGGCCGGAGGGTAGACAGTTAGGCATCTCTAGGAGGGAAGCGAGGATTAGGTGGTTGAGGGTGCCAGGGATGGGGTGGGGCAGGGTGCTGCCGGAGGTGCAGCATTATGCCCGACTTGACCGTCCTCCGGATATATTGGTTCTACACGTAGGGGGGGGAATGACTTGGGAGTCAGGCCTATTGGTGATTTTATCTCAGCCGTTAAGGCGGATGTATTGACCTTCCGCGCGGCTTACCCAGGAATGCTGCTGGTCTGGTCTGACATAGTTGCTCGGACCACCTGGCGCATGGCGAGGTCGGTGGCCAGAGTTAATAAGGGTTGGATTAAGGTGAATAAGGTGGTTGGGAGGTTCGTGGCTAGACATGGGGGATTGGTGGTGAGGCACACGGAGTTGGAGGGTAATGTGGGACTGTACCTGCGCAGAAATGGTGTTCACCTATCCGACGTGGGTATGGATTTGTGGGCCTTGGGCTTACAGGAGGGGATCCAGAGGGCCCTGCGGGTGTGGAGGGGCCCGTAAGGGTAAGGAGTTACCCTTTTGGCTGTGGCGGTGTTCTTTGGTCTTTGATGGTGGCAGTTACAGATGTGATGGAAATGGTGGTGGGCTCATCGGTGAGATGGGACCCTTATGGGGGGTTATTCCAGTGGAACGGTGTCCGCTGTAATACGGTGAAGGGGTTGTCTCCGAGCACCCAGCTGGGGGCCTGTTATGGTTAATGGTTCCGCAGTGTAGTGGTAAAATTAAGGTGGAAGCTGGGTTACCGTCAAAAGACCAATAAGCTGGGTTATTAAAGTTGTTTGTTAAATTGTTAATGAAGAAAGTTTTGGTGTTATTTTATTTAATTAATTTAATTTAAATATTTATGTGTTAAAATAAAATTGGCTGTTGTGGCCATTTATTCTCCAACATATGCGTCTCTCGTTAATAGTTTAATAGTAGAAGCAACAGCGGATCCGGGGGGGGGCAACAGGGCAATTTTTTTATGATTTTTTTTTAAACTGCTTTGCGGTGCCTGCAGCTGCCGAGTCTCTCACTCTCTCTTTCTCATGACCAGGGTCGGACTGGCCCAGCCCAGTAGGCTGCCTGTCCTGAGGCTGCTTTGAGCTGTAGCTGACTGCAGCGCTCCTCCTCTCTCCTGCGTGTATAACACCGGGCATCTCTCGCTGTGTGTGAGAGCTGGGTCTGTGTTCGGCTGTGCTGCCTGTGCTAGACCTGCTTGTGTGATAGTAGATGGAGATGGAACACTGATCGAATCAGTGTTTTGTCTATCATACAAGCCCATCTAGGGGGGACCTTGCTAGAGCACACTGCCCTGCCGAACACAGACCTACAGCTCCTGTTTGTTCCATGACACATGTCGGGAGAGGAGATACCTGCTGTGTGTGATCGAGGCAATGCCATGGTGATGCACAGTGGGGCTTCATTCATATACAAAGTGGGGCTGCATTCATATACAAAGTGGGACTGCATTAATAGACAAAAGTGGGACTGCATTCATAGACAAAAGTGGGACTGCATTCATAGACAAAAGTGGGGCTGCATTAATATACAAAAGTGGGGCTGCATTAATATACAAGTGGGGCTGCATTCATATACAAAGTGGGGCTGCATTAATATACAAAGTGGGGCTGCATTCATATACAAAGTGGGGCCACATTAATATACAAAGTGGGGCTGCATTAATATACAAAAGTGGGACTGCATTTATATACAAAAGTGGGGCTGCATTCATAGACAAAAGTGGGACTGCATTCATATACAAAGTGGGGCTGCATTAATATACAAAGTGGGGCTGCATTCATATACAAAGTGGGGCTGTATTCATAGACAAAAGTGGGGCTGCATTATTAGACAAAAGTGGGGCTGCATTAATATACAAAAGTGGGGCTGCATTAATATACAAAGTGGGGCTGCATTCATATACAAAGTGGGGCTACATTAATATACAAAGTGGGGCTGCATTATTATACAAAAGTGGGACTGCATTCATAGACAAAAGTGGGGCTGCATTCATAGACAAAAGTGGGACTGCATTCATATACAAAAGTGGGGCTGCATTTATATACAAAAGTGGGGCTGCGTTTATATACAAAGTGGGGCTGCATTAATATACAAAGTGGTGCTGCATTCATATACAAAGTGGGACTGCATTTATATACAAACGTGGGACTGCATTTATATACAAAAGTGGGACTGCATTCATATACAAAAGTGAGGCTGCATTCATATACAAAAGTGGGGCTGCATTTATATATACAGCGGGGCTGCATTCATATACAAAAGTGGGACTGCATTAATATACAAAAGTGGGACTGAATTTATATACAAAAGTGGGACTGAATTTATATACAAAAGTGGGACTGCATTTATATACAAAAGTGGGGCTGCATTCATATACAAAAGTGGGACTGCATTCATATACAAAAGTGGGACTGCATTCATATACAAAAGTGGGGCTACATTAATATACAAAGTGGGGCTGCATTCATATACAAAAGTGGGGCTGTATTTATATATACAGTGGGGCTGCATTTATATACAAAAATGGGACTGCATTTATATACAAAAGTGGGACTGAATTTATATACAAAACTGGGACTGCATTTATATACAAAAGTGGGGCTGCATTCATATACAAAAGTGGGGCTGCATTTATATACAAAAGTGGGACTGCATTTATATACAAAAGTGGGACTGCATTTATATACAAAAGTGGGGCTGTATTTATATACAAAAGTGGGACTGCATTTATATACAAAAGTGGGACTGAATTTATTTACAAAGGTGGGACTGCATTTATATACAAAAGTGGGACAGCATTTATATACAAAAGTGGGACTGCATGTATATACAAAAGTGGGGCTGCATTCATATACAAAAGTGGGACTGAATTTATATACAAAAGTGGGACTGCATTTATATACAAAAGTGGGACTGAATTTATATACAAAAGTGGGACTGCATTTATATACACAAGTGGGACTGAATTTATATACAAAAGTGGGACTGCATGTATATACAAAAGTGGGACTGCATTTATATACAAAAGTGGGGCTGCATTCATATACAAAAGTGGGACTGGATTTATATACAAAAGTGGGACTGGATTTATATACAAAAGTGGGACTGCATTTATATACAAAAGTGGGGCTGCATTTATATACAAAAGTGGGACTGCATTAATATACAAAAGTGGGGCTGCGTTCATATATACAGTCGGGCTGCATTCACATGTACAGTGAGGCTGCAATGATGGGCACTGATGAGGCTGCATTGATCTCTTGTACCATGTCTTCAGTCTCTGACCATCTCTTGTACCATGTCTCCAGTCTCTGACCATCCCTTGTACCATGACCATCCCTTGTACCACGTCTGCAGTCTCTGACCATCCCTTGTACCATGACCATCTCTTGTACCATGTCTGCAGTCTCTGACCATCTCTTGTACCATGTCTGCAGTCTCTGACCATCTCTTGTACCATGTCTGCAGTCTCTGACCATCTCTTGTACCATGTCTGCAGTCTCTGACCATCTCTTGTACCATGTATGTTACATAGTTACATAGTTACATAGTTACATAGTTAGTCAGGTTGAAAAAAGACACAAGTCCATCCAGTTCAACCACAAAAAAAAAAAAAAAAAAAAAAAAAAAAAAAAAAAAAAAAAAAAAACACAGTAAAATCCTATACACCCAACTCCATTCCCACAGTTGATCCAGAGGAAGGCAAAAAACCCCAGCAGAGCATGATCCAATTTGCTACAGCAGGGGAAAAAATTCCTTCCTGATCCCCCGAGAGGCAATCGGATTTACCCTGGATCAACTTTACCTACAAATCTTAATACTCAAGTTATATTCTGTACATTTAGGAAAGAATCCAGGCCTTTCTTAAAGCAATCTACTGAGCTGGCCAGAACCACCTCTGGAGGGAGTCTGTTCCACATTTTCACAGCTCTTACTGTGAAGAAACCTTTCCGTATTTGGAGGTGAAATCTCTTTTCCTCTAGACGTAAAGAGTGCCCCCTTGTCCTCAGTGTTGACCGTAAAGTGAATAACTCAACACCAAGTTCACTGTATGGACCTCTTATATATTTGTACATGTTGATCATATCCCCCCTTATTCTCCTCTTCTCAAGAGTGAATAAATTCAGTTCCTCTAATCTTTCCTCATAGCTGAGCTCCTCCATGCCTCTTATCAGTTTGGTTGCCCTTCTCTGCACTTTCTCCAGTTCTCCAATATCCTTTTTGAGAACTGGGGCCCAAAACTGAACTGCATATTCCAGATGAGGTCTTACTAATGATTTGTACAGGGGCAAAATTATATCTCTGTCTCTGGAGTCCATACCTCTCTTAATACAAGAAAGGACTTTGCTCGCTTTGGAAACCGCAGCTTGGCATTGCATGCCATTATTGAGCTTATGATCAACTAAAACCCCCAGATCCTTCTCCACTACAGATCCCCCCAGTTGTACTCCCCCTAGTATGTATGATGCATGCATATTCTTAGCCCCCAAGTGCATAACTTTACATTTATCTACATTAAACCTCATCTGCCACTTAGTCGCCCAATTAGACAGAGCATTGAGGTCGGCTTGTAAATTGGAGACATCCTGCAAGGACGTTATTCCACTGCATAGCTTGGTGTCATCTGCAAAGACAGAAATGTTACTTTTGATCTCAGACCCAATATCATTTATAAATATATTGAAAAGTAAGGGTCCCAGCACTGAACCTTGGGGTACACCACTGATAACATTGGACCATTCAGAGTAAGAATCATTAACCACGACTCTCTGAATTCTGTCTTTCAGCCAATTTTCTATCCATTTACAAACTGATATATCCAATCCTGTAGACCTTACCTTACACATGAGCCGTGTGTGCGGAACTGTATCGAACGCTTTTGCAAAATCCAAATATATCACGTCCACAGCCACGCCTCTGTCCAGGGTTTTACTTACCTCTTCATAAAAGGAAATCAGGTTTGTCTGACAACTTCTGTCTTTCATGAATCCATGTTGTCTGCTGCTTAAATAGTTTTTTTCCTGCAAGAACTCATCCATGTGGTCTTTTATTAAACGTTCCAGTATCTTCCCAACTATAGAAGTTAGACTAACAGGTCTATAGTTACTTGGTAAAGACTTTGTTCCCTTTTTAAATATGGGCACCACATTGGCCCTGCGCCAATCCAGTGGTACTATTCCTGTCTTTAATGAGTCCCTAAATATTAGATACAGTGGCTTTGAAATGACAGAGCTCAACTCACCTAGGATCCGTGGATGGATGCCATCAGGTCCAGGTGCTTTATCCACCTTTATTCTGTCTAAATATTTCTGGACCATATCACTTTTGAGCCATTGTGGATTTGAGGCTGTGTCACTCCCACCCCCATTTTGGACATGAGCTCCCCCATGCTCCATTGTATACACAGAGCTGAAGAAAACATTTAATAAATTTGCCTTCTCTTTGTCCCCAGTCACCCACTCTAGATTATTTTGTAAGGGGCCTACATGCTCAGACTTCACCTTTTTACTATTAATATATTTAAAGAATTTTTTGGGGTTTGTCCTACTATCTTTTGCAATCTGTCGTTCGTTTTGAATTTTTGCTTCCTTGATTTCCTTTTTGCATATCCTGTTATATTCTTTGTAACATTTAAACAACACTCGTGTTCCTTCATTTTTATATTTTTTAAAAGCTGCTTTCTTTTTGTTTATAGCTTTTTTAACTTTGACCGTGAGCCACATAGGTTTTATTTTTAGCCTTTTAAACTTATTGCCCATGGGAACATACTTTGCAGTGAGGTTCCACACAGTCTTTTTGAAGAATTCCCATTTCTGTTCTGTGTTCAGCTGTGCCAATAGTCCCTCCCAGTCCAAGTCCTGGAGAGCAGCCCTCATCCTTGGAAAATTTGCTCTCTTAAAATTTAGTGTTTTAATATTTCCTGTATGTATTTCTTGCTTATAGTTAATATTAAATGAAATCATGTTATGATCACTGCTACCCAGGTGTTCCTTTATCTGAACATTAGTAATAAGCTCTGCATGGTTTGAGATTATCAGGTCCAACAGGGCATCATTCCTAGTTGGGGCCTCAATAAACTGCACCATAAAATTGTCCTGCAATAGGTTTTTAAATTTTTGTCCTTTAACTGTCCCAGAAGTGCCATTAATCCAGTCAATTTCTGGGTAGTTAAAATCCCCCATTATTATCACCGTCCCAGACCTTGCAGCCCTTTCCATCTGTGCAAGGAGCTGAGTCTCCACCTCCTCATTAACATTGGGTGGTTTATAACAAACTCCAATGATTAATTTTGAACTACGCACATCTGTATGCAGTTCCACCCATAATGCTTCAGCCTCATCACACTCTCCATCAACCAGGTTCTCTTTCACGCTTGCTTTGAGGTCACTTCTCACATAGAGACAGACCCCTCCACCTTTCCTTTTTACCCTGTCTTTCCGAAAGAGAGCATAGCCAGGAATATTAATAGCCCAGTCATGTGAGGATTGAAGCCAAGTTTCAGCAATACCGATTACATCATAGCTCTCCTCATGCACCAGAGCTTCCAGCTCACCTGTTTTGCTTGGCAGACTTCTGGCATTGGTGAACAAACACTTAAATGTATTGTTACATTTTTTTTCTCTGGTGTTTTTCATATAATTTATAGTAGTACAAATGGCACTATTATTTCCAATGGCTGTTTGCAACATGGGAACTTTCTTGTCACCTGCCATAACCCTTCCCCCATCTATCCCCATTCCACTCTCCATTAATGTCTGACCACTAACTGACCTGTCTGCTCGATGTAATTCTAATTCACCCTCCCCCCTCAATCCTAGTTTAAATACTCCTCCAGCATTCCCATAAACCTCTCCCCCAGCACAGCAGACCCCCTTCCATTCAAGTGCAAACCGTCTTTAGCATATAGGTTGCACCCCAATGAAAAGTCAGCCCAGTGCTCTAGAAACCCAAATCCCTCCTTCCTACACCAGGTCTTTAGCCATGCATTCAGCTCTCTAATCTCCCCCTGCCTTTCCTGTGTTGCGCATGGCACAGGCAATATTTCAGAGAATATCACCTTGGAGGTCCTTCCCTTCATCTTGCAGCCTAGTTCTTTAAATTGATTCTTAAGGAGCCTCCACCTTCCATGTATACTGTCATTGGTTCCAACGTGGACCAAGACAGCTGGGTCATGCCCAGCCCCTCCCAGTAATTTATCCACCCGGTCCACCACATGCCGAACCCTGGCACCAGGGAGACAGCAAACCATTCGGTTGAAGCGATCCTGGCGACAAATTATTCTATCAGTCCTTCTGATTATAGAATCCCCTATTACCACCAACTGTCTAGGCCTACCTGCACTCCCCTCCCCACCTCTACTAGATGGGTTGCTCTCCCGGCTGTTAGGGGTAGCAGTAACATCTAGGGCTGCCACCTCTGTGTTTGCCACCTCCACATCATCACCCAACTTGGCAAATTTGTTTTGATGCACAAATACAGGACTGGCCTTCCCTTTCTTCACGCCCCTTCCACTCCCTCTAACTGCATTAACCCATCTCCCTATCTGATAATCCTGACTTGCCCCTCCACCCTCCACATCAACCTTACTGACCACTTGCTCAGCGAGCAGAGGACCCCTTTCAAGGTTGTTATTTCTACCCAGTGTTGCAACTTGCTCCTCCAGATCTCTAATACGAGCTTCCAGAAGGGCAACCTGCTCACATCTGTCACAGCGGTATCCATCTTGGAGCTGTTGCACCAATTTTGCATACATGTGACACGCTGTGCACTGAGCAAAACCTTCAACCCTGCTAGCACTCATTTCCCAGTTACAATATAATTACTTATATGAAGAATAAGATGATACTTACAGTTTTAGAAGACTCCTGTCTTAACTCTGTTTTAAACTCCTGGTTTTTAACTCTTCCACTTGTAAAAAAAATTCCACTTCTAATCAGAAATTCCACATCAGATCCACTCTTAGCAAGGAGCCAGCTCTTATGGAGTTTTTACAGACACTTATATACTCACCTGTTAACAATTAGACACTCCCCTGTTAACAATTAAACACTCCCCTTAATTAGCAAAAAGGAAAAAAAGAAAAGAAAAAAGCTGTTTAAAAAGTGTCAGAGAAAAAAAGACAAACAATTGAACACTTGCAGCAGAAACAGTTAAAAAGCAGCTAAAAGCAACTCCTGGTTTTTAACTCTTCCACTTGTAAAAAAAAATTCCACTTCTAATCAGAAATTCCACATCAGATCCACTCTTAGCAAGGAGCCAGCTCTTATGGAGTTTTTACAGACACTTATATACTCACCTGTTAACAATTAGACACTCCCCTGTTAACAATTAAACACTCCCCTTAATTAGCAAAAAGGAAAAAAAGAAAAGAAAAAAGCTGTTTAAAAAGTGTCAGAGAAAAAAAGACAAACAATTGAACACTTGCAGCAGAAACAGTTAAAAAGCAGCTAAAAGCAACTCCTGGTTTTTAACTCTTCCACTTGTAAAAAAAAATTCCACTTCTAATCAGAAATTCCACATCAGATCCACTCTTAGCAAGGAGCCAGCTCTTATGGAGTTTTTACAGACACTTATATACTCACCTGTTAACAATTAGACACTCCCCTGTTAACAATTAAACACTCCCCTTAATTAGCAAAAAGGAAAAAAAGAAAAGAAAAAAGCTGTTTAAAAAGTGTCAGAGAAAAAAAGACAAACAATTGAACACTTGCAGCAGAAACAGTTAAAAAGCAGCTAAAAGCAACTCCTGGTTTTTAACTCTTCCAGGAAATGCAGTCTCTGACCATCTCTTGTACCATGTCTGCAGTCTCTGACTATCTCTTGTACCATGTCTGCAGTCTCTGACCATCTCTTGTACCATGTCTGCAGTCTCTGACCATCTCTTGTACCATGTCTGCAGTCTCTGACCATCCCTTGTACCACATCTACAGTCTCTGACCATCTCCTGTATCATGTCTGCATTCTCTGACCATCTCTTGTACCATGTCTGCAGTCTCTGACCATCTCTTGTACCACGTCTGCAGTCTCTGACCATCTCTTGTACCATGTCTGCAGTCCCTGACAATCGTCTACAAACTATGGGATAGATTTATGGCATTTATATTTAAATATTTTTTACTAGTAATGGCAGTGATCATTGCTTTTTAGCGGTACTGGAACATTGCAGCGGACACACCGGACACCTAATTGAGTTCTGTAAGCAACACCTTATTTTCTGGCAGTGCCCCTCCCGAGACTAGACTCTGGCAGGGCCGCTTATAGAAATCACGGGGCCCCGTACAGCCTACCTGACGGGGCCCCCGTGCACAAATTTCCAAACAAAAATCCCCCTCCTAGCACAACCCCTTCTAAATTACCCCTCTGCCCCCCCCCCCCCCCAGTCTCTCCTCCCAGCACATATCCCCCCATTCTTCCTCCTGACACATATCGCCCTCCCCAAATCACCATTACATTTGCCAACACAGCCATGAGGAGGTGTGCTGTGTTTTGTTCTCCCCTCCTGTCAGAAGAGTGCTGGTCTTTATAGTACATGAGACCGGATCGCTCTTACTGTAGATTGCATTGCACTGTACACACACACACAGCACCCCTATCTCCTCCAAAGGCTGCTCAGTGCTCACCTCCCAGCAACAACAAATGTGGATAGGGGGCGGTGTGTGTACCAGGGGCGGATCCAGAGTCTAGTTTCGGTAGGAGCAATCCCGGAAAATAACGTGTTGCTTACAGAACTGTATTTAACATATTTAACGTATCATACAGTCTCCTAACCTTGTTTACAACAGTGACACTGTTTTAAAGTGTTACATGCATCTGATCACAATGCCGTATCATATTTATTCCTACTGAGACACACAACCACTTTATCCCAATATGACATGCTGGTGCAGGTCCCTGAACGCACCCTGCATGCATTCTGGGACCCGCACGCATGACATATTGGGATATAGCGGCTGTGTGTCTCAGTAGAAATAAAAATGGGATGCCGGCATTGGGATGCATGTAACACTTTAAACATCCCCAAGCCAGTAAAAGACAGCTCTGCATGCTAGACACATGTCTGCAGCATGCCCTGTGTGAATAAAGCCTAAAGATTAATTTTTCTGTCATTCTATATAATCATTATTATCATGATAATCACACAATACAGGTGCTGTGGCTCAATGCACCTGTACTGTGTGATGATCATAATGATAATGATTGGTAATTGTAATATGGCATATGGAGGGGGTTAATGTACTCTCTAACCAGTGATAAATAATTAACCCCTTTGTGCTGCATTAGTGGCAATGTTTATAAACCCCTTCATGCTGTAGCATAAAAGGGGTTAATTAACACTGATGGTGCCAATGACTGTCATTAATGCAGCACACAAAGGGGTTAATTGCCACAGGTCAATAATACTTAGGTGAGTACATTAACCCCCTCCAGGCTCCATGTGCTATATTACAATTTGCATTGTAAATGATTTAACCCCCCCTCCCCCAAAGCATTAACCAGTCCATCTAAGACGGAGGTGTTAAAAACGGTATTGTTATGCAAATGAGCTACGGGATTACTCACTTGCAGACACTGAGCTCTGGCTGCAGGTCTTGACTCTTGCCAACATCTTCTCTTCAATCCCGCGCTCCCCAGCCTCTGAATGATGACGTCAGACCAGCCGGGACTAGGAAGCTCCTGTCGGGTGGAGATCACTCCGCCTGACAGGGAAGTGAAGCATCACTAGCACCGTTCTGCTGCTACTCTGCAGGTGTGTAGCAGCGGTCTTGGTGTCACCGCAATCCCCACCCCTATAGTGCCACTACTGGGCCCCTCTAAATAAACTGATGGGGCCAAGGGAATATATCTTAGGCCACCTGGGAGCCGGGGGAAGCAGAAAAATAGTCCCTTCAGATGATGCCTCGTAACGCTGTCATTCTCTGCTCCACCGATCCTCCTGCTCTCCGGGCCCCCTGTGTGCCCGGGCCCCGTACAGGAGGGCTGGTGGTCCCCCCCTATCAGCGGCCCTGGACTCTGGATCCGCTCTTGAGTAGAAGGGGGGTAAGGTAAGACTAATAAAGAGGAGGGAATGACGGTTATGGGAAGGTTGGGCTATCCGAACTACACTGGTCATGTACATCAGCCCCATAAAGTAACCAGCACTGGGTTCCAATGTGCTGCCATGGAGACAGAGACTAGCACTGTAAATAGCCGGGACAGGACAGCAACTCTGGTTGTTCCAGCACTGGTCCACACTGGGAGGATTCCCCCATCCACCTACAATGTGTAGATGGAGAAATTGGATCATTTTTTTTTCATTCAACCTAATAGTTGAATGAAAAAAAGTGATCAATCATTGATCATTTTTTTTCATATATTGATCATCAATGTATGGGCTGCGTAAGAGCTAAGACCAGCAATAGACAGTTTAAATCTCAGCTGGTTCAGCAGGAACTGGCTGAGATGTGAACCATTATTGAGCAGATTCTCTTATGATTATCACTAGTAGTTGCTATAGCCACTAGTGATAAACACTGTTTGTCGGGAGAATACAATTGCTGGGCAGGAGGATTATTCCCCTGTCACCACTGTCTTTGTTGATGGGGAAATCATGCAAGTTTCTTTCCTGCAATCTGTGGATGCAGGAAAGAAATTTGCACCGTATATTATCTGCGTAACTGAAAGTGAAAGTAAATTGTGAATGTCTTGAAAGAACAGGAGAGGTGGAGGGAGACAGATGGGGAGAGAAGGGATGGAGATAATGCAGTTCAGTGATTACAGTGTACTGCAGTCTGCAGTGCACACACTTACCCACGGTCCAGGCTAGAATCTCAGGCATCATTCACACACAGCCAGGAATGCTGCTGATTTTCATATTTCCTGCCCACACATCCCCTCTCTTCAGATACAGCACGCCGGGATACTGTGGGCGGGACTGGAAGGAGGAGGAGGAGCTGTATTCCTCCCTGCTTCTATGTGAGGAGAGTGAGGGGGGTGGCTGGACTCACTGGGCTGTGAAAGAGTGTCATAGACTGACACTCGGCTCAGCTTGCAGTCACCACTCTAGGAATTTACAGCCTGGTTCTCCTGTCCTTAGGTAACTTTTCAGTGACTGAGATAAAGGCTTGCCCCCCCCCCCCCCACACACACACACACACAGTGCCTGTGGAGTCCTTCCTGCAACTCGCTCTTCTCCGTGCCAATGAGGATGCAGGGGAAAGAGCAGATCGGCTGTGGTTGTGTGAGCGCTCGCATTATGCAGTGTCAGCAAGCAGAAGGAGGGGGGAGGAATCCCCACAGAGCTGACTAGGGACGCTCTCCCTCTCAGGAGAGACTGTGTTACTCCAGCGGTGGCCCGAGAAAAATACAAAAAATTGAAAAAAAAAAGGGGGGGGGGGCACATGGTGGGGCCTCCCCCCTAGGAACGCCATTGTCTGGGATCAACCCTACTATACCTCAAGTTCGCTCAAAAACCTGCAGGAATGAAGGTATAGCAATAGGTGTCCCAAGTACTTGCAGCCAATTTGCTAGCAATACACCACTAATTGTTTTTAGCAGGCAAATTTCCCTACCCTAGTTGCTGGAAAGGAACAAGAAATTCGGTCCCAGCCATCCACATGCTCAGCGTCTAAATGCTAGCTTGGCCAAATTGCTAGCACTGCAACTGCTACCTTTTCAGTTGGTAGACTCTGCCCCCTTTCGTGAATTTGTGGAATGTGCTGTACCACAGTGGTAGGTTCCAAAATGCCATTTCTTTTCACGGAAGGCCATTTTGGCCATTTTGGCTCTCTACCGGCATGTGATAGGCAATGTTTTGGCCTTGTTGGACAGGGCGGTCAGCAGTAAGGTTCATATTACTGCTGAATCATGGTCCAGCAGGCATGGGCAGAGACGGCCCTTCACGGCGCACTGGATAACTCTGCTGGAATCTGGGAAGGATGCAGGACTTGTTCCACCACCACCAGCTAGTGGTGATTCTGCCACAGCTCTCTCTTCCACACCCTACGCTTCTTCTTCCTCTTTGGTCTCTTCTGCAGATTTGACATCTGAACCAACAGTGCTCTGTAAGCGTTCAAGGGGCTAAGCAAGCAGTCAGGCTAAAAAATGCCATGCGGTGCTTGAGTTGGTCTGCCTAGGAGACAGGAGAAACACTGGGGCAGAGATTCTGTAAACTCTGCAGGGGCAGGCTCAGAGGTGGTTGACGCCATGCCAGCTTCAGCCAGGAATGGTTGTATGCGACAATGGCACCAACCTTCTCTCTACCCTCCGAAAGGGACACTTGACCCATGTTCCATGTTTGGCACACGTCTTGCATTTGGTGGCGCAGCGTTTCTTGACCAGGTACCCAGGCTTACAAGATCTTCCAGGCCAGTCATACAATGCCAGTGCTCGGCTGGCTGACATTCAAATGGAATGCAACCTGCCCACCAACCGCCTCATTTGCAACATTGGCAATGCTGCAATGGCTGCACACACAGCAGAGGGCCATCAATGAGTACCTGTGCGAGTATGGCGCCAGGACAAGGTCAGGGGAGCTTGGCTTCTTTTTGCCACGCCGGTGGCTACTGATCAAGTATGCATGCACTGACTTGTCACCATTTGAGGAGGCCACAAGGATGGTGAGCAGCAGAAGCGTTGCTAGGGGGGTGCGGGGGGTGCGGCCCGCACCCGGGTGACACCCGCTAGAGGGGTGACACCATCCCGTTTTTATTTTTATTTTTTTCTTGAAATTTTTATTTTTTAGCTGACATGCCCAGCACTGCTGGGCATGTCAGCAAAAAAAATAAAAAATTAAAGAAAAAAAAAACGGGAAGCACCCACCAGAGGGTGACACCAAGAGCAGGACAGGAGGGGCGTGAAGAGATGAGAGTGTGCGGGCAGTGCCGGCTTATGTCTGCCCTGTACATTGGTACACAAATCACTGCTGAAGTCAGACCCTAAAGAGCATTTGCAGAGCTGCAGCGGGGTGCTGAGTGCAGGAACGCTCCCTGTGTGCCTCCTACACTCGGCACTAGTAGACATCTATTACAAACACTTCTCTATCAGGAGTGAACTCCACTGGACAGATCATTTCTAGTCCCCGCCTCTGTCATGATGTCATTCAGAGGCTGGGACAGGAAGAGGCACCGCGAGGGAGCTGCATGTTGCTGTTATTAGGTAAGTGAGCAGTGACATATAGAGCAGAAAGTATGTGTAATGTTGCAGTGACTCAGCACTTTCTCAGTGCACTGACTGGACTGGTTACTGTCTTGAGAACTGTGGTGGGTTTTGTCAGTGGGTTTCAATTAACTAACACTGCCATTAGCTAGTAATGTGTAATGTGGTGCCCTGTGCCACCACAGCCTGCCCTGTAGAACCCCAGCCTGCCCTGTACCACCCCAAACTTTCCCATGCCACCCCAACTTGCCCTGTGCCACCCTAACTTGCCCTGTATCACCCCAATCTGCCCTATGCCACCATAACTTGCACTATACCACCCTAACCTGCCCTGTGCCACCCTAACTTGCCCTATACCACCCCAACCTGCCCTATACAACCCTAACTTTCCCTATACCACCCCACTACACCAACCTGCCACTATACCACTCTATACTACCCTAACCTGCCACTATACTGCCCTATACTATCATTTACTCATTTACAGGGGCTGGTTTGAGGTGTGCCCCGTGCCCGTGCGCTGCCTGCTTGGTGCTGGGCAGCCTAGACAGAGGGGGGGTGACACCATGTTTTACCGCACCGGGTGACACCAACCCTAGTGACGCCACTGGTGAGCAGCGACAATACGTGCATCAATGACACTGATCCTCTAATCTTCCTGCTGCAGCCCACCCTTTCCTCTCAAGGCCCCCTTTATCCAGATAGCATTCCTGCAGAGCTGCCAAACACACAGGAAGAAGAGGAGGAGGAGGAGCAGGGCTCGAGTCCTGCGGGAACGCATGGGAACAACGTTCCTGTACTTTTTCCACAGCAGGAATGCCGTTCCCATTGTCATCAAGGCACGCCCGTCCTCCTCTCCTTCAGTCCGCCTATTTCTCCTCCTCCAGCGGCCGCCGTAACAAAGTCCCGGCTCTAGTGATGGGGTGCAGTTCACCCTAGTGCCTGCAGAGGTGGGGGCGCCAAAGTGCCATAATGCTCCCTTCTATCCTCCCTCTCCTTGTTTGTTTCACACACAAACACACGAGATGGGGTATATCTGCTTGTCTTCCTAGCTCCTTCCCCACTCGGCCGCCTGTCCAATCCAACATTCCTCCTCCCCTTTGTTTCCACCCAAACCCCTCCCACACTCCAGCCTTTTGCATGGACAACCCCCTCTCCCCCCTTAATTCTTTGCCTTTACTTCTCTCTCATTTCTTACCTCCCCCTGCAAATTGAGGGGGGGGGGGTAATTGTGCAGACTGTGGGGGGTAATTGTGCAGACCGGGGGAAGGGGGGTGATTGTGCAGACTGGGAGAAGGGGGGGTAATTGTGCAGACTGGGGGGGGTATTTGTGCACACTGTGTGGGGGGGGTAATTAGGCAGACTGAGGGAAGGGGGGTAATTTTGCAGACTGTGGGGGTGATTGTGCAGTCTGTGGGAAGGGGGGTAATTGTGCAGACTGGGGGAAAGGGGGTGATTGCGCAGACTGGGGGGTAATTGTGGGGGAAGGGGGTAATTGTGCAGACTGGGGGAATGGGGGGGTAATTGTGCAGACTGGGGTAAGGGGGGATTGTGTAGACTGGGGGGGGGGGTAATTGTGCAGACTGGGGAAGGGGGGATTGTGCAGACTGGGGGAAGGGGGGGATTGTGCAGACTGGGGGAAGGGGGGTATTTGTGCAGACTGGGGGAAGGGGGGGAATTGTGCAGACTGGGGGAAGGGGGTAATTGTGCAGACTGGGGGAATGGGGGGGGTTGTGCAAACTGGGGGGTAATTGTGCAGATTGGGGGAAGGGGGTAATTGTGCAGACTGGGGGAAGAGTGGGATTGTGCAGACTAGGGAAAGGGAGGGTAATTGTACAGACTGGGGGAAGGGTGGATTGTACAGACTGGGGAAAGGAGGTAATTGTGCAGACTGGGGGAAGGGGGGAATTGTGCAGACTGGGGGAAGGGGGGGTAATTGTGCAGACTGGGGGAAGGGGGGGTAATTGTGCAGACTAGGGGAAGGGGGGTAATTGTGCAGACTGGGGGAAGGGGGGGAATTGTGCAGACTGGGGGGGTATTTGTGCAGACTGGGAGAAGGGGGTAATTGTGCAGACTGGGGGAAGGGGGGTAATTGTGCAGACTGGGGGGTATTTGTGCAGACTGGGGAGTAATTGTGCAGACTGGGGGGTAATTGTGCAGACTGGGGGAAGGGGGGGGTTGTGCAGACTGGGGGGTAATTGTGCAGACTGGGGGAAGGGGGGGGGGGTTGTGCAGACTGGGGGGTAATTGTGAAGACTAGGGAGAACGGGGATTTTGCAGACTGGGGGGTAATTGTGCAGACTAGGGGAGGGGGGTTGTGCAGACTGGGGGGTAATTGTGCAGACTGGGGAGGGGGGATTGTGCAGACTAGGGGAGGGGGATAATTGTGCAGACTGGGGGGGAGGTGGGCTTGTGCAGACTAGGGGTACGGGGGGTGCAGACTGGGGGTAAGAGGTATTGAACAGACTAGGGGAAATTGTGCAGAATGGGAGGGGGTGGAGAACTGAGAGCAGTGCAGAGGAAACTCCCAGAGTCTTGGAGAGAGGCAGGGCACACCAGGGAGTCGTGACACGTGTGTGACTGGCTCTGGTTGTGGGGCTAGACGCTGGTTTGCAACAACTTGACCCCTGGACCAGGAGCATCAGCCCCCCAGGAGGCCGTGCAAGGACCTGCTGAGCTGACATCGCTAAGGTGAGAGACCCTGACACAGCTGACCCCCCACATCAGGCTGCATTGATGGGCACTGGTGAGGGTGAGCTTATGGGCACTTGTGAGGCTGCATTGATGGGCACTGATCGGGCAGTCTCTGACCATCTCTTGTATCATGTCTGCAGTCTTTGTCCATCTCCTGTACACATGCAATGTTTTATTTTTGAGGCGGGTGGGGAATCTTGGGTGAGTTCCCACACTTTTTTCCCCAGGACTTGACCCCTGCACAGGTCAGTGGGAATCTGATCGGTTTCAGCTTTATCTACGCCCTCATTTGGTTTAGTTACAGTAAGTTAGTAATTTAGTGCTGTATACTTATGTGTAAGTTTGGTTGGAGGTTCTATGTGCTGCAATTTTTATTTCAGGTGCTGAGGCTTGTCTCGTGTGGATCATGGGACACTCATTTGTCTTTTGGGGGGCACAGAGGGCAAATGTCCGCCCAAATGGCCGCCAGTTGGGAGTTTCCAGGGATGTTGCCATGGTCCGGTGGATTGGAGTTCCGGGCATGCTGTGGAGAATGTACACCGCTCCAAGGCTGTCTGCAAATTAAAGATCTCTTGATACTGCTGTGGCAACAAGACTGGGTGCCTGCTGAGGTCCGCAACCTGGAAAGTCCATGCAACAAAGAGAAAAAGCGGCACATCCAGGGATGAAAAAAAATGTGTTGGTTTATTGTAGAGTCAAAGGTTTAAAAAACATGACACACAAGGAATCCAAACTGTTCAGCAAACGCGTTTCACACAAAGTGCTTATTCATTGCTCACCGGAAATTCACAAGTACGCCCATTTGGACCGAGCTCCGGATGTGTTAGTTTTACATGTCGGGGGTAATGATTTGGGGGTGAGGTCCATGCGACATTTGATTAGACACATAAAGTTTGACGTTCTCCGTATTCGCACAGGCTTCCCTCACACTTTGGTGGTATGGTCGGAAATTGTCGGCCGCACGTCCTGGCGTTTAGGCAGATCAGTAGAAAAAATCAATAAGGCCCGGATCAAGGTCAACAAGGAGGTGGGCAGGTTCATTGTGCGCAATGGTGGTTTATTGGTTCGCCATCGGGACTTGGAGGTGGATGCTCAGGGGGGGATGGGATATTAACGCTGTGGGCATTGATTTTTAGTGTCTGGGCCTGCAAGATGGTGTACATAGAGTCTTGCGTTGTGTGGGGCATCCACGGGTGTAAGGTTTCACACCTGTGGGCGGTGGCGGTTGGGGATCTTTGGAGGCATTAGGTATTAAGAACAACATGTCAGAAGTGGGGAACCATCTTGGTATGGTATCCTCGGTTGATGCTAGTTAACCAATGTTTAACTGGCATCGGGAGATGAGTATCAGCGTGTAAGGTAGAGTGGTGTTGTCCCTCGAGACGGTGCGGCCGCGACTGGGGACCTTGTGTGGACACGATGATACAGTGATAAATTTGGTTAGTGCCTCCACGGATCCTCAAAACTGGTTAAGATGTATCTGGGGAAATATTGCTTTTTGTTAATAAAGGTTATGGTTTGAAATGTTTAATAAAATGGCCGGTGTGGTCAATTTACTCCAAAACAGGTGTTGTTTGGTTATTTAACAGGTTATGTGGGGGGTGTAGTATTAAGCGGTAATAAGAGGTTTGCATAGGCTATACCATAGTCAAGTCCACTGATTCACCCAGATAAAGACAGCTGAAAACTTTCCATAAAACTTGGGCAAAAGGAAGGGAAGAGAAGCCTCATAATGTAAAACTGTGAACTGTGGGCCAGATTCACAAAGAGATACGACGGTGTATCTACAGATACACCATCGTATCTCTGACTTACACTGGTCCTATCTATGCGCCTGATTCATAGAATCAGTTACGCATAGATAGGGCTTAGATCCGACAGTGTTACAATGTGTTACACTGTCGGATCTTATTTTAGATTTAAAAATGGCGCCGGGGGCGTTCCCGCTGATTTACCTTGAATAATATGTAAATCAGCGAGATACGCAAATTCACGAACGTACGCGGACCCGACGCAGTCTTCTTACGATGTTTCCGTAGCGGCTTTCCCGTCGTATACTTACCCCTGCTTTTATCAGGCGCAGCCAATGTTAAGTATAGCCGGCGTTCCCGCGTCGAATTTGAATTTTCTAACGTCGTTTGCGTACGCCGATTCACAAACACGCGCGTCGCAAGTCACGCTCACGTCGAAACCACTGACGTCCTAGTGACGTCAGTGGGAGCAATGCACGCCGGGAAATTCCCCGGACGGCGCATGCGCATTTAAATCGGCGCGGGAACGCGCCTGATTTAAATAGTACACTCCCCCTAGCCGCGGAATTTGAATTCCGCCGGGGGATTTAGGATCCGCCGCCGCAAGTTTGGAGGTAAGTGGTTTGTGAATTAGCCACTTGCCTCTCAAACTTGCGGGAGCGGATCTTAAATCATGTAGATCGAGCGGATCTATAGATCCGCTGATCTACGTGAATCTGGCCCTGTAACTGTAAAGCCTTTATTTAAACATAAACCCCCTTACCTCAATCCATTGCACTTACAAACATTTGTTTGAAAAAGGCATTCGATATAGGTATTGCGGAGCCGATTGCAAATGCAACAAGCCGTGTGGTACACCTATGATATATATAGGTGTACCACACGGCTTGCTGCGTCTGCAATCGGCTCTGGTCTCCTCCCAGGAACCACCACGGACGATTACAACTCCAAGAGAGGTGGTGAGATTAACTAAATTGATGATACAGTGCAATACCTAAAAGCATAATAAAAACTCATGACCATGAAAGCCTATGGAACTCTTCACAATGATCAGTAGCGGGTCTGCTGCGTTTTGTAAAATCCTGCTTGCTGCATTTTTGGTGTGGTAGAAATTTCTCCCTATTGAAATGAATGGGAATCGCATCTGAAATGCATGAGGCCCCACTTTGAGATTGGAAGAAGGAAGGTTAAAGCTTAAAATGCACAAGGAGTTCTTTACTGTTAGAAGAGTAAAAAAATGAAGGAACACTAGTGTTGTTTAAATGTTACAAAGAATATAACAGGATATGTAAAAAGGAAATCAAGGATGCAAAAATTCAAAATGAACGACAGATTGCAAAAGATAGTAGGACAAACCCCAAAAAATTCTTTAAATATATTAATAGTAAAAAGGTGAAGTCTGAGCATGTAGGCCCCTTACAAAATAATCTAGAGTGGGTGACTGGGGACAAAGAGAAGGCAAATTTAATAAATGCTTTCTTCAGCTCTGTGTATACAATGGAGCATGGGGGAGCTCATGTCCAAAATGGGGGTGGGAGTGACAGAGCCCCAAATCCACAATGGCTCAAAAGTGATATGGTCCAGAAATATTTAGACAGAATAAAGGTAGATAAAGCACCTGGACCTGATGGCATCCATCCACGGATCCTAGGTGAGTTGAGCTCTGTCATTTCAAAGCCACTGTATCTAATATTTAGGGACTCATTAAAGACAGGAATAGTACCACTGGATTGGCGCAGGGGCAATGTAGTGCCCATATTTAAAAAGGGAACAAAGTCTTTACCAAGTAACTATAGACCTGTTAGTTTAACTTCTATAGTTGGGAAGATACTGGAACGTTTACAAAAAGACCACATGGATGAGTTCTTTCTGGAAAAAAACTATTTAAGCAGCAGACAACATGGATTCATGAAAGACAGAAGTTGTCAGACAAACCTGATTTCCTTTTATGAAGAGGTAAGTAACACCCTGGACAGAGGCGTGGCTGTGGACGTGATATATTTGGATTTTGCAAAAGCGTTCGATACAGTTCTGCACAGCGATGTGTAAGGTAAGGTCTACAGGATTGGAAATATCAGTTTGTAAATGGATAGAAAACTGGCTGAAAGACAGAATTCAGAGAGTCGTGGTTAATGATTCTTACTCTGAATGGTCCAAGGTTATCAGTGGTGTACCCCAAGGTTCAGTGCTGGGACCCTTACTTTTCAATATATTTATAAATGATATTGGGTCTGAGATCAAAAGTAACATTTCTGTCTTTGCAGATGACACCAAGCTATGCAGTGGAATAACGTCCTTGCAGGATGTCGCCAATTTACAAGCCGACCTCAATGCTCTGCCTAATTGGGCGACTGAGTGGCAGATGAGGTTTAATGTTGATAAATGTAAAGTTATGCACTTAGGGAATAAGAATATGCATGCATCATACATACTAGGGGGAGTACAACTGGGGGGATCTGTAGTGGAGAAGGATCTGGGGGTTTTAGTTGATCATAAGCTCAATAATGGCATGCAATGCCAAGCTGCGGTTTCCAAAGCGAGCAAAGTCCTTTCTTGTATTAAGAGAGGTATGGACTCCATAGACAGAGATATAATTTTGCCCCTGTACAAATCATTAGTAAGACCTCATCTGGAATATGCAGTTCAGTTTTGGGCCCCAGTTCTCAAAAAGGATATTGGAGAACTGGAGAAAGTGCAGAGAAGGGCAACCAAACTGATAAGAGGCATGGAGGAGCTCAGCTATGAGGAAAGATTAGAGGAACTGAATTTATTCACTCTTGAGAAGAGGAGAATTAGGGGGGATATGATCAACATGTACAAATATATAAGAGGTCCATACAGTGGACTTGGTGTTGAGTTATTCACTTTACGGTCAACACTGAGGACAAGGGGGCACTCTTTACGTCTCCAAATACGGAAAGGTTTTTTCACAGTAAGAGCTGTGAAAATGTGGAACAGACTCCCTCCAGAGGTGGTTCTGGCCAGCTCAGTAGATTTCTTTAAGAAAGGCCTGGATACTTTTCTAAATGTACATAAAATAACTGAGTACAAAGATTTGTAGGTAAAGTTGATCCAGGGTAAATCCGATTGCCTCTTGGGGGATCAGGAAGGAATTTTTTCCCCTGCTGTAGCAAATTGGATCTCATGCTCTGCTGGGGTTTTTTGCCTTCCTCTGGATCAACTGTGGGTATGGAGTTGGGTGTATGGGATTGTACTGTGTTTTTTATTTTGTTTGTTTATTTTTTGTGGTTGAACTGGATGGACTTGTTTCTTTTTTCAACCTGACTAACTATGTAACTATGTAAAACGTGGAACTGCCTTTCCCAGGAAGTGTCAATAACTAAAAGGGCTGATAGATTCCAAAATGGATATTTAGGTTTTGTGCTGCCCTAGGCCTGACTAAACTCATGCACCCCCTAATTTAAATATGACCAACCCCTTCCTGTCAAGGCCACACCCTTTGCTGTTTAAGATCCGCCCTGAAATTTTTGAGTGGGGACACTAGTTCTGAGGGCCTGGGGGGGGGGTGCAATGGATTCCCTTCATTTACATAGATTTCCTCTCACTTCCTGTTTGGCTATGGGCCAGGAAGTGAAGGAAAATCTCTGCAATGGGACAGGGATGGTAAAAAAAATAAACTGACAGGGGCTATAACCCTTTCTTACTCAGTCCAAAACGGGAAAAAAAAAGTTTTGCCTATAGTTCTAAGCACAAATTTCTGATAATTTTATGGAGAGGACTAAGAAGATATAACCATGCCAATTGTGCAGCAGAAAACATATAGCACAGTGAGGAAGGTTTGTGGTCCAGGATGATAGGACAGTCAAAATTAGAAGTGCTGATAACAGTGTAGCGCAATCCGGCGGGGGTTCTTTTCGTGCTGCCCCCCTTCAAAGTGCTGCCTTAGGCCTGGGCCTTGTCAGCCTAGGCCAGGATACAGCGTTGGTGTGAATGTAGAAAAAACAAACAAATGTAAATAGGCTATATCTTGTGCTTTGAACGTACTGTAAATCATTGATTTCGAAAGCAAAATACCTAATTTGGCCATTAGATGGAGCTAATTATTATTGAAAATTACTACGATGCTTAGCCCCATCTAGCAGTATTTTCCATTATAAGAAAGTTTTGAGAATGACACAAATACTAATTTTCACAAAGTCTGCTGCCTCAGTTTTTGAGATGGGAAATTGCATATACTCCAGAATGTTATAAAGATGATCAGACGAATTGCAATTAATTGCAAAGTTCCTCTTTGCCATGAAAATTTACTTAATCCCATAAAAAAAAAATCCACTGCATTTGTGAAGAAGGCTTCAGGGTGCCCAAGAAAGTCCAGCAAGCGCCAGGACCGTCTCCTAAAGAGGATTCAGCTGCGGGATTGGAGTGCCACCAGTGCAGAGCTTGCTCAGGAATGGCAGCAGGCAGGTGTGAGCGCATCTGCACGTACAGTGAGGCGAAGACTTTTTGAGGATGGCCTGGTGTCAAGAAGGGCAGCAAAGAAGCCACTTCTCTCCAAAAAAACATCAGGGACAGATTGATCTTCTGCAGAAAATATGGTGAATGAGCTGCTGAGGACTGGGGCAAAGTCATATTCTCAGATGAAGCCTCTTTCCGATTGTTTGGGGCATCAGGAAAAAGGCTTGTCCGGAGAAGAAAAGGTGAGCGCTACCATCAGTCCTGTGTCATGCCAACAGTAAAGCATCCTGAGACCATTCATGTGTGGGGTTGCTTCTCATCCAAGGGAGTGGGCTCACTCACAATTTTGCCCAAAACCACAGCCATGAATAAAGAATGGTACCAAAACACCCTCCAACAGCAACTTCTTCCAACAATCCAACAACAGTTTGGTGAAGAACAATGAATTTTCCAGCATGATGGCCATAAGGCAAAAGTGATAACTAAGTGGCTCGGGGACCAAAACGTTGGCATTTTGGGTCCATGGCCTGGAAACTCCCCAGATCTTAATCCCATTGAGAACTTGTGGTCAATCCTCAAGAGGCGGGTGGACAAACAAAAACCCACTAATTCTGACAAACTCCAAGAAGTGATTATGAAAGAATGGGTTGCTATCAGTCAGGAATTGGCCCAGAAGTTGATTGAGAGCATGCCCAGTCGAATTGCAGAGGTCCTGAAAAAGAAGGGCCAACACTGCAAATACTGACTCTTTGCATAAATGTCATGTTATTGTCGATAAAAGCCTCTGAAACGTATGAAGTGCGAGTAATTATATTTCACTACATCACAGAAACAACTGAAACAAAGATCTAAAAGCAGTTTAGCAGCAAACTTTGTGAAAACGTATATTTGTGTCATTCTCAAAACTTTTGGCCACAACTGTACATTCAAACAGCACAGGATATAACCTATGAATTTTTGTTCCTGCTTTATGCAAGTGTAAATATACAATCACTGGGAGAATGACTATGCAAATTCTTTATAAATCATCCCCAAAGCCTACTTAAACATTGTGCAGCTGTTTTATTTTTGTATTCAGCCACTTATGACTGTCAGCAGACAGTGGGACTGGAGATCTTCACACCCATAATAAGGGTACGCAAATACAACTTTTTTGTTTCTGGCATCAACAAAAAACAAGAAAAATGGAAGGAAGACAAAGAAAGGCAAACTTTATTTCAATTACCTCTAAACAGTATTATCGAAATCATAGAAGCCCAAAAATACACTTCTTTCCTCCGTCGACCTGTCATCAACTCAAAAAAAAAAAAAAACCAGTGGGGTAGATTCAGGTAGATTTGCCCATTAATTACACCTGTGCAGCTCAGCTCAATTGCTCTGCACCGACGCAATTGGGCAAGATTGCCACCTGATTCAGGATGCCTTTTGTGTGGTAATTTGCGCCTGTGTAAGGCAAAATTGAGGGCGCAAGCCAGCGCAAGTGAAAGTGGGTGTGCCCCTATGCAAATGATGGTCTGTCCGGTCAGCAGTGGCTTGCGCCCGGCGCACGCATGCGCAGACCGAACGCTCCTGTGTGCGCATGCAACCCCCCCCCCCCCCCTGAGCAAGGTAATTTTGCCCTTTCTTTGAGATGGCACCTCCTCGTAGGAAAAAAAAAAGAAAAAACAATTTTAATCTCTCTGAGATGGAGATAATGCTGGCGACACTCACTCGCCATACTGCTGTGCTGTATGGTGCCCAGTGGAAGAATACCACCACAGCCCAAAGGAGGGCAATCTTTGATGCCATCACCTTAGACGTGAATGCGCTGGGCAATGAGGAGAGGACCTGGGACGAAATACAGAAGAAGTTAAACGACATGCGGCGTCGGGTCCGGGACAAAATGGTGTTTATCCGCAAGCATACCAGGGGCACGGGAGGAGGACCAGCCTGCTCTTTACGTTTAAATGCGGAGGAGGAGGTGATTGCTCAAAGTTTTGCCCTGGAGCAGGTGGAGGGAGTCCCAGGATATGATTCCACTGTTGGGGACTTGGGGACTGGTAAGTGTGTTTTATCTCATATTTGCTGTGTATCATGGGAGGGGGTAGAAGGGAACATGTGAGTGGGTAGAAGGGAACATGTAACAAGTGTTTTTTTTCTCACATTTGCTGTGTATCATGGGAGAGGGGAGAAGGGAACATGTGAGGGGGTAGAAGGGAACATATGACAAGTGTTTTTTTTCTCATATTTGCTGTGTATCATGGGAGGGGGTAGAAGGGAACATGTGAGAAGTGTGTGGCTCCAGCAACATGTGTTTTTTTGTGTCAACCACAGATGTTGAGGATGAAGCTGGGCCGTCGTCGACTGCAGGGCGACCCACACCATCCCCACATCCTCAGGTGGTCCAGTCAACCCCCATGGAGATCCTGGCCGTGTTGGTGGAGGAGGAGACCACCCATAGGCCATCTATGGAGGAGGAAGTGGTGGAGAAGTTGATTGACCTCCAACAGGAGGCCTCTATATACCTCCAGGAGGATGCCACCATCCCTGACCTCCCCACCACCACCCCGACCATAACGTCATCCCCCTCCAGTGTCCCTCCCACCATTGTCCCTCCCACCATTGTCGCCCCCTCCAGTGTCCCTCCCACCAGTGTGACCCCCTCCTTCTCCCTCAGGACGTGCCCCAGCCTCTCCTCCCAGGAAGGCTCTTTCCAAAACGAGGGGTGTCCCCTCCGGCCTCCGAGAGGGGCTGCAGGAGGAACAGGCCCGGCAGACCCACCATATAGGGGCCATGGTGGGTGATTTGAGGCGGGTGGCGGACAGCCTGGCATCCTCCTCCTCCTCAGTGTAGCAGGCCCTCACCCTGCATGCTGACCTGGGGAAAAGAGACACAGTGAGCCTGGAGGAAGTCAGCGCGAACTGTGGAGCCATGGTCACCTGCATGGTAGAGCAGCAGGGCCCCACCGCTTTGCTCACAGCGGAGGTGAGCAGGTTGGCAGGTGCGGTGGAGGCCAACACTGCTGCTGTGCGGGAGGAGGGGAGACTTACCCGGCGGCACCAGAGGAACACTACCACCCGGCAGCTGCGGATGTTGGCACAAACCAACAATGTGCTCACCCGCCTGGCCAACGCCATGGAGGGCAGGCAGGCACCACCTGCCAGGAGTGAGGAAGTAGGGGATGCTGCTCCTCCCCCCCTCCATCCCCACCCCATGCTCCATCCAGAGACGTTGCTAGGGGGGTGCGGGGGGTGCGGCCCGCACCGGGTGAAACCCACTAGAGGGGTGACACCATCCCGATTTAAAAAAATAAATAAATGTTTTATTTTTTTTAGCTGACATGTGGGGGGCCCCCCCCGCGACTGCAGCGATGAGCGCCGCGGAATCGGAGCGCCGAACGCCGTGGTACAAGAGGAGGGGGGGTTGCGGGGTGACACCACAGCACCATCCATCCCCTCCTCTCACAGCCACGGGCTGTTAGCGGTGCTCGGCAGTCGGCACACAGGCACAGCCCCCTCCTCTCTGTTTGTGTGTACAGAGGGGGAGGGGCCGAGGGGACCTTCTGTCCATGTGCTGTGGCGCTGCCTGCGATGATCTGAGGTACTAAATGGGAAGGGGGGGTGTTTGCACCAGGGGGGATTTCACTGAAGGGGGGGTGTTTGCACTGAGGGGGGGTTGTACTAAGGGGGTGTTTGCACTAGGGGGTTTTCACTAAGGGGGGTTTGCACTGGGGGGGTTGTACTAAGGGGGGGGGGGGTTTGCACTGGGGGTGTTTGCACTAGGGGTGTTTGCACTGGGGGGTTGCACCGAGGGGGTTTGCACTGAGGGGGGTTGCACTGAAGGGGGGGATTTGCACTGAGGGGGGGTTGCACTAAGGGGGGGTGTCTGCACTGAAGGGGGTCTGTGTAACATGCAGGGGTCCAGAGGTGCAGGTGGCTGTGTAATGTAAAAGGGGTGCAGTGATGATGCAGGGTGCTGTGTAATGTAAAAGGGTCCAGAGGTGCAGGGGGCTATGAGATGTAAAGGGGGCCAGTGATGCAGGGTGCTGTGTAATGTAAAGGGGTCCAGTGATGCAGGGTGCTGTGTAATGTAAAGGGGTCCAGAGGTGCAGGGGGCTATGAGATGTAAAGGGGGCCAGTGATGCAGGGTGCTGTGTAATGTAAAGGGGTCCAGTGATTCAGGGTGCTGTGTAATGTAAAGGGGTCCAGAGGTGCAGGGTGCTGTGTAATGTAAAAGGGTCCAGAGGTGCACGGTGCTGTGTAATGTAAAGGGGTGCAGAGGGCTGTGTAGTGTAAAAGGGTCCAGAGGTGCAGGGGGCTATGTGATGTAAAGGGGTGCAGAGGTGCAGGCGGCTGTGTAATGTAAAAGGGGTGCAGTGATGCAGGGTGCTGTGTAATGTAAAATGGTCCAGAGATGCAGGGTGCTATGAGATGTAAATGGGTCCAGTGATGCAGGGTGCTGTGTAATGTAAAGGGGTCCAGTGATGCAGGGTGCTGTGTAATGTAAAGGGGTCCAGAGGTGCAGGGTGATGTGTAATGTAAAGGGGTCCAGAGGTGCAGGGGGCTATGTGATGTAAAGGGGTCCAGTGGTGCAGGGGCTGTGTAATGTAAAGAGGTGCAGGGTGCTGTGTAATGTAAAGGGGCCCAGAGGTGCAGGGTGCTGTGTAATGTAAAGGGGTCCAGTGATGCAGGGGGCTGTGTAATGTAAAGGGGTACAGTCATGCAGGGGGCTGTGTAATGTAAAGGGGTCCAGTGATGCAGGGGGCTGTGTAATGTAAAGGGGTCCAGTGATGCAGGGTGCTGTGCAATGTAAAGTGGTCCAGAGGTGCAGTTGTGGAGGGGGGTACACAGTAGTAACAAAAAGATATTGAAGGATGCAGAGGTATGCAGGGGGCACAGTGGGGTGTTTTTACATTTTAATGTGGGGGGGGGGGTGCCAGATATTGGATCCGCCCCGGGTGCCAAATGCTCTAGGTACGCCCCTGGCCTATAGGCTCTTGAGATGTGAATTCCGGTTCTGGAGAAAAAGAGGTGGGGGGAGGGGACAAAGAAAAATGGAGAGAAAGAAGAAGGGATAGAATGAACAAGAAAGATGGATAGGGAGAGAGAGAAAAGGGGAAGAAAGGAGAACAGAGAGCAAACAGTAGGGTAAAAAATATTAAAAATGTTATTGGGGGGGGGGGGGGGTGACACCATATTTTACCGCACCAGGTGACACCAACCCTAGTGACGCCACTGGCTCCATCCCCACCCCAGGCTCCACCACGCCGACTGAGGAGCCAGAGTCGGGGCACCCTTGGCACCAGGATGTCGAGAAAAAATAAATTATTTTCCTGTGCCTTTTTTTTTTTAATTTTACATATCCCTTGGTGCTCAGATAAGGAGCTTTTTCTATTTACTTTGATTATGCTCATAATTATTTTTTTTTTGGATATTTTTTTTTTGCTCAGATTAGGAGCTTTTCTATATTTATTTAATGCTCAGATTATGAGCTTTTATATTTTTATTTTATGCTCAAAGTTTGAGTTTTTTGTTTAATTTGTAGTCCCTACACACGGTGAGGAGTGTATACTACAGTGTGACTGGTGTGTGAATGGGGGGGGGGGTGTCACTCCTGCTGGAAAAGGGGTGTCACCCTCTGCCATGTGAAAGGTGTATGAATGGACAGCAACATAATTGGAGCCTTGGCGCGGCGTTGCTGCTCCCTAATACCATGGGGTATCCTTGGGTCTAATCCAATTTTGGGTGCATGTGGGGTGTGTGTGCTAGGGACCACAGTGGTGTGCACGCGTGCATTCTACTTGTGACATGATTAATGTTGTGTGTTTAACGTGAAAAGAGACGTTCCACGAGACCACTCCTGACTGCTCTTCCCTCAGTAGACCGGGTAGAGTTTCTTGGGGGGGGGATTGTGTGGTTCGGGGTCAGGTCATCACATATGTCAATCTCCAGGCCCTTTCTCATGGCGAAGTTGTGCAGAATACAACATGCCCCGATGATCTGGCACACAAAGTTTGGGGAATACAACAGGGTACCCCCAGACTTATCCAGGCATCTGAAACGGGACTTCAAGAGGCCAAATGTGCGTTCCACCACTGCACGGGTACGTGCGTGTGTTTCGTTATATCTTTCCTCTCCTGGGGTTTGGGGGTTCCGGAATGGGGTCATTAGATGAGGTCCCAGTGCATATGCCGCGTCACCTGGAAGGGAAAAGACAGGAAGATGTTAGTCGTGCATGTGCCCCTCGTGATGTCTGCATCATGGGGGGGGACAGTCATACCTGACACCCATGTCACTCACCAACCAGCCAGCTGTCCCCATACATGTTCTGTTCAAATTCGGTGGGGATGCTGCTCTGACGGAATATAAAGCTGTCATGGCAGGACCCTGGGTGTTTGGCACGGACGTGCCATATGAGGCCATGGGCATCCACTATGACCTGGACATTGATGGAATGCCAATGCTTCCAATTACAGTATATGTGCTCGGTCTCACGGGGGGGCTGTAGTGCCACATGGGTGCAATCAATGGCGCCGATGGTGCATGGGAATCTTGCAATTTGGTAGAAATCTGTCACTGCCTTCTGCCGCAGGTCCTCCTGGGTGGGTTTGATAAATTGATTGGCCATGCGTCTCAGGATTGCAGGAATAACCTGGTGAACACATCTGCTCATGCTGGATTGTGACATCCCAGCCACCATTCCACCTGTACGCTGAAAAGATCCAGTGGCCAGGAAATGCAGGGTTGCCACTACCTTGACCAGTGGCTCCACTGCATGGGCACGATGTGTCTGGCTGGTGATGTCATCATGCAGGGTTGTGGCTAATTCCAGGATGACTTCAGGGCTTAATCTAAACATGCGATACACCTCCGAATCCCCCATGTCAAAGATGTTCCTGCGCACTCGGTATATCCTCTCCCGTGCCCTCCTACGAGTCGGTTCACTCTGTAGTATTGCTAGAACCATAGCTGCCCCTGGCATGTTGGCACACAGATGTGAGGTCCAGAAAGTGTGGGTGCTCTGCTTGCTCAGCTCGTCCGTAACGGTGCTGCTGTAGTGGCTCTCCAGCTGACCTGTGGACGTCTGTTGCCAAGTTGCCCCTGCTTTTATGAGGAGCAATTTTGCCCTGGCCAAACAGCTTGCGCGCTTGGTGTGCAAACTGCGCCTCACACGCGCAGGTTTTTGAATCAGCGTTAGTTCCTCATTTGCATATTTGCTGAGGAAAAACAATGAGAGCGCAAGTTGCACCCTGCGCAAAAATGCACATTAAATGCGCCGGGGCAGAGAAACTACGTCCGTTGAAAAATGCCTAATTTCAGGCTCGTTTTCTGGGTCATCCGCAGATTTGCCTGGGCGCAAATCCGTACTTGCGTGGCGCATATCGCGATTGCGCACGCGCAAGTCGTACCTGAATCCGGGCCAGTATAAATAATTGGTTTGATAAGCACCAAATAGCACACATATAACACATGCATAGTCATATCTGGTACTGTGGAACAAAAATGTTTCCATGCAATTACTTGCCTTTTCAGGACCTCTTGTGGTCTGACTGCAGTATTACACTTTACTATAAATCTTCACAATAGACAAATGTGCTTTAAAGTGGGTGTTCACCCGAAAAAAATGTTTTAACATTAGATTGAGGCTAATTTTACTAAGCAGAATCGGGTGTTTTTTTTTTTTAAATGAATGCAGTACTTACCGTTTTAGAGATCGATGTTCTCCGTGGCTTCCGGGTATGATCTTCAAGACTGGGCGTTCCTATTTGATTGACAGCCTTCCGATGGTCGCATACATCTAGTGACCAGTTGCCGAAAGAAGCCGAACGTCGGGGCGGCTCTATACGGCGCCTGCGCACCGATGTTCGGCTACTTTCGGGAACTTGTGACGCGCTGCATGCGACCGTCGGAAGGCTGTCAATCAAATAGGAACGCCCAGTCCCGCAGCCCATACCCGGAAGACGCGGAGAACATCGATCTCTAAAACGGTAAGCACTACATTGATTTAAAAAAAAACACCCAATTCTGATTAGTAAAATTAGCCTCAATCTAATGTTAAAAATAGATTTTTTGGGTCAACCTCCACTTTAAGGTTGACACCACAAAAACGCATTCAGATCCGTTCCAGTGCCTTTTTGATGCATTCTTTATTCATTTCTGGATTCATTCCAGATGCTTTTTTCCCCTGTTTTTCCCCCCACTGTACTGGGTTCTGGTGCGTTTTTAATGCTTTTTTTGATGCGTTCCAGTGCATTCTGGTGCATTTTACTGCATTCCAGTACAGTCCAATGCAGGAAAAAATGCAGCATGTACCCACTTTTTTTTCTGGAACTGATGGCACTGGTGTTATCTATGCCCTTGGAAACCATATAACCTACTTTCCATGCATTTTTGATGCAGAAAAAAAAAACGTACTGGACTGCATGTGAGGTGAACTGGCCCTTACGGATAATTTCACTTTAAAAAATTAAAATAAATGCACAATTTTTTGCAGGTAAATGTAGCAAGGTCTCCGGCCTCCTTCAGTCTGATGAGAACCTCCTCCAGGGCTAGAGATAACTGACATCCTTCTGTATATGCTGGGTTGTGAGGCATGGTGGGTGCATGGTTGATAATGTTATTGGGTGCCAGACACTTCTTGAATGCAATAGAAAGTTTATTTCTCTTACAAATCTTTTATGGGGAAGAGAGGGTTATGGCCAGGACACTGTTAGGTAGTTGCAAGATTGATTGGTAGACTCTGATACGCAGATTCAGAGAGAGTTACGCCGGCGTATCAGTAAATACGCCGTCGTAACTCTGAATCTGCGCCGTCGTAAATTTAAGCGTTTGCTCAAACTGACATACGCTTAAATGTTGCTAAGATACGACCGGCGTTAGTCTCCTACGCCGTCGTATCTTAACTGCATATTTACGCTGGCTGCTAGGGGCGTGTACGCTGATTTACGCCTAGAATATTCACAAACGTACGCCCGGTCGTCGCAGTAAAGATACGCCGTTTACGTAAGCCATTTTCAGGCCTAAAGATATTCCACCAAAAAGATGGCGCAGCCAATGTTAAGTATGGACGTCGGACCCGCGTCAAATTTTTAAATTTTTACGTTGTTTGCGTAAGTCGTCCGTGAATGGGGCTAGGCGTAATTTACGTCCACGTCGAAATCAATAAGTCTTTGCGGCATAATTTGGGGCATGCCCACTGGGATATGTCCACGGACAGCGCATGCGCCGTTCGTAAAAAAAACGTCAATCACGTCGGGTCACGATTCATTAGCATAAAACATGCCCACCTCTTCACAATTTGAATTAGGCGCGCTTAGGCCAGCACATTTACGCTACACCGCCGTAACTTAGGACGCAAGTGCTTTGTGAATACAGCACTTGCCTCTCTAACTTACGGCAGCGTAGCGTATATGCGATACGCTACGCCTGCCTAACGTTAGGCTGTCCTACCTGAATCCAGCTATATGACTTCAATAGGAGGACAGCAATGCAGGGAAAGACCCCAGCAAGACACCACATCTGCATGTGCAGGAATGCTGTCTCCTATGGCAACAGTCTTTAACAGTTCCAAACACAAGTCTTAAAGTGGTTGTTAACCCCTTACAACCACTTTATGCTACAGGTAAGCCTATAATAAGGCTTACCTGTAGCTACCCAGGATATCTCCAAAACCTGCACGGTTTAGGAGATATCCCCTGTCCACTCCATGTGCCAATGTCATCGGTACATGCGCACTAAAGCAAAATGAAACAATGGCACGTTTGTGCCATTGCTTCAGTCAGTGTGCCATTACCGGCGTCTCCCGTGCGCATTCGTGGGAGTGACGTCATTGTGGCTCCAGCCAATCACAGCGCCAAAGTCCGTGATACCCAGAAGTCACTCCGGGAGAGAAGTCTTGCCGGCCAGAGGGGGGTACAAGGACCACTACGGGGCTTCGATGTAAGGTAAGTAACTCATAATGAGCTAGTATGCTATTTCTAGGGCTCAAAATTTCAAGCCCTGAGCTACTAGCCAGGCCTCAAGAGTTACTTGCCACCAGTTGCCCCACTCAACCCATACACTGCACTGCCCCCTAATTACACCCCTAAACATCCCCTTGTAGATTATCTCATGGAATGACACTGTTAAATGTTTTATGCAGAATCAAGTTACACAATTAAATATTACCAACAACAACTTTAACAAAATGGGACAGGGCACTGGGGCAGACCAGTGGGACAGGGCACTGGAGTAAACCAGAGGGACGTGGCATTGGGGACAGACCAGAGGGACGTTGCACTGGGGCATTCCAGAGGGACAGGGCACTGGGGGCAGAACAGAGGGACAGGGCACTGGGGGCAGACCAGAGGGACAGGGCACCGGGGAAGACCAGAGGGGCAGGGCACTGGGGCAGTCCAGAGGGACAGGGCACTGGGAACAGTCCAGAGGAACATGGCCCTGGGGCAGTCCAGAGGAACATGGCCCTGGGGCAGTCCAAAGGGACATGGCACTGGGGCAGACCTGAGGGACATGGAACTGGGGCAAGACCAGAGGGACAGGGAACTGGGAGCAGACCAGAGGGACAGGGAACTGGGAGCAGACCAGAGGGACAGGGAACTAGGAGCAGACCAGAGGGACAGGGAACTGGGGGCAGACCAGAGGGACAGGGCACTGGGGGCAGGCCAGAGGGACAGGGCACTGGGGGAAGACCAGAGGGACAGGGCACTGGGGCAGACCAGAGGGGTAGGGAACTGGGGGAAGACCAGAGGGACATGGCATTGGGGACAGACCAGAGGGACCTGCCACTGGGCAGTCCAGAGGGACATGGCACTGGGATAGACCAGAGGGACAGGGCACTTGGGCAAACCAGAGGGACAGGGCACTGGCATAGACCAGAGGGACATGACACTGGGGCAGTCCAGAGGGACATGGCACTGGGGCAGACCAGAGGGACATGGCACTGGGGCAGACCAGAGGGACATGGCACTGGGGCAGACCAGAGGGACATGGCACTGGGGCAGACCAGAAGGACAGGGAACTGGGGGAAGACCAGAGGGACATGGCACTGGGAAAGACCAGAGAGACAGGGCACTGGGGGAAGAACAGAGGGACATGGCATTGGGGACAGACCAGAGGGACCTGTCACTGGGCAGTCCAGAGGGACATGGCACTGGGCTAGACCAGAGGGACAGGGCACTTGGGCAAACCAGAGGGACAGGGCACTGGCATAGACCAGAGGGACATGGCACCGGGGCAGTCCAGAGGAACATGGCACTGGGGCAGACCAGAGGAACATGGCACTGGGGCTGACCAGAGGGAAAGGGAACTGGGGGAAGACCAGAGGGACATGGCACTAGGGCAGTCCAGAGGGACATGGCACTAGAACCAGGTATCTTCCCCATTCTCTTTCTGTCGCCTCTGCAACCCCCATCCATCCTCCTCTCTCTCCTATTCATCTCACCATCAGGAGCCCCTGTGTGTGGCTCCACACTTGCATGTCCCCACTTCTCCCTTTCATTCCATTCATGCTGACAGTGAGGAGAGGAGCTGCAGCACAGCGGGACGGAGTACAATCCAGCACCGAGATCCACACACCTGCATAGCCATTGACACCACAGCACAGCGCACACTCATACCTCCCAACTTTTCAACTTCAGAATGAGGGACAAATGAGCATACCCCCCAAACGAAGTTGTTGAGCAGGGGGGTCCGCGGATCAAAGTTGTTGAGCGGGGGGGAGGTCCGCGGATCAAAGTTGTTGAGCGGGGGGGGGGGGGGGGAAATTCCGTGGATCAGAGTTGTTGAGCAGGGGGGGGGGGGCAGATCAAAGTTGCTCACACTGCTCTGCTCAGGCTGAACTGCTGGACACTTACAAAGAGCGTGTAGAAATTTATTTTTTACTCCACCTTATTTCCAGAACTCTTTAGGTATTATATGTGCAAACAATAAGGTGAGAACATATCTAATACCTACTGAGAGTAATGGAAACAAGGTGGCGTTCAAAAGTGAACCGTGCCACTACCTGGAGGAATTAGCATTTAGGGGGTAAACCAGGCAGGGAGGAAATGTGATATCACCTCCTCTGCCTGTCACTTTTAAGTGAAGTGGCAGTGCCTGCTGCAAATGAATACAAGTCTTTGGGCTCACACTGGGGTACTGCCAGTTTTCCACAGTCATAGTCCCCCAGGTTGCACATGTTTGCTGCATTTTCTGGAATTGCACCAAAGATGCAGCATTCAGGACATTTTGTGCACTTTCAGAACATGCAGTAAAAATGTGCAACCTCTATGGGAATAGGGGCAACATGCAGGAAGACAAACTGCAGGATACCAGTGTGAGCCCACATCATAACACCTGGGTAGTGTCTGTCACAGGCTGCTAGGAAAAAAAAAAACGTTTTAGCTGCAGGGGGAGGGTGGAGAAGCTCACTTACTTTACTTGTCCCAGGAAACTCACTGCATTCGAGCCGACTGCTCAGATTGAACTTCCCGCCCACACATCTTCTTCACAGACAGTACACAGGCTGGCCAGAGTGTGGGCGGGGAAAGAGAGAGCAGCCTCTGCCAGCCAATTGTGTGGAGGAGGGAGGGGCTGGGCTCTGTAACACAGACTGTCGGCTGTGAGACAGAGAAGACATCGCTGCTCACAGTGCTGGATATAGCTGCCGCACTCGGCCAGCTCAAAAACTGTGCATGTGCGGTTCTGAGCTGGCGACAAGGCAGCCTTTGCAGAGTATATCAGAGCAGCCCAGGGGGAAAATGCATCCCTGGCCCAGCCCGCCCCTGCTAAGTGTAGGTACAGATTGGACTGTTTGTCATGCAGAACTATCATCACTCGCCCCCAGCTTAAATCCACTCGCCAAATACGAGCAGGCGAGTGGAAATTTTGAGGGCTGTGCTATGCTATGCAAGGGAAACTTGTCAGAAGTGATTTATTCTGATAGCAAAGGAATAAAGCAGCAGACAGAAATTACTCTTATTGCTTCGTACATGGCCGGTTTTCCCGTCGGGAAAACTGCCATGAGAGCTTTTGGCCGGGAAAACCGTCCCAGTGTATGCTCCATCGCAGTTTTCCCGACGAGAAAACTGCCAGAAAAAAAAGAGAACCAGCTTTCTTTTTTCCCACCGGGATTCCCGCTGACTTTTTCCCGTCTGGAAAATTAGTCGTGTGTATGCTTTTCAGAGGGGAAAAAAACGCTGCATTCTCAGAATCAAGTATGAGATGGGAGCGCTCATTCTGGTAAAACTAGTGTTCGGAATGGAGATAGCACATTCATCACGCTGTAACAGACTGAAAAGCACAAAAACTAAAAATCGCGAATCGTCTCTCACCAAACCTTTACTAACACGAGAATCAGCAAAAGCAGCCCAAAGGGTGGCGCCATTTGAATGGAACTTCCCCTTTATAGTCCCGTTGTACGTGTTGTACGTCACCACGTTTTGGACGGGCGGTATTTGGCCTGAACGTGTGTATGCAAGGCAGGCTTGAGAGGAATTCCATCAGGGGGAAAAACTTGTCTGGGGAATGTCTCTTTACTGGTCTGGAGCCATCTTTGCTGGTCTGGGGGCTGTCTCTTTGCTGGTCCTGGGATGTCTCTTTGCTGGTCTGGAGCCAGGGGCGGACTGACCATTGAGTCACTCGGGCACTGCCCGAGGGCCCCATGCCACTAGGGGGCCCCACAGGGTTGCCAGGCTCAGTAAAACCAGGGACAGTATGTAAAAATCTATGTTTCAGTGCTCTGGATTGAAACAAATACACACTATAGAGCAGAGGTGTCAAATACAAGGGCCGCAGGCTGAATCCGGCCCTCCAGGCCATTTCATGTGGCCCTCGCACCTCTCCTGTAGCTGCAGGAGAGCTCCAGCCCTCCCCTGGTCCTTCTCCATACCCTTACTTTCTACTTTAAAGCAATGCATCCAGCTTCTTCCCAGCAGCAGCATAAGGGAAGGGGGGGGGTGCACTGTGATGTAAGAGAGAGTGGAGGACTCAACTTCTGATGGTGGGGTGGCTCTTGACATCTAATATATAGGGGGGGGGGGAATGTGCTGGACATTTAATCTCACAGATACAACCGGCCCTTTTGAGGCCAATGATAATGCTGATGCGGCCCACAATGAAATTGAGTTTGACACCCCTGCAGAGGGATATGCTTTCAGTATTTCATTTCTGAGGTGTACAACCACTTTAAGTTTTGTGACACACATTAAAGGAAAAAAAAAAACATGGGATGTTAAATAATAAACCTCCACTGTTGTTCTCTGTGTCTCTTGACGTGTACAGAAAACAAATGCAAAATAAAACAATGAAACCCCATAGGGCTGCCCAAACAAAAATGCTTTCCTGTGTCGTATTGTGTGTTTTCAAGTGTTTTGATCTAAAAAAAGAAAGCACCTTAAGTGGAAAAATGAACATAGCTTTATTTGCTTTGTTTCCGATATCTATTCCATATGTGTACAAATAACTCCAGACTACAAAATCTTTTATAGCGTGTTTAGAGCTAAGAGCTAATAATAAACCAGTTGAGGCTGAGAAATGAATATATCGCAATTATTTATAAATTGGTACAGATTTGTAAGAAAGGTTTATTGTTAGTATTATTTTACCTAGAGAAGGAAATTCATTTAATATATAATAACCTGTTTTTAAATTGCTTTTTATAGATCGTCTGAAGATCATGAGACCTCAATTAAAGGTTGTGTGCAGGCTAAATGTAAAACAAAGCTCTCTCCAACTAAAAAACACTACATTACATGATAGTTTGTGTCCTATGGTAACTAAACTAGGCAATATCTACCTCCACTTCAACAGTCCGATGCCCACAGGTGCTGATCTTGGATCTTCAGGCATTTGGATTGGCCGATGTAAACGTCGTAAATTCACTGCGTCGGCCGCGCGTACGTTCGGGAATTCGCGTATCTAGCTAATTTGCATACTCGACGGGGAAAACGACGGAGGCGACACCTAGCGGACAAAAATAAAATTGCATTTAAGATCCGACAGCGTAAGAGCCTTACGCCTGTCGGATCTAATGGATATCTATGTGTAACTGATTCTAAGAATCAGTCGCATAGATACGACGGCCCAGATTAGGACTTACGACGGCGTACATGGCGTTGCACCGTCGTAAGCCCTTTGAGAATCTGGGCCTATCTGCCTGGTCCTGACATTCGGAGCGCCCTTGGTATACGTTGTATCTGGATTTCCAGAAGCACCTTAATTCTTCCGCCATGGCCATTCTTCTGTTCTCCTGATGCATAATCTCAGCGTGACTCTGGAGGCAGCAGAATAGTGGGTGTCGCCCGCGCCAGCTGGATGCAAGGAAAAATCAAGCACCACGGCCATTCTCCTGCTGCTGCCCTTAGGCATACTCCACAGCCCCAATATCCACCCCTTGCGACGCCACTGGTTTTTACGGTTTGTTTAGTTCACTTACATAGGTACTGCACTATTGGAGGCTGTTTTCTTTTTATATGTTGCCTATTACCTGCTTGTGAACTGTGTGGAGCCATTCTGGAAGGAGGAAAATATCACTCTTAAAGGTACCTGAGTACCATTAATATGACTGTTGTGTCGCAATTGTATACGCTATATTTTTGTTTTTATTTGCTATTTTTTTTCTCCCACAAAAGTGGAGTTGCCCTTTAAAGGGGTTGTAAAGGTTTGTTTTTTATTTTCTAAATAAGGGAAAATTTATATCAAATACTTATCGTAATTTCCCTTTCCTGATGGACTCCATGGCAGCCTACGTGTGGGTTAATCCAGCCTCATAGCCTCATAGGACCCTACTCCCATAAATCTTTGCTTCTGGTCAGAGACCGTGTTCCGTAATATAGCCTACTCCAGCAAAGGGAGGGAACTCCTGCTGCCATGGAGTCCATCAGGAAAGGAAAATTACGGTAAATATTTGATATACATTTTCCCTTTTCCTGACAGACTCCATGGCAGCCTACGTGTGGGAAATGACTAGCCATACACACCCGGGTGGGCAATTGCTGGTTAAAGAAAAAGGTTTTAATTGACACCGTCAACAGATAAAACATGTAAACCAAAATTAACCGACGATAAAGAGGCCGGTTCTACGCAATAGTGCATCATAAATGTATTTAACGATGACCATGAGGCCGCTTTACAGATCACTTCTGGGGAGACATGTCGGGCAGCCGCCCATGATGTGGAAATGCTCCGAGTAGAGTGAGCGGTCACCGCTTCTGGAGGAGCCAAACCCTTTGCCTTATAAGCCCCCTGGATGGCTTGGACGATCCATGCTGCAATGGTTCTGGAGGAAGCATGCATTCCTTTGTTTTTCCCATGAAAGGAAACAAATAGATGATCAGATTGGCGGAAAGACGCTGTAGCTTCCAGATATTGCTTTAAAACTTCTCCGACATCCAAAGGATGAATATTAGAGTCCTCAGAAGACCGAAAGGTGGGGAGGACGATTTCCTGGTTCTCATGAAAAACCGATGTTACCTTTGGATTATAACCTAACATAGGAATCAATACGACACGATCCGGAAAGAAAGTAAGGAATGGTTCTTTGGATCCTAGAGAACCAATTTCAGAAACCCTCTTAGCTGATGTTATGGCTACGAGGAAGACAACTTTGAGGGAGCGATCCTTGATAGATAGTTGATCCGTGTGCTGACTTTCTGAGAAAAAATCCAAGACCAGAGGAAGATCCCACTTGGAGAATCTCGGTTTCCTTTGAGGTCTCAGCCTCATAGCTCCTTTAAACAATTGTTTGACGAGGGTGTGTCTAGCCCAGGATATGCCTGTGAAAGCAGAGATAGCTGAAACCTGAACTCTCAAGGAGCTAACTGATAAGGGTAGATCAAGACCCGTCTGAAGAAACCTTAGAACATCTTGAATTCTGGGATCATTAGGAGAACCGTCCATGGAAGAGATGTAGCCTGAGAACTTTGACCATATTCTTTGATAAACTTTATTGGTGCTTGACCTTCTAGCGTTCAATAAGGTAGGGATGGCTCTGCTTGGAAACCCTAATGCTTCCAGCCTTCCCCTCTCAAAAACCAGGCCATCAGATGAAGATGGGTTGGACATGGATGAGGTGTTATTCCTTGCAACAGGAGATCTGGTCTGGTTGGGAGCAGAACTGGGTCCCGGAAGCTCAGTTGGAAGTGCAACTTCAAGCTGGAGAAGTTTTACACGAGATGTCGCTGTCCCCAGGCCTTCGGGGTGGACGCTCTAATGGATCAGTGGAGGTTCCGCAGGGCTTATGCCTTTCCCCCAGTTCCGGTCATTCTCCGGTTCCTGTCGAGACTCAGGTGGGAGGAGGCCGAGATTGTGGCGATAATTCCATACTGGCCCAACAGATCCACTTCCGGAACAAATCCCAGGGACAGGACCCAACTGAAAACTTTGCTGTGGAGAGACCACTTGTTGTTGTCGAGAGATGTTCTCGAGAGGAAGTCTGCCTGTAGATTCTGAGCTCCGGGAAGGTATACAGCAGTTAGATCTGTCAAGGGTGTCTGCGCCCAAGACATGATTGGATCTACCTCCCTCAGTAGGGACAGACTGCGAGTGCCTCCCTGCCTCTTGCTGTACAATACCGCTGACGTATTGTCCATCCTTAGGAGAACTGAGGACCCCTTTATTAGGTGAAGAAAGGCTTGTAGGGAACAAAAGGCTGCACGGAGTTCCAGGACATTGGCTATTACCTTCCGGGACGGAAAGTCCCACTTTCCTTGAGATACTTCCCTCAGAGAGCCCCCCAGTCTCTGTTGCTGGCGTCCAATGTAATTGTGATCCAGGAGACGGGGGCTATAGAATGGCAGTTGAGAAGGTTCTTCCATAGTAGCCACCAGAGAAGACTTTCCCGCATAGATGAGGTTATCTGTATGAGATGATGCCGAGATCTTGGATCCCATTGTTGGAGAAAACCCTTCTGAAAGGGCCGCATCCTCCACTGGGCCCATATCACCATGGGGACCGTGGACACCATGGTGCCTATTATTTTGAGACATTGCGAGGCTTTGAGGAAAGGAGACTCCAATGCAAGACGACTCCTGTCCCGAACTATTGGGATTTTTTCCAGAGGCATGGAGATGGTACTCTGAACTGTATTGAATTGGGCACCGAGAAAGATTAGAGATTGAGTAGGCTCTAGATGACTCTTCTCTCTGTTTAGCAGCCAACCAAACTCGGTCAGAGTGGAGATGACCTGGGCCCGATGTATCAACAGTTGCTCCATGCTTTGTGAAAGTAATAGTAGATCGTCCAGGTAATGATGTAGACGAATACGCTTGGTTCTGATTAAAGCTACGACAGCCAGTAAGAGCTTTGAAAATACCCGAGGCGATGTTGTAAGCCCGAATGGGAAACATGTAAACTGGACGTGAATATTGTCTACTGCAAACCAAAGGTATTTTTGAAACTCTACCGCTATCGGGACATGAAAGTAGGCATCTTTCAGGTCTATGGAGACCAGCCAGTCGCCTGAGCAGTGACTCCATTTTGAATTTTGAATTTTTCTTTTTTGATAAAGGTATTTAGATATGTCAAATCTATCACTGGTCTCCAGGAGCCAGTCTTTTTTAGAACCATGAACAGGGGTGAATACATCCCTTGGAACCTTTTGGCTGTTGGCACTTGTATGGCGGCGCCCTGGGCCAAGAGAGAGTTTGTTTATGATAGAAGAATTTGTTTCTTCTCCTCTGAGCAAGGTAGTGCTGTGGGTACGAACTGAAGTCTGGGTGGCCTGACAAACATCCAAGTATGACCTGAAGAGACTGTTTTGACAGTCCAGAAATCCATTATCGAGGCTGCCCAGACGTGTCGGAACTGAAGTAGCCGAGCTCCGACTTGTTCCGTCTGAGCCGACCCTATATCAAAAAGACTTAGGAGCATCACGTCCAGGAGAAGAAGACCCTTTTAAGGGTTTCTGACCAGAAGGCTGGTTTCTTCTCTAGTTCTTTCTGAATTCACGACCAGGTCTGTACAGACAAGCATCTCTTGAACGATCCTGATCTTGCCTAGGAAAAGTTCTTCTCTGACCGAAAGGACGGCGATCCTTGGGGAAGGAACCCCGACTTACCCCCTGTGGCACGGGTAATGGCGCTGTCAAACTTATTCCCAAAAAGGGAAGACCCCTGAAAGAGGATTCTGCACCATGCCCGTTTAGAGGCAGGATCAGCTTCCCAAGGCCGTAGCCACAGGGCACGCTTAGCTGTAACAGAAGAAAGCATGACCCGTGCCACCAAGCGGATATATCAAGGGAGGCCTCTCCCAGAAAGACGGATGCCATCCTTAGCTCATGAACTGGCATGCTTCTGACCATATCTTCAGAAATGTTTGCCAAGGTAGAGTCCACTTTATCTGTCCAGGCCTCCATTGTCTTAGACAGGGCTGCAAGGGCCAAGGCTGGTTTACAAGCCATGCCTGCCGTAATGTATATACATTTTAGATCCGTATCTATCTTTCTTTACAAACCGTCCTTAAAGGAGACGGTATCTTCCAGAGGGAGTGTGACATGTTTCACCAGCCTCATTAACCACTTAAGGACCGCCTCCTGCATATTTACATCGGCAGAATGGCACGGCTGGGCACATGCACGTACAGGTACGGCCTGTGCTAGTATCCAGCCGTGGGTCACGTGGCGTGCGCCTGCGACCCGGTCCGAAGCTCCGGGACCCGCGGACCCAATCGCGATCCCGCGATCGGTCCCTGGAACTGAAGAATGGGGATAGCTGTGTGTAAACCCCCGTTCTTCACTGTGGCGGCGGCATCGATCGTGTGCTCCCTTTTATAGGGAAACACAATGACATCACACCTACCTATGACTAAGTAGCGTTGATCTGCTACGCAACGCGTCAGGTGAAGGAAAGTGCCGTCGGTGACATCATCTCCGCTCGCGGCCGAGAGCGGAGACCTGCTACCTTGTACACAAACACTCGCTGCATGCTGTTTTTACTATCTGGTAAATGTGAGTGTAATACTTGTTTTAATTATTATATTAAAATCTTGTTGAACATATTACACTATGGAGCTTGCATTTACTTTCATGTGAGTGGTCTGGAGTTTACCCTTTGGTGGACGTTTTGGAGTGACCCATAGCTTCCTTGGATTAAGAGTGTACATTGCTGAAATCCTTAATTACATCTAACAGGCTGGTTTAACCTGTTCTGAGGTGAGAGGCTGGAATTATCTTCACGTTTGGGTCTGCACTAACTACACTGGATTATCGTGCGGTGGATTGCAGCACTTATTTATTTGCTTTGAAACACTATTTGCACTTTTTTGGAAGAGTTTGGACTCGCACTTTATTATAAGTTTTTTTGCACCTTTTCTTTGGAACTTTTTATCAAAAAGTTGAGATTGACTTGGAACACTTTAATAACTTGAAATTACTAATTATATTATCATATATATTTTTATAATTTTTATTTATATTTTTTATGCATATATATTTTTTTACTTGAACGTTATTTATTCACAACTATTGATGTTTTACCTTTTAACATTATTCATCACCCAGATTTTACACTGTGTGCTTTTTGGATTTTCTTACGGAAATTATCACTCACGTTATCACTGTTTGGTGACACTATTGGATTGTTATTAACTACTACAGACCCGCGCTATAGCCGAATGACGGCTTCAGCGCGGATCTGAATATCCAACAGGCCGTCAATTGACGGCCGCCCCTTTGGGCGTTCCCCGCGCGCGCTCCAGAGCGCGCTGCGGGGAAAGTCTGTGTTGGCCGTGTCACTTGGACACAGCCAATCACAGATCGCCGCGAACGGCCAATGAGAGTGGCTGTTTGCGATGCGATCTGTGCGGCCAATGAGAGATGATCTCATATGTAAACATATGAGATCATTTCTCATTGCCGGCTCACACAGAGACAGCGGTGCTGTCTCTGGAGAGGAGACCGATCTGTGTCCCTTGTACATAGGGACATAGATCGGTCACCCCCCCCAGTCACCCCCCCTCCCCCACAGTTAGAACACTAAGCAGTATACACATTTAACCCCTTCCTCACCCCCTAGTGTTAACCCCTTCCCTGCCAGTCACATTTATACAGTAATTAGTGCATTTTTATAGCACTGATCGCAGTATAAATGTGAATGGCGCCAAAAATGTTTCAAAAGTGTCCGATGTGTCCGCCATAACGTTGCAGTCGCAATAAAAATCGCAGATCGACCGCCATTTCTAGTAAAAAAAAAAAAAAAAAAAATAATAATTCTGTCCCCTATATTGTAGGCGCTATAACTTTTGCGCAAACCAGTCGCTTATTGCGATTTTTTTTTTTTTTACCAAAAATATGTAGAAGAATACGTATCGCCCTAAACTGAGAAAAAAAATGTGTTTTTTTTTTAAAAACTGGGATATTTATTATAGCAACAAGTAAAAAATATTGTATTTTTTTTCAAAATTGTCGCTCTTTTTTGTTTATAGCGCAAAAAATAAAAACCGCACAGGCGATCAAATACCACCAAAAGAAAGCTCTATTTGTGGGGAAAAAAGGACGCCAATTTTGTTTGGGAGCCATGTCGCACGACAGCGCAATTGTCAGTTAAAGCGACGCAGTGCCGGAAGCTGAAATTTCACCTGGGCAGGAGGGGGGTATATGTGCCCGGTAAGCAAGTGGTTAATGTATTGACTATCAATTATTATTTTTAGTATTTATTTTTATATTATTAATTTTCACTATTTCCACCTTGCTCATCTCAATGTAGATGCTTTGAAGGTATTGGAAAAAAGGAGTGAAACATATATATTGGATTCAATGATCACTATCCATACGTTGCTGTGCGATATTTGGCATTATAGTTATATATCCATTCTAACTGGCAAGCGCCTCTACTTACCCCCCTTTTACACCTAAAGTTAAACCCCCTACAGTTGTAAACACACATGAGGTCACACATAACCCCATCAGCGCCCCCTTGTGGTTAACTCCCAAACTGCAATTGTCATTTTCACAGTAAACAATGCATTTTAAATGCATTTTTTGCTGTGAAAATGACAACGGTCCCAAAAATGTGTCAAAATTGTCCGAAGTGTTCGCCATAATGTCGCAGTCACGAAAAAAATTGCTGATCGCCGCCATTAGTAGTAAAAAAATGTTTTCATATAAAAATGCAATAAAACTATCCCCTATCTTGTAAACGCTATAAATTTTGCGCAAACCAAACGATAAATGCTTATTGCGATTTTTTTTTACCAAAAATAGATAGAAGAATACGTATCGGCCTAAACTGAGGGAAAAAAATGTTTTTTTATATATTTTTGGGGGATATTTCTTATAGCAAAAAGTAAAAAATATTGATTTTTTTTCAAAATTGTCGCTCTATTTTTGTTTATAGCACAAAAAATAAAATCTGCAGCGGTGATCAAATACCACCAAAAGAAATCTCTATTTGTGGGAAAAAAAGGATGCCAATTTTGTTTGGGAGCCACGTTGCACGACCGCGCAATTGTCTGTTAAAGCAACGCAGTGCCGAATCGCAAAACCTGGCCGGGTCCTTTAGCTTCATTTTGGTCCGGGTCTTAAGTGGTTAAAGCAGCATCAACCAAAGGAGCTGATTCCAAGTGTTTCACCTCTTCATTTTTAAATGGGTACATCTTTGCTACTTTAGAGAGCAACAAGTTTTTCCTTTCTGTGCCAGACCATTCATCAGTGATAATTTCTCCAAGTTCACCCAAAAGGGGAAAGTTTGGGCACACCTTCTTGAGTTGTTTGAAGTATTTTCTTTGTTTAGCAGGTGCTTCCACCGGTTCTTCCCATTTAAAAGCAACTTTTACTGCTTTGACCAAGTTTGGCACTAGGGAAAAATCAAACCCTGTGGGATTGATAACACTTTCCACATCACTAGTGGGGGACACACTTGGGGAGCGGTTACGCTGAGATTCAGGGTCATCCTGCACAAGCACTGGGGCTGGATCAACAGGAGGAACGATAGTACAGCTGGAATCAGATTTGTTCAGAGATTCCTGGACCACTCTTCTGACCAGAGTGTCTAGAGCAGTGATGGCGAACCTTGGCACCCCAGATGTTTTGGAACTACATTTCCCATGATGCTCATGCACTCTTCAGAGTAGCTGAGCATCATGGGAAATGTAGTTCCAACACATCTGGGGTGCCAAGGTTCGCCATCACTGGTCTAGAGGATGACCTGGGACGTCCGGACCTTGATCTGGAATGACAACGTTGTGGTCTAGATTTGTCATTGTCTTCACGTGCCGAAGGCTGATGTTCAGACCTAGAGGGGCTGACGGAGAGGAAAGAGTTAACATGCTCCCAAACAAAAGACCCAGACAGGTAGAGGAAAAGAAAATTCCACCCTACCTGCAGCGTAAGGGTTGGCCACTGGGGGGCGGTGACACATCCATTGTAGAAGGAGTACACAAACTAAAAACAATACATCAAGCAAATAATAAGGACAAGGCAAGATAAAAACCACTTCAGCATTATAAGGCAGCAGTGCAGTATAGCATCTTACCTCAAGAAACAGAGAGCTGTGCCTGGGGAAGCAGCAAACAGAGTCAGCAAGGATTCCCAAGAATAGCTGTATCAGACAGCTATTTAAGCTTGCCGCCCTGTGATGACGTCACCGCTCACACCACGCACACCGCTCGCCTGCGCTGTGTCCGGCGTGACCCCACGGACCTCGCGTGCATGCACGATCGCGGCAAGTAGTCCGGACTGCGCACGCGCAACCAAGCCTCGTTCAAGAACGAGACTTGCGCATGCGCAGAGGACAGAAAGCGGCAAACTGGAATGCAGATGCGCTCCAGCGGCCATGACCAGGAGGCAGAACGGAGCCAAGACAAACAACACACAAAAACGGCTGCCATGTAAAAAGTAAGCGATACATTACCACGGAATCCACCCGATCTGGCCTGGAACTGAGAGCTGTGAAGCTCAAACTGCACGACCTGGCAATTTCTCTAAAAGCGGCCTCCAGCTAATAGCTAGGACGTTTGGCCATGTTGCTGCTTGCCTGCCAATGGCTGGCTAGTAAGCTCTTCAGGACATCGCAACCACTGCCCGTGTCCACCCTGCTAATAGCTGGGACTTGTTGGACTCCAGAACCGCCTAGACAAAAATTCACGTGCAAACCACCAGGACTGGACCTTTTTTTTTAAGGTAAGACTACCTAGGTCCTAGGAGGAGGACAAAAAGGAACACGGTCTCTGACCAGAAGCAAGGATTTATAGGAGTAGGGTCCTATGAGGTATGAGAGGCGGGATTAACCCACACGTAGGCTGCCATGGAGTCTGTGAGGAAAGGTTCTTTTAAGCTAGTGCATTGTTGGTTCACTTACCTTTTCCTTCCATTTCCCTTCTAAATGTTTTTTTTCTTTGTCTGAATTTCTCACTTCCTGTTCCTCCTCAGTAAGCTGTTCTGGCTGACTAACCCCCAGCCAGAATGGCTCGGATGATGGTGGAAAGCTTACTGAGGAGAAACAAGAAGTGAGAAATTCAGACAAAGAAAAAAAACATTTAGAAGGGAAATGGAAGGAAAAGGTAAGTGAACCAACAATGCACTAGCTTAAAAGGAACCCATTTAGAAAATAAAAACAAACCTTTACAACCCCTTTAAGGCATAGCATTACACATATATTTTTTTAATAGTGTCATTCTGCAGCAAGAGAATACAATGTACAAAACTTCTAGCTCTAAAACAAACCCTTGTTATAGTGCACATTCTACTGAGACACCCTAGGAGGATATAGTGTTTAAGTCATAGTCATGGGATAAAGTATCATCTACAAAAAGATCTTTGTAAATATTTTTAGCTAAAGGCTTGTCCAGACACAATTTCGTAATTATTACACAAATCAACTATAACAAATTAAACTTATGTAAAGCTCTTAAAACTTTGTGACCTCACAAAATATGATATGGTTCAGTAAAATAGTTTCCATCAGCAGTGTACTAATACCTGATTGCTCAAAGCAGACCTCCAGACAAAAGTAACAAGATAAAAAAGGAAAGGTCAAATAAAAGATAAGTAAAATCAGCTTCACCTTCAATCCAGAGATTTCCTCCATGGCACGTTTTATTTTTCTGCCAGTAGATGTCCTCAGTCTGATGGCCAGCATCATTGACCCCACCTACTCTAAGCCCTGGTCATCTTGGACCTGCCCTGTGACTGGACAGCACTAGGAGAAGTAGCATAGTGATGAGCTCATATATATGTCACTCTGCTTTCTCCTCCAGTCAACATGTTTCTTGCCAGCACATGATCTGATTGGCTCCTTGTGCGTCTTCTCACACTCTAGCCCTGCTGTTCAGGGACTTCAAGAGACTAATACCGGGTCAACGTTAGGTACTTACACTGCTTTATGTTAAAATGAATATGTTTAATGCTGTAATAGTGATTACATATCAACATCCATTTGCAGCTTTTATACCTACCTAGAGTTCTATCTGCTATAGAAGAAATGTGTAGATGTAGAGTGCCATTCTGACCTCCTAAATATTATTGTTGCTTGCTTGTCACCCTGATCCCCTGGCTTCCTTCCTTCAAGGATTCTTCTCCAGAAATGTCAAAGCTGGAGACAGCCAAGGCAGCTACAGTTTTCCAAAGATGGGGAAATTAGCAAAAATCCTATTTCATTTACAATAGGTATAATTTAACCACTTGACCACTGGGCACTTAAACCCCCTTAATAACTAGACCAATTTTCAGCTTTCGGTGCTCTCACATTTTGAATGACAATTACTCAGTCATACAACCCTGTACCCAAATGAAATTTTTGTAATTTTTTCCCCACAAATGGAGCTTTCTTTTGGTGGTATTTAATCACCGTTGGGTTTTTTATTTTTTGCGCTATAAGAGAAAAAATACTGAAAATTCTGTAAAAAAAATAAATAAAATTCTTTGTTTCTGTTATAAAATTTAGCAAATGTGTAATTTTTTTTCATAAATTTTGGCCAAAATTTATACTGCTACATATCTTTGGTAAAAAATAAGTACAAATTGGTGGATATTGATTGGTCTTTGTGAAAGTTATAGCAACCACAAGCTATGGTGCCAATATCTGATCATACCTGAAGTACTGACAGCCTATCTCATTTCTTGAGACCCTAACATGCCAGAAAAGTACAAATACCCCCCAAATGACCCATTTTTGGAAAGAAGACATTCCAAGGTATTTAGAAAGAGGCATGGTGAGTTTTTTGAAGTTGTAATTTTTTCACACAATTCTTTGCAAAATCAAGATTTGTTTTATTTTTATAAATTTTTTCACAAAATTTTCATATTAGCAGGTTATTTCTCACACACAGCATATGCATACCACAAAATACACCCCAAAACACATTCTGCTATTCCTCCCGAGTATGGCGATACCACATGTGTGAGACTTTTACACAGAGTGGCCACATACAGAGGCCCAACGTGCAGGGAGCACCTTCAGGCGTTCTGGAGCACCCAGACCAATTCTGACATTTCTCTCCTACATGTAAAAATCATCATTTATTTGCTAGAAAATTACGTAGAACCCCAAAACATTATATATGCCTTTTTAGCAAAGACCCTAGAGAATACAATGGCGGTCATTGCAACTTTTTATCGTGCACGGTAATTGCACAGCAATTTTTCGAACGTGTTTTTTTGGGAAATAAAACAGTTTTGTGCTTTTTAAAAAAAAAACATTAAAGTTAGCCCAATGTTTTTGCATAATATGAAAGATGAAGTTACACCAAGTAAATAGATACCTAACATGTCACCCTTCAAAATTGCACACGCTTG